>NW_012267217.1:36258241-36378555 GCF_000151885.1 Dipodomys ordii | reverse complement strand
GGGATGTGAAGGGTAAACAAAGGAGGAGGCTGCAATGCTTGATAAGAAATGTACTCATTATCTTGCCCATGTAATTGTAACCCCTCTGTACAGTATGTTTACAATAAAAAAAAAGAGGAAAAGTTTTATTTTGACTCAGTGTTACAGAGGATTTAGTCCTTGTCCAGCTGACTACATTGCTTAATGGCCCATGACAAGGCAGCAAATACCTGGTGGCAGGGAAAACACACACACACACACACACACACACACACACACACACACAAAACTGAAGATTTCATGATGTCCAGGAAAAGGAGTGAGAGAGAGAATGAAAGAAAGAATTATATTCTTTAAGGGCACATCCTAATGATTTACTTTTCCCCAATTAGACCCTACCTCAGTGTCCAGTATATCCCAATAGCCCATTGAATTGTGAATCCATACATGGTTTGATCATGAAGTCAGAGCTCTCATGATCTACTCAGCTATCAATCACCTCTCAAAGGCCCCATTTCTGAACAGTGCTATAATGGTGACAATGCTGCCAAATACACATGAGCTTTGATCATACTTATTCTTCCTCTTACATCGCTATCTCTGTTCTTGCTTAAAAGTCCTCACTCTGATATCCTACCTACTGTAATACTAGCTACTCAGGAGGCTGAGATCTGAGTATTGCAGTTTGAAGCCAACCTGGACAGGAAAGTCTGTGAGACTCTTATCTCCAATTAACCACCAAAAGGCCAGAAGAGGAGCTGTGGCTCATGTGGAAGAGTGTTAGAGTGCTAGCCTTGAGCAAATAAACTCAGGGACAGCACCGAGGCCCGGCGTGTAAGCCTCAGAACTGGCATGCATGAGAATATGTGTACATACAACTTTCCTCCACAGCAACTAAAGAATATCCCTGGAATATGCACTTCTGGGTGCTTGGGTTGGGATATGACTTTGAGCCTGATGATCCTGGGTCTGCCATGCTCTGGCATTTGTTTCTAGAGTTCTGTTCCTTGTGGTCCTGAACATTCCTTTATTCCTGTAGTCAGTCAGATAAGGAGAGTAGCATGATGGCACTGCCAGGAGCTGAACGGCTTTTTTGAGTTCCCTTTCAAAGGAGCATGGGGGAGAGGTAGGAAATGATTGTTAGAAAACTTTTTAAAGAACTCTTATAATTGATAGGTTGGTTAATAAAGTGAGTTACTTATTGGACTAAAGTTACAGTTATGATCACATTTAGGTATCTGTTTCCATTACAGTTCCAGGCACAGTTGGTTCAGAGGACATTCTGAAGTTTTCACTCTCTGCCAGATTATGTAAGGTAGAGTGCTAAGAGTTCATGCTACCCTGGGCTTGTCCTGAATCTGGGTGTGGTTCTTCCATTTGTTTTGTAGATTGAATGTTCAACATATCATGGTTCTTCTCAGTCTCTGTTTTTTTTTTTTTTTTTACTGCTGTCACTCTCTGCCTTTCTAGTCCACTTTTCCATGCACCTTAAGTTCTCAGATTTGTGGATATATAGAGATGTATAAGTTCCTAGTCTACCTTCTTGTCATATTCTCTTCCCCATTATCCCGGTGTATACTTGGGTTCCACTGGGGTTTACGTTTAGATCTGTCCATATTATTCTGGGGATCATGAATTCTTCTATGTGCTTTTCATAAATTTTTTTCTTTAATGTTTCAGTTTAAGTAAGTTCTGTTGATCTTTCAGTTCACTGCTTTTTCTTTTATGACTCCAGTTTTAAATCTACTAAGGAGCTTCTAAAAGGAATTACTCTCTTACAATAATTTTGACAGAGAGTTTTCACATTTAAGTTTTTTAGGTTCCATCTCTCTGTTAAAAATTCACATTTGTTCACGTCTTGTCCTTGTGTACTAGGGCTTTTAATTTAATTATATCAAATAAATTCCTTGTCTGATTGTTTTAAGAATTTGACCATATCTGAGACTTGTTCTATGTTTCTTGGTTTCTTAGCAGTGGGGTTATTTTTGTATTTGTGGTCATATTTTTTGGTTGATTGAAACCAGGTGTTTTGTATGGGACAGTAGAGACTTTAGTAAATAATGTTCATGCCTGAAAAGCAAGCATGTATTTTCTTTTGTTGAAGCTGTGTAGTTGAGATGGAGTAGATTGAGCCAGCCTAATCAGATATAGAGCTTGGTTTGTCTTTGTTTTCTTCTTCTTTCTATGGTTACCTTCATTGCACCATAATCTCCACATTTCCGCTTAGGCTCAGTTGCAGTTAAGGATGGTTTATAAGGATTTTTTTTCAATAGTCATATTCGACTTCAATTTTCATATGTTTGTTTCTCTCTATGAAGCCAGCATGGTGGTAGATACCTTTAACCCCAGTTATTTAGATACAGAGGTACACGATTTGTGGTTTGAGACTAGTCCAGGCAAAGTTAGTGAGCCCTATGTCAACACACACACACACACACACACACACACACACACACACACACACACATATACATGAACACACACACGTACCCCTAAAAACAAAAAGCAAAGAAAAACAGGACTGAAATGCAGAGATAAAATGCATGCTAAGTCCTGAGTTCTATCTTCAGTACCACAAACTGCATGTTTACACATACATACGTACAAACATGTTCGTACACACATGTGTAGTTTTCTCTGTTCTTGTCCTTCTTTCAGTGGTAGACTGCTTTTAGTTTGTACCTGACATTTACTAGCTGATATTAGGGCTGAGGTAATGGAGTATTTTCTCTTGTCTTTTTTGAGCCCGTTGTTAGGTTGACTATGGATCCTTGGACCCTAGAAGTAGGACTTTCTGAATGATCCTACCTTTCCTTGCAGTCTGTTATAGCTTGGATAGTCCATGTTAAGCAGAGAAGTTCTCTAATGATCTAGAGACCAGATTTTTTTCCCCTTCCTGTTCCTTTCTAACCGCAAAGAGGCTTCCTCTCTTCTGTGAGGACTACAGGGATTCCTGCCTTTTCTTCAGAGACTTCTCACTTCCATAAAGGAGGGAGAGAACAGATTATAGATGGAGCTTTTGCCTCTTCTGCATTGGCGCTATTCCTCTCTTGTAAGCTCCTACAAGGAAAGCTTTCCATAGTTGTTCTGTCTCAGTACATGGTGGTGACTATGGAGCAAAGGCTGTGAATTGATAAAATCTCCCTGTTGCTCCACAAAGCTTCTGTACATTCATGCTGCTTCACACTGAGCAGTGAGTAATTCATGAAAAACTTTATGCTGATAACACTGCCTTCATTCCATAGGGCAGTGCTGGTGTCTCTCACTCTCTCATGTTGTAAGGTGAATCATCCCAGAAGCCATATTTTGAAATATATAATATTGGAGTCTTTATTATACAGTTAGCAGGCTGGAGGCTGCCCATTGTTCCAAAAACCTACAGTCCCCAAATACACATAACATAGCTAAGAAACATGCTAGAGAAGAAAGAAAGAACAAAAACAATACCAACAAGCCAATTCAGCTCCAATGGAGAGCTAAATTGGGATGCCATGATGAATGGAGATGAGCCAGGAGACAGGACACAGGAGATGGTCATGGAGACACAAGTGGCAGGGCATAATGGTAGCTGGGTTGGTCCAGGCCTGCATAGGGCTCAAGCAGGAGGTGGATCCACAGGAAATCCCCAGTCTCAGGCACTTGACCGACAGATTCAGTAACCTATCAGCCAAGTGCCTACCCTTGCCCTCCAGGGTTCTGGGCATGACCATCATCTGGGAAGCAGGTGATGGGCAAGGCATGCCCTTCCCCCAGCATGAAGACAAGATGCCAGACCCTACCATCCAACCATGTGGCCAATATGGCACTGGCCAGACCTGACCTCCTTACTTCACTCATTGCTATCTGCTTTACTTTCTTATTTCTTAGGTTGAGCTTTCATTTTGAGACCTTAACTCTCAAGTGGGCTCAAGAAAAGTGATTTTAAAAGTTTATCCAACTATCTCTTACCATTAGGAGAGCTCATCTTCCCAGCTTCAACATTTAGTAAGTGTCAGTGAGAAGCCCGCATCATCAGTCTAGTTTTTAGCTTTTAGGTATTCTATAATTGAAAGAACATGTCTTTAGATCCACAGTTTTCATATTTTCCCAAATTATTTCCATTTCCTCCCATACTTTTCCTTTGATTCTCTCATTTTCACATTTCTTCTGCTCCCTCCTTTCCTCCCCCAGCCCGCCATGTCTGTCTTGGCTTGTCCTTTTTTTCCCCTGGTCCTTTCATCTCTGCAGTTGTCTTAAGACCAGCAGCTCTTTCTTTTGAGTCTATGCCTTTGTCATTGTTCCTTTTCAATTTCCTTCTCATACTCCTTCTCCTGTTTTTTATTTTTTTCTTCATTCCGCATTTTTTCAGCTCTCCTACAGAGAGGAAAGAATGCATATATTCATGA
The DNA here is from genome assembly GCF_000151885.1 of Dipodomys ordii. Classification (NCBI taxonomy): domain Eukaryota; kingdom Metazoa; phylum Chordata; class Mammalia; order Rodentia; family Heteromyidae; genus Dipodomys; species Dipodomys ordii. The sequence continues at coordinate 36,374,191 of NW_012267217.1, read as the reverse complement.
GCTAGCAAGAGAACAGGATTTCTTTAGTAGATATTTGAGATCTCATTTCTATCTTAAATTGAAAATATCGCTAATTATTGAGTACCTCCTTTGTTTCCAGATAGCCTCATGAACTTCCATGTCTCTAAATATCAATCACCAAGAAAACTTTTTTTTTTTTTTTGCTTTGTTTTGTTTCTGGAGCTTATGTTTCCAGAAAGCTGTTAGACATTTCTACTTTCAATTTCATTACAAGACTGCAAGTCTCACATGTCCAAAAAAACATTGACTTGTTGTTATTCCCCGTACATTTCTGCTTGAACCATCATTTCAGTCACTGTGTCATAGAATCTTGATTGACAGTATCATTTCTCTATGCATACTGCCCATATTACAGCCCATCTATCTTTAAATTTGCCTGGAATCTGCCCATATTTTCACTGCTTCAATCCCAAAGTCAAGTATCATTTCTTGTTTAGAATATTATTTATACAACATATTGTTGTTTACAGGACACACACACAAATACACACACATTATAGTGGTGCTAATGTTTGGGCTTATGGCCTTGTGCTTGCTCTAAGCAAGTACTTGATTACTTTGCTTTTTAGTTATTTTTCAGATGTGGTCTCACATCTTTTCCTCTTACCTAGAACCTCCTTCATAACTGGGATCAAAACCATGTACTATCATGCTCAGCTTATTGATCAAGAAGTATCTCACTAACTTTTTGCCTGGGCTGACTACAAACAGGAATTAATCCTCTTGATCTTTGCCTTTAGCGTCATCCAGGATTATAGGCATATACTACCATGTACAGCAGCTCACCAGAATTTGTCCGTTACCAGAGCTACTGTTTCTTAAGCTTCATCTTACTAGCACATTTGTCAATCTTGTCACTTTTATATAAGCACTCAAATGGTTGAATAATATTATGTGAAAATGGTTAATTATGAGCTTAATTTCCTTCTGTTTGAAAGCAACTATAGAGCTCACAAAAATCCCATCTTTATCTTTTTTTTCATGCCTTTTGCATTATTTTAGCTTAGAATAAATCCCAAGAAGTTCATTTTAGGTTAAAATTATGATGACTTTTGATAAAATGGCAATATGCTTCTCCAAAAAGAGTTGCTGCAATCTGAGTAACCCTCAGCCATATCTGAATCTATTAGGTCCCCACTCCCTCATCAGAAGATTTGTTTTCTCTCTGAGAGGAGGATTTTAAAATTGCATTAAAAAATTACCAATAGTTTGTTTTCTGATATCTCTAGCTCCAACTCACTCAATATATTCCCCATGCTGCAAGTATAGTGTTGTTTTCTAAATAAAGCCTACTATATTTGTGGTCAAAGCCCTATTCCAATTGCAGGTTACTCTCTGTTGTCAATAGAAGTAATGATGGAATTTTAGATCTTTTAGCATCTTGGATAGTTCTTTTCCTAACTCTACCTCATGCTTGGTGATCCTACTTTTAGAAGGGGCTGGGGTTTTTGAAAGCTTAGATACTCTGTGCTGCCTACAGCAAAATCAGCTCCTTAGCATGACATTTAACACCTTCTACCACAGATTCAGTTTGTATGCTCAGTGATGGTGCTGACTGAACACTTGATAATACTATCGACTTGTCATTCTCTCCTATATTATCTGCTATTAGTATTTGGCTTTTCAAGTGTGTGCATCTTGGACATGAAGTAATCTCCCCTCCTGCTATCAGGTCTTATGGCATATTGTCTCTTATGCTTACAGCATTCTTTTTGCTCTCAATTCTCTTCTTCCTTTGTTCTTCTCCCTTCCTGAACCATCAGTAAGTCGTAGTTATTGTGCACAACTGGTGTTAGTGAATATTTGGCTTAGAATACATAAGGGAATAATTTCCCACCAAACCAGAGTAGTAGTAAAAGTTTTATATGTGTAAATCAGGCATTGGTGGTGTTTATAATCCTAGATACTCAGAAGACTTAAGATTCGAGGATTCTGGTTCGAAGCCAGCCTGGGCAGGAAAGTCTGTTGAGACTCTTATCTCCAATTATTCACCAAAAAGCCAGAAGTGGAGCTGTAGCTTATGTAATCAAAAGCCAGCTTTCAGCATAAAAGCTCAGGGATAGTGACCAGGCCCTGAGTTAAAGCCCCAATGCTGGCATAAGAAATATTGTGTATAGAATACAAAATATTTCTACAAAGAAAATCTTACTTGGATACATAAACATGACAAAGCATGATGTAGTTATATCACAGAAAAAGGGGGTTGAGGGGCTGTGAGTGGGCCCATATACATGCAAAATGCCTACTGAATATTCGGTTGTGCTCTAAGTTCTCTTCCTTAGGCCTAGGGTCTGTTTCATACAGCTGGAACACCTCAGCTGCAGACAATTATTCTCAAAAGAAGTGGACAGGCAGGTAAAGGCTGTTGACTCATTCTGTTGGATTCAGGAAGCCTTCTTTGCATTAATCAAAGGGAGGGCAGTTACCATTCTCAGGCACAGTTTTATCTTGGCTTTTTAATACAATGTTTATTTAAAAGTCAACAGAAGAGACCCTTTTCCTCTTGACAAGTCTTGTTTTATATCTCCTTGGTCAGAAGCACTTAAGAGGCAAACACATAAAATGATTATTGAGTGTAATTTCTTATTCTGCATTCCAAACAAAGCAAATACCTTGTGAAATGGCATTGTTTTGGGGGCAGTAATATACATATTGTAGCATTTCATTAAATCCCTTTCATTTATGTGCTTCACTCTGTGAAGGTTACTGACAGTTGATTTAAAATATGTATTACTTTAGTGGGTAAGAGTACATAAAATCACTAAATCAAATTCACCATGAACATCAACTCAGAAAAATTAAACATGTGGACAGTTACCAAGGACAAAAGGCCAGCACAGCCCCATATATTTTATTTTCTTGAGTTTGTTAAGTGACTAATTCTTCTTGCTGTAAATATGCCTCTGAAGATTCTCTTGGAATTATTTCTTATGTTTAGTGGCTTATTTTTTTGTACATCAGAAGGTCAGAGTGGATTTTATGGAAAAAGAAGTATTAAAATCCTCTCTTTTAAAAAGGTACAGGGGAATCCAAACTGTCTTTTACAGCAAAAATAGTCAATGAGCTTCTTGTGTTTTGTTGGGCGTCTTATTTGTGCAAGCTCATCTTACTTCTGACAAAACTCCTTGGTGACACTTTGTTGTGTCAAAATGAGGGTGTCAATATTTACATATTGACAACTTGTTAAATATCCTACCTGCCCTTTTACCTTTGTAATGTCTGAAATTTCATTGCATGGGATGCCGGGGTGATGGTGAATGAATGTGTCAAAATCAACACAAAAGATGACTTCTCTGCTTCTTAGCTTTCCTTGATGGTGGTTGAGTGTACTACTGAGTTCTAAGTACAACATGGCATGCAGATCCGTCCTCTGCAGAGGTGAGAATGCTAACTTCATTCAAGTGGTTGTGGATCAGCATCAAACACTTTTTGAAAAGCTGCTGACATGCTTATTTCTCAGTCAGATGCAAACTCTGTTTTCTGCACTCCTCGTGCTCTCCATACTGAGTTGGTATTGAAGCTTTTCTCTTCAGAGCACTCAAATTCCACCACTGGGATTGCAGGGCGTGCAGTAGATGGACCAGTATAGCATAGTGGGGTACCTGCATGCCCTACTGCACACAAGATGCCACTGGTTAGGTTCTTCCTTTGATACCCAGAGCCCCCAACAAATTTTGTTCAAGGACCTTATTTATATAAGTGATTTCACTAAAATGTAAGTAAGATACAAAACTTCAAAACTACTATAGGAAAGCACCTCAAAATATAGGCGTAGATAGTGGCTCTTTGGATAGGACTCTGATTGCTCAAGAAATAAGAGCAAAATTTGACAACTGAGAGCACATCAAATTAGCATAGTTTCTGTACCACAAAGGAAACAATGACCAGAATAATCCCAAATTACAGAATGGGAGAAAAATCTTTGCAAGCTGTTTGTTAGCAAGGGATTAATAAACATGCAGACGATATAGAGTTTAAGAGATTAACCACCAAAAGAACAAATAACATAATTTATAAATGGGCAAGTGGATAGAAACACTTTTCAAAAGAAGTATAAATGATATATAAATACATAGAGATGTTCAACATTTCTAGTCATGAAAGAAATGTAAATCAAAATGACATTGAAATTTCATCTGTAATCAGAATGGCAATCAACAAGAAAACCAACAACAAATGCTGGCAAGGATGTAGGGTTCACTTTAGAACCCTTATACTGGGTCGATAGGAATGTCAATGACTGCAACCACTATGAAAATCAGTATGAAGATATTCAAATAATTAAAAATGCATTTACTATAGGATCCTGCTATACCATACTCAGACATATATCGAAAAAATGTAAATTGAGCATGCAGAAGAGATAACTGCACACCTTGTTTATTATAGCACTATTCACAATAATCAAGCTGTGAATCAACTTAGATGTCCATCAACCAATGAATGGATAAAGAAAATGTGGTAGATATACATATACATATACAATGGCGTATATTCAGACATAGAGAAGAATGAAACTGTTATTTGCAGTAAAATGTATGGGAGGAAGTCATGCCAAGTGAGATAAATCAAGCTCAGAAAAACAAATAGCACATGATTCCTTCAATATGTAGCATCTAGACATAAAGCAGATTTGTGGAGGCAAACCAATGAGCAAGGAAGGGAGAAATAGATGATTATGTAACTGAATATGATTAATAAATTATCATATATTAATGTATAATACAAATATATAATATATTTATTATTATAAAATATATTATAAATTATATAAATGGTTATAAAATATTTTATATTATATAATATATTAATTATATAATGTGCATCATTCATATAATATATTGCATATAATAATATTGATATATTTATGCTAATATATATTAAAATAGCATAATAGCCAGTGCTGGTGGCTCATGCTTGTAACCCTAGATAGTCAGATGACTGAGATCTGAGAATCACAGCTGAAAGCCAGCTCAAGCAGGAAAGCCCATGAGACCCTTATTTCCAATTAATCAGAGGAAAACCCAGAAGGGACGCTATGGCTCAAGTGATAGAATGCCTTAGCAAAGGAGCAAAAGCAGCCCAGCCTCAGGACCAGAAAATAAAAGGAGAAAATATGAAGAAAATGAAGCCTACGAAGAGCTGTTAAAAGAAGAGTCAAGAAAGAAGGGAGAGGCTAGGAAAGTGTGATGTATGAGTTGAATTTGATCAAAGTCCTTGTATGGAAATATTATAATTAATTCCCTTTGTGCAATTTATGCAAATACAAGTAGAGTCTTTGTGAGTCCAAAAAAAAAGCGTGTTATAAAATAACGAGCCTCCATGAACTATATTGACATCCTGATGCAGATTTAGACTAAAGAATAAGGCAGACGTAATTAGATGAGTGACAACAGAAAGAGATTACATAGGGAGTTCAAGCACAAAGGTTGGCGACAAGGCCATCTGATGCTTGTCTTGGGTTCTTCATGAGTCAAAGTTAATCCAGGTCAGCATGTCAGTGACATTGTGAAATCACAATATCAGGTTAGACTGGGTGAGAGATCACTGCCTGGTCAATAGGAGCCAGTTGTTCCCTAGCCGACTTTCCTGCAACCAGAGCCCAGCCCTTGCCTTCTCCATCTGCCAGAGTTCCTCAGTGCATGTGGTCAACCGCTACCCATGGGCCAACAGGTGGAACAATGCCCTAAAAGGAAAACAATGTGGACCACGCCCATGCACACTCAAGTCTAGGCTCAGGACACTGTACTGAGCTGTCCCCTAATTCATTCTCAGTGTTATAAAATGGTTTGAAACATGTCAAGGAAAGTACTACACCTACGGAATGCTTGGAGCTATAAGGCCTGGGTCTGAGCCCCTACTTGTCTGAAGTGTGAAGTTGACAGATACAAAGGGAGAGAGGGGGAGGCATTCATTTTCTTAGGGGAAGAGCAGACCATGCAGACTTCCTGAAGATGCTCTGTTGTAGTTACAGCTTGAAGAACAAGCTGTGTTAGATAGCTGGAGAATGGAGAACAAGCACTAGCAGTAGAGAGGAAAATGGGCCATACAGAATAGAGACAGTGAAGCAATGAGTGGTATTTGGGAGTCTGTACATAAATCACTGGCAGATGGGGCAAAGCTGGGTATAGGACATTGCTGCTCCACAGCAGTCTGAGGTATCCTTCCAGAAGTGGAATTTCAGGTCCTACTCGCCTGACTCAACTTGGGGTCTGCACTTGAACATAATTGCTCTGTCCTTCCTTCACATAGAATTTAATCTTTCAAAAGCTTTAGGGTGTCTGAAAGTAGGAATGAAAGAGGGGGCTGGAGACAAATGCTGGCATTTGGACTTCACTGTGAAAGGGAGGAGGAGGATCCACCCATTATATTTTCAGCAAAAGATGAAGATAATCTTGCTCAGTGGCTGGAGGAGCTGTGTGGTGGTAGTGTGAAGATACGCTCCAGAGTGAAAATACAAATGCCATAGTCTATGGAAGAGGACAGCAGACACTGAATTGTCAGTGGAATAGAAATGCAAAGCATGCTGGAGTGCTGGTGAGGTAGATTGAAGGCATTAGGATAATAACGCAGGAATCTATTCTGAGTGGACACATCGATGTGAGAAAAGGGATATTAGTCATCTTCTTGTAAAAAAGAGGGTGAATTTAAGAAGTGTGGGTGATACCAAGAAGAAATGCCCAGAGAACCTAATGCCTAGAGAGTCAGAACTCATTGAAGTGAGTGTACTGAAGGTTCATGTTTGGGAGTTATCAGCTCAGAGGCTTTCCCCAGAGACCAGTGCTTTAGAACAAAGCAGTAGCAAATCCCAACATTTAATGTTATGTGAAGAAAAGCCTGCAAGGAAATATTTAGGGAAGTTCAGGAGAACTAGAAAAGACTAGACACAGGAAATTGGGGAAGGTTTCAAAACAGTTTGGTCAATTGTTACAAGGTGATAAACATGAGAAAAATGGAAATGGTTCCTGAAATTGGGTCAAATGGATACGCTAAGAAAATAATTTTGATGATCTCTTGGGTATGAAAGGTAGTATAGATGAATTAGATGGAATGGGAAGGTTGTGAGAACAAGTTGAGACTCATAAAAACTAGAATTGTGTCATTCACAATGTGATTAGTTTCAGCATTCTCACAGTTCAGGAAAAGCAGATGCTGGGAGAGGGGAGGAAAAACATTACAGTTTTAGCCTGGCATTGGTGTTTCAAGCCTGTAATTGTAATCAGGAGGCTGAGACTTTGGAAGATCATGATTCAAAGCCAGGGGAGGCAGAAAAGTATGCAAAACTCATCTCCAAAATAATGAGCCAAAAGCAGGGCAGGAGACATGGCTCAAATGAAAGCACACCGGCTCAGTAAGCAAGCTGAGCAAGTTCTAGGCCCTGATTTCAAATCCCACCATCTCCAAAGAAGACAAACAAAAGAGGAAAAGGCTAGAATTTAAAGAGCTGTTTGCTTTTTAAAATAAAAATTATTTACATAAGTCTGGATCTTTTTGTACATACTTTTATTTATTATGTATGCATCCACACACATATGTGAGAAGGAGAGAAATGTACAAATTAACAGTTTACAACTGAATAAATTTTTATGAAGGAAAACCTGCTCCGGGTGCTACTTAAGAAGTACTCAGATCAAGAACCAAAGCATTGCCAGTACCTCCGGAAGCCACCTTCATCTCCCTATCCTCAAAGGTAATCAATTCAGTGACTTATAACACTGATTAGTTGGCTGCTGGCTGATGTGATGCATAGAATGTATTCTTTTGTCAGGAGTCACTCTGATTAGAGTTATCCATATTGTGCCTTCTTTTCATTTGTTCATGTTCTTTACTGTTTAGTGTGCTACTGATGCATATCTTCCCATGAATAGGTATGGCAGTGTTTGAGGATATGAAACAATATTAATATTAGCATCCCTGTACATGTCTTTTCTAAACATATTGACTATATTCTAGTTTGATATATACCTGGAATTCTAGGTCATAGGGCAATACATGTATGGTTGGCTTAGTGGGCATCATTAATCATGAATAGAATATAGGCATGTTAACTTTTGCATCTCACCAATACTTAGAACTGTCTTTTTTTTTGGTCTGTCATGAGGCTTGAATTCTGGGCTTGGGCCATGTCCCTCAGCTCTTCAGCTCAAGGAGAGCGCTCTACCACTTGAGCCACAGCGCCACTTCCAGTTTTCTGGTGGTTAACTGGAGATAAGAGTCTCACAGACTTTCCTGCCTGGGCTGGCTTTGAACTGCAATCCTCAGATCTCAGCCTTCTGAGTAGCTAGGATTACTGGTGTGAGCCACCGGTGCTAGGCTTGAACTATCTATTTTTGCAACAATCATGTTGGTGAATGCTCAAAGATATTACATTTCCCTTATGCTTTGTGAAATTGATCACATTTATTTGTATTGATCAAGTTCTTTTTATATCCTGTTTCTGTTCAAAGTCTCTTGCTTGCAGCTCTGTCTACCCTTGCCTCTTCATTTTTGAATTTCAAATATCCAAGTCTTCTACAATCTAGTATGTGTAATTTACAGCTAAACAAAATATGCTATGAAAAGAGAGCAACTTGGCCAAGGTCAAACCCTGAAACAAAGGCTAGCCAGCAATCTTAAATAGAATAGTAGCATTAACGACTACACTAGTGAACTGGAGAAGATATGATATGTACCTACTGTATGAGATGCTTGGCTACCTCTTAGAAAAACATCCTAAAGTAATTAAGAGAATGTAGGGGTGGTGGTGGTGGTGAAGTTAGTGGTTAGGAGAGATGAAAACATTATATTTATTCCTAGAAAAATTTAGAGTTACATAATGGTCACTGAAAGAGAATATGATCACACTGAAAGAGAATATGGGATGATTTAAATCTGAGTGTCATTAAAAATATGACACTGTTGAGGAAAATAGATAAACAGCACAATTTGAGTTTTAAAGTAATGAATCTACCCATATTGTCCCCAGTTTACTAATTATCTTCTTGCATCATGGCTTAATTGTTCCCTAATGAATGACTTGCCATTTTCAAATATCGATTAATTATATTAAAAAATTCATAATTTTCTGACTTCTTCATGAAGATTGGTTTAGATACAGACTCCAGTTACATGTTCTGGTGGGGCACCCCTAAAATCTAATAAGGACATTGTTAATGAAACTATTACACAATCCATGCCAATTCTGGGAAGAGAAGCAGGAAAGAATTATGAACCCAGAGAGTAAAATACAAGTCCCCTACATTTGCATTTTTACCTTTGCATGTTTGTATGTTAAAGGCCAAAAGAAAAAGGAGAGATGGGGGGAAAAGAGACACAAAGAAAGAGACAGAGAGATCTTGCTTATAATCTTTTTCTAATCACTTAAGACTTGGCATAGTGAGTTCATTGCTCTTCCCTGGCATCAGCTATCACTCTGGTTTGTATTTATAGTTACATTTCCTCCTTGTATAAAAGCATTTTGAAAAACAGAATAAAGCATTTTAACACTTATTTGTCTTTTGCCCTGTAGTGGGTACCATTTTTCTGCAGTTAGATCATTAGTACTCCGAGGACAAAAGCCAAGTGACTCACATTCCCCACCATTGTTCACTGTGTCTAAGGACTTCGGTAACACAGACTCTGACTCTGTGGGCTCTGCATATGTGATGACTTTAGCTTTGACCTCATTAGCACATGGGCCAAACCACTGAATTCCCATTACTGATGGACTGATTGACTGATGGCTGACTCATCTTATAGTTTTCTTTGTTAGCCTTAGATTAGAATGCCTTAGATCCTGGAGATAAAAAATAATCCTTGAAACTGAATAGTTTCTCTTATTTTCACACTATAATCAATCCTTCCCAGAGAGCAGTAGTCAGAGTCACTTTTTTTTGGGGGGGATCAGTTGTGGGGCTTGAACTCAGGGCCTGAGCGCCGTCCCTGAGCCTTTTTGCTCAAAGCTAGTGCTCAACCACATTGAGCCACAGTGCCACTCCCAGTTTTCCGGTGGCTAATTGGAGAGGGGAGTCTTACGGACTTTCCTGCCCCTGCTGGCTTTGAACTGCAACCCTCAGATCTCAGCATCCTGATTAGCAAGGATTACAGGTATGAGCTACCAGTGCCCTGCTCAAGGCCACTTTTGACTTCAGCAGACAGTGGCTCAAATCCTTTCTTCCAATAGTATGACCTAGTCATACAAATGACAGATCATATGAAGAAACTGAGACCTTCAGAGACTGTATGTATTGGAGATTGCATATTACTTAATATGTGCAGAAAATTTGGCACAATGTCTATAATGTGGTAAACAATGAAAAAATGATCATAGCAGTATTGTCACATCAGTATGTTCAGAGTCTTATAATGAAATTATAGCCCTGTAAAGGAAGGAGAGACATCATGTGAAGGAAGAGTTAGAAACTTAGAGAGTTAAAATGACTTTTTCAAGGTAATATAATAGCAAAACTGGGAATGAAATAAAAATCTCCTAGGTTTTAGATCAAACCTTTCTTCATCCTGGCAGGTAACTTTCCTGTGCTATGGGACTGAGGCCTTCCATAGTTAAAAGCAACACTCATATCCTTGCTTTTAAGTAAAGGGGGTGGACTGGACTAGTTCAGTGCAGGGATAAACCCAGCCTTCTGCCAAGGGTCTGTGAGACAGTGCTGGCTGGATGAAAGGTCAAAGAGACCCTCATTCCAAGGGGCCCAATAATTAAAGTGGTTTAAATATCTGTTTATGGAAGTAATTAATTTTATGGAAATATCTATCCCACTGTCAGTGGCCATGATCTGATCACAACTAATTACCTTCTATGAAATGCAGATTTTCTGTCTGCTATATGATTTAATTTTTAATATCAAATATATTCATTGTTTTATTTTGAATTAGCATACATCCATTTTTAGTGTGAGGAGCTTCATTGTTATATTTCTATACTGCCAACAGTGCACTTTGAACAAATTCATCCCATTCGTCCAGCATATTCTCATTCTTTTCCTTTAATATGTAAATATACCTTGACCTTCAGTCCTTCTCAACCTTCAGTGTTCCTTCTTCCCCTCTTTCCCCTCGTCTTCTCCCACTGATCCCCTCCCATACAGTCTCTCTTTCACACTTGTCCATTACCATTACCATTATCATCTCCACAGTCATTTAAGTCTATAGTACACAATGAGAAAGAATATGCAATATTTAGCTTTTTGAACTTGACTTACTATTCTCTACATAGAGCTCTCCAGCCATCCACTTTCCTGCAAATGACATAATTTCTTAATTTATGGGTGAGTAATGTTTACATGTGTAATGTTTTCTTTCTCCATGCATCCATTGCTGGGTACCTCATCTGATTCCACGTTTTCACTATTGTGCACAGAGCTACAATAAACAAGTGTATGCATGTATCTTTCTTATAAACTGATTTATTCCCCTTCAGGTATATGTTTACATGTATGTGGCATGGTGGAGTCACAGGTAGATCAATTTTTAGTTTTTTTGTGGAACCTCTATACTGATTTCCATGGTGGTAGCAGTATTTACACCCCAACCAGCAGTTGTTGTTTTTTTCTTTCTTTCTTTTTTTCTTTTTGGTCAGTTGTGGGGTTTGAAGTCTGGGCCTGGGCACTGTCCCTCAGCTCTTCAGCTCAAAGCTGGTGCTTTACCACTTGAGCCATAGCACCACTTCCAGTTTTTCTGCTTATGTGGTGCTGAGGAATTGAACCCAGGGCCTCATGGATGCAAAGCAAACACTCTACCCCTGAGCCACCTTCCCAGCCCCTTTTTTTAAAATGTAATTTTATTATTATTAAGGGGTTCCCATTTCATAAGTCAAGTAGTGAGTACATGTCTTTTTGGATACTGTCACGCCTTCTCTCACTTCCCCCCAGTTTCTATAGCCTCTCCCTGCCCACAAGTGGCATAGCTTGTTTTCCACAAAGTGTGTACTGAGTACCAGGACTACATTTGTTCGTTCTCTCCCTCCATTTCTGTACTCCCTCATACCTCCCCTCTAAAGACAAAAACAAAAAAAGAAACTCTGTCAAGATTTTTTTTGGATACTTATAGATTTATAGGCACACCCTAATTACTACAAATGAGTGAGACCCTGCAACCTGTTTCTTTGGGTCTAGATTATTTGCTTAATATAATTTTTTCCAAGTCTTTCCATTTCCTTATGAATGAGGCAATATCATTCTTTCTGATGGAGGCATAGAATTCCATTGTGTGTATATACCACATTTTCTGGATCTGTTCGTCCACTGAAGGGCATCTGAGTTGGTTCCCTATCTTGGCTATGGTAAACAATGCTGCAGTGAACATGGTTGTGCTGTAAACACAATGGATAGTAAATGACAAAAATTATACTCAGACATGATAAATCCAACAGGACTTTAAACATTCACACAGTGAGACTAGAGGAGCATATTCTTAGGAGAGACTCACAAAGGTTCAATAGCTATATGCATATGATCATATAAAAGGAACTCCAAGAAACAGAAATAAGAGTTTGTTTTATTATTTTACTTTTTCTGTGCCCCTCCCACCTTTATTGCTGTTTTTGACTTCTGCATTTCTTTGTATTGTAAGGGGGAGCACAGAAATGTTGGTACAAAGGGTGAACTAATGCAGCAGTGATACTCACTAGACACTATGTTGAAAATGAACTATACAACTTACAGGGGTGAGGGATTGGGACAGAAAAAACTGGAAGAAAATGAGGAAAGAGGTGACACTGTTCAAAAAGAAATGTACCCATTACCTGGCTTATGTAACTGTAACTCCTTTGTACATCATCACCTTTACAAAAAAAAAAAAAGAAAATGTTCCCTTCTCCCCTCAAGAGATAAAAATCATTGTTCTCATTTCAACATTATCCCCTTCCTTACAGAGTAACTGAATTGTATCCCAATACCCAGGAAAACAAAGTTGTTTTTCTTCCAGTTCTTAATAGCTCACAACATATATAATACATATACAGGTTTATGCATTTTGCTGAAATTCAATTCTGAAAAACCCACCGCTTTGTTATGAAATTGTCTGTCATAAATAATGAGCAGCAAATGGTCAGATACAAGAGTAGAAGATCATGGATGATTTCATTATTTAACAGTGATGTGTAGCATAGTTAATACTTGATGTATTCCTTAGATTACCAATATAAACATTTATGATAACTGGTGTTTTTGGAAGTGTATGCTTGCAGAGATAGATAATTTATTCCCATGAATTAGCTTATATTATCGGCACACATTTTCATTAACATCTAGAATGTCTATTAAAATATAGATTAAAATCAGTATTTTTCCCCAACAGATTTCAATGTAATCCAAGTTGTCTCTGTTACTCATGTAAGCTGGTAGACCAATCAATTTCCAAATATGTACATAGGAGCTAAAGGAATAGCCAAATGAGCTCCTCATTTTCCACACGTATCCATCAATTTGAGTAGCATTTTCTAGGCACAAGAAACCCACTCCAAACACTTTACAAACTCTTGTAGTCACCAACACAACTCAACAAGGTTAGAGGCTTTGAGCCTCACTCTTCTGTCCCTATTGCTTTTGACAATACATGGGCATTATTTAGATTCTCAGAACTTAGCCTAATCCCACTAAGAAAGAAGAACCAAATTAAAATGGCATCCAGTTTCTAAGAGTAGTAGAAGGCTTGAAACAGAAATAATATAGACAGTTCTATCACCTACACACCCAAGTTCATGGTCTGACATTCATTCCTACTGTAGATATATTTTTTTCTTTCTTTCTCCTGTTATTTATTGAACAGTGGCTTATAAAAGACTGCTAGATGCTGAGATCTGGCACAAGATGGATGTGATGATATGTAAGACATTCCTAAGTGTTAGTCTAGTATGGACATAACAAGGAAGATATGGTTTTGTATGAAGAGCATACCATTGTGTTGATATGTTGATGTTTAGGCAGACTTTGAAGGTAAACCTTTGGCATGTTTTGAGTGTTCCAGGAGAAAGCCAAAAATTAATAGTACTTGTTAAAAGACAGCAAAGTTTCCTTCCTTGTAACTACTCTACTGTTATTTATTAATCTATTCTTAGTAAGTGTTAACCTGCAAAATTTAAAATCCAATGTATTCGTGGAAAAAGGAACAAAACGTGGAAAACTGAACATTTAAACTTCTAGTGAAAGTTTTTTTTTAAATTGGAACCATTAACTGGACAACAACTATAGCCAATATTTTACTAGACACTTTTAATTTCATATAATTTAATTCTAGTGTGTTTTTGTTGGGGAAAATTTTGGTGAACTGTAGACTACATGTAGGTTGTGTTAACTCCCATCAATTTTCATTCAGCTTCCCTCACTGTAATTTCTGCACTCATAGATAAAATCACCCTCACCTGTTCACCACTGAGCAACCTAAACTATACCCATCTCAGCACAGCAGCTACTTCAGGGTTCCATCTATGTGCATTCATTATTCCAGCAACCAAATGAAAGCTCAGGAAGTTGATGTCTCAAGTTGGGTTCCTCATCAGCAGATCTATCCAGAGATGAAGGCTTGGATTAAAACTATTTCCAGGAATGCTTGCTGAGGAAGTGGAGACCTGGGACCTGGATGGGGAAGAGGATAAGGAAAAGTATGGCATCCTATAAAGATTTGGAAAGAATAATTTTGGGTCAGTTACTTGGGGAAATGTAGGTCTCACCCCAGGCAAGCATTTCCAACAATTTCAAGAGAGAACAAATCCCTGTTCCTGAAGGCATCCACATACGTGATGTATTAGTGTTACATTTCTTGTGTGCATCTGAAACAATAACAGCATATACCATCCTTAGAAAATTGAGACATCATCATCAAATCACATTCTATGTTTTGTGGTTGAACTCCAGATGAGACAAGCTACCACAGTGTGTGAATCTGGGAAGCAGAGGAGTTGATATGTTTTGTGTTCCCATTTCCATCAGTCATTGGCTAAAGGCTGCCACCTAGGAGCAGGAAGGCCCTTCAGGTTCTTCCTGCTGGCAGACTGAGTGAGTTCATACAATCTAGGGGCAACAGGCTGACAAAAGGACATGGTGCTGGCTGTCAGGCTGAAAGCATCCCAGAAACCATAGTAAAGCAATCCAAGGGAACATTGACACATCACTGATGACATCTGCTCCCCCGTACAGTCCTCTGCCACACAGACCTCTTCATGCTCCGTATTAGCCAGCCTTGATTGACTCTGAAGGATAATGCTAGCCAGAGTTTCCAAGAACAAGGAAAAAAGACCTTCCCTAAACAGGTTTATGTGATAAGCCTTTTGCCCCATATGTCCATTCTGGGACATCCAGTTGGCCAGCATTTCTGCTTACCTAGTGGTCTGCACAACAAGTGATCCATACTCATCACTCTGGGTGTATGTGTCATTAGGGGTGGGGGTGTGGGACCTGATCACTGTATCTGTAATAGAATTGCTTGTTTGTGGTTGAAACTGGGCAAGAAGCCATGAGATTCCTGATAGGGTTCTCTGAGTTCTAAATGATCTTCTTCGTGGCCTGTTAAATAGCAGCAACTCTACCTTCTTATTATAATCAGAGTCATTAAAACTTACAGCTTGGCAACTTCTTGCTATGTCTGTCTACTGGCAGGAAGGTTCTCAAATGGCCTGAAAATTATAGACGTGGGTTTCTTGGAATCTTTGTTTCTTCTGATGAAAATATTCATCTCCTGACTCTGAACTAGGAACCATGGTCTCTAGACACACTAAACTTAACACCATAGGAATCGGAACATACATTCCACCCCTAAATAAACCCTTGGCTATGAAGGCTAGTGTGACTACATTTATTTTGCCACTTAGTTCATGAGTTTGCTGTAGTCTGTTTCCTGGGGCATAGCAACACTGTATAGTTGCTACTGGCCTAAAACATATATAGAGACCAACTTGAAGGCTAATGCCTAACTCTACTCTATTTAAGTCTACGATAGCTCCTTAATTGCATGTTTAAAAAGCCATCGTAAATTTCTTTAAAATAAATGACTTTGAGATTATATGGTATATGACTGAATCAGTGAATCTTGTGATTAAACACCCACCCTTGCACTTGCTGTAAAGTGGGTCCTTTGGTTTGAAGAAATGCCCCTGATACACTGAGTAAAGCAGATACACTGAGGTTCATCAGACAGTAGTGCTGGCCCAGGATAGTGAGGCAGGAAATGTGAATCTATTTCTAGAATACTGGCCAGCATTGTCTAGGTGCGTCTACTTCATGGGGCTGACTGCTCCACATTGCAAGTCTCTGTTGAGTATAATATGTGAAACAAAGACCCACACATTTTGTGTTTGTTCCCAAATACATATGTGGATATCCACATGACTTTTCTATTAGATTCATCTTCCTTTACCTTTCAATATTTTTCCTTATAGTTCATGATGGATCAGTCAACTTATTTTCCACTTCTCAGCACCTTATTTGTATTTTTTTCCCTTAGGCTAAAGTACTTTCTTTCCACAAAGTAGACAACTAGGTTTAGGGTTTGAAGGTCTTCTCAAGTGGAAAGATTTTTTTCTTCCCTTCATTTTTCAGGGCCATTTATTTATAAGGAAGAAATTTAACAAAATCTTTGATAAGATAGTGAACCTGTATTATTGTTTACTCCAACAGAATGACAGCTATTTCTAGCATTACTTATAGATGAGTGTTGGAAATAATTCATTATCCAGATGCAGCAATGCCTACCAAATCCTTGAGGCAGTGTTAAAATGTCATGGTAAATATATTGTGGTCATTGGTTTTCCTGTCATCTACCATGATCCACTTGATTTTTGTGAGTATCAGATTGGTAACTTAAGAAAGAATATGATGGGAAATACCTCCCAAGCATTCATCAATCTTTGAAATGGCATTAATTCCCGTAATTACATCACATCTGAATATGAAATTGCTTTTGAGTTTTAATCTTGGTCAGGTCACAAAGTGAGTTGGTGTTAGAGGAATAGCAGTGAACTGATGTAAAGGCTCTTCAATCTGGTGAATGTGTCAACTCCAATTCTGACATTTCTATCTCATTTATTGTGACACATAAAATTTTTCTAGCCTCTCAGAAATCATGTCATCAATGTTTTAAAAATTGGACCCAGGTGCTTTATTTTGGGTCAGGAGATTGAGTCCTGGGTTATGGAAGAGTACCCCATATATTAGCAAACTCTCCATTATAAGGCCTTACATTCTGATGACCACCCCCTATATAGTCTAATACTCTTAAGGTCTTCCAGAGCTATGCTCGTTTAGCTGCTACCAATATAGGTACCGCCTTGTAGTACTAAGTACTATGACATATTTGGTAATTTATTAATAATTAACATTAATTTCCTTACAAAGTACCCCTTTAATACCATCACAATGGCAATTAGCTTTCAACATATGAATTCAGTAAGGGGCAGGGTATAAGCACTCAGACTTGAGTACTTCCCATACCATTTTAATTGAACCTTGCTGAAACCACACTATTTGTGAGTTTAGTAGCCACTAGGGTGTGAGAGTGGACATTGACAGGACCAATTATGCATCCCCATTCTTAGATGAAGGTCTTTCTTATCAGTTGTCATTTTTTAGACCTCCCAAATGAAATTCCTATTACCATCTGATTGGCAAATGATCCAACTTCAGTATCCTGTATTCTCTGGAAGTAGAACCTGAGGCAGAGTTGTATTGAAAAAATTGAGTAGGAAATGTTTTTGGGAAAAAAATACTGGGGAGTGAGTGAGGGGATGTGACACAATAGGGAAAGAAATGAAGGGTGCTATATTACGAAAAATTTCAAAGAGCATAAGTAGCCTGGTCCCCAGGGACTTCAGAAACGAGTAGGTCACACTTCAAAGTGACCTGATTGAAATATTATGCTGTCCATTATGGTAAGAGCTGCCCCTGAGGTGACAGGAATTCTGGCATTTGTGACTCTGCGTATATGGAGCAGAGAGAATTTTTTGGCACCCAGGACAGTCCTTCTAAGAAGAAGGCTGTGGCTATGAGCAGTGAAAGCACATGGGCACTGTTGTTCATGAGCATTTTGAAGAGACCAGAAAGATACTAGTAGAGCACTGACAGCATCTATTGCCCTTGTCTCTTTATAAACATTTATTTAAAGACTCATTCCTACAGAAGAGGGCATTTGTCAGCTTTGCATGTGCTTCTTTTTACATTCTTTACAGTATTATTAGGATGACTACCTTTACAACAAAGTAAGGTATCAGCTTTTGTTGTTAGATATTAGCATGAACCAGAGTCCTCCTCTGGTCAACCGATGAAAAACAGGACTGACCTAAGCAGTGAAAACAGCCATGCATTAAGACATACATTTTCAAGTTTGATTCTCTTGTCCACATGGACTGACCTTTGTGAGGGGATTTTAGCAGGTCATGCTTGGCCTTTCTACTTGGAATGATCAGTTGTTAATTTGCATCTAGAGCAATGAAGTGAACTGTTTTGTTACATAAAAATTATGTAACATGAAAAAATATCCCTTATATCTTAAGTTTTAATTTAAGTAACAGGTTTTCTTAAAAGAGAAGCATGTCAGTATTTTCCTGAAAGTGTAAAAGGAAAAGATATCAGAGTTTTGATGAGTATCTTGGGCATCAGTGGTCATTATTGCTAATGAGAACAATTCCTTGTTATTTTAGCGGAATTCTCTCTCTCTCTCTCTCTCTCTCTCTCTCTCTCTGTCCATCTCTTTGCTTCTGGCACACATGTATAGACTGTGCTTGGCAGTGGGACAGTTGGATGTGAATTTGTACAAATTCATCTCCCATCTTTCCCATCCTTTTCTGTTTTGATAATTAAATGAGAATGAGGGTAGGGATTCTGAATATCACATCTTCATGCTGGATAAAGGAGGTTTCATTCTGAGTTGGCTCAGTGAGTGGTCTCTTGGGTTGAAGCAGAACCATCTGCTACTTCTGTTTTGATTTTCACAGCCGAATGTACACCTTACTAATAATCTATGCATATTGTATTAATAAAATGACATCCTATTTATTGACTGGAAATTCAGAGATAACAGATAAATGGCCAGCAACATGATTTAAAAAAAAGAAGAGTTTCATTTGGCTTAGAGCTCTTTTCCTTGTTGAGAAGTTAACTTGAGAAGTTAACTTTTAAATTTACTTATAAAGAAATGCAATAAAATTTATTTTTTGCAAATTCAGAAGCACAAGATGGAAGGTATCAGGGATTTAATTTTTAATGAAGTACTCAACCATTGCTACTCTACTCTCTTCTGCTTCCTGCTCATCTGTTTAAGAACTCAGAAATTTACTCTCACCAATGAACAGTTTGAGAAAAATCATGTGGAAAGTTCATTCTCCTGTCTATTTAAGATGCTCAGTTTGCGCTTTTTTTTCTCCTCTTCCCCAATTTTCTACTTCTATTGGCATTATTTAGTTTGATTCTTCATGGGAAAATGAACCTTTTTTTCCAAAATAGCTTCTTCTTCTTCTATTCTGGAGTTTTTCTAGCTCTTCCCAGTGACTCTGATAGTTCTCAGAAATTCCCATGTATCAAGTAAACATGAAGTTATTCTTAGTATATTATATTAACAGCTATCATCATGGGAGAAGAATCATTTTAATATTAATAAAAATAATTTCCCCTCATGGCTGGAATAAATTAGTTTATTTTTAAAAGTTTGTTCAGTGATTGATATTTATAGAATGTTAATTTTTTAAAAAATAGGCAATTCTGTGTGGAGCCAAGATACTTTTGGTTTTCACTAATGCCCTTCTCAAGAAGCCATTATTCGCTAAAATGATAGAAATACAACCTCATAAACCTAAATAATAATTACTAGAATTGATGCTGTAGTATGCTTTGCCAAGTCAGAGTATTTGAAAAGAGTGAATCTTCAAAAGACTCCCAGGAGAGAAGAGGAACCCTGATATACTGTTGGTGAGAATGCAATTTAATTTAGCCACTATAGAACATATGTAAGGAGAGTCCTCACAAAACTAAAAATAGATTATGTTTTAGTTGCATCATTGCTGAGTATATGCTTTGAGAAACCAAGTCAGCATGCAGTAGAGATATATGCACAGCAATGCTATGCACTGTTCAAGCTCTACTGCCAAACTCATACGATCAGCCCAGGTGCCCATCAGCAGATGCATTGATGAAGAAAATTCAGCGTATTATACTGTGAAGTATTATTCAGACATAGAGAAGAAGGACACATGTCATTTGCAGGAAAACTGATAAAACTAGAGATCATGTCAAGTGAAGTAAGACAGCTACAGAATGACAAGTATTGTAGATGCTAGAATTTCTAACTGAAAGTAATAGGCTACTTGAGGAAGGTAAGGAGACACAGATAGGAGGAAGAAAAGAGGGGAAGGGAGAAAAGTTGAAAGGGGTGGATACACACACTATACAAACACAATATATACAAGTATGGAAATGGTGTGGAATTTCATATCAATATGACAATGTCAATACAAAAGTACCAAATGATATGAAACCCATGAATATGTACAACTAATGTACATGAGTAATTATAATATGAATATAAATTTTATTTATTTGTATTATCTTTAAGTAGTTTTATGAAGAAGCTGCCATTTAACAAGGAATTTATGAATACATGCATTTTGATCAATGTCTCACTTTTAACATGCTCACCCATTCCTCTCCTACCCACTTCTTCCCTAACTCTTCTTAATTTTGTAGGATACATATTGAATTCTTGACTGAATTCTTTCCCCTTTCTCTTCTTCATTCCTCTACTCTTTGTCCTTTGACCCCACTCCTTTCAAGTACCTGATTCCTAGTGCTTATTTTGTTGAATTTTGACTTTATCTTTCAAGGAATTATACTATTTGAGTTCTTCAAGTTAGAATGGCCATTATAAAAAAAAAGTGATAACAGATGCTAAGGAAGATGTGGCCAAAAGGGAATTCTAAATCACTGTTGGTGGGAGTAAACTTGTTCAACCATACTCTGGAAAGTGGTATGGAGGTTCCTCACTACCCTATGATCCAGAAATTCCACTCTTGGGCAATTCCCCCAAAGATTACAAACCAGGAAACAGTAAAGCCACCAGTTCATTGCAGCACTGTTCACCATAGCCAAGATCTTGATTCAGCCCAGATGCTCCTCAATGGAAGAAGGGATCAAGAAAACACACGCACACACACACACACACACACAATAGAATTTTACTCATCATCAGAAAAAATATTGTACCATTTAATAAGAAATGGAAAGACCTGAAAAAATTATGTTAAATGAAGTAAGTCAGTCCCAGAGAGACAAAGGATATGTGTCCTCCCTTATATGTAGAAGCTAGATGTAGCTTAGAAGCTTTAATTAAGTATGTTGGGTGGTATGCAAGTACACATAAACATAAATTTTCTTAATGGAGTAGATTCAAATAATAAAAAAAGACTTCCAAAACGTAGATAAATATTTTCTTGCTTGTTTCTTTACAGATCATATTCAGGTTAGTTGCCAAAGCTAAAAGGTCATTGTTGCTGATGCCAAGAACCAAAAGGTTCTTGCTATTCTTGCTATTAAATGATTATAATTAGAGTTTGACATAGCCCATGACTAGTTCTTCATTGGGTTCAAATTACCATTGAAATTTCTTGACCCATTTTAAATTATTTTATAGTTAATAGAATTGTCGCGTTGGAAAAGTTACTGGAAATAATCTAGTCCAAAGTTTTTATCTGGTAGATGCTAAAATCCAAAGCTCAAAGTATGAGGCCTGCTCAGCCCTGGTTAGGCTTGCGTTGGGGTATCAGTGGCAAGCAACTTATGGCCGTGGTGTGACATAAAATCCTCCAACTAGTTCAATAGGTGTTTTGAGAGAAGGCAGCAGATCTGGAGAGGAGTGAGCAATGATGACGAAGTCGAAGAAAGAACTGGGAGAGGGAAGATTGATTCGTTTTGTTCTGTTTTGTTTCTTTACACATTTCTTTCTGTGTGAATGACACCATGCCCAAGAAAGCTGATGTTCTCCTTCTTAGAAAAATTCCTTGGCTTAAAGCCATCACCACAGGCCTTCTTAGACACCCAAAATGGGCAAAAAATAGTTGCTTGAAAGAATAGTTGTAATATTTCCCTTGAATAGTTAAGGGTGGTGGGAGGTGAAGAAAAAGGGAGAGGCTTTTGAGGGGGGAGTGGAGAAAAGGGGAGTGCCCAGGCAGCAAATCAGGGGCAGATGCCACATGAGCACTGGCTTCCCAAATATGGCATCCCACACACTGTTTGCCAGAGACCTATTCTCTCTGAACCAACTCACTCTAAAAGTGTCCCTATGCTTTTTCTAGTGACATGTGTGTTAACCTGCTTCTAGATGTTGTTTGTACCTTACTGTCTATAATCAATTACTGCTGAAAAGACCTCTTTTGGGGGTGGGTGGGGTCAGATGAGGGTGTTATTTTATTTGAGCTTGAACTCAGGGCCTAAGTGATGTCCTTCAACCTTGTTGCTCAAGGCTTGTTCTCTCCTGCTTGAGCCATAGCTCCTTCCACTTGTGGCTTTTAGTTGGTTAATCAGGGATAAGAGTCTCATTGACTTTCTTGCTGGGGATAGCTTTGAACCACAATCCTCAGATCTCAACCCCCGTGAAGTCATGATTACCAGTGTGAGCCATTGGTGCTCTGCTCATAAGACTTGTTTTGAAGTGGCGCTGTGGCTCAAGTGGAAGAGCGCTAGCCTTGAGCTGAAGAGCTGAGGGACAGCGCCCAGGCCGAGTTCAAGCCTCCAGACTGACCAAAAAAAAAAAAAAAGACATTTTGATATTGACTCAGTATCTGAAAAATAACACTTTTAATGCTATACCTCTAATTCTCTGAAACTGACCTCTCTCAATGTTTTTCTTAACCCAGAAAAAGACAACTTTACTCTTAGGCTAGAAATCTTGTAGTCAGCTTCAAACAGTTTCTCCTTTCACAGTTCATACCAGATATATTACCCACTTTTCTGAAGGATCTAGAGTTCCTGGTTCACATGTATTTATTTACTAAAATTGGGAAGAGGAGTGGCTAGAGCAGACCTAGTGAATTAAGTGCTCGCCGAGCACCTTAATTCCTGATGGCGATACCCAATTACTACTACCAGGATGATGCTGATTTCCCTTTAATTCTAGAACTTTTACTTAAAGAGTTTTAAATTAATTTAAAGGAAAGTAATTTTGAAGGAGTTAAAATTTCTTAAGGGGGTTTCAATGTGCCCTGGTAGAAATGTTCAACATTTCTAAGCAGTCAGAGCCCAGAACTGTAGGGATGGAAATACTGTCTCCAAGAATGAGGCCCAATCATCATTTCTAAAAGCTGTTCTAACTTCTGCTTCTGGCCAAGATGGAGTCACAGAAACTATATTTACTTTCTTTCCTAAAACAAACAAAAATTCCTTGGCACCAGGCTGCCTGCATCTCATGCAATCTTCCTGAGTTGGGGCAATGAGGCCAACCATGGGGAATAATAAGGAAGCTAGAAATTTTCAGGAGGAAACTTGTAGAATATCCTGAGGATCTGCTCAGGGTATTATCCTTTCCAAGTCTATCATTGTATGAAGTAATACATGAATGTCATGAAAGAAAGGATTATTCCAAAGGATTAGAGAGAATAATTATTGATGCTCACATGGGATTGAGAATGTATGCCTGTATACCTGGAGACTGGAAAAATTCATATTGAACAAGGAATTAACTGGAGCATTCAGAAAGGTCTTGCCTTAGTAGTACAATAATTAGCCTTATTTTGAACACTTCTCTAGATCTTCTAATAAATCATGACAGTAAGACATGAAAGAATCAAATTGTTTCCAAATAATTGAATTGCAACACATAACAGAATTAAAATTTACAGGAATTCACAACTATCCAAGACCTAATAAGAAAATTCATAATGTCTGAAATCAAAAGATTAGGCTGATATGAGATTAAAAAATATAACCCACAATGAGTAGGGAAAGGAATCAATCAAAAACTAATGCAGATCCGACAGAGATGTTAAAATTAGCAGAAGGTGCTGAAACAGCTATAACTGTATTCCATCCAGCTATGGTATATTAAAATCTGGACCAAAGTCAAATAATTAAAACTAAACTTAATGAGGAAAATAACTTGTATGACATTTGTACAAGATTTCACTTTGTAAGAAAAAAACATTTGTGAACCTTAAGTTAACAACTGAAACTATCCAAAAGAATAAAGAAAAAGGAAAAGAAGAAAAAGAAATTGACAGTAAGCTAGTAAGTTGTAGAACAACTTAAAACTCCTAGTAGAGGATCAATCTGAGTCTTCAACTAAAGAGAGAAGATGTGGGCAAAAGAAATTTTTTGAAGAAATAATGGTTCTACACTACCCAAATTTAATGAGAACTATGCAGACTCATAGATTAACACAATTTAGTTAGCATCATTTTATATGGTCATATGTACATAGCTATTGTGCTATTGTAATCCTCTGCTAGGCATATGCTAATTATTACAAATGAGGGAAGCCATGGAGCCTACGTTTCGTTGGGTCTGGCTTACTTCACTTAATATGATTTTTTCTGAGGCTTTCCATTTCCTTATGAATGGGATGATGTCATTCTTTCTGATGGAAGCATTGAATTCCACTGTGTATATATACCATATTTTCTTGATCCATTCATCTACTGAGGGGCATTAAAAATACATGGTTATGGGCCTCCCCCTCCAATTGGCTGAAGTTCAGATGGGACATCTGATTATTCAACATGTGTAAAAGTAGCTCAAGTGTGTGGTGGGCAGAGGCAAGTGACTGCTTGCTTATCAGGGCCAGGAAGGAGTTATAGTAGAGAGGGAAGAAATCAGAAAGACTGAATGTGTGGATAGTGGATAGGGATTGAAAATAAGTTACAGAAGCATCCTAAGCCATGCAGAAGACAAAAATAACTCAGTTGATTAAATTCAAACAGTTCTGCTATTGGTCACTTGAGAAATGGTGGCTGGGCACTTGAGTGAAGTAGCCGTGGAAGCAGCGGGGAAAGCTCTGATGGATGCTGGGTTCTCACTCACTAAGGATGCCTGGCTATGACCTTAAGCACTAACAGACAGTAGCAATGTTGATCTGTATCCTTGGTGACAGTTTGGATACACTGGACTCTCTCATTCTGGAAAGGAGAGCAATGTTTTCTTTACCAGATTGATGCATGTTTTAGTTATACATTTATATTCCTGACTGCCTCAGCCATTACTACTATCTGTTGGCTTTTAATGTATTTTAAAACAACAACAATAAAAGTAAAACTGAATACATTTCAGGAAGGTTTAAATAATACTTTATGAAAAGGTAAGGGTTACATAGTCTCAGGTTTTACAAAGCATACTACTCAAAAATAGTTACCACATTCTTTCTTTCTTTATTTTTGGTTGTTTATGGGGCTTGAACTTTGGGCCTGGGCGCTGTCCCTCAGCTCCTCAACTCAAGGAGAGCACTCTACCACTTGAGCCACAGCATCACTTCTGGTTTTCTGGTGGCTTATTGGAGATAAAAGTCTCATGGACTTTTCCTGCCCAGTTTGGCTTTAAACTGCGATCCTCAGATCTCAGCCTCCTGAGTAGCTAGGATTACAGGCATGAGCCTGCACCCAGCTATAACTTACCACATTCTATAAAAATGTACTATTGCATTTCCATTTTTTCTAGAGTTCTCAAAGGACTTAATTTCCTTTTGCATATTAAGTTGCTCTAATAGAATAAACAGTCTACTATCATAATATCTATTTTATTACAGTATTGATTATTTCATACTTTTTTTTTTTTTGGTTGGTCATGGGTCTTGAACTCTGGGCCTGACCATTGTCCCTTAGCTCTTCAGTTCAAGGCTAGCACTCTAACACTTGAGCCACAGCGCCACTTCCAGTTTTCTGGTGGTTTACTGGAGAAAAGAGTTTCACGGACTTTTCCTGCCTGGGTTGGCTTTGAACTATGATCCTCAGATCTCAGCCTCCTGAGTAGCTAGGATTATAGGTGTGAGCCACCGGTGCCCAGCTTCATATAATACTTTTTAAAAAGATAGTTTTCTGCTGAGTAGCCTAGGCTAGTTTTAAACTTGTGATGCCCCCTGCTTCAGTTTCCCAAATGTTGGGATTATAGCCATTCAGACCCTGCTATGGGTGGCTCATTTAATACTTTAAAACTTCAGAATTATAAACAGTGAGTATATAGCACTATATTTTTTCCATATTTAATATTTGACTTTGGCAAGGGCTCTCACAGACATCTAAATTACCCAGTCTTCCAGTGACAGCCAGTTAGACTCTGAATTTCTAGTCTTGTTACAGAGCAGGAAAAACGGGGTTTCCTTCTTCCTTTTAGTCCTAAAGGGACAAAAAAAATCACTCTTAAGTTAGATGACTGTGTGTTGCATACAGCTGTGAAAATTTTCACACAGCAGAAGAATTCAGCAACATGTACTGCTGAAAGAAGAAAAAAAAAGGTTACTGCTAAGTGAAGCTTAAAGGAAACACACCCAATGTTTGTGTAGGCAAATGAGTGAACACAGACCCCCCCCCCGGGGCTCCAAAAGACACCATTTTGATAGATTATGCACTATTTGTTCATACTGACAAAATGATTAACCATTTTTTATGTCTGTGAATTTATGACCCCAAACAGATGAAAGGTAAATCTGGCCACATTGACAAATGGAACAGCTTGGTTTTAAAATGCTGGTAAGAGACAAAGGCATTTTTAGAACAAAAGAAGAAAAACTTGTTTGGAATAAACTCTCACACCAGTTCTCCTGTCAATCAAAATGGTAACCTTATTCTCTCAAAGAGTGAAGACTTTGACATAACTCCCTATGTTTTCAAGTGGAGGTAGAATATAAAAGTGAAAGAAATTGATAGTTAAAAGTAAAGAGGTGCTTCGCTTCCAGAAAGAGAAGCTTTCAATAAGGCCTTCTCTGTCAGCTACAAAGTGGGGGAGCAGGAAGTGACTTCCCTCAATGTCTAAGACATCCTTAAAGAATACTCTAGCCAAGGGATGTGAAGGGTAAACAAAAGGAGGAGGCTGCAATGCTTGGTAAGAAATGCACGCATTACCTGCCCATGTAATTGTAACCCCTCTGTACAGTATGTTCACAAATAAAATTTAAAAAAAAAAGAATACTCTAGCCTTAAAGAAACATTGTCTGTTCTTCAAAGCATGTGTTTTCTATCTCAGAAAGGAAACAAATATGTAGGGCAAAAAAAACTGGATTGTCATACCTCAAAGCAAAGATGCTGAAAATATTAAACTTCTGTAATTGAAATAACAATTTTAGAAGATGCATTTTAAGTGACAACTAAGACAGTGCAATCATGTGATTACATATATATTATACATTGCATCTCTATCTATCTATCTATCTACATACACAAAGATGACTGCACAGGTGTATGTAAAGACCCATAGAAAACAAAATAGCTGTGAACTCAACAATCTTAGACTCTAAAAAAACATATTATCTTTAAGTAGTTATACAAAAGGGTTTCAGTTCAACATGTCTATTTATGAGTACAGTGAATCTTGATCTATATCACCCAATCTTAGATTTTAATATCTAACCCATGACACTAATATATATATATATATATGGAAATAAAAACAAATAAAAATAATAAAGAAACAAGAATAGACATTTTGTGTCTTCCACTTTATTCTAAAGTATTCATGGTGTGGCCCTTAACTCCAATGAGGCAAATATCCAAACTAGCATTTCTTAAGCATAAGCTTGTATGTAAACTATCAGGGAATTTTGTGAAGTGCAGGTTATAATCAGCCCAAGAGAACTTGCATTTCTAATAAGCTGTCAGAGATGTGGAAAGTCCCAGGACCAGATTTAGAGTAGGAAAGATTTAGAGAATTTAGAACTGTTTGGAAGAGAGTGTATGGGATATTAATTAATAACTGCTCAGTTAGAAGTATGAGAAAGGTAACTGTTTGGGAGAACAGCAGTGAGTCTGGGAAAGGAAAGAATAATGAATCAACAAGAGATCAAAGAATGTATAGGAGCTATTTCCCATCCCACAGATAGC
Organism: Dipodomys ordii; assembly: GCF_000151885.1. Classification (NCBI taxonomy): domain Eukaryota; kingdom Metazoa; phylum Chordata; class Mammalia; order Rodentia; family Heteromyidae; genus Dipodomys; species Dipodomys ordii. The sequence goes on along the minus strand of NW_012267217.1, from coordinate 36,346,179 downwards.
AGGATTAGAACTGATTTTCCATGATCACACACACACACACACACACACACACACACGATCAATAAAATAACTGAAGAGTCTTATGCCAGTGAGACGAGAGATGCTGGATTACTAAGAGAGGTTGGACAATCCTCAGTCAGGAGTTTGGGATGATATAAGAAGTTGCCTGCCTTTGTGGGGAAAAATGAATTTTCCTCATCTCCTCTTTAAAGACCACTTCCTAGAAAATGTATGCACAAGGGTGATGTGAGTACAGATTTTTTGCTTTGTTGCTTGCTAGGTAGGCACTCTACCACTTGAATGATACTTCCAGCCATTTCTGCTTTTGTTGATTTTGAATAGGGTTCACTTCTTGCTGGGTTTAGCATGAACCATGACTTTGCTGCTAACTCTTTCAAGGTAGCTAGGAGGACAGCCATTACCACACTCAGCTTTTTCCTAGTTGTGATTTGGATCCATAAATGTTTTGCCAGAGCTGACCGTGAACCTTGATCTTCCCAATATCAGCCTCCTAAGTTGTTAAAATTGTATGTATGCCTGAATGTGAGTATTGAAAATTTTACAAATGTATACTTGAAAATCATTTCCCTCTCTCTCTAAGTCATTTCTCTCTATATGTATATAAATAAATACATAAAATCATTGATAAATACATATATATATATATGCATATATAAAATCATTTATACAGATGTAAGAGCTGGTACTACTCCTCCACTAAACATATATTTTGGCTATTTGATTTTGCTAAAGAAAAATGGAAAGTAAAGTTGTATGGGATGAATAGAAATATTTCCAGCATATTTAAGCAGTGTACTAGCATTTCTGGCCATAGCTTCCAAGGCCAATGCCAGAGGGCACATTGGAACTCATTGTAAACTCACTTAAGTTGTTCTCCCTGAATCTGTATTTCAACAACTCCCAATATAGGGATACATTTTTAGAAATGATATTTAGAAAATGAGATGTGACTCTGAAAGTGCAGCTCTTTTCTCTCAGTTACCTCTTTTCCTTTAGCCCTAATACTATATACTATAGAATTTGTGAAGGCCCAGCCCTAGTGATAATTCTTCCAAGTTTGTGACTAAGTCTTAGCTTCCCGTATCCACATAGAGCAACAGATGTATCATTGGGAAATCAAGATCAAAATGATCCACAGAAAAAAGGCTTTGTTCTTGAAAGTAGGAATTAGAGTGGCCAAGGAAGTATTTTGGTTCTACTTTGGAATTTTCATCTCTTTTCCAATGCAAGGAACTTACACATGCCTTCTGTCTCCCATGCAGATGCACAGAGTGGTTGAGGCGGGGCAGAGAGGCACAAAGAACAGTATTCTCAAAAGGCACTTAACAGACACCCAAACAATCGTGTAGGAGAACATGTGGGCACTGAAGGCTGATGACATAGCCAATACATGGAAGACATGGTGGTCGACAGGAGGTGGAGAACTAGGCTCAGGTCAAAAACTGGTTTTTGCTCTCTGGTTTTCCACTTTCAGTCAGCTTGGAGTCTGATGCAACATGTGAACAAAGTCTGAGAACCATTTCCTAGGTGTTATTAACTAGCTCTCCCAGAGTACACTGGGCACCTAGAGGAACAGATTTTATTTATAATGCTCCACCTCTAATTTAGAACCACTTAAATTTAACATAGAAAACATGAGTTTCTAAACTAAAATTATAAATAGATCCTACAAAAAGGAGTTATTTAAAAAATTAGCAAGATGGCTTAGAACTCCCACTTAGAGGAGAAAAAAAATCCCTAAACTCCTCATCATTAACCTTATTAATAATTGCTTAGTTGTGAGGTCTCAATGTCTTCTTAATTGAAGGGATTCAGACACTTCCAAACTCTCTGTGTTAAAAATATTGCCAGAGACTATTTTACCACCAGTATGTGGGTGGTAGGAGGAAGTGGAAAAACAAAAATTCACAATGCCTAATGATTTATTAATGAGTTTCATCTTCTTTTTGGAATGAGAGCCACTAATAACATGTGTGTCTAATCATTCACTGGTGGATGGAATGTGTGCAGCCATCAATACAAGGGACAGACACATTTCATTATTTGCAAACGGGAACCTTCACAAGGGACACTCCTCAGACATTCTCAGACCTCTACATTTGCAGACAAGCTGGCAAACAAAAGTTGTCCCTGAAGCTTTCCATCTGGGTCCACTAAGTTTGATTAGGAATTGAAAGCAGAGTTATTTGTTTGCTTTGTTTTAAAAGCCTTTTACCAAGGAAGATACATCATTACTTTGCTAGGGGAGGACACACATGGAATAGACCTGTATTATTATCAATCTATAGGTAGAGAAAAAAATCATCCAGTCTTCTTATTGGAATCAAATAATTAAATAATGTGTTCATTCGATAAATGTGGAATTTAATGGAATAAGGATCAGATGAATAATTTTAGTGTCTAAAACTTTTGTGAGGTTCCTTAAGAAGTAATCAGTTCTGTAACTGTCACTCCTCTGTACAGTATTTTTACAATAAAACACCCTTCCACCCCCCACATATATATAGAAGTAATTTGTTCTTCTGACACGTCCACACATTAGTGTTATGGGTCTATGACTGAGGAGCATTTAAAAATAACACTTTCTTCAGAAAACGTTGCATGGCATCTTTCTTATTGATGTCTTTGTAATACCATGCCAGGTTCATTCTTAAGTAATACAAATAAAGAAGCTTGCTTGTGTCTCTTCATTTTTCTTTTCAGGTGGAATAATTAAATATACTTTACTTGCTAGCTCATTAATTTTCAAAACATACCTAAATTTCCTTCTAAGACCCTCACCTTGCAACCTTTACTTCCTGATCATCCTTCCTCTGCATTTGGTTGGTTTTTATCTGCCTTCTCTAGGTACTGGAAGATTGCATGAATGTCAATAGTTCTCTATCTTAGGAAATTAGAGTCTATTGGGTGGTATTTTTTTTTAAAAAATGAACAACAAAATAAAAACAAAACACAAAAAAGTATTCTTTATCAAAATGGATCATTTATGCAATTCTTGTAACTTGTTCCCCAATTAGAGGTTTGCCCTGACTTTCTCTAAACAACAGACTACAGGAATGCAGATGTAAATTGTTTTTGTGTTCCTACCCTAGATTTCAATGACCGCCATCTAGTAAGTGCTCCATCAATGTTTGTACAATAAATAAAATAATTTTTTAAAATCCAAACCAGCTACTTCCTGACAGTGTGTATGTAGCTATAGTGATAACTCACATTTATTTGTAACTTTCATGTTGCAAATTGTTTTGGTGTATCTTATTTCTTTTGGTTCTCAGTGTTTTCTTTTTCTTTTTTGTCGATTATGTGGCTTGAACTCTGGGCCTTTGTGCTGTCTCTCAGCTCTTCATCTCAAGGCTAGTGCTCTACTACTTGAACCACAGTGCCACTTCTGGTTTTCTGGTGGTTAATTGGAGATAAGAGTCTCACGGAGCCAGGCATCAGTTGCTCATGCCGATAATCCTAGCTACTAAGGAGGCTGAGATCTGAGGATCACAGTTCAAAGCCAGCCTGGGCAGGAAAGTCCGTTAAGACTCCTATCTCCAACAAACCACTAGAAAACCAGAAGTGGTGCTGTGGCTCAACTGGTAGAGAGCTTGCCTTGAGTTGAAGAGCTGAGGGACAGTACCAGGCCCAGAGTTCAAGCCCCATGACTAACCAAAAAAAAAAAAAAAAGCAAAAAACAAAAACAATCTCTCAGACTTTCCTGCTCCAGCTGGCTTTGAACCACGATCCTCAGATCTCAGCCTCCTGAGTAGCTAGGATTACAAGCGTGAGCCACTGGTGCCCAGCTTCTCAGTGTTTTCTGATGTAGTAAGAGAAGGAGTTATAGCTACTCAGATGAAGAATTGGAATCCAGAGTGGTTGAATCACTTGCTGAGGCTCCAGTAGCTAGCTTTTGGGCAAAGGGAGCAAGATCTTAGAGATCATTTCAGCATGTCACCTATTATATTGGTGTAATTTCTTTAATATTGTCTGTGTTCTTCTGCATGATGGTTCTCAAGTTTTGTTCATCAGAATGTGTACAGGGTTTTGAGACAGTTGAATCCTAGTCCGAGTTTCTGCTTCAGGACACCTGGACTATGGCCTGAAACATTTGTAACAAGTTCTCAAGGGATTCTCAAGCTAAGGGGTAGAAGAAGTGTGATTACTCTGCTTACATTCACACTTTCATTCTTGAGATGAAGTTTGCTAAAGTTAAAAAAAAAAAAGGATTACCATACTAGAATTGTTTTCTATTTCCTCCGCTGTCACTTAGGAGTGTTTACTTACTGCTAAACAATAGCTGTATAGTTTTCCCTGCTGAATAACCCTAACCCTTTAGCAGCTACCTCCCGGTAATGTCTTTTTGTTCATTCTGGCACCAAGTCATTTATGCAGTGTAGATGAGTCTCATTCGTGTGATGGCAGTCAGAACAGCTGTTATGGGTTCTTCTTGCTTTAGTGTTTTTCAGCAGTTCTTTTCCAACAAGTATGGTCCCCAAACTACATGTGTAGTATGATCAGAGTGCCTAAGAGAAATGCTTGTTTCTGGGGCCCCATTCAGAACCCCTGTCAGTCTCTGGGTGGAGAGTGTTTCACAAAGGCCCCTGTGGAGTTGCATGCATACTAGATTTGCAAACTTCTTCCTTAAAATCATTTTAGTCAACCTCTCTGGAAAGCAATAGAGAGGTCTTACAGGTTTCAGTGGTTTTGTTTTTTGTTTTGTTGTTGTTTTTTTTGTCAGTCGTGGGGCTTGAACTTTGGGCCTGGGTGCTGTCCCTCAGCTCTTCAGCTCAAGGCAAGCGCTTTACCACTTGAGCTACAGCGCCACTTCCTAGAGAGGTCTTTCAAAAGACTAAACAGAACTACCCTATGATCCAGCAATTCCACTGTTTATTTAACCCCCAAATTACAAACTAGGATACAGTAAATCTACCTGTACAACCGTGTCTATTGTAGCATTATTTACTATAGCCAAGGTCTGGAATCATCCCAGATGCCCCTCAATGAATGAATGAATCAAGAACATGTGATATATATATACATATATATATATATATATATATATATATATATACACAATGGAATTTTACTCATCTGTTAGGAAGAATAGTATTGTATCATATGCAAGGAAATAGAAGGACCTGGAAAAACTCATGTTAAGTAAATTAGACCCAGAAAGACAAAGGATGTGTTTTCTTTTATATGCAGATGTTAGAATTAAATTTGGGATGGTACGCAAGTGTCTACAAATGTGTTAACTGAAATATGGTAGATTCAGGGGGGATCTTAAAAGGTGTAATTCCTTAGAAAGGCAAAACTCACTTGGAAGGGGGACAGGAATGGTTACAAGGGGACACTAAGCAAAATGAACTCCAAGACATGAACACAAGAGGGTTTTCTTTGTTGTTGTTTTTAATGTATTATGTGATTTTTTTTGTTTCCTTTGTATGTTCTTCCCCTTATGGCATATCCCCTGTTGTCACTGTATTTGATTCTGGTACCCTGGTATTGTATATACATTTCTTTGAATTAAGGAAGGGAAGGGGAACAACAGAATAGTGAGACAGAGGACAATGGAGGGGAACCAATGCAACAGTGATATTCACAAGACAATATGTTGGAAATGATCTGTACAACTTGGGAGGTGGGGCTGGAGGAGGGATAGTAGGAGAAAAATGAGGGAAGGGTTAACAAGTTTGACAAGAAATATACTTATTACCTTACTTATGTAACTGTAACCCCTCTGTACATTACCTTGACAATAAAGAAAAAAAAAGCTAACTCACAGTCCAACAAAATAAACACCAGAAATCAGTTACTTGGAAGGGGGTCAGGGTAGAGACAAGGGGAAGGGGTAGATGAATAAAGAGAGGAAGGTAGGGAAAATGCAGTCAAAAATTTAATCTGGGGCTGGGAAGGTAGCTCAGTGGTAGAGCGCTTACCTTGCATGCCTGAGGCCCTGGGTTCGATTCCCCAGCACCACAAAAGCAAAAAGAAAAAAAGCCGGAAGTGGCGCTGTGACTCAAGTGGTAGAGCGCTAGTCTTGAGCTGAAGAGCTGAGGGACAGCGCCCAGGCCCAGAGTTCAGGCTCCACGACTGGACCCCCTCCCAAAAAAATTTAATCTCTGTCCTACAAAATTAAGAAGATGAGGGAAGGGATGGGGTTGAGAGAGATGGGGGAGAAAGATGAAAGGGGGAGATGTGATTATGATGCATTGAATTCATAAACACTTTGTTGAATGGAACTCCTTTGTACAACTAAAGATTATACATATATATGTATATATATGATGAATACCTAACAATTAAAAAAATTAAAACATCATTGAGATTCTTCAAGTTTCTCTCCTAAAGTCAATTTTCCAGTTCTTCTCAGACTCCTCTCCAGTTTATTTGACTAGCAGGGAATGAATTTTGGGGCAGATTTTCAAAGAGTTCTGCATGTTGCTCCCCTGTGTGGGTTTCTGCCCAGTATTTACAGAGAAGTTTTTAATAGGTAGTGTTTTGGGAAGTGACTACCGAAATGGACTAGGCAAGGGAAATAAACTTGTTTTAAGATTTTTGGAATTTTTAATTTAATCTTCAGGCTGAAGATTTGTTGCTTTTAATGATTTCAAATGACCCTTATACTATAAATACAAAATTTTATTTTTCAACTCAACTTTAGGTTTTGAACTCCTTAACTTGTCTGAGCTCTCTGATATTAACTAAAACTTCATGAATTTTAGTTGGAAAAACAAGATTGTTTTGGGAAAAGTTACTGGTTTCAGAAAAGACTATTATTTTGCTAAATCTCTGAGTTTGTGTTTGGAGTTTGTATTGCAATTCTTATAATTATTTTAGCATTTAAAATATTTATTTTAGCTAGGCACTGGTAGCTCATACCAGTAATGCCAGCTACTCAGGAGGCTGAGATCTGAAGATCAAGGTTCAAAGCCAGACCTTACAGGGAAGTATGTGAGATTTTTATTTAATCACCACAAAAGCCAGAAGTGGAGCTGTAGCCCTGGTAGTAGAGCACTAGCCTTGAGCTAAGAAGTTCAGCGACAGAGAGCCTGGGCCCTAATTTCAAGCCCCAAGATACACACACACACACACACACACACACACACACACACACACACACACACACACACACAAAGATAGTGGGAGTTATCTTCTTAGTTTGAGAACCTGTTTCATTAGGGAGGTCTGGGAATATAGAATGAATAAAGAGACAAATTTTTAATTGGTCTGTGGTAACTAATCTGAGCAATCAATTGCTTCCTAGAATTTAAGACTTTAAAAGTAAAGGATTTTCTTTTTTGGGGGGTCTGGTCATGGGGCCTGAACTCTGGGCCTGGGCACTGTCCCTCAGCTCAAGGTTAGTGCTCTACCATTTGAGCCACAGCATCACTTCCAGCTTTTTTCTTTTTGCTTTTGTGGTGCTGAGGAATCGAACCCAGGGCCTCAGGCATGCAAGGCAAGTGCTCTACCACTGATCCACCTTCCCAGCCCCAGTAAAGGATTTTCTTAACTGTGTTAACAATAAATACTATATTATCCTTAACCAGTTCAAGATGTTGTCAGACTTAGTATTTTGGATAAAGAATGGGCCTTCATGGATGAATGAGGTGGATTTTCTAATCACAGATCCTGTGCCTTAGAGGGCCATATTGGACATCATCTTCTACACTGGTTTTTGTTTGTTTGTTTGTTTGTAGATGAGTAACCTGAAAGTCAGGAACATGAAGTGACTTATCTAAGACACCAAGACTCACATGCTGCTTAACTGATTTCTAGCCAGTGTTTTTCTGTATCATAGTGCCATCCCATTAGAGAGAGAAACAAAACAAGAAGAAAATTCAGAAGAAAATCCATCTCAAATCAAAAAAATACTACATTTTCTTCCACAAGAAAGGCCTTTCTGCAATCAGTCATGAAAACACAATTTCGAGGGGCTTCTGTTGTTTTCCAATTGCTATTGAAATAAGTCACCACAACTTTAGTAACTTAAAACAACACAGCTTTATTATCTTATGGTTCTAGAGATCTAGAGGGTCTACAGGTCTAAAGGTTCATGATGGGCAAACTGGGAAGTTCCAGCAATATTGTGTTCCTTCTGCAGGCTACACAACAGAGCCTTTTCACTCACCTTTTCCATTTCCCATATTTCTTGGCTGATGGTCCACTCTACTTTGAGAGACAGCAATGCCCAGAGTATACTTTCCACAGTTAAAAGACCTTAGTGCATAAACTAGAACCTACTTGGGTAATTCAGAATTTTCCCCATGTCATAGTAAGCTAATTAGCGGTTTTATTTCCTTTTAACCTTGATTGTTGTAAGATAACATACTTATAAGTCCAAGGGATGAAGATAGAGACATTTTTGGAGGGTCATTATTCTGCCCACTATAAATCCCACCAGAGTAATATCTAGCAATTATAATTTAAATACTCAAAGCATACTTCCTGATCAGCAGTATCAATATTTCCAGGAACTTATTGGATATAAAAATCTTAGATCTTACCCCAGATCTATTGCACTGGAAATTAGAGTTGGAACTAAAGAAAAATATTTGCCTTTTAACAAGACTTACAGGTAGTTCAAATGCATGCTAATGTTGGAATCTGAGAATACGCTGATTCAGAATAAAAACTGAGGCATATAATCTGTTTTGACTTAAATTACCAGTTGATAAAGAAATGAACATTTTGCCTACTGATTTGTGTGTGTGTTGGGGGAGGGGGAGAAGGGTTAGTTGTGGGCTTGGCTAATGTCCCTGAACTTTTTCCCACAATGCTAACACTCTACCATTTTGAGCCAGAGCTCCACTTCTGGTTTTCTTCAAGTTCATTAGAGATAGGGACTTTCTTGCCTGGGCTGGCTTCAAACCATGATCCTCAGATCTCAGCTTCTTGAGTAGCTAGGATTACAGGTGTGAGTCACCAGTACCTGTCTTGCCTACTAATTTTTAATGTTTTAGTAGCACAACAATTGTGGAGGTTCCAAGAGCCTGTGAGTATGCATAGAGACAGGGCTACTCATACCATTTGCATCCATTCAATTCTTCCTTGATCCACATTGAGTTTTATTACTGAGTTATTTACTTTTCTGGAGGGAAGGCAAAATCACATAGTTTCACTTGGAAAAGGTTGCTGCTCAAATATTTTTTTCTGAAAACAACTGAGTGTATTGAATGTGATTGAAAACTTTACAAATGAGGGAGGAGGGTTGCTTCTATGTTTTATTTGTTGATTTCCACTGAAGCCCTAGCTAAGTATGATAAAATGTGTAGCCTTGGACTTGAAGGTTTGAGAACTTTTGTTAATATATTCAAGTAAGGGTTATTCCAAACTCTCTGTTCACTTTTAAAGCAAACCAGAAAAATCACTGGGTTTGGGATGTCTTATGTAGTCTTAATTCTGGAGTCAGAGATTGACTCCCTAGTCTTACACCTTAGAGTTCATACAACTTTACACAGACTATTGACATTACATCAGCATATAATCAGTGGTGGCAGATTGTGGAGTTGCAATGTAAAGATGGTCTGCAACTCAAAATAAAAATGGAAAATTTGTATAACTACTGTCTGCCTGAAGCGGGAAACTGAGAAAAGTGTTCCCAGTAAAGGCAACATTTGAAATGACCTGGAAAGAAAAACACTGGAAATAAATCAGTGTGGAAGAAATCAGTATGAAATCTGTGGTCATCGGGTTTGCTTTTTGCAGTGTTGCATGAGGGCAGAGTTTCTTTTTGTAACATGCAGACGTGTCTATAGTAAAAGGTGATCTTTCTAGGACTCTGTGCTACCACCATGATTTCTTCCCCCTACTCCAAGTCTTCAAGGTGAACCATCTGAGTTGGTCAGGTTGCCTTTCTCCTCTCATTTTAAGATCTCTTGGATTTATATAAATTCTTCAAAACTTTTCCATGAACAATTCAAAACTTAAAACATATGAGTTGAAGTAGTATGTGGCAAGTGCTGCACTAAATCCTTGGGTTACAGGACTGAGCCAAACAGACATGATTCCTGGCCTTGCTAAGCTTAAGTATGAGATTATGTAAATGACTTTTTTTGCTTTCCTTTCATCAAGTTGATCCAATCACTTTGTATCATTACCTATTGGTTATTTTCACATTTATCTCTGATGTGCACAAACTTTCAAAGCTAATATTATATTGATCTGAGATCAGATGCTATTTTAAGGAAGGTGATTTAGATTATGTTTCCCATTGCCTTCAGGCTCTTTCCATTTTTATGTGGGCTGCTTTCTCTTCTTGGCTTTCTGAATCTAATTAGGCATGAGAGGTATGGTAAAATAGGCCAGACAGATTTGGATTTGAATCCTAGCTTTGCATCTTTCTCTATATCTGTCTGTCTCTGTCTTTCATTCTCTATATGCATTTCTACATAAATCTGGGGATTTTAAGGTTCTATCTCTGAGCCTCAGTTTTCTATTAAAATGGAGATTATCTTACCATGAAAGCTGATTGGGAGGATTAAGATATATATGCATATACATGTGTAGATACATGTGTGTATGTACACAGATATTTAAATGGAGATATCTGCTTCAAACTATGGACACATAATGAGTATCAGTCTTTACCTCCCCTAACCAATTGTGATTATGACCTCCTTTGGTTCCCTTTCTTTGAAGTTGCATAGCTCTTAAGTCTTATATATTGCTGGTTTTTATATAACAGCCCTATTATTATTGTCTATAATCCTTTACCTGTAATTTCTTAAAGCAGGCCATCACCATGTTATTCTCTGGCTCAGCCATACATTGCAGAGCTCTTACCCCTTTCTGTACTCTGGTGTTCTCAGCACTTCTTACTGATTTTACTCTTGCTTAAAGCCAATAGAGTAAGTTGTTATTTCATAAAAGCTCAGTACAATTGGTACAACTGAACTGCACGAGGACAGGGATATGGAAGAGTCACTGGAATAGCTGAAATAGAAACCTGTCCTGCATTGGGAATTCCTCCATTCCTCATCCCCACTTCTATCAGCCATGAGTTCATGCTCTTTCCCCAAAGTCTTGAGGGTTTTTTCCCCCGATTGCTTTAGCTCCCATGTAAAGGACCTGTCATAATGAGATAGCTGTCTGTTGAGGACAGGTCAGGGTTTCACCCCTGGACCAGTTAAGTCTATTCTGGAAGCAAAGTATTATATAAAATTATGATTGTGTGTGTGTGTGTGTGTGTGTGTGTGTGTTGTATGGCTGAGAACAATTCCTACTGAAAGAAGGGAAGAATAGGATACATTAATATATTAATACTTTTAATATGTCATTATTAATACCACCTGTGATGGAGTCATGCTTTTTTGTGAGTTTGTTGTTAAGGAAAGTGATCCTGTTTTCACAGAGTATAATACTGTCTGAATATCTCATTAATATCAATAACAATGGATAATATACTGCTCTTGATTACCCACTGGCATGTCTGAAAATGTTTCTTTCTCTGTGTGTGGTTTTTATTTTGTGGCAGGATTGAAGCTTAAACTCAGGGCCATGGCACTTTCCCTTAGCAGTTTCACTCAAGGCTGGTACTTTGCCACTTGCCTCCATTTCCAGCTTTCTGCTGGTTAAGTGGAGAGAAGAGTCTCACAGACTTTTCTGTTCAGGTGAACCTTAAATCATGATTCTCAGATCTCAGCTTCTTGAGTGGCTAGCCATGAGCCACTGGCACATGGTCCTGAAAAGATATACTATTAAAATTCTACTTAGAAAAACCTTGTCAGAATAAGCTTATGATGATATAAATTACTATTTATGTATTAGGTGTAGTGATTAAATAGTTCCATAACATGCACAGTAGTATCACAGTGTTAAATGTAATGTTATAACTATTCTGAGCATGAATTTCTCCAAGAAAAATAGCTTAGGAAATCGTCTCGATGTATTTTTACCTAGTCCATTTCTGAGTCCTAAAGAGCATCCCAGTAATACTTCCTGAGCGTGTCTAGCTAGTTCTGCCTTTATTGTAGATAGTATAGTTTCATACTGAATATGACAAAGAATCCAAATAGTAACTATAGAACCATTACTTGACCAGCAAAATAAATCAAATAATACATATTCCCTGGAATGGAATCATATTCATTACAATTGTTTCTCCTGACATACTGAATATCCATTTAGCTTTGATTTGCTCATTTCACCTTGATAAAGTCTTTAAAATGTCAGAAAATCTTTACATCAGTCAGAATTAAAAAGTAACTATAAGCCATGTGGATCTAATCCAGATTTTGACTTCTAATAACCCTGTGGGTTGCTCTGTAAGTTTAATAACTGAGAAGAAGAATTTGTACTTAACAGTTGGAGTCCTCTCTGATTTTGGTTATCTTCCTAGAGAAGCTGCTGACACAGCATGAGGGCTTATAAAGGATGAAAAAGATCCTCTCTAGTCTGAGCTTAGACCCCCTCTCCTACTGCTCTGCCTTACATATGTCTGTGTGGGGCTAAACATCTGGCAGACCACTTATTATTTGTGAATGAGGGCAATTATCCATGGCACAGGTGTGTTATCCTCTGAAAGATCTTATTTCATTCTAATATGGACATGTCTACAAATAATTTATGAAGTGCACTTACTTTATAGTGATCTTGCCCATGGAGAATAATTGCTAAACTGCTTTTTCTCATTTTCCCCTTTCCTTTTCTTTCTCTTTTAAATGAAGGATTGGATTGGGCCATGACATCTTTTAGCTAAGATGTTAATTGCAGCATCTTTGATGAAAATATGAATACTAAATAAAATACTAGTCTTTACCTGTAAATCTTAGCAGCTTCTTTGTAAATCTTTTTTGGTATAATTTGCCAAATAACCTATTTGAAGTTCATATGCCCTTGTAGTTAATAGGCACTTCCCTTCAGTTTCCAGCCATTCTCCCCCCCCATTCACCCCTAGTCTTTGACTGTTCCCTCCCTTCCCTTCTTCTTTTCCTCCCTTCCTCCCTCCCTCCGCCCCTCCCTCCCTCCATCACTCCCCTGTCTTCCCTCTCTCTGTCTGTCTTTATCTCTCAGTCTCTGTCTCTCTCTTCCCCACCCCCATGTCAGCAGTAGGAGTCTGGTGACACACCCAGTCACTTTCCTGGGTGTGCAGAGTCCATTAACTTCTTTCTTTACAAAAATTATTGTAAAAATGCTGTACAGAGGGGTTACAGTTCCATCAGTAAGGTAATGAGTACATTTCTTGTTGGGCATCGTTACCCCCTTCTTTTTTCTTCCACTATCCCTTATCCCCTTACACCCCCATTCTTTCCCCCCAAAGTTGTAAAGTTCATTTCCAACATTGTCTTGTGCGTATCATTGTGCAATGGGTCATCCTGTGTCCTTGTTTCAGCATTTTTTTATTCACCTTCACCTCCCCAAATTAGGTAAATGTTATATACAAGATGCAAGGCACATAAAAGAAATGCAAATCAAAACAACATTGAGATATCACCTCACTCCAGTTAGAACGGCAAAAATCAAGAACTCTAACAACAACAGATGCTGGAAGGGATGTGGACAGAAGGGAACCTTACTTCATTGTTGGTGGGAATGTAAACTTGTTCAACCACTTTGGAAAGCAGTATGGAGGTTCCTCAAAAGAGTTCACATAGAGCTCCCCTATGACCCAGCAATCCCACTTTTGGGCATTTACCCAAATGCTTACAAACAAGACCACACTAAAGCTACCAGCACAACAATGTTTATTGCAGCATTATTTACCATAGCTAAGATATGGAACCAACCCAGATGCCCCTCAGTAGATGAATGGATCAAGAAAATGTGGTATATACACACAATGGAATTCTATGCCTCCATCAGAAAGAATGACATTGCCCCATTTGTTAGGAAATGGAAAAACTTGGAAAAAATTATATTAAGTGAAGTAAGCCAGGCCCAAAGAAACATAGGTCCCATGGTTTCCCTTATTTGCAATATCTAGTATATGTATGAGTCAAGCGGAAAAGGTCAGATAATGTGATGTCAGGAAAATGAATCCTTAGATATGTATTTTAATGTTTTTTTCTTTCATGCATGTGTTTCTAATGCATTTATAAGATTATCTCTTTGTTGCTTTGTATGTCCTTCCCCCACAGTATAACCCCTGCTTTCACTATATTTGATGTAGTATAACTTGTGGAGGAGATGGGGAAAAACCAGTTGTTTAAGGATATAGGTGGACCTGTTGCAACAATGAGAAGTACAAGTTGTCATGTCCAAAACGAGCTTTACAACGTCGGTGCGGGGGGGGGGGGGAAGGAGAAGGATTGGGATTGGGGGGGAGGGGGGAGGGAGGTTGGGAAGTGAAGGGTAAACAAAGGAGGAGGCTGCAATGCTTGGTAAGATATGTATGCATTATACTGCCCATGTAATTGTAACCCCTCTGTACAGTATGTTCACAAATAAAATTAAATTAAATTTTTAAAAAAGATTCAAGGCACCAAAATCAAATACAGTGACAACAGGGAAATACCACAGGAGGAAGAACATACAAAAACAAAAAACAAAAAAAACACATATACATTAAAAACAACAACAAAGAAAAACCTCTTGTGTCCATACCTTGGGGTTCATTTTGCTTAGCATCATCTTATATGGTCATATGTACATACTTCTGAGCTTTTCATCTGATAAGATTATCCTAGACATATACTAATTATTGAAAATAAGAGAAACCCTGGGATCTATATTTCTTTGGGTCTGGCTTACTTTACTTAATATGATTTTTCTGTCTTTCTATTCCTAACAAATGAGGCAGTGTCATTCTTTCTGATGAAAGCATTGAATGCATTAACTTCTTTCTTGCTTTTCCTTTTTTGTTCTGGTGACTATCTTGGTTCTACAAAGAGTTCATTGAAAGTGAGGAGCTTTTAATTTCTCGAAAAATACAAAGACATTACTTACATTTTGTACATTTGCAAATAATTAATATAGTTTATTAACAGCCACAGTAGGACTTTGGACTCATTTCCTAGCAGGTGGCATTCTTGGTAAGGTCTATTTGAGTTATCTGAAATGAAAACCAACGAATTCTTCTCTACACAAACTGTGCTGTTCTGTATCAGTTATCTGCAATAGATATTTATACATCAAGATAGATCTAATATAGAAAGAAACAGAATTTATGGGACAAAATCAATCCTAGTAGTCATATTAGAATGGGCACATCACTCATCTCTGAGTTCAGTAACTAGTGAAGCATGTGAACTAGAAAACTGACATGGGTGTGAGACTTGGCTTTATCCCAACATTCTATGTGACTTCTCTCTAGCTTTTGGTTTTCCAAGTATAGATGAAGATTAATATAATGTTAAAGTGAGATACATTTGTCTAAAATACTTTGATCAGTGCCTAATAGAGAAATGCATTAATTATCTTAGATTGTTATTTCTCTTTTCACTTAAGTGATCAGCTGAGGTAAGTGCACTGAGAGAGTTTCAGTTTGGTTTCTCCAAAGACAAAAGAAATATAGTACTAAAAGGAAAGCTAACACAAGGGGGAAGGAAGAAAGTCAAAGGGGAAGGAGAAATCATATATATTAATAGCCAGATAATAAATATAGTCTTTAATTCCTTATAGAAAAATTAAGTTAAATGAGTTAGATACTTGATAATTTATTGACCTAGATTATTAATCTGAAAAAATTTGTTCATTTTCTTCTTTATAATATCTTAGCCATCACTAATAAGTATGAAATGAAAATAATAATTTTTGTATATCCCAGAAGTTACTATAAGTGTTCAATAATAGCATGATGTATAATGCACTACATTTTAACTACCCTGCACGAAAGAATCTTTGTTTCTAGTGATGCCAAAATTTTGAAAAGTCTGTCTTGATCCATAGCACTTAGCATGACACAGACACCAGGAACATGGTAGGAGCTAAAGGAATGCTAGTTTTAAAAAAAGTAATTGTGTTGCTTACTTTGCTGCCTTTTGAAGCTTAAAATAAATTGTATCTCTTTTTCTTTAGCTAACGGGGTTATTTTTTTCTTCCATCTTGCTTGTAAAAGTCCTAGGGAGAAAATGGAGGTTGAATTTTGAGTTTTGCTATTTGAAGATCTGGAGAAAGATTCAAACTGAATACCATGCAAAATCTTTAATAGGGGGCAAAAGAAAACTGAAAGGCAGCTTCCCCCTTACTTTTTCCAATCTCAGTAAGTAGTAGGTGAATTTGGTTAGCAGGGAAATTGAAGAAGAGAGTTCTTTGTGTGAACAATCATGTATCATGTATGAAAGGGATCCCAGCTGAATTAGGACTAGAATAAGGATTTAGGTTGCTTTTTGTTATAAAAGAACAAAGAAAAAAATAAATGATTTCAAACACTATGTTTCCTCTTACCTTCACTTTGGTCTTTTCAAAGATAGGAATAAATATAGCACTAAAAGAAAAAAATATCATAAGAATGAAAGAAGAAAGGAGGAGAAGAAATAAGAACCATATTTTAATAGCCAACGGGTAATTTGTTGCTGAATATTTAATTTAAATGAGTTTAGTATTTGGCATTTTTACTGTTCTAGCACATTATTCTGAACATTTTGGTCATGGTCTTGTCCATGAGATTTTGACTATCCAGTAGAAAGTGATTTCTGCCTACTGGCAGCCAAGCTTATCATCTTAGCTGCTCATGAGGCTGAGATCTGAGGGTAACACTTCAAAGCCATTCCAGTCAGAAAAGTCTGAGACTCTCGTCTCCATTAAAACCTTGGAAGTAGTGGTGTGGCTCAAGTGGTAGAGCACCAGCTTTGAGTTGAAAACAAAACAACAACAAAAAAAGCAAGAGCTCAAGGACCACTACTGGCACAATATAAAATTTAAGAAACATTAAATATAAAAAGAAAATTATTTAATGTCCACTCTAGGTTTTATTCCAGACAATGCTTCAATTCTTGAGTGAAGAGTTCACTGGAAGTTTAGAGCTTGACTAATTGAGGCTAAACAACAAAATTAATTAGTCCAATAGATCTCAAGCTGGGCTGGGTATCCTTTTCACTTGGAAAGCCTCTTTTTATTCTTGTCAGTTATGGGGCTTGAACTCAAGGCCTGGGAGTTGTCCTGAGCTTTTCTGCTCAAGGCTAGTGTTCTACCACTTTGAGCCACAGTGCCACTTCTAGGGAAGCCTCTTTAAAATACAAATTATTCTTTGAATTCTTTACTCAATAAATCAGGGAACCAAGGGTAAAAGACTTTAGAGTTGTGTATTGAAGAGTTATACACAGGATGTTTTGATGGTAAAGCCATTGATCTAGTTAAAGCAAGGTGTTTATGAAGGAGGAATTATGAACCCAAAGGTGGGAAGTGACTTGTGTAAATCACTGTGGCTCCTGTATTGAAGCATTATGGATGATCTGAGATAAGGAATAAGAAGTTCTGTAGCACAGAACAATGAAAGAGATTCTGTACTGGCCCAAACACCAGAACTCTGATGTGATAACAAGTAACTCCTTAAAACTAAACCTCGTGGTGTCCCTGCATCTCACTGATCTCCCAGCCGATTGCTCCCACACAGCAAGCGACAGCATTGCTGGAATAGGTAGGAGTTCAAGCATAGTGAAACAGAGATTAATGCCTCACCTGCCAGAAACAAATGTAAAAAATGATGAGTCTCTCATGCTGCCTCACATAACCTGTGTTCTTATTAGCTGAGGCTTTGAATGCAAATGTAAATATTAGTTATCTTCCTCTCATTAATTATTGTCACACAGATTTAAAGGGTCAGAGATTTGGAAGTTCATGCCTCATTCAGTATGGGAAAAGTAACACTATGCCCCTTGGCTGCTGTTTTTCTTTCTGGCTGACTGCAGACCAATTGTTTCTGTCCAAACTCAGCTGGCTCGAAAAATGTTAATTTGCATAGGGCAACGATTTTCATGGTAGGCAGGGGATGAACCAGAGTCACGTTTGACTTTGGGTGCCATGATGGAGCTCTGAATTGATATCCAAGTATGTTTGTCATATTGTATACCCACACTTTCTCTGCGGTAAAACATGTTAGTGTGTGTCTTCAGTGTGACCTTTCTGGCTTTCCCTGTGGCACACAATTTTCTTTTCTGAAAATTCACCAAAGAAGGCCCAACATTTTTGTGTTGTTTTGCTGGTTTCTCATGCAAGTGATGTGCCTGGGCAGTGAAGAGGTAGTGAGGTAAAAATACCTGGATTCTAGTCTTCACTGGAGACTCAACATACTCAAGCTATGAAGCTTGCTATGTGAAAATGGAACCAGATAAACAGAGGAGATGAATAGGGTTGGTTGAGATGAGAGAGAATGAGGAAAGGGGTGATTGATTGATCAAGATGCAATGTACTCATACACGAATGCACTGAATTGAAACCCCTTTGTACAACTACTTAAAGATAATTTTTTAAAAAGTCCAAAGTAAAGAATATGCTTGAATGTGTTAAGGAGCTAGTGCTTAACAGGTGGTGAGATCATGTGAAGATTCCACTAACCACGTGGATGGATCAGCAGGAAAGCATCATCTGGCAGTCAGACAGAGAGAACTGTGGCCAGATATGCTCACCTGGCAGTGGACAGGTGGAGAGGCAGCAGGAGAGCCACATCATTGGCTCCAATGCTTGACATTAATCACATTCCTATGGAAATACTGCAATTTTCACAACACACTTAGAAGGAAACTGTCAGATGCCATTGGAAGTTCACTTATACTTGAAGAATAAAACAAACAAACTACATATCCAAACAGTTTTCTGCCAGTAACTTTCTGAACCAGAATGAAAAACAATATTACATTTATTGTGGTGGCCCGAACCTTAAGAGTACTTGTAATGTTTTGAAAGCAAAGGCTCTCTTTTGTGGTAAGAAAAATTATTGCTGGGAAAACACTGGCTAGTATACAGCTTGTATATTTCCTGAAACGCAGCTCTTGCTTGTGGACAGCAGTTTAATCTCCTTCATGGAGCATTTGAGGTGGACTCAGCCAGGGAGTTTTAGTTCTTTGTTGAGGGAGCAGAGTTCTGGCTACGGATGAAATGACAATAATTTGGGGGTAAATGAATGAAGAGGAGACGTGAAATGTGTGCATTCAAGAATTTAATGTGCTTTAAATACAAGATTACATCATCTGTAAAAGGGAGAGTTTTACTTTACCTTTCCCTATTTGGATCCCCTTTATGTTTTCATATTGTCTTATTGCTCTAGATAGGCATTCTAATACTAAATTGAAGAGAAGTAGAGAGAGTGGACATCCTTGTCTTGTTCCTGAGTTTAGAGGAAATGGCTTTAGCTTTTTTACCATTAAGTATAATGCTGGCGGTAGGTTTGTCATACACAGCCTTTATTGTATTGAGGAATGTTCCATGGATTCCTAGCTTCTCCACAGCTTTCATCATAAATGGGTGTTGGATCTTATCAAATGCTTTTTCTGCATCTATTGAGATAATCATGTGGTTCTTATTCTTGCTCTTGTTGATGTGATGAATTATATTAATTGATTTGTATATATTGAGCCAGCTTTGCATCCCTGGAATGAATCTTGTTTGATCATGGTGTATGATTTTTTTTGATGACTTGTTGAAATCGATTAGCCAAAACTTTGTTGAGATGTTTTGCATCGAGGTTAATCAAAGAAATGGGTCTATAGTTCTCTTTCTTTGATTAGTCCCTGCCTGGTTTTGGGATGAGGGTTATGATGGCTTCATAGAAGGAGTTTGGTAGTGAACTTCACTGTCAATTTCATTGAAGAATTGGAGGAGCATTGGTGTGAGTTCTGCTTTGAAAGCCTTGTAGAATTCAGCAGTGAACCCATCTGGTCCTGGGCCTTTCTTGGGTGGGAGGTCTCTAATTGCTGTTTCTATTTCGATGCTTGATATAGGTCTGTTAAGTTGGTTTGACTCATCATGGCTTAGTTTGGGCATATCAATATTTGCTAGAAATTCTTCCATTTCTTCCAGATTCTTAAACTTATTAGCATAAAGGTTTGAGAAATATTCCCTTATAATGTTCTGTACCTTGGTTGTTTCTGTGGTGATGTTTCCATTTTCATCTCTGAGTTTGTTTATTTGGGTATGTTCTGTTCTTTTTCTGGTAAGATTTGCTAAGGGTCTGTCAATTTTGTTAATTTTTTTCAAAGAACCAATTCTTTGTTTTGTTGATTCTTTCTATTTTTTGGATTCAAATTCATTTAATTCTGATTTAATTTTAATGATTTCTTTCCATCTACTGGATTGAGGTTTGGCTTTCATCTTCTATATACATTTGTCTAATGTGGGGAGGGGAAGAGGAATAGCAAAACTCTGAAACAAGGACACAGGCTGACCCATTGCAACAAGTATACCTGCAGGGAAGTATATTGGAAATGAACTTTACAGCTTCGGGGTGGGGGCTGGTGATGGGGCAGGATGGGGATGAGTGTGGGAGGTGGGGGAGGGAAGGGATAGTGGGACAACAACAAGAGAAGGGCTAACAATGATTGACAAATAATGTCCTCATTGCCTTACTCGTGTAACTGTAACCCCTCTGTACAGCATCTTTACAATAAAATTTTTAAAAAAAGAATTCAATGTGTATCCTGCAAAGTTAAGAAAATTGGGAAAAGGGGTGAGTTGTGAGGGATGGGCAAGAATGTTGAAAGGGGTGACACTGATCAAGATGTCTTGCATTCATTATCTCCTTTGCTTAATAACTACTTTATACCACTCTGCCTTTTGTGGAGGAAAGACAATCAGAGTTGGTGGTATAAATATTTAATACAACATTATTAATAAAAGAATGCTCTCATTCATTTTTACTGCCTCATTTCTAGTAAACATACTATTTTCAGGCTTCTGCCCAAATACTAATTAGTGAATGGCAGCCCCTTAGTAGATGACATCAGGTTTGTTATGCAGTTCAGTAACATACCAAAGATGTAAAGACCTTGATCATTCTGCTTTGTTATACTTAGCAAGTTAACATGGTCTCAAGATGTATATTACCACCTCAAGACTCATAACAAATGTCTTCCTTTTTGAGCAGGAATCAAGATAAGAAGGAAGGCCTTTCTTCTCTCCCATCTCTCTTCTCATGGAATAAAATTGTTTGTTTGTTTGTTTTTTTGGGTCCGGTCATGGGGCCTGAACTCTGGGCCTGGGCGCTGTCCCTCAGCTCTTTGGCTCAAGTCTAGCGCTCTACCACTTGAGCCACAGCGCCACTTCTGGCTTTTTTCTTTTTGCTTATATGGTGCTGAGGAATCAAACCCAGGGCCTCTGGCATGCAAGGCATGCTCTCTACCACTGAACCACCTTCCCAGCCCCTGGAATAAAATTGTTTGAAGAAAGCTCCAAATCCGACTTTGCTTTAAATCTCATTACTAATGACTGGCAAAGGGAACAAAGAGTCTCATGGTTACCTTATTTCAACCTTGATTTATATTCTGAGGTTAAGCAAATTCTCTCTCCCACAAAATTGATATATTTAGATAAGATACCAAGCAGTTACTTCTTTCTGTATGTCATCTCTTGATGGACAATACTACATCTTATTGTTTCATTATTTCTAACCATCTAGCAAAATGCTTATCCCATAGTAGACCCTTCAGAAATGACTGAATATATGCTAGGCCAATGGATCTAGATAGCCAATAAGCTGCATTCACTGGGCAAGTGATTTTTTTTCCAGGTAATACATATCATTTTAAATTCTTACAACCACTTGTAATCTATATGCTAATGTGTACAGTCAATATTTTATGTAAAACTAAGACAAAGACAACTTGAATAATTTGTCCAAGGTCATATGCCTAGCAAATGGCAGTCTATGTGGTTCTAAATTCCAATCTACTGTCATACAACTACAGTCTATGTTGGGATAATACATAGTACATATGTCTGTGTTGGGATACATGGCTTCCTTGAAATAACTGTTTTATTTAATGCTTGGCAGACCTAGAGAATCCCTGATAGAAAGTAAACATTTTCTGTGGTGTCTTCTCTAAACATTCATGCTTATAAATTAATCAAATTAGAAAGAAAGGAAGCAGGCAATTGAAAATGGTATCCGGTGAAAGATGAACTTCTAATGAATAATTTTCTTACTGACTTTCTAACCTGTCAAAGCCAACTTTCCTAGCAGCTGTTTTGAGACTATGAAAAACAAGTTATTGCAGTGGAGAAGAGGGAGGATAGTTAGAATCAAATTTCTTAGTTCCGCACCAATATGGATGAAAGTAATTTGGATTGCTTTTAATTTGATGTTTTATGACAAAAAGAGATTATTATTAATGCCCTGTACTCACCTGAATCTTTTCCAAATTGGCAGCCCAAGTGATATTTTTCAGAATTAAATCTTTTGCTATTCACCAGTTTGAAAGTTTCAGTCGCTTCTTGGGCATTTAGAATTGAGATGAATGTGACTTTATTGCTCTATGCTCATTCTGGCCTGCTACCACCCCCCCCAGTTCCTTCCCCTCACCCCCATCCTCTTCTTACATCACTCTCCCTCTTGCTTTCTGCCTTCCATTCACAAGTCTCATTTATTTTCCACTCCTTCAACTTGCTCCTTCAACTGAATTTTCACACATGGATCTCCAACTTGAAAGCACTCCCAAGCCTCCAGGTTTGTACTGTATAATTGGTTGTCCCCCAGGAGTTTGCTGAAGGTCCTGGCAGAACTGCAGTGGAACAAGATCAGTTATTTTTAGTGTTTGTAATCCCATCATCTTGGTCTTATTTTTTTTTTCTCTGTAACATACATAATACCTAAACCCCTGATTCATGATATCTAAACCCACTGACATTCATAATCTAGCAGTCAGCAGGTGGAATACAGGGGTCTGTTAGCTCATTTGTTGACTTGTTTATCATTATTATTGCAAAATCTGGAGTATGAATTTAGGGTCTGGGCATTGTCCCTGAACTTTTGTGTTCAAAGCTTGCATTTTTCCCACTTGAGCCACAACTCCACTTTCAGGGTTTTTTTTTGTTTGTTTTGTTTGTAATTAAGTGGAGATCAGAATCTCATGGACTTTGCTGCCCGGACTGGCTTCAAACTGTGATCTTCCAATGTTAGACTCCTGATCAGCTAGGATTACAGGGTGAGCCTCCAGTGCCCAGCAACTTGTTCACGGGTCATATCTTTATAGCAAATTCAAATCCTGAGCTGAATATAATGAATGCTCTTGATTAACAGGTGAGTAGTAACTAGGCCAAAGACTATTGATTGAACTTTCATTTGGATACTGTAGTTCATGTGTCAGAAAGTCAATACCCAACTGACAGTGTTAAAAGGTAGAGCCTGCACTTTCTAGAAGAACTCAATGCCCAGCTGACAGTGTTAAAAGGTAGAGCCTGCACTTTCTAGAAGAACTGGGGTTTACCTTGCTCCCTCAGAGTGAGTTTGAGGTGAGCAAAGGTGAGATTGGGATATTTATTTGCTACGTCTATGTTCTTCTTCCCTACCAAAAAAAAAAGCATCCACACATCCACATATAAACATCCCAACTATTACTGTATATGAAAATAAATGAGTTTAATAAATGTAAAAAATAGATAGAGCCTTTAGAGATGACTAGACAATGCTTTCATAAATGCATGGGGGAGCGGGCCCCCTCCATTTGGAAGCTGAGCATGCTAGTGCATGGATGTAACCTAATTTCTTTTCTTTTTTGTTGGTGTGGGTCTTGAAGTCTGGGCCTGGGCGCTGTCCCTCAGCTCTTCAGCTCAAGGCTAGCACTCTACCACTTGAGCCACAGCACCACTTCCTGCTTTCTGGTGGTTAATTGGAGATAAGAGTTTTATGGACTTTCTTGCCTGGGCTGGCTTTGAACTGTGATCCTCAGATCTCAGCCTCCTGAGTAGCTAGGATTATAGGTGTGGCCTACCAGTGCCTGGCTATGTAACCTAATTTCTAAGGAGGCTGAGACAGGATCATGAGTTCTAGGTCAGCTTGGGCTACATAGCAAGAACCTGTCAACAACAACAACAGAAAAAAGTAAATTTGTCCCCTTTTGTGCTTTCTCATTCATAATGTGATGCCCTGCTATGATACAGTAAGTAGGTCCTCAACCAACATGACCCCTCAATCTTGAATTTTTCAGCCGGTAGAACCATGAACCAAATCAACACGTATTGTCTGTAAGTTATGCGCTCTATGACATTCTGTTAAAGACATTCTGTTAAATACCGATACAGACAACAGGTCAAGATTTAGGTTGCAGGTGGTATGGTAAGAAGGCAGGCAAAAGCAAAATGAGACAGAGAAGAAAAGGGTCATTAAATAAGGAAAGAAAAAACACAAGCCACAAATAAACCATTTGGAAACATCCTCTAAAAATGTCAGCCAGGACAGACAAGCTTTTCTTTTACTGGCAATAATGCATCTGAAATGTATTATTCAGAGAAGACAATATTACCAAAATCAACATGTATGGTGACAACTTTGCCTTGTTGCAGAGGGAAAAAAAAACATAGCGATGTGGAAATGCTTCAAGTAAATGAAAATGAATCCAGTTCATAATCAAGTAAAAATGTTATGGGTCCAGAGCCAGAGAATATTCTTATAGTGGGCTTTTTTCAGCACCCTAAATTTAACCAGATGGAATGCTTTTTAAAGCACCGCCCTATTCAAACTTTGGAAGTGAAGAATTTGTCTTTTAATGGTAAATTTGCATTCCATCAAAAGATGGAACACATCATCCTCAGCTTATTACCCAGAAATAAATTATAATTTAATTTATTTTGCTTTATGGTCGATGACGAATACCTAGATTTCAGAAAATTCCTTTCAGACATGACCAAGTAGAGGTATACAAACAACATGAGTTGAGACACATGAAAAATGCGAACTCCATTCCTGGTATACTGAAAGCCATGTAACCACAAATTCTTGTTGGTTTTAATATGAATATCCTATTTCACAAACCCCAAATACTGAGGTTAGAGAGAGAATACTCACTACTTTGGATATGGAAAAATTAATGCAGCTGACTTATTAGTAAGGGAAGATCTAGTTGCTGAAATGCAAATAGGTCAACAGCAAGTTAACATAATCCAACAGGGAGCCATGGGGGTCTGTCAAAAATTTTTGGTTTGGAAATAGTCCCACATGCTACTGAAATAACATCTTGCTTTTCTGATAGCTACAACAAGTGGAAGCTGGAGTTGTTGAAATAGTGCCCATGTTGCTCTAATTTCTATTCCATGGGCAATGCTTTTGTCAGTAGATACTTTTTTAAAACATTTTTAAGCAGGTCAATGCAGACATCTGTTGGAAACAGGAGTAAAGCACAATCTGAAGTTAACATGTACTTACTGAAGTTTCTATTGAATATCAACTTCGTGTCTGATTCTATGGTAGGACCTAGAAATGTGATCTTTGGTATGTGAAAGAGAACTAAGACTCTTGCTTATTCTTGTGGAAATAAGTCTAGTGAAGGATGCCATGTTGTGATTCAGGATAGAGATGTATGCATAGAGTAGTGGGGCCAGAGAGGCCATTATTTCAAGTGAGGGGAAACTTGCCCAGCAAGAGGACATTTCAAGTGGACCTTTGCAAATAATGAAGATGAAGAAAGAGGTAAGATAAATAAATATTCAGGCCCAAGAAGAGCATCTCCAAGGCCAAGAATTTTGCTAACTCATCTGGGAATAGCACCTGAGTTGATTTGGCTAGAACAGAATATATGAGGAATACAACATCATTGCATTCAAGTCTTGTATTAGTGATGTTGGGCTACTATAATAAACGATCACAAACTAGGTAGAATTCTGGTAGCTGAACATCTCAGGCCAGGTGCCAACATGGACTGGTGAAGATGCTCTACAAGATCATGGACTGCCAACTTCTCATTTTATCCTCACAAAGCAGAAAGAGGACTATAGCTCCCTCCCTCCCTCCCTCCCTCCCTCCCTCTCTCTCTCTTTCTCTGTCTGTCTGTCTGTCTCTCTCTGTCTCTCTGTCTCTGTCTTTCTGGCTCTATGTCTTTCTGTCTCTCTCTCTCTGTCTTTGTCTCTCTCTCTCTTTCTCTCCCTCTCTCTCTCCCCCACCTTGTTCTCCTGCTGTCAACACTGGAGTTTGAACTAAGGGTGCTATCTTTTAACATGTTTGCTCAAGGATGCTATTCTGCCACTTGAGCCAAAGCTCCACTTTCAGCTTTTCCATAGTCAAGTTGGAGATGAGAATCTCACATCCTTTCCTGCCCGGGCTGGCTTTGAACTATGATCCTCAGATCTCAACCTCCTGAGTAGCTAGGATTACAGGTGTGAGCCACCTGGCACCTAGCTCTCTTTGTCTTTTTTATGAATAAGCAAGTAGTACTGCTAGCTATACCCATAGTCCTTGTTTATAGAGCAGTAGAATCGTTAGACTTAGGTTCTATCAAGAAATTGTTTTTATGATACAAGCAATTTACTAATAGGACTCACATTTATATACTATAAATTATGAAACATTATTCTGGGAATTATAATTCTATCATTTTTCCATTGGACATTGTGTAATAACTAAAATAAAAGCAATAAAATAGAAGAGAAAATATTCAAAATTATTTTAGAAGACAAAAAGATTTTGCCATGTTTCTGGAATATTTCAATAGACATGGCAGTAGCAACATGTTAATTATATCATCTACAAATAGAGTAAATGAAAGTAACAACAATGTTAATTTCAAATAATTTATACTACAGAATTCTAGTCTAAAATATTATAATGTCTTTTGTTTGAGCTATTGCTTTATTATAACTTAATTGCTATTAGCAATAATGCCAAAAGAAAAAAAGACAAAATTGCATAAGTAAGAGACATCTTCCCATGGCTCTGTAGATTTATTGGGAGATCAGATCAAATCAAAGAAGGACCCACTTCTGTTTCCATATCCAATGGTTAAAGAGGCATTTCTTTAGTGGTGGAAGATGTGCTGGGTTAGGGAAGTCCCTAGATCATAAAGATGGTTTCTGGGAAGTTCCTCAGTTTTCTCTTCTCAGAAATTTCTCCTGAGATCTGTGTGATGGGAGGGTAGTTTGGAGGGTATTGGACATGAAGGCTCTGTTTTGCTCTGTGTGTGTGTGTGTGTGTGTGTGTGTGTGTGTGTGTGTCTGAATTGAATTTAAAAACTGTGTCAAGTATTTGGAATTGCAAGCAACACCAGGGCAAGCTCTCCATTGTGGAGAAATCAGGGTGGAGTTGGATTGGCAGAGTAATCTTGCTCTGGTGGTCCTGATCCTGAGGAGAAGGAACCAGACCAGACCCTGGATGATACCTCAGTCAGAGGATCCTTGTTCATGGACAAACTTGTTCAGAGTCCCTTAGTGCCTTAGTGCTCATTTGGAATATATATGTATATATATATATATATATATATATTTAAATGCTTCAAAATATTATATATTATATATTAATTCTAAAATTGGTGCCCAATATCTAAATTAACAAAGTTTCAACCAACAATGCTGAATTTGATAACAGTGGATGATTCTTTTGACTTCCTGGAAGAAATCTGGCTTGTGTAGATGTCAAGTTCTTCATATGCATGGTTAATGTTTTCATCTTCTTTGAAAAGATTCTCTTCTGCTTGTCCAGGATAAAATCCTTGTAAATTGGGTAATTAGTGAAAATAAATTTCCTCAAATACAGTTTAGGAAGAAATTGAAATTTCTTCTTCTTTTATTTTTATCTGACTATAGTTAACATTTTCTGTTTGGAGACTTTTAATAAGATCATAAAGTGCATCCATTGTTTTAGTATAGTTGGTTAATGTAGTGTACACTTGTTTTCTGCTATCTTTCTGTTAGCTCTAAGACTTTAATTCAGTTGCATCAACCAGCTTCTTCAAAACTCCTTTGAATTCATCTTTGAAAGGATCTCTGTTTTCTAATGAACTCGCTAAGTTCAATTCTAAGTTGTGACTATCCAAGAAGAGCAATCCAATTGTTCTTCCCAGAATATTCACCCAGGCTCAATCTAGTTTTCTTTACCATTTTTAATGTTTTTTTTCAATCCCACTTTAGACGTTTATCTTGAAAGGTTTTTTAAAAATATTTTTTCTCACTCATCTTTTCTATTTGTCAGCTTCTTGAGAACACAGCTTTGTATTTTCCTGAAGATGAAAATGTTCACTTAAAGCATTTTTAAAATGTTTTCTGAAAGTTGTGTCTCATTCTTACAATATGTGGTGAAGTCGATGAGGGTTGTAGCTATTTAAAATGACAGGTACTTTTTGATAGATCATCTAAATACCCCATCTTTCATATACCTTGAACAGATGTTTAGATTTACTCTTTTTGAAAACACGATGTCTCAAGCTCCAGTTTCTTTATATATTATTGCTTAATAGGTATTAGAAAAATAAAAACAGGAAGAAACTGCTTTAGGGGAGTCACTAAAACTTCTTCCAATGTCTCTGAATTTTTAGAAGTAAACTCTTAAAAAATATGTACAGATAATCCATGAGCAAGATATACAATGTTCTTAATCATCAGAGAAATGAAAATAAAACCACAGTGGCATGCTATTTCACATCTGTTAGAATAATGTTAAAATGACCAAGTTCTCTGAAAGTTAGTTAACTGGGATGTGGAACAACTAGAACTATCATTTATTGTTTGTAAGACTATGAAATGGTTCACCTTTATTGGAAAAACAAACCAAGCAGTTTTAAAATAATGCTATACAGTAGACTGGCCATTCTAGTAATTTACTCAGGAGAAATGAAATGCACGTGCCCACAGAAAAACTCTTCTTAGTGTTTGTGACATTCTTGATAGTTTTGTTAAACTATTCACAGGAAATGAGTTCATTATAGGTATAAACAGCTTGCAGTGTCAATTATTTGAAGAAGGGGTAGCAACTTTCCACATATTTCATACATGAAATATGCAACAAGTCAGTGCAATGAAATATAATTTGGCAGTAATAAAGGGGTATTACAACTGATTTACACCACGAGGATGAATCTCTCTCAGCATTATATGAGAGAAGCCAGAGTGAACAGACCATGATTCAATGTGTATGAAACTTTCAAGAAAGAAAGAAAAAAATAAGAAAAAAAAAGAAAAATGGACATCTATGTGAGGAATGGTGTAATTAAGCGACATTCTAGGGTGAAGGAAATGGCCTATAACTTGCTGGTGCTAACATGGTCTTGTATATGTCTTGCACATCTCATTAAATGACACATATGTATATTTTGCCCTCAAAAGTAATATCTGTCCAGTGAAACTGAAATCAAAGAACTTTAAGAAAATGTGGCTGGGTGCCAGTGGCTCACACCTGTAATCCTAGCTACTCAGGAGACTGAGAGCAGAAGATCATTGTTCAAAGACAGCCTGGGTAGGAAAGTCCATGAGACTCTTATCTCCAATTAATCACCAGATTGGAATTGGTACTGAGGCTTAAGTGGTACAGTGCTAGCCTTGAGCTGAAGAGCCCAGGGACAGCACCCAGGCCCCGAGTTCAAGCTCCATAACCACCACCACCAACAACAAAAATTAGGTAATTGTACCTGTTGATAATATCATCTGATTTTTTGTACATTTTTTAATTGTAAAAATACTGTACAGAGTGGTTACAGTTACATGAGCAAGGTAATGAGTACATTTCCTATTGAGCATTGTTGCCTCCTATTTTGTTTTGTTTTTATTTTTATTTTGTTTTTATCTGTTTTAAAACCTGCTTCCTTTGTCTTCTTGGGGGGAAAAAAAGCCCACATGGGCAGAGTTCAAGTGCCCTTACTGCCAACAAGCAAAGGTGTCTGTGGCTTTCAACATCTGCTCTTATAGCTTCATACTTCCTCCTGCTGCTGATCGCCAAGACCTACAAAGGAAGATTTATGCTGGAAAGATAGTCTCCACTTCCCCAAGCTGAAGCAGGTAGTAGTGCAAGGACAGGAAAGGAAAGGGGAATGAATATGGCATGGAATTTAAAGAAGGAAAAACACTTGTCAGACTATTTATGTAAGCAGAAGGTTTTGTTTGTTTATTTGCTTTTGCTTTTCAATTACAATTACATTCCCCTAGATATATGCCCAAGAGTAGTATTGCTGGATCCTACAGAAGTTCTATTTTTAAAGTTTTGAAGAGCCTGTATACTAATTTCCATAGTGGTTTGCACTAATTTTCCTTTTTCCCTGCAACATTTCTAGCATGTGTTGGTGTTTGTGCTCTTACAATGGCCATTCTTATTAAATAAAGGGAGATGAAATCCCCGTGCCATTTTGATTTGCATTGTTTTAATAGTCAGGGATGCTGATCATTTGTATATATTGACCATTTGTACTTATTTTGAGTAATGTCTCTTCAATTCATTTGTTTATCCACAATAGACAAGCTGTGGAAATAGCCTAGACGTTCTATAACTGACAAACAAATTAAGAAACTATGGTCCAGGTACATACATAATGGAGTGTTATTCTATAATACTATTATAAATAAGAGTGACATTATGTTGTGTCCAGGTAAATGGATGGAACAAAATAGGGGTCTTGCTTAGAGTTGAAACAAAGTGGAACGTTCATAAATGGAACATTACCTTCAGTGGAACTGGAAGTAAGGAGAAAGAGGTGGGAAGATTGCTACTCACCAGCAAAATGAGTGTGAGTGGTGCTTACTATAAACATCCGGGAGGAGCTTCTGGTAGTTAGAGGTTGTGTGTGTTAAAGACAAGAATACTTTTAAGGAACCTCCATACTACTTTCCAAAGTGGTTGAACAAGGTTACACTCCCAGCAACAATGCAGTAGTGTTCCCTTCTGTGCACATCTCTTGATTATAGCCATTCTAACTGGGGTGAGATGGTATCTCAATGTTGTTTTAATTTGCATTTCTTTTATGGCTAGAGAGGTTGAGCATTTTTTCATGTGTCTATTGGCCATCCTTCTTTCCTCTTTAGAGAAGTTTCCCTTTAAGTCTTTAGCCCACTTATTTATAGAGCTCCCCTATGACCCAGCAATCCCACTTTTGGGCATTTACCCAAATGATCACAAACAAGACCATACTAAAGCTACCAGCACAACTATGTTTATTGCATTATTTACCATAGCTAAGATATGGAACCAACCCAAATGCCCCTCAGTAGATGAATGGATCAAGAAAATGTGGTATATATACACAATGGAATTCTATGCCTTCATCAGAAAGAATGACATTGCCCCATTTGTGAGGAAATGGAAAGACTTGGAAAAAATTATATTAAGTGAAATAAGCCAGGTGCAAAGAAACACACATAGGTCCCATGGTTTTCCTTATTTGCAATAACTAGTGTATGTCTAAGACAAGCAGAAAAGGTCAGATAAGGTGATGTTAGGGAAATGAACCCTAAGATATGTATTCAAATGTTTTTTTTTCTTTCATGTGATTGTTTCTAACACATTTATAAGATTATTTCTTTGGTGCTTTGTATGTCCCTCCCCCACAGTATAACCCCTGCTTTCACTATATTTGATGGCTGTATAATTTGTGGAGGGGAAGGGAAAAAACAAATTGTTTAAATAGGAATACAGGTGGACTCATTGCAACAATGAGATGTACAAGTCGTTATGTCGAAAATGAACTTTACAACTTTGGTGGGGGGAGGGGGAGGGGGAGTCGGGGTAGGATTGGGTGGGGGGGAGAGGGGAGGATGGGAAGGGATGGGAAGGGGAAACAAAGGAAGAGGCTACAATGCTTGATAAGAAATGTACTCATTATCTTGCCTATGTAATTGTAACCCCTCTGTATTTTCACACACACACAAAAAGGCTTATTAACTTGTAACAATGAGTTATACAAAACACTATGTTGAAAATGAACTTTACAACTTGGTGGGGGGGTGTAGTTGTGGATTTGGGAGGGAAGGAATGATAGGAGGAAAACAAAAGAGGAGGCAACAATGCTTAATAGGAAATATACTCATTACCTTACTCATATAACTGTAACCCCTCTGTACAGCATTTTTACAATAAAAACATACAAAAAAAAGAAAATGTGGTATATATACACAATGGAATTCTATGCCTTCATCAGAAAGAATGACATTGCCCCATTTGTGAGGAAATGGAAAGACTTGGAAAAAATTATATTAAGTGAAATAAGCCAGGTGCAAAGAAACACACATAGGTCCCATGGTTTTCCTTATTTGCAATAACTAGTGTATGTCTAAGACAAGCAGAAAAGGTCAGATAAGTTGATGATAGGTGAAATGAACCCCAAGATAATCAAATGTTTTTTTTCTTTCCTGCAATTGTTTCTAACATATTTATAAGATGATTTCTTTGTTGCTTTGTATGTCCTCCCCCACGGTATAAAGTATAACCCCTGCTTTCATTGTATTTGATGTTGGTATAATTTGTGGAGGGGAAGGGCAAAACCAAATCGTTTAAATAAGGATACAGGCAGACCCATTGCAATAATGATATATACAAGATGTTATGTTGAAAAAAACGAACTTTACAACTTTGGCTGGAAGGGGGGGTGGGGGTTGGGGTGGTGAGGTGGGTGGGAGATGGGAAGAGATGGGAAGGGGAAACAAAGGAGAAGGCAACAATGCTTGATAAGAAATGTACTCATTATCTTGCCCATGTAATTGTAACCCCACTGTACGGTATTTTCACAATTAAAAAAAGACTAGGATATTAGTACCCTCTACAGTGGATGCTTTTAAGTAAGCCTTGTAAAATACCAACTACTCCACACACTGATTTCAAGTGTAGAAATGTATGGAACAGACAAGACTATGGAGATAGAAATCAGATTGGTGGTTACCTTGGCTGTGGGATTATACTGTTAATGTATTGGACAATGATGTAAATAGTGTAAAATTTATTGTAATGATGCATATACAGCTTTGTGAATGCAATATATGCCTTGGGTTTGTACATTTCAAATGGCTAGCTTGCAAAATATTTGAACATCAAAATAAAGCTTTGAAAATTTCAACGATTCAAATTATGTTGAAGTAAAAATGCATACAAATGTATTTTTTGTGGGTTTAATTTCTCCTATCTGTGATTACATTTAAATGTTTTATTTATAGGAAAGGAAGTTGCCAATAAGTTAGCATTTATTAAACCAGTATAATAATTATTCTAAAAGAAAGATAACCTCATGAAATGCCACTCTGTGTTAGAAAAGTAGGTAATTCTGAAGTGTCTAGTAGATTTGCCTTGAAAAATATTATTGTAGAAACTTAAATATTTCCGCTCAGTATTTCTCTGTTGATTTTCTTAGTATAGATTTACTTGAAAGGTAATACATGGTTTATCCCGATTTATAACTTGATTAGATTTGTGAGCTTCCCAGGAGCTATGTTAATCAGACCTCTGGGTGTGTCTGTAACAGTGATTCCAGTGAGGATCAGATCATAAGGTCTCTGACTTAATCAATGGGTTAACTCATTGATGGATTCGACTTGATTGAGAGATGGTGTGACTGTGGAAAGAGCCACCTGGATGAAGGGTATGTGGTCCACTAAGGCTCTGAAGGATCTATCATAGCATGGTCCCTTCCTATTGCTCTGCCTACTTCTGGATGCTGTGAAGAGAACAGCTTTTGTTCACCATGTCCTTCCTCCATGATATCATCTCACACAGCACAGAAACTATGGGGCCAGCTGACCAGAGACTGAAGCCACTGAAATTACAAGACAAAAATAAATCTTCCTTTAAACGATTCCTCTCAGATATTTTTCACAGGGATGAAGTGTGACTAACACAGCCAGGCTGTTCTTTTCATTGTTGCTCCATAATTTTGGCCCAGCTACTTTCCTTTGACAAAGCGCATATCATAACACCAGAAACGATCACTGGCAAAATGTCCAGATTGTCGGCAAGTGTGGAGGAACAGCACACGAGGACAGCATGTGTAGGGCAGACTTTCCTCGGCCTGAAAAAGAATATGGCTTCACTGAGGTATAGCCTTTCTTTCCCCAGAGTTTTCTTTGTTCTAAGATTGCCTTAAGTGTGTGGTAACATCATTTTTTAATTTTTTTTATTGTAAAGATACTGTACTGAGAGGTTACAGTTCCATGAGTAAGGCAACGGGTACATTTCCTATAGAGCATTGTTATTACCCCCTCCTTTGATTTTCCCCTACCATCCCTTGCTTCCACACCTCCCCTAAGCCTCCCTCCTCCCCCCTCCTCCTGGTTGTCACTGTATTTGATTCCGGTGCCCTGCATCTTGTATATACACTTTCCTAATTTGGGGAGGGGGAGGGGAAATAACGAAATGTTTAAATAAGGATACAGGTTGACCCATTGTAACAATTATATGTACAAGATACTCTGTTGAAGACATCTTTTTTTTTTTTTGGGGTCCAGTCGTGGGGCCTGAACTCTGGGCCTGGGCGCTGTCCCTCAGCTCTTCAGCTCAAAGCTAGCGCTATACCACTTGAGCCACAGTGCCACTTCTGGCTTTTTTCTTTTTGCTTATGTGGTGCTAGGAATCGAACCCAGGGACTCATGCATGCAAAGCAAGCTCTCTACCACTGAGCCACCTTCCAAGTCCTGAAGACATCTTTTAATAGTGGAAGTTTTTGTGTCTGAAAGTGGTAGGTCCTATATTTATAATCTTACCCTTTCGCATTTTTTTTTTTTGCTCATCCTGGGGCTTTAACTTGGGCTTGGGTGCTGTACCCAAACTTTTTATGCTCAAAGAGCACTCTACCACATGACCACAGCTCCACTTCTGGCTTTTTTGGTAGTTTATTGGAGATGGTAGTCTCACAGACTTTCTTACCCAAACTGGCTTTGAACCATGATCTTCAGATCTCAACCTCCTGAGTAACTAGGATTACGGGTGTTAGCCACTGGTGCCCAGCTTCCTTTGCTTTTAATTTGGTTGATGTAGGTAAGTGAAGTACATACTCCAAGCTTCTAAGTATTACACTATTTTAAGAAATGGTGACAAGAATATATGCAGTGATATATATGGTGTCACCTACAAAGAAACAATGACTTACTATACTTTATATGTATTGGATGATAAAGATGGTCAAGAATGAGTGTTAAATGCCAGTGTGCATTGAAAATTATAAATAATTATTAAAGTATAGCATCAATACATCAATTTCTCTTTGATGGCAGTGACTAAATTTTGTTAGGTGTGTGTTCTGTGCACAGTGACTAACATATAAAGATAGGGAGCCAAGAAATGCAGTGATTAATTATCAATGGTTTGGAAACACATGCCTGATTACTTCCAACTGTCAGTTCATACATACATACACACACACACATATGTATATCTATCTATCTCTACATATGTACAAATATTTTTACCAGTACTGGGGCTTGAACTCAGGGTCTAAGCACTGTCCCTAAGCTTCTTTGTGCTCAAGGCTAGTTCGCTACCACTTGAACCACAGCACCACTCCTGGCTTTTCTGGGTAGCTTATTAGAGATAAGTGTCTCACAGACTTTCTTGCCCAGGTTAGCTTTGAGCTGAGATCCTCAGATCTCTGCCTCCTAAGTAGCTGGGATTACAGGTTTGAGCCAATGGCACTTGGCTAATACTGAATTTTTTTTGGGGGGGGTCAGGTTGTGGGGCCTGAACTCTGGGCCTGGCGCTGTCCCTCAGCTCTTCAGCTCAAGGCTAGCACTCTACCACTTGAGCCACAGCGCCACTTCCAGCTTTTTTCTTTTTGCTTATGTGGTGCTGGGGAATCGAACCCAAGGCCTCATGCATGCAAAGCAAGCGCTCTACCACTGAGCCAACTTCCCAGCCCTAATACTGAATATTTTAATTGGGAACTTTTTCATCAAATAGGAAGGATGTCATTCATAGAACTGGCATTTTAAAGGTGTATGTAGTGTTTTTCATTATATTTAATGGATGGAAAAAGTCACTATACTATTTAAATATATCTATGAATTATTACCTAATCAAGTATTAATTTATTTAGGTATTATATAATGAAAGTCTATGATAATACTATTATTAAAGATGTCTTAGGTGAATCAAATTTTAAGTGTAAAATATAGTGGTGAGGTTCTTAAAAAACCTTAAGTAATTTCTGGGGCTAGGAAGATGGCTCAGTGGTACAGCGCTTGTCTTGCATGACTGAGGCCCTGGGTTCGATTCCTCAGCACCACATAAGCAAAAAGAAAAAAAGCCGGAAGTGGCGCTGTGGCTCAAGTGGTAGAGCGCTAGCCTTGAGCTGAAGAGCTGAGGGACAGTGCACAGGCCCAGAATTCAGGCCCACAACCAGACCCCTCCCCCCAAAAAGAAAACCTTAAGTAATTTTATGGATGCATGACATGAAAATAAAGATAAAAGGAGAAGTATACCTAAGAACTTAAATTTTTATGTGGAAGCCCACGGTAAACAATGTTAAGAGAATAACTATAAATGTGAAATTGGATGTCCTATAAAGACCAGATGGTATAATGTATGTGTGTATATATATATATATATACTTCTATGCACACACATATATAACATATATATGTGCTATATACACATATACAACATACACAATATACACACATATATATATATATATACATAGTAGCATGTATACACAGTGTATGTGTATATGTGTCTTACTAGACATATGTATATGTAGTAACATATATACACACATTCATGTGTATATGTGTGTATGTATACTGAAAAGCTAAACAATTTTAAAATGGGGTAAGTTGGGAACCTATGGCTCATACCTGTAATCCTAGCTACTCAGGAGGTTGAGGTCTAAGGATTGTGGTTCAAAGCCAGCTAGGGAAGGAAAGTCTATGAGACTTATATGTAATTAACTACTAAAACATTGGAAGTAGAACTATTGCTCAAGTGGTGGACTGCTAACCTTTAGAAAAGAACTCAGAGTCAGAACCCAGGCTCTGAGTTCAAGCCCTAGGATTGGTATTTTAAAAATAGATAAAAATATACATATCCAGAAGAATAGTTATAAAAGTGTAGTACTCATATGAAAAAATAGCATTTACTAATATTTAAAATGTCATTTTATGCTTGATAATTCACTTTTACCTATATATTTTGGAAAAATTTGACAATCTTATCTGAAATACATATCAAGATAGATCATCTCTTGTATCATAAAACAAATCAAACAGCATTACAATCACATAGTGTGTTTTCTCTGAACAAAGTAGAATTCAGTTGGAAATTAATAATGTTATTAATTTGAAATTAATTAACAAAATAACATGCTTTCTTCCAAGCAGTTGGAACTAATGGATATACTACTAAACATTCATAGGTCAAAGAGAAAACTTCAAAGGAAACAAAAAATACACCTAATTATTTGAAAATAAAACTACAACATATCAAAATCTAGAAATGGGCTCAAGCAGTAAAGAGTCCAATTTTTTTACAATAAATGTATATTAGAAAAGACAAAAATTAATCTATAACCTAAACTTCTGTCTTAGGAACCCAGAGAAGAAAAGGAAAAATAAAAGTAAGTATAGGGAAGAAAATAATAAATATAAGCAGAAATACATGAAATTGAAAATAATAACAAAGTCAAAGCAAAAAGCTAATTCTTCAAAATAATCAGTAACATTGGCTATCTTCTAGAAATACTGACGAATAGAAAAGAAAGAACAGATTACTAATGTCAGCAATCAACTGGTAATATCTGAACATAGCTTGCACACATCAAATATATAAAAAGAAATCCTCCAAATAGTTCTTCATACATAAAATTGACAATTTAGATGAAACAGAACAATTTCTTGAGAAATACAAATTATTACAATTTACCTTGTATGTAATAGATAATTTGAATAACCCTACAACTTCATAGCAAACTGAGTTTATTTCACAATGCTCCCAAATATAAATCTCCAAGCTCGGATGTTTCTCTGACAAATTCCATCAAATATTTAAAGAATTAACACCAATTTCATATAATCTCTTCCAGAAAATAGAAGATGAAGGAATACCTACCATCTCATTTCTGAGGTTAGGATTACTATAATACCAAAACCAATAGAAGAAAATTACAGACCAACATTTCTTATAAATTTAAACACAAAATTCCTCAACAAAACATTAGGAAATAGAATCAATGATATATAAAGAAAAATTATGTGATATGCCCAAATGGGGTTTATTCCCGTTGTGGCAAGATAGTTCATTACTTAAATGCTTTCATTTCCAAGCAAAGCCACGTTTATGCCATATATTCTCACATTGAGTTTACCAGGCTTTTGTTAAAAACTTGGTAAAACGCACTGAGAATATGGAGGCCAGAAGGTCACAAATTGAAAGTTGACCAGTCTGGGCTACCTAGTGAGACCTCATCTAAAGAAAAGTAGAAGGGATTTCAGAATCTGTTGACAAGTTGTCTGACCCTGAAACTATAAAAGTTCAACTTTCCTGCTGCCAATTTGACCTCTCATTAAAACTTTTGGCTCCTGTCTGCTTCTGGTTATGTTAACCATGGGGTGGGTTTTTCTGTGCAGTTAAAGGATCAAAACCAAAGTTTTGAAATATGATCAACAGTCATGGTCCTGTTTATGATCTCTTACCACAAATGATCCGTTAGGCTGCTTCCTATTAATCATCTCTGGAAGAGCAGGAGGGAGTCACTTTGCTCTATCTTCGAGGAAGGTTCCCCTTCATTTAACCTTACTGGAAGAGACTGCAATCATCATTTCTCCTGATGATGGGTGGCCGTTGTATTGTGCTTGCTCTCCGACTCAAGTTGGTGGGTGGCACTGACAGTGTGTGCATTCCACCCTTTTGGGGGCCGAGGGGTCGAGGACTGAAGGAGAGATATTCCAAGGAGGCACACGCTACCTCCAAGATGAGAATCCAAAATTAGCTGAAAGGGTTCCCATCCTAGCAACCCTCAGAAAATACATAGAAACACATCTGTCCCTTATTTTTTCAGCTTGCTTTATGGTGAGTCATTCAAGTTCTCAAAACCATACATACAATTACACATGCTAACAGCAGGGAAAAGAGTAGATAATAAACCTGGCAGGGGTAATTTAACCAAACCATGCGTATCAGTGGTTTATGCCAATGAGGGAGATTTAAGAATTCTCTTTAATATACATGTGCATGCACATACATACGCACACACACACACAGGTCCATGGACATCTCTATTAGAAAAATATTTAGACACACCCATACATACCACATCTATGATGTTAGAAGGTGAATATTCAAAAATAGTCTGTTGAAGAAATGCAGTGCAGTGATATAGACTTAATACAACTGAAGTCTGTCCTACATCATAGGATACTCCTTTATTTGGTAAAGAAATATTTTCTTGTTTTTTTATTGTGAAAATACTGTACAGGGGGGTTACAATTACATGGGCAAGATAATGACTACATTTCTCATCAAGCCTTGTAGCCTCCTCCTTTGTTTCCCCTTCCCTTCCTTCCCCCACTCCCCCACCCAATTCTCCCCCCCCCCACCAAAGTTGTAAAGTTTGTCTTAGACATAACGACTTGTACATCTCATTATTGCAATGGGTCCACCTGTATCCTTATTTAAAGGATTTGTTTTTTCCTTTTCCCTCCACAAAGTATACCGACATCAAATACAGTGAAAGCAGGGGTTATACCATGGGGGAGCGACATACAAAGCAACAAAGAAATAGTGTTAGAAACAATCGCATGAAAGAAAACAAAAACATTTGAATACATATCTTAGGGTTCATTTCCCTAACATGAACTTATCAGACCTTTTCTGCTTCACTCAAACATATAAAGAAATATTTTCTTAAAAAATAAGAACTATTTTGTTTTGGGAGAATTACAATGAAAGAAATTTAACAATTTGAGGACCAAAGAACATTGCTTATATACAGATTATTAATTTCTTATTGAAATGAATACAGCACTCACAACGTCCTATGCACAGGTGCCTTTTCTTATAACTACATGTATGTATATATTAAATGTACATCTATTTACATGTATATATTATGCATCACATATAATATATGCACATATTGAACACATTTATATAGTTCTAAAGTGATGATTGAAAAAGATCTGAAAATTAATTCATCATAGAACATTAGCTATATGATCTAAACAAATGAACTGATTATAGTCAGGACTAATTATAGATATGACAACCCTCAGAGAAAGGGGACTCCCACAGCTTTGAGTCCAGGCTATCTCTTTAATATATTTAATATATGTTAACATTTTATATGTTAGTAGAAGGCTTAGAGGTGCACAGAAGACCCTAATTACTTAAAATTATCCAAAGTGAGACTCTTAGACATTAATATTTATTTTTACAAACTAGTTCTCTAAGTAGTTTTTGGTTAAATCATGATGTAATATAGGGCGTAAAAGAAAATTCTTTATTTTTATAAAATTCTTATAATTATTTTAGCATTTAAAATGTTTGTTTTAACTGGACACCGGGAGACCATGTCGGTAATCCTAGCTACTCAGGAGCTTGAGATCTGAGGATAGCAATTAGATGCCAGTCCTGGCAGGAAAGTCCTTGAGAATCTTATCTCCAATAACCACCTTGAGCTGTGGCTCAAGTTGGTAGAGTGCTAGTCTTGAGCCCCAAAGCTCAAGAATAGCACTCAGGCCCTAATTCAAGTACTAGAACTTGAAACAAAAAGAAAAAAAAAGGTTAACTTAAAATTACAGTTTTAAAAGCAATTGACAAAACTAAAATGTCTAGAAGACTTTTTTTTTTTTTTTTTTAGTCAGTCATGGGGCTTGAACTCTGGGCCTGGAGCTGTCCTTGAGCTCTTCAGATCAAGGCTAGTGCTCTACCACTTGAGCCACAGTACCACTTCTAGTTTCCTGGTGGTTTATTGGAGATAAGAGCCTTGCAAGTTTCCTACCCGGGCTGGCTTTGAACTGCGATCCTCAAATCTCAGCCACCTGAGTAGCTAGGATTACAGGCATGAGCCACCAGCGCCTGGCTAGAACACTTTTATTAATTCAATGGAATTAGCATTGCCCCTCAGACCCTTTAGCTTATTTACCTCATTTCATAGTTCTTGTGCAGTATAATATAAAGGTGTTAATTTTTTCCTTCCTGGGATTCATTTAGGCATAAAGTTTAGTTTCCTAAGAGATTTTTTTCATTTATATATGTACAATATGCATATATATTATATGTATATATAGTTACGCACAAATCCATGTGCATACATCAAACTAGTAACCTTAAGGAATAATTCAGGTTCTGAGATGGTCAATTTATCTACAACATAGGTTATCCACTATTTGTATTGTGATATCTCATTTGTGCTCTGAGTGGAACACAATTGCATGACAATACTGATCCTAGAATATAATCAGACACATTTTGTACCTGAATATGAATTCCATCAGACTTTCATGGCTTACTTTGAATCCAGAGCACTTTTATTCCTTGCCTTTGCCATCTAATGGGACAGAGGATGTTGGAAAAATAGTTCATGCATGAGTCTGAATTCAGTTATATCCCAGAGATTTTACCTCAAGTATATTTTATTTTGTACATATTTCATAATTTCAATGCTTTCTTCATGTGGTGATTTCAAGTGATTTCGTTCTTTTGAAATTTAAAGTGATAAAAATTCTTTTTGTTCATGCTTTAAATTCTTGTGATTGAAATCAGTGGTTATTTTAAGATGTTTTCCAAAAACATTTTGACTCACAATAATTTAGGAAGGTGTTGTCAAGTAGCATCTTATTACTCCTGTAAATACCCTGATTTGGGTAGAGTTTTGCTGAACTCCTGTGAGTTCTTTGATAGTCATCTTTAGAACTTAGTGTAAGAGATACTTGATATTTTTACTTGGATTTAATAGGGCATTTGGGATGTTTATCTAATGTATAAGATTATGAAAGAAATTATATCATATAGTATGTCATGAATGGGAAGCAACATTAATGTGTATAATGCATATCCACCAAAGCTCAGTTTTATGCATGCTTTCTCTTTCTTATGAACCCTTGAGCGTGGCTCTGTTTCAAGCTTGGTTCATTGAGAAAAACAGATGGGATATTTCACTCTGAATACCTCTTTTTTAAAATTTTAAAATCTTCATTGAGAAGTTGATCAGCAGGAGTGTTAAGTTACATCAGTAAGGTAATAATTACATTTGTTTTTAAACACTGTTACCCCCATCCCTTATTTTCTCCTGCTTACCCCTCCCTTTTCCCCTCCTCCCCCAAGTTGCAAGGTTCATATCCAATGTAGTGTCTGGTATCATTGTTGCATGCTTTGACCTGCAGTTTTTGTGATTCCCTTTCCCTTCCTCTGGTTGAATAATCTTATATACAAGGTACAGGTACAGAAAACTAAGAGAAATGAAAGAAAAAACAAACAAACAAAAAACGATGTACAGAACCTCTTGTTTCCATATCTTGGAGTTCATGTTGATACACTTCATTATATATGGTCTTACACACTAATTAATTGGATTGTTGAGATCCCCTGTTAAGAATATCATAGACCTATTCCAGTTTTTGCAAATGAGGGAAACCATGCAACCTACTTATCTTTGGGTTTGGCTTACTTCACTTAATATAATTTTTTCCAGGTCTTTTCATTTCCTTACTAATGGGGCAGTGTCATAGAATTCCATTGTGTATCTATACCACATCTTCTTGATCCATTCATCTACTGAAGGGCATCTGGATTGATTCCATATCTTAGCTATGGTAAATAATGATGCAATGAACATGGTTATGCTGGTAGCTTTAGTATGGCCTTGTCTGTGGTCATTTGGGTAAATGCCCAGGAGTGGGATTGCTGGGTCATAGGGGAGCTCTGTGTTTAGTCTTTTGAGGACTGTATACCTCTTTGGGGAGCCCATGAGTAACTGATACCTAGAGCAAGTTCATTTTCAAGATGGAGGCTGAATAAAAGTTGAGATCATGTTCCTTAAGGGCAATACCATTAATTTTCCCCCAAACTCATGGCAAAAGCTTGTCATATGGCTGAATCTAATATCAGTGGAAAGGGGAAATATGATTTGTCTAATAGAGGCAGGATGTGAATGTTTGCTAAACCACAGTAGAATCTACTGCAGAGTATACTTCGAATCTTCTTATCATAGATGGAGAATTCTGTGTCTTTCCTATTTGTTGAATTCCTACTAGGACTAATCTTGGAGCCTCTGTCTCCTTGTAGATGCCCCTTTCCACATACTTGATTGGCTAGACACAGGTAAGTGGGTAAGTGATTCTGACTACTACACACAGTAATCTACCAACCAAAAGCCACAAAGCTAACATTTCTGCTCTTAGAAGAATCCTTTAAATATTCAGGAATTCCAGTTTTCTTTGGCTGATGATATGGCCTTCCATGTGCAAGGCCCTGGGTTCCATCCTGAGTACTACCAAAAATAAACAGGAATGAATGAATGAATAATTAATAAAATAAGAAAATAGGAAGAAAAGAAAAGAGATTCCAGCTTTTCTGGTTAGTAGCTATTACAAGCAGCAGTTAGTAGCCATTGCAATCATTATATCAGTCTCTTAAGACTGACTCATGTTGCCCAGAGATATTAGAGGAGTCTTTCCTAATCTGAGCCTTCAAAGTATCATCAATAGTGGCATAGATTTAGAAGTGAATAGCTTCTTTTGAAAAGAAAGAAAAGAAAAAAAATAACAGTAACACCTAGGTTTTAAAATCATGCCCAGCTCATGTTTGACAATCCTTCTGATAGCCCAAATACTATAAATTTAGTTGACGATAACAGAACAGATGGAAAAAACATATGGCTTGTAGGTA
Organism: Dipodomys ordii; assembly: GCF_000151885.1. NCBI lineage: Eukaryota > Metazoa > Chordata > Mammalia > Rodentia > Heteromyidae > Dipodomys > Dipodomys ordii. The sequence goes on along the minus strand of NW_012267217.1, from coordinate 36,302,597 downwards.
GTGTGTGGCGGTTGATATTTGCGGTACATTAGGGGAATTTATTTTATTTTGTCTCTTTCCTTGTGTAACTTTGTGATATTTTACCCAGTGAATTTTATATGCCTTTTTTGACTTATTTTGCTAGTAGCTATTAAACTCCCTTTGTGACTTGAACATAATATTGAAAAAAAAGTTTTGTTTTATAATTACTTCACAGGAAGCATTAATACATAAGCAGGAAGACCACTTCATTCAGGAAAATACATCTTTTCATTATTTGGCATCATGTAGACTCCTTGGATAGAGATTACATAGGTAAAAGAGGCAAAGATTTCAAGGGGATTAATTCAATGAAGGACTGTTAAAGAAGGCAGGTTTATCCGGAATTTAGAGTAGAGTATGTATCTAACATTATAGCAGACTTCCTAGGTGTTAATTTAACACTGGTCTTTTTATTAGCATATATTAATTATCCTAAAGGATTTCATTGTGATTATTCCATACATGTGTGCATGTGTACTTTGATTGTATTCCCACTGTATTGCATTGTATTTATCCTCCCCGTTTTTAATCATTTGAAATGCATTTTGTTGTGCTCTTTTCATACAAGAATATAATACTTTGATGATGATGATGATGGTAATGATGATTACTACTTACCAATTCACCAACCTCTCCTTTCCTCTCTCCTCTCTGTTCCTCTCTCCAAACAGGTCCCCCTTTTCCATTCATAACTTTGATTTCCTAACTTCACATTTGCTAAAGAAAACTCAGTACAAAAATTCAGAAGTTTTGCTAAAATACTACTTTTTGATCCTGATACATGATAAGGGAAAATTGAGTGTACAGAAAAAACATAAACACATTTGTTTATATATGATCTTCAACTTGATTTTTTTTTTTTAAGACTAGACAGCAGCTCTGGAAACCCTGATCACTTTGAAGTTTATCTGAATTGAAATGGAACTTCCTGGTGTTTGCCTGTTAGCAATTTTGTAATTTTTTTAAAAGGCTAAATATTTACCTTCTAAAGGATTTTCAAACCTACAGAAGCAAGATGAAAAAAGATTTTAGAGAGAGCAGAAGAAAAAGGTAGACTTTGGCAATTCGATATAAATTAAGTAAGCATGTATAAAAATCCCTAATGCTGCTAGTTAAATAATATGTTTGGAATGAATCTAGTTAAAAATCAGAACTGAAGTCTTGATAATACTTTCTCCACAGGACTCATTCAGTTTCCTGACATGACTTTTTCTTTGCCTTACAACTTACATCAGTGCATAGATCTCGGGTGCTTAGTTATCTTTGCAATTGAAAGACTTTCTTTAATTTCATCCACATTATCTCTCTTGCATTTTATTGGTTCTTTGGTTTCCCCAATTTTGAACTTTCTTGCACATACACGAAGTCCACCCAACCAGACAGGAGAAAAGAGATTATATTAGAGTGGCTCTTTTCTCTATAAACATCCACATGATCTTCCTTTTTTTTTTTTTTTTGTCAGTTGTGGGGCCTGAACTCTGGGCCTGGGCGCTGTTCCTCAGCTCTTCAGCTCAAGGCAAGCACTCTACCCCTGAGCCATGTTTGTTCCCAGCCCCACAATGAATACTATGGAAAGCAGATTTTAAACTTACAATCAAAATACATTGTTTAACTAGCTATTTGTGTTTCTTCAGAATTTTTTTTTTTTTGCTCGTGAGGCCTGAACTCTGGGCCTGGGCGCTGGCCCTCAGCTCTTCAGCTCAAGGCTACCACTCTACCACTTGAGCCACAGTGTCACTTCCATTTTTTTTTCTGTTTATGTGGTGCTGAGGAATCGAACCCAGGGCCTCATGCATGCAAAGCAAGTACTCTACCACTGAGCCACCTTCCCAGCCCAGAATTTTTGTTCATAGAACCAAGCCAACATGTTTTAGCTTTATTAAAAAATAAAATATTATTGTTAGAGTACTTTTACATTCACAGAATAATTAATAGTAAGGTGCAGAGATTTTCCAGTGTTTCTGCCTTCATCTCTCTCAGACCCTATACCAGAGAAGTTTGTTTTTTATAAGTGATAAAGCTACATGACACATTGGAGGACCACTATTTATGCTAGCGTTCTTTCTCAGTGTTGTACATTTTATTGGTTTGAACAAATATGATATTATCTGCCATTTAATATCATACAGAATAGCTTCACTTCCCTAAAAATGTCTCTGCTCCACCTATTCTTCTTTTTCTCTCTCCTAACCCTTATTAACATCACGAATTTTTTCATTGTCTCCACAACTTTTCCTTTCCAGAATACCTAGTAGCTGCAATCATATGTTATTGAGTTTTTTCACTTGCATTTACATTTCCTCCATGTCTTTATATGGTTTGGCAGCAGGTTCAGTGCTGATTAACCTTTCATTTTCGTTTTTTTAAAATGTGCCACAGCATATTATCTATTGATATACCTTTTTGTTTGAAATATTTCTATTTTTAAAATGTATTTATTGCTTTAAACTCCCCTTTTTTAGTATTGCCTTGGCTCTATGTCATAAAATTCAAAAGCACTGAGGTTTGAACTCTGAGTCTCAGATTTGCTGGGCAAATAAGTGCTCTGCCACTTGAGCCACCCACTAGCCCCAAGTGTTGGTTATTTTAATACATATGTACTGGTACCTTATTGCTATTTTAATTTATATTTCTCTGATGCAATATGATGTGAAGATCTTTTCATATGCTTATTGACCATCTGTGTATCTTTTTTGGTAAAATGTCATTTCAAAGTCTCTGACTCATGTTTTAATTGGGTTGCTATCTTACTGTTGAGTTTTAAGAATTCTTTGCATATTTTGGCTAATGGTCCTTTATCAGATATGTCTTTTACCAACATTTCCTTCCAGTATTTCTGCGACTTGTCTTTTCATTTTTTGACTATGATTTCACACAGCAGCAAACTTTAATTTTAATGAAATCCAGCTCATTTATTTTTTTTCTCTGATGGATCATGTCTTTGCTATTAGAACTAAAATGTTGAAAAATCTAGATGATGTTAGATTTTTCTCTTATGTTATTTTCCAGGAATTTTATAGCTTTACATTTTACAATTAGGTTTGTGATACATTATTTTTAAAATTCTTTTTGAAGGTTGTATGTCTGTATATATTTTTGTCACATGTAGGAAGTCTCATTTCACCAGCACTTATTGGAAATACTCATATTTTTGGAATCCTAAAATTTTACAATAGCATTTTTAATCCTATTTACATGTAAGGTACATACATTTCTTTGCTATTTACTCAGCCAGAATTTGCGTTGTTTTGTTTGTTTGATTCTAAGACAGAATGTTGCTATGTAGCCCAAATTGGCCTGGAACTATGTAACTCATTGTGGCTTTTAACTTGTGCCTCTGCCTCCCAAGTATGAGGATTACAGGCATGTACCACCATGTGCAGTGTGTGCGTTTTAAAAATCAAATAATGCTACAAAGAGTAAGGATTATACTTTGTTGTTGGCTTGAAACAACATTAATCTTATTTTTTTGTAAATGTTACCACTTCTCCTGTCCCATCAAAGATGTCTTATGTGAAGGAATTTATGTTTCAACTCATCATGATTGATTTCACTACAGCTCCTAGTCCAGGAAAATGAGTGGTTTACTGTTTTGCCAGGTTGTCACAGAATTTTCCTATTCCAAGGTTCAGTCCTTATTGGTTTTTTTGTTTGTTTGTTTTTGTTTTTGTCAGTCATAGAGCTTGAACTCTGCGCCTGGGCGCTGTCCCTACACTCTTCAGCTCAAGGCGAGCGCTCTATCTCTTGAGCCACAGCGCCGCTTCACAGTCCTTACTTTTTAAAGCTGTTTCATCTAATAATATCTTCTGAGTCTACTGTAATCCATTTCTTCCTATTCAGTAGAAATGACTAGATCAACAATATCTGGAAGATAATATATAGGTCACCCTTAGGCTTATGAAAATTGTCATAAGTCCAGTTTCTTCTTATGTGTACAGAGAATTCCAAAGACATCAAACTAGTTACCACTTAATTAGGTTCATACACCGACCATGATACACCTTTCTGGGAGGAATGCTAGGATTTACTTGTTTATGAAATCTTTGTTTTCTCAAGTTTTTTTTCTCTTGGAATATATTGCTATTAAATATCTTTACATGCAAAACATAGCTACTATTTGACTCCTGCCACTGTCCTAAGACGAGATCACTTTCTCAAGACAAGCTGGATTTACTGACATTATGAGGACACCAGTCTATGAGCCTGTGTTTGCTCTTACGTATAAATTGCAAAGCCTGTTTACTCAAGAGACTTGTACTTTGTGCTAAAGAGCATTTGAAACAATCCTTTCTTTTTTTTCTGGCCTAAGTCACAAATTGAGTATACAGTTAGGTTCATTTATTTCAGAATAGTTTTTATTTTTAGCCTCTGCCTTACTTTTCTTGGATATATAAATAATTTGTATGATTCCAGAGTTAATTTTGAAACAAAGTATGATAATAAAAATCTTATTTCTATCTTGCCTGCAATGCATTATATCCCAGAACTTACCATTCTATTAGTTTTTGGTTTGTACTGTTGGTGTTTCTTTATAAAAAATATAATTGAATATATATATGCATATCTATTTATCTCTAGAATATTGCATATATTATGCATGTACTTACTCACGTGTATATATATGTATATATAATAACTGCTATTTCACTGCACAAATTTATATGCAAATCTAAACATATACACATATCTAAGTGGCCACACACATCTCCATGCTTATTGCACATATATACATTATATTTTTGTGTGCATATATGTGGTGAATTTTATATAGTCACTTATATACAGAAATATATGTTCCAACATCATAAATCGTTTGACACAGAAATCTGCATTAAAAAATCCACATAAAATCATCCATCTTAAAATATTCTATTCCTCATCATTCTTTTATAGATGTAAATGTACTATAGTTGTTAGTTTTTTACCAATGGGCATGAAGACAGTTCCATTTTTTTAAAAATTAAAGATAGAATTGCACAAAACTCAGCTCCTGGGTATTGACTCTCCCAGAGTTTTTGTGCTCAAGGCTAATGCTCTACCACTTGGAGCCACAACTCCACTTCTAGCTTTGTTTTGTTATTTATTGGAGATAAGAGTCTCATGGACTTCCTGCCCAGGCTGGCTTTGAAACATGATCCTCAGATCTCAGCTTCCTGAGTATCTAAGATTACAGGTGTGAGCCACCAATGCCTGGTTAGCTTTGTTTATTGTTAAGTCAAGAAAACCTAGGATACTTTTACTCTGAAGAAATGTATTCACTTTTTAGGCAATAAGCATCATAATTGATTCTTTTCATTTATACTTTGTTTTTAACAAATATATGCATACATTTAGGCACCTTATGTTTTTGTCTTTTCTGTATATTATAGGTATCTGGTGGTTATAAACAGTATTTGGCATTTACATGGTTCACACATTTTAGACACCATATAGTATGAATTGTGGATAGTTCTAACATTTTTACCTATAAACTTCTTCAGCTATTCATTTTGCTTATTAGAAAGTGCTCATGAAATATCCACTGGGTGTGGTGCTATGTGGGATGTAAAACTCAAAGACAGTTTCCCATTGAGGTCTTCTTGTATCTATGATCAGCCATGTACCTTAAGCCAAGGTAACTTACTCTTCTGAATCTCAGGGTGTTTTCTAATCTGAAAAATGGGAACCATAACTTGTATTTTGATTGTTTCATGAGACTCCTGGAAGAAACTACTGTGGTGATGAATGTAAAATTGCTTGCTAAAATATAAAGGATCATAAAATATATAGGATAGTTATTGTTATGTTAGTAGTATATGCTTTTAAATGTTTTGCTATTATCTTTCCCAACAGACTTAGCTGTTTGAGGAACATGAGTATAGTTATTGTTTGTTTTATATTTCCTCAAAGCAGCTGGTACACAAGAATAGACACTGAATTTATGAAACCTATGAAACCTTTTATTTTACGGAGTCTCATACTCAGGGTCTCATGATCCAATTTCTTCAGAGGTTACGTGGAGAACATGAATTAGAACTTGGTAGGAAGTGGAGGGTAATTATGGCCAAGCTAGGGAATGAATTCTAAACTTGAAGACATTCATTCAAATTCAAGTTCAAAAAGAGTACTGGGAAGTAAACACACAATTGAAGGCCACATTCAGCAGTCTTTATGCTCATTTGTGAGTTGTGGCTTACAGGAATGTTGTATTTGGGAAAGAAACCTTATTTCTTTGCCTCAATCTTAAAGACGGGGGATCTTGACAGTCAAATCACTTGTATAGCTATTAGTAAACCTGAAAATAATAACAGAAAAGTAAAATACTCTAAGACTGCATCTTATTTTATCTGAACTAGAAAATGATGTAATAAGACACAAACTTATAGTGTTATTGTAGACATGCCTTTTACATATGTTTTTATTATAACACATATGTCCTATTCATGAGGACTCCAGGACTGCATATTACCACTCTGCTTGCTTCTCATAGTTTACTTTTATCTTGTAGATGCTGCTTATCATACTAGTGACTGTATTTCCTGTCTTGATTGGTTCTTGAAATATTCAGAGCCAAACTTGTCACTGACTTCTAAAAATGTATGCCAGATCACCTGTCATACATACTGGATTCTAATTGTGTATTTAGCACCAAGTTAACTCCTTGTTTTTCTTTTACCTGATTTGCTATTTTCTTATTTTATATTGTTTTATGTATTTTTGTCTATGACTTCAAAACCATCTCAGAAACAGATGAAGTTTACATGACAGAAACCCCCTAATATGCACATTTGGAGGTAAAGGAATGAGAGTTCCCCTGTTACTTCTAATGAAATAGTGCATGCAGCTGGTTGAATCTGACTTTCAGTAAGTAGACTCTGAACAGTGAATTGAAAGTGCATGTCTTTCTGTAGTTTGCCTGTCAATAGACTTACTCAATTTTGCCCAACAACAATTTGTTTTCTTCTTATCTTTAAGTAGATGTATGGAGGGATTTCAATTCAATGTGTCAGTTTACGAGTACCATGCATCTTGATCAATGTCACCCCTTTCATCATCCTCCCCATCTCCAAGACTTCTCTAAAAGAATGGTAATAACAATGATGATTGTTATTACTCATCTTTTTTGTGGCTTCTTGCCATCAGAAATATGTTGTTTGTACTTCTTGGCACTTTTTTGATGGCCATATGTTTAGCTCCCACCCGTAAATGGCAAATGGAAGTGATTGGAGTGTGTCACTTCTGAGCCAAAGCATCGAGTTGCTGTATGAGATCTTTTACTATATTCTTTCAAATTGGCAATGTTGACAAGATGGCTGTTCTTTCTTCCAAGGTCCCTGACTGTTGATGTCATTAAGTTGTATTATGCAATTGCAAGTTTGGAGCACTTTGTTACCAAAACATAATGTCCAACTCACAGGACTCAAAGACAATCCACATGAAACAAAAAGTTAGGGTCCTGCTTTATCTATCCATTATACTTGCTTCTTAATGGACAGTGAAGATGTAATAAACAAGTACTCAAGAAGATTAGATTTTAGAATTTGCCTTGAACTTCAAAGTAAAAATGATTTTAAAAAATCATTTCAAATTTGGAAGGAAAAAAAATCTCTACGTGCACTTATTTATTTCCAAATAGTAACTTTGCTTACATTGAATTTGAGACCACCACCAACAAAAAATGCTCCCTGTGACACTGTGAGTACTTTGATAATAAGTGTATACATTTTTCCTTCAATCCTGTGTCTGTGATGCTTCCTACAGCTTGAGGTGAATGGGAATTGGGAGGGGAATAATGAATGGATTTAGCTCTCATTTGTCTTGACTCGACAGGCAATTTTTACATTTTCAGAGACTCAAGAGTGTTATTTGGAGAAATTGCTGAGGAATAAAGGTATCCCACCAGGCAAAAGAGGATTTCATGTTTTTGAGATACCTCTTCAATTTCTAGGTTGCAGGTGGGACAGGAGGAGGCAAAGGGAGTTAAAAATGTCCAGGTGAGATCTGCTACTAAGAACAGCAAACACCCCCTCCACGCTCAGCAGTGAGTGGACTCTCAAAAGAAGCAGATCACCTCGCATGTCTTTTTGTTGATGTTATTGAAGCATTTTGGAGAAAAGCATTGCAGAAGGGCCTACATTCTCCTCTGAGAGGAATGGCTTATATTAGACATTTCAGGATTTCCTGGGGTGCAGGCCTGGATTCTACTTAAAGAATGATTTAGCGTTAGAAAGTAATTTTCATAACTTGTGATTTCAGAGAAGGCACAGCTAGTCTATATTACAAATGGAAGCATGTGATATGATATGACTTGGGTTCACCGAGATCAGAGAGGAAAACAGCTACATGAAGAGACTTGCGCAAGCCAGATTTTCTTTTCTTTTTTTTTTTAGTATTGGAGATCAAGATCATGTAAGATAAGCAATCACTGGACCATTGAAATGTACCCCTAGCCCCCAGACTCTTGCATACTTGATAGTAATGTTATGGTAAACTAAAAGGGAAAGAAAGACAGAAAATATAACATTTTTCTTATTCTTCATAAACCATATTATCCTAGAAACTGAAAAATGTCCATTTTTAGTGTTGAAATTGACATCTGTATGTTCACCAGTAGCTTTGCAACATTTAAGATTTCAAACAAAATCTTTATTTATAGAGGTTTACAAAGCACAAACACATGCAAAACTAACAGCAACAACAACAACAAAAAACTAAACAAAAACCTAACCTTGGCTATAGTGACACATTAATCCTGTCATTACACTTCAAGCATAGACCCTGAATAGCTAAAACAATCCTTAGCAGAAAGAACAGTGCTGGAGGAATATGAATACCAAACTTCAAACTCTACTACAAAGCCATAGTCTTCAAAACATCTTGGTACTGGCACAAGAACAGACCTGAGGACCAATGGAATAGAACTGAAAACCCAGAAATGAACCCACAGACCTAGAGCCACCTAATCTTCAATAAGGGAGCTAAAAATAATAGAATGGAAGAAAGATGGGCTCTTCAGTAAATGGTGCTGGCAAAATTAGTTAAACACTCACAGAAATCTAAAGTTAGATCCTTATATAGCACCTTGCACCAGAATCAACTTCAAATGGATCAAAGACCTCAGAGTCAAGCCAGACACCCTGAAAACATTATAGGAAGGAATAGTAGAAACTCTAGGACTCCTTGGCACAGGCCAAAATTTTCTTAATAGAGACCCAAAGACAAAAAAATTAAAGAAAGATTAGACAAATGGAATTGCATGAAACTGCAGAGCTTCTGCATGGCAAAAACATAGCTAGCAAGATCAATAGAAAGCCCACGGATTGGGAGAAGATCTTCACTAGCCATACAACAGACAAGGACAACATATCTAAAATATACTTAGAACTCAAGAAGTTAAATCTCCCAAAAACAAATCCTTAAAGAAACAACTATCCAATAAATAAGTGGGCTAAAGACTTAAAGAGAAACTTCTCTGAAGAAGAAATAAGAATGGCCAATAGACACAGGAAGAAATGCCCAACTTCTCTGGCCATAAAAGAAATGCAAATCAAAACAACATTTAGATTCCACCTCACCCCAGTTAGAATGGCTATAATCAAGAAATCTAATAACAACACATGCTGGAGGGGATATGGCCAAAAGGGAACCTACTGCATTGTTGGTGGGAATGTAAACTTGTTCAACCACTTTGGAAAGCAGTATGAAGGTTTCTCAGAAGGCTACACATAGAGCTCCCCTATGACCCAGCAATTCCAATTTTGGGCATTTACCCAAATGATCACAAACAAGACCATACTAAAGCTACTAGTACACTATGTTTATTGCAGCATTATTCACTATAGCTAAGATATGGAACCAACCCAGATGCTCCTCAGTAGATGAATGGATCAAGAAAATGTGACATATATATGAATTCTATGCTTTCATCAGAAAGAATGACACCGCCCCATTTGTTAGGAAATGGAAAGACTTGGAAAAAATCATTAAGTGAAGTAAGCCAGACCCAAGGAAACATAGGTTCAATGGTTTCCTTTATTTGCAATAATTAGTATGTCTAGGATAATCTTATCAGATGAACAAAAAAGGTCAAAAGCTATATAAATATGACCATATAAGATGATGCCAAGCAAAATGAACCCCAAGATATGGACAGAAGAGGTTTTTTTTTGTTGTTGTTGTTTTTAATGTACCATGTGTTTTTTGTTTGTTTCTTTTGTATGCTCTTCCCCCATGGTACAACCCCTGTTGTCACTGTATTTGATTCTGGTGTCCTGCATCTTGTATATACATTTATCTAATTTGGGGAGGGGAAGAAGAATAACAAAATGCTGAAACAAGGACACAGAATGACCCATTGCAACAATGAAACTCACCAGACACTATGTTGGAAATGAACTTTACAACCTGGCCTGGGAGGAATGGGGGGAATGGGGAGGTAGGGAAGGGATAGGAGGAGAAAAACAAAGGAGGGGTAACAATGCTCATATAACTGTAACCCCTCTGTACAGCATCTTTACAATAAAATAAAATTAAAAAAAAAACCCTAACTGGCAATTAGGTGACACATTAGTTTAATCCTGTCATTATGCTTCAGGCATAGATATTGTAGATACAGAAGTTCCTTTGAACTATAAATTTATCTAAACACAGAGACAAACAAAATGCTCATTGCAGCATGGCTTACTTTTGCTGTGTGTATATATGGGTGGGCAGGAAGGCAGGGTGGTCCTGGGGTTTGAATTCAGGGCCTGTGCACTGTCCATGCTCTTCTTTTGCTCAAAGCTAGCATGTTATCCTTTGAGCCAGAGCTCTACTTCCAGATCTTTTTTGTGGGGGGAGGGGTAGTTTGTTGGTCATTTAAGAGTCTCACAGACTTTCCTGCTTGGGAAGGCTTTAAGCTGAGATCCTTAATCTCAGTGTCCTAAGTAGCTAGAATTACAGGTGTGAGCCACCATTGCCTGGCTTTCTTGTTCTAACAAATTTCTAGGAGTATCTAATTGTACAAATAAGAGTTGAGTTGGTAATTTTCAGTGTAACTACCCAAAGCAATATGAAGCGGCATATCTCAGAAAGCCTCTGTAAGGCTGGGCATAGTTCAGTGTGGCGCCCTGCCTTGAATTTTGAAACCCCCTTTCCCTGTCTTTGAGGGGTTAAGTATCCAATACTGAAAAGAGGGGTGGGGATATCTATATTTATCTGAAAAACTAAAAGTGCTCAAATGGATTGCTAAATATCAGATTCAAATATATAATTTTCAGGTTGGTAACAATGTATGTGTGTGTATACAACAGGACTATACAGAAATACCTTTGTTTTTCTAAGGGTAATGTATTACTATATTTGTTTTAAAATAAAAAGTCATACATTTGGTTTTAAAGCCCAGATCTCTGCCAAGGCTCTAAGGACATCTGTCCCCTGTAGGAATTCCTTCTAAGTAAACAATTCTGCTCTTTCTCATTGAGTCTACAAAGAGTCAGCTCTCCACCTTTCAAACCCACAACTCACCTGTCCTACATCCCTTGGCTATGTTTTGTTTCCAATGCAAATTCCCAAACAGTCTGTGCATATCTCTATCTCCATCTGAAAGGATCCCTCTCTGTTCAGGTCCCACCCTCAGTCCTGGGCCCTATACACCCTGTGAGCCATCAGATTGGTCTTTTCTCCCTTAATAGGGGTAGCTTTTTGACATCAACACCTTCCTATTACTTGTTGGATAAGTTCAGTGTCTCCAGTTACCAAAGCCTTTACCAAGTTCTGGTGCTCCTTTTTCTAGCTTCCTCTTATAGATACCCTGTCCTCCATTCTCTCCAACCTCCTATTTAGAGCACTTCTAGGTAGCAATTTCTTGTCTGGAGGTCTTTATCATAGTTTGTTCTCGTCTCCTTTTAAAAAAATATAATTTTTTTATTGTAAAGATACTGTACAGAGGGGTAACAGTTACATGAGCAAGGTAATGAGTCCATTTCCTATTGTTACCCCTTCCTTTGATTTTTCCCTACAATCCCTTTCCTCCCCACCTCCCCACCTCCTCCCTCCCCACCCCCAAAGTTGTAAAGTTCACTTTCAACATAATGCCTCATACCTCTCCTTGTTACAATGGGTCATCCTGTAACCTTAATCCAGAATTTGTTATTTCCCTTTCCCTCCCCAAATTAGAAAAATGTATATACAAGATGCAGGACACCAGAATCAAATACAGTGACAACAGGGGCTGTACCATGGGGGAAGAGCATACAAAGAAACAAACAAACAAAAATCATATAGTACATTATCTCTTCTCCTTTTTATGTTTAATTTTGATCTTTTTTTGTTTAAATACTAGTTTAAGCTCTTCATTTTCTCATTACAGTACTTTGCTTTTTTAAATCACTAAAACTATTTCTTGCATGTCTCTTTGCCTGGAATGAGGGCTTCCTGAGGGCAGGGATTTGGTTTTCTTGGCCACTACTTTGTTCCTAATGTCTAAGACAGTTCTTGGCACACAGCAGATGTTTTCTACTAAGTACTGAATGCAGGACTACATGAATGGGAAACTGGCCATTTCATATTAAAATATTTGTAAGCGGGCTATTTTTAGGCAATGATATAGTTGACTCTTTTTCTTAACTTCTTTTTTCATGTTTGGGTAGATAACTGCTTGGAAATAAAGTGTTATTTTCTTTATTATTTGATTCTATACAAAAAGTGATAAAAGTACTTTTACATTCAGATTGACAGCAAAAAAAATTAATAGGAATTTTAATAAAAGTACAATGTTAACAGCCTACGACCTTTGAAATATCAACCATGCTGGGCTTCATGGTCTTTCATTGTGATCCATAGGAATGCAAAGGTATTAAACTAGCTGCAGGCATACTCCCTATTATTCTCTGAATGTAATAGGAACATATTGAGAATTACAAGTTAAAATTGAAAGCGTGTGCTATAGAGCTCAGACAAAACCTATTCTTCATTTCAGGAAAATTGGAATTAAATTTTGATCATGTCATATATATCAGATGTGAGCAAAATAGCATTACTTTTTAAAACAGGGTTATATATAATAGAATAAATAACATTTGAATAAAATAAATGAAGATTGAAGTTATAATGATCCATTTGATAGCCACAGAGAACATTAACAACTTTATATAGAAATTCAACTGCCAAGAACTTTGAGGCTTGTTCTCTTAAATTGGCAATTTCTATTGACATCGAGTTTATGCCTTTATTTCATTGGATATCACACCACTTCATTTAAAATTGCCCATGTTTCTATTTGTAGTCTTTAGAATATGTATGAATATGTGTTATAGAAAAGGGTTATAGGTAGATAATGTCTACTAACATCAAGGAAATTATTTTATAAGAAAATGTCTTTTTAAATTTGACATTCTTTTTGAGATGCTATGAGCAATCAAAGTATCATAACATTCAGAATTTAAATAATTTCAGGGGCTAAGGATATAGCTCAGTCATAGGGCAGATACCTAGGGTACTTGAAATCTTTACAGAAATTCCCTGCCTTCCTCATCGAAAACAGTAGCAATTTTCATCCTATATTGTTTTCACATTTTCTTTTATAGGACATTGAAAGTGACTTGCCCCCCCTTTTTTTTAGCTGAATGATTTTACAGGGAATATTTTTAAGACTTCTTGATTTGTTATCTAGAGCACTTGCTTTTTAAACTTCAGCATGCTTTAGAGCTTTAGAATTACCTGGTGGACTTCCCAGGAGTTTTTCGCTAAGCAGTTTTAAGGTAGGTCTTGAGAAGTTACTTGTGTCAGTCCTGCTACTCTGAGACCATGCTTTCCAAAATCCCAAAATAGCCTATGATTTTAGAAGGAAGGTTATAGAGCTAATAAGCATATGTATTTTTAAAGGGTCTTTGCACATATTGCCAAACCGTTCTTCAGAGAGACTAAATGAAATTGTATTCTTGATAAAAGATCTCATAGCACAGAGAATTTTAATTTTAAATCTCTTGCCATTTTGAGACATGAAATATGTGAACTCCAGTGAAACATTTTGTATAATCACAAAATGTTGCTATATTAATTTCTTCAAAAAAACATTACAATTTTGGAAGCATTTCAGAGGAAAATGAATGAACAAATACAGGTATAGCTAAATAAGACGCTTAATCTAGTAGTTACAATGAATGTGAACCAGGTCTGTATGTATCTATCTGCATGGAGATTTCACAAGCTACAAATTTGAATGGAAACCCTTTAAAACATACAAACAACACTGATAGCTTATATATGCATGTGGTGAGTTATGTAAGGAGCGCGCTATCTATCTATTTATCTATCTATCTATTAAAGGTATGTATGTGAAAGAATGCTAAACCTAACATATTAGTGTTAGTTTTGTGAAAGAAGAGATTGACAGCAGCTTCTAATTACAGTTCCTGTTGGTCAATGTTATCCATTCCTTAGATCTGCCTGTTTCCTCCTTCCATCCTTACCCCCAAGTTACACAGTTCATTTTTTTACATAGTGTACATTGAACATAATGACTACATTTGCTCCCCACAAATGGAATCTCACTGATTTTATTTATCCTTAATTTGCAGTTAGGTGGATTAATTTCTAAGACTATTAGCTATATTTTGTTTCAAATTCTTTGTTATACACATAGATTTTAATAGAATATTTGTTTGTAATCCTTAATAGTAGACCTTATTAGCATATAGCTGATTGAACTTTAATTTCTAAGCATGTTTTGGTTACATTCATCTTTTTTGTTGAAGGGTCAGCTGCACAGGTTTAGGTAAACAGAGGCAGAAGAAACAGAAGTGTACTTAATTACTCCAAAATATACTAGCAGAACCAAGTTACACATGCAGCTGTTTGTGGAAAGTTCAACTAAGCAGAAGTAAGGAGAACACAAACCATTAAAATCACACTTAATTACTTTCCTAGCCACCTGAAAAATGGCCACTTGGTCTTGGTTCCCCGCTAATGGTTCCATCATAAGCAAGGAAGGTTCTTCACAGACACGATTTGATTAAAGATTTCCACTTAGAGAGGTACTGTGTAGGTTATCGGGGTAGGTCCTAACCCTGTTCACTGATACCCTTTAGTGAGAGAGGTAGAGGAAGTTTTCCTATACACAGAGATGGGGAAGACATGAAAGTGGAAATGGGAGACTGGAATGATGTAACAGTAAGTCAAGGAATGCTAAGAGTCACCAGAAACTGGAATGGCTTTTATTTTAGGCCAGTGATGCTGATGTAAAACTTCTGGCTTCCAGCACTGTGAGAAAATACATTTCTGTCATTCTCACCCACTACCATAAATTCATTTGCCAACTCAGAAATTTTAATTTTCTAATACCCTAAAATTTTTTAATCATTTTCAATAGCTAACAAATATACTATTAATAAGTAATTCTTCTGTAAGCTAAGCACTTTTGATTGAAATACAATATGGTTACAAAAATGACCAAATGTTTAAAAATTCTCTTCAAAGTTTATTAAGATATAATCTTTCATAATTTCATGAGTTAATTATATTGGAGCTGTCATCAATGAACTTAACTCAAAAATACTTTTAACATCAAGAAAGTGACTTTTTCATCTTACCTTCAAATGCCTTTCTAATTTTCTGAAAAAAATTAAGTCTTAATTAAAATATTCCCATGGCCAAGATTACAGAATACCCTGAAGAAATGAAGAGGTTTATAATGAAGGCAAGTCAGCTATAATATTTTTAAAATTACAACATATTAAATTTAGGGAGAAAAAGGTAGGGCCAACCTGATAATTGTAAATATATATAATCATGCTACCAAATTAGTTTACTTGTTTTTAATTAGTAATTGCATGCCATCTGACTTTTAAATGGTTGTCCACCAAAATAATATTCTAGAGTTCTAAATTTAGTCTTGGCTTTTATATGTATCTTTTTGTTTTGTTTTGTTTGTTTGGTTGGTCATGGGGCTTGAACTCTGGGCCTAGGTGCTATCCTCCAGCTCTTCAGTTCAAGGCAAGTGCTCTACCGCTTGAGCCACAGAACCACCTCCGGTTTTCTGGTGGTTTATTGAAGAGGCTCATGGACTTTCCTGTCCAGGCTGGCTTTGCACCATGATCCTCAGATCTCAGCCTCCTGAGTAGCTAGGATGATGGGCGTGAGCCAGTGGCTCCCGGCCGCATTTGTATGTATCTTAAAGAGAAAATTATGCTTTGTTTCATTGACTAACTTAAAACCTTTCTTACTTTAAATTAATTCTTTTTTTTTAATTGTGAAAATTCCATACAGAGGGGTTACAATTACATGAGCAAGGTATTGAGTACATGAGTACATTTCTTATCAAACATTGTTGCCTCCTCCTTTGTTTCCCCTTCCCATCCCTTCCCATCACCCCTCCCCCTCCCCTCCTACTCCCCTCCAAAGTTGTAAAGTTCGTTTTTCGACATAACTGCTTGTACATCTCACTGTTGCAATGGGTCCACCTGTATCCCTATTTAAACAATTTGTTTTTTCCCTTCCCCTCCACAAATTATACCAACATCAAATACAGTGAAAGCAGGGGTTATACTGTGGGGGAGAGACATACAAAGCAACAAAGAAATCATCTTATAAATATGTTAGTAACAATCGCAAGAAAGAAAAACCATAGTTATATGAAGGTGCAGAAAATTATAAAGGGTATTCTTTTGCTTCTTCTTTTGTTTCCATTTTTTTGTTTGAGATGTAGAATACAATTGATTTGAGAGTTTCTGGTTTGTTAGTCTTATTTTAGGTTCTTGTAGATTTTTATATGTAAACAATCATGATATTTGGAAATATAGTTTCATTTCTTCCTTTCAACTATGAACATTTTTCTTTCTATATTTAATAGCAAGAACTTTTGTTCTTTGAACTTTGAGTTGCTAAGAATGGTAAGAGTGAACTTTTTTTTTTTTGCCTTGTCTATTTAAAAAGAATACTTAGCCTTCATTATTAAGTATTGTCGGGTCTTTGTCCATCCCACAAAAGATGATGGGATCCCAGGAAAGGTAAGTGCGCGGCTCACCCTCCCTTAACCCCAGCCTCCCTTAGCCCAGGAGACAATTAGACTCAGCATCTGGGAGTCAAGTCAACCCGGAACTCGTTCATTAACACACAGCAAGCACTTTTTAAAGCCAAAGAGACCACGTGGCCTGGGGAGGAAAAGGAGCCAACCAATCACTGTCAAGGTCACACCCTATCATGCCCCTAAGCTTCCACAGCTGTTTACACACTAAAAGTGAACAAATCGGGCTCTGCCCACTCAACTCCCTCTCAGCACCATCTTTGCTGCCCATGTGTCCCACAAAGTATGAAGTTAGCTTAAGGTTTTCTTGAAAATGCTTTTTAAAAAATAGTTCGATTATCTTTAAGTAGTTTTATAAAGAGTTGCCATTTTACAAAGCAGTATATGAAAACACACAATGACTCTTGGTCAATGTCCCCCCTTTCAACAGTCTCACCTGTCCCTCCCAATCCTCCCCTTCCCTTAACTTTTCTTAATTAGTCTTAGGATATACACTGAATTCTTGATTGCATTCTCCTCCCATTCTCTCTGTTTTCCCTTTATTCATCTACCCCTCTCTTCCTCTCCCCACATACCCACACCTCTTTTAAGTACCTGTTTCCTGGTGTTCATCATGTTGAACTTTGACCTTGCCTTTCTAAGGAATTACACTGAGTTCTCCTTTGAATCTACCATATGTATACTATATGTATACCAAATGTACACACATCTGTGTACACCTTCACATAACCTAATGTGTTTACTTATCAAGCTGAGAAAGTTTTCTCTCCCTAATAGACAGTTTTGACAGTAGTTGGGTTTTACTGTAGGGCCTAATGTTAAAGCACTTGAGTTACACTTTCAGCCCTCTTTGGCTTTTCTTGTTTTTTTTTTTTTTTGAATAGTCTTCATTTTTACCTGTGTTAGCCTAAACCAAGATCCTATTTATGCCTTCCTGCTGCAGAATAACAGGAACATCCTCATCAAACCTAGTTTTTTTTTTTATTAGTGTAAATGGAGATCTCATGAACTTTTCTCTTGAGCTGGCCTCAAATTAGAGTTCTCTTGATTTCACCTCCCAAGCAATTAGATTTATAGTTGTCAGTCACCATGCCATACTCTCACTTCTTTGGTATTCTGATGGATACTGAATTTCGCCAAATACTTGACCTTCAATTTCTTTGAACATACATTTCCTGTCAAGAAAATTCATCTGTCAAGATGAAGTACTGAAATGATTAATTGTTAAATATTGAAGTAGCTCTGTTTAACTAGAATAAATTATAGTTATGATTATTTTTATACATTGCCACATTAAACTTACTAATATTTTGTTGAGAATCTTTCCTTCCCAATTTATTAGAGATATTTGTTTGTCTTTTATGTATGCTGTCATTGCTTGCTTTTGAAATCAGGGTTAATGTTTCAGTAATTGAATTTAAAAATATTGATTTCTGTTTTATGTTCTGAAAGTAGGTAAGTAAAATTGGCATTTGTTTTTTAATGGCAAAATTCTACAGAAAAAAAAATCTGGGCTTGAAATTTCTCTTCTTTTAGTAATCCTTTAAGTTATACATTTAATTGCTCAACAGCTGTAGTGTTGATTAGGTTGTCCATTTCCTCTTGACTGAGATATGGTAGTTTGTGGGATTTTAGGCATTGCCTCTTTTCTTCCAAGTTGTTTAATTAATGAGAATAGATTGTGTATAGTATCTTCTTGTTCTTTATTGCCTGCAGAATCAGCTATGGTATTCTCTGTCTCTATTTGATGGCCTGTGTGTTTTTTCTTTTTGTCTTTGTCAGTCTTACTAGATTTTTAAAAATCAATTTCATAAATTCTCTTTTGAAGAAAACAGATTTTGTTTAATTTTTTCTCTATTATTTTACTGTTTTTAGTTTCACCGATTCCTCTTTTTCAGTGTGTCAGGGGCAACACTGGGAGTTGAAGCTAGGATCTCATGGATACTATATAAGTTCTCAGGGCTTTTACCATGTGAAATGCATTCCCAGCTTTGATTCAGGTTCTTATATATTTTTTTCTATTTTCTTATATGTATGTTGCTCTTGTTTTTATTTCTTTCTTATTCAAAACAACTTAATGTTGTGATTTTTTCTATCAGTATAGCTTAAACTGTGTCCAAAAATTTGCTTATATTTCTATAATTTAAATATTTTGAGATCTGAGAATGGATTATTTAAATATATGTTTTTTTTCTTTTAAAATTATCTTCAGGTAGTTGTACAAAGGGATTTTAAATTAATCCCAATTCATCACTATAATGCCTCTTGATCAATGTCTCACCTTTCATTCTCTCATCCCCATTATACTTTTAGTTACTAAGGGTTTAAGGATTTTTTTTTGCATTGATTCCTACTTTGAATTCATTACAGGAGAACATTTTGTATTATTTCAGTTATTTATTTCCTAGATATATTTTTATTGTCTTTAAGTAGATGTACAAAGGAGCTGCTATTCAACAAAGCAACTTATGGATACAATGCATTTTTATCTCAATGTTACCCCTTTCATCCTTCTCCCCTATCCTGCCAAACCCTATCCCATCCCTCAATTTTGTACTTTCTTTTTCAAATGTGTTTTTATTATCTTTGAGTAGCTATACAAAGGAGCTGCTATTCAACAAAGCAATTTATGAATGTAATGCATCTTGATCAGTGTCGCTCCTTCGGCATTCTCACTCATCTCTCTTGACCCACCAATTCCCTTTCTTTTCATAGGATATACATTGGTATCTTGACAGCATCTTCTTTCCCATCTCCTCTTCATTCAGATATCCCACTCAGCACCCCCTTTCAAATACCTTTCAAGTGCCTATTTCCTGGTATCTGTTTTGTTGAATTTTGCCTTTCTAAGGAATTACACTATTTGAGTTCTCCCTTGAATCTACCATATTTCAGTTAATACTTTATATAATTAACTTTTCAGTTAATAATTATACAATGTATTTACTTATATAAGCTAATTGTAGCTTCTACATATGTCTCTCTGGGTCTGACTTACCTCGTGTAGCACATTTTTTTCCAGGTTTCTCCATTTCTTTAAATATAATACACTATTGTTTTTCATGGATGATTAACATTCCATTGTGTATATCTACATTTTTTTCTTGATACATTTGTCTATTGAGGGGCATCTGGCCTTCTTCCATACCTTAACTATAATGATTATGCTGCAGTGGACATGATTGTGCTGGTGGCTTTACTGTAACCTGGCTTGTAATCTTTGGGATAAATGCCTAGCAGTGGAATTGCTGTATCATGGATAGAATAATTCTGTTTAGTTTCCGAGGAATTTATGTATTGTTTTCCAGAATGGTTGAACAAGTTTATATTCTTACCAACAATGTGTTAGGCTTACGTTTGTCTTATGGACCAGGGTATGATCTATCTTGGTGAATGTTATAGGCATTAGAAAATAATGTATATTCTAATGTCTTAAAAAGTTGGTTTCTGTTGTATTATTTCTTTGTACTGATTTGCTCAGCTTTTTCACTCTTGTGTCATGGCTTGCACTCTACCAGTTAAGTCATGCTTTTACTTTTGGCCATTTTCTGGTTAATTGGAAATAAGTATCTCTCAAATTTGATTGCCTGAATGGGCTCCTCTTCTTCCCTCTCTTCTTCTTCCTCTTCTTCCTTCTTCTTTTTTCCTTCTTCCTTCTCCCTTCCTTTTATTGTGCTAGTCCTGGGGTTTGAACTCACAACCTAGTCTCCGTCCTTGAGCTTTTTTGGTCAAGGCTAGTGCTTTACCACTTGAGCCACAGCTATGCTTTCAGCTTTTTGGTGGTTAATTGGAGATAAGACTTCTGTGAAGGCTGTGTTCGAACTATAATCCTCAATCTTAATCTCTTCAGTAGCTAGGATTATAGGTATGAGCCACTGGCTCCCAGCCCAATATAGTTCTTTTTAGTATTATGGGCTAATGTAAAACTTTAAGGGAATTTTTCATAAAATGAATGATTTTAGGGGTTTCTATGTACACTAAAGGCTGGGTGGTTGATTTCCTTGTACTGTATTTTTAAACAAAATATTTTTCCCATTTAAGAGCAAAGCAAAAGGACAACAGCTAAGAAAGGAAACCAAATAAAAAGGCAGTTACCATGGAGCCCTCAACATTAGGCTTGAAAAAGAAAGAAGGGTTTTCAATTCTATAAGAAGAAAAGAAATAAAACAGGATGGAGAAACTGTTGCTAACACATTACTTTATAAATCTACCATTGGAACTATAAACATAGGTTTCACAGTGGATTTTGTACTTTTATAGCTGCTCTCTGATAATCTAAGACAAAAATTAATCCTTTATAGCCCCTAATTATCTGTGTTAGAGCTTATTAAAGATATCAATTCTAACTATTTTAATGTCAATATGTGTTGTCCTTGGGAAAAATATATTTAAAATTCATCTATGAAGTCATTTTTATAAGATAAATTTTGATGCAGCTTATAATTAAGGCAAAGATTGGACTTTCAGGAAATATATGCTATCAACTTTTCCAGGGACCAGGGCATAATTTTTTCATAGATATGAAGATACAAATAAGTTTATATTGCCAGTTTTATGAGCTCAGGAATCAAGGTAAAGATTTACAAGTGGGTAAATCCTTTATGCTATCAACATCATTGGTTAACATTTCAACTGTAGAGAGGAGATTAGCCTTTAGACTTGATTAGCCTTATAAATTGATAATCAAAAGTGCACCAATTAATAATGACTGAAGTCTTCTTGTGGTGACTAAGTCTTGCTCAATGTTATGAGAGTGAATTGTTGTTTATGTTTTGAGAGCTCACTTCTCTACATCATGGGAGAAAGGTAAGAGAGGCTATATGAAGAGTTAGAGCCTTATCTACAAGAATTGATTGAAGCAGTGTATAGTTTTCCAGGCATATTTTTACCCTCAATTTCAGATAAATCACTCTCAATATTAAAAATACCTTATCCTCACATTGATGAAAATGAACTACACAACTGGTGGGTAGAGATGAGAGGGAGGGAATGAGAGAGAATGAAGGAACAGATGACACTATACAAAAGGAAATGTACTCATTACCTGAGGCATGTCAATGTAACTCTTCCACATATCACCTCTATAATAACAATAAAGTAAATTCTAAAAAAAGTTACCCTCAATTTAATTTGAATTTATTCTTTATCATTAAAACTCCCAGTTTTTCAGAATCAAAATGATCTATTTTGTAAGTTTTCTTCTAGAGAAAATCTTGAGGTGGTGCTGGAGAATAAGTTGTTTTCTATTTTGTTTTCTTTTTTTGGGGGGGGTCCTGTGGTGGGGCCTGAACTCTGGGCCTGGCTGCTGTCCCACAGTTCTTCAGCTCAAGGTAGCGCTCTACCACCTGAGCCACAATGCCACTTCTGGCTTTTTTTTCTGCTTATGTGGTGCTGAGGAATTGAACTCAGGGCCTCAGGCATGCAAGGCAAGCGCTCTACCACTGAGCCACCTTCCCAGCCCCTTCTATTTTGTTTTCTGGTAACAGAGTGGTGTGCCTGTATTTAGGTGTCCATCTGAATGTTTCCTCTTTCTCTCTCTTCCTTTCTCCCTCCCTCTTCCCTCTTCCCTCTATCACTGTCTCTCTTTCTCCAACAAAAAAACCCTCACTGTTTCTAGATGAGGGGATGGCAGAGTGCAAATTATAACATAGGTTAGACTCCTACTGTGTAATGGCTACCATGAAATTTGACTGACTTCATTTCACAACACAGATTCCCCCCCCCACCTTTTTTTGTAGATAAGACAGGGATTGCTCTCCTTTCTTCTGTTCTCAAGTTTTGGGTGTGATCATATCAAAATACATCATCACAGTAAGAAGGCACTTCTATAAAGATGTTTCTGCTTTAGGTTGGATAAAGCTCTGAAGCCCTATTTTCTGAAAAACACACAATTTTAAATATTATACAATATTACATTTTTGGGGGCAATGTAGATACTAAAATGTGTTAAGAGTTCTTGTCTTCCCTAAAGGATCACTAAGTCAAGTCAATAATATATTGACTTTGCAGGTACTGCTGTGGTTTCCCTGAGCAACAGAAATTGCAAATGGAGTGGGATGACTCAAGGGGAGAAGAATGCCATTTTCCCAGGGTTTCCCATTCATCCAAGGCCCTGCATTTATGAGTAAATTATGTTCTGTGAGTTCTTTTGCTAATAAGTAGCTTTGCATTTGGAAATCTTTGTTCATTTAAACAATGTTAGCAACGGAAATAAGCCACAAGGTGGAGAGACCCTAGAACTAAGTGTTCTTTTGAAGATAAAACACAGATTTGAACACAGTTTCTAGTGTAGGGAACATGCTTTTAATTTGTAGACAAAGGGAGATAATGATGCTATCACTATGTTATCAGTCTTCATGTGTCATTCATTTTTCCAAGTCAGACCCTCAAAGTCTCTTTCTTCTCCAGCCATGTCCTCAATTTAGTTGGAAGAAATTGGATAGATCAGCCATCAGCAACTCATAAGCTATTCAGACAGTGCAGCCATCTGAACACGGGGATTTTGGAAGACAAGCACAAGAATTTCACAAAATTTCATGGCTAAGCTTAAGTAAAATTAGTTTGATTCCTTCTCACAGAATTTCCCCTATTCATCTTTATAGCTTTTGTGCATGGTAGAATACAGTATTGTTAAAGAAATTCTCAATTCATTTAAGTGGTTAAAAACTTGTAATGAGAGGTAAACTCCTCTCATTGACATCACACTTCAAATTGTGGCAGATATATGAAGATATACCATGCTGGTGTGTGTGTGGGTGGCAAGGTGGGGGGTGAGTGTGGGTGCGTGAGCGCTCACGCATGCGCCAGTGGTTTTTATTTTTCAATATGGTTGATGGCTATTTGGCAATTTTGATTATCTTAATAAGACAATAGAGGTAGAGAATGCCACTGACATCCATTCGGTTGAAGCTAGGCATTGGCAAAGTAGTTCCATGCACAGGACAGCCCCTTACAACAAAGTATTATCTCATCAATTGTCAGTAGTGCTACAGTTGATGAGACTTGGTCTATAAGATGAAATATGCTAAAATTTCATTTCAATACCCAAGACAAAACGAGACCAGTTGCGTTACTTATACAAAAAGATATGTCACTTTGTGGAAATAGAAAAGTTTTTATTTATTTTATTTATATATATTTTTTATTGTGAAAATACTGTACAGAGGGGTTACAATTACATGGGCAAGATAATGACTACATTGTAGCCTACTCCTTTGTTTCCCCTTCCCATCCCTTCCCATTCTCCATGCCCCTCCCCCATCCTGTCCACTCCCCAGCCCCAAAGTTGTAAAGTTCATTTTCGACATAACGACTTGTACATCTCATTGTTGCAATGGGTCCACCTGTATCCCTATTTAAACGATTTGTTTTTCCTCTTCCCCTCCACAAATTATACCGACATCAAATACAGTGAAAGCAGGGGTTATACTGTGGGGGAGGGACATACAAAGCAACAAAGAAATACTCTTATAAATGTGTTAGAAACAATTGCATGAAAGAAAAAAAAAAACATTTGAGTATATGTCTTAGGGTTCATTTCCCTAACATTACCTTATCTGATCTTTTCTGCTTGACTCAGACATATACTAGATATTGCAAATAAGGGAAATCATGGGACCTATGTTTCTTTGGGCCTGCTTACTTCACTTAATATAATTTTTTCCAAGTCTTTTCATTTCCTAACAAATGGGGCAATGTCATTCTTTCTGATGGAGACATAGAATTCCATTGTGTATATATAGCACATTTTCTTGATCCATTCATCTACTGAGGGGCATCTGGGTTGGTTCTATATCTTAGCTATAGTAAATAATGCTGCAATAAACATAGTCATGCTGGTAGATTTAGTGTGGTCTTGTTTGTAAACATTTGGGTAAATGCCCAAAAGTGGGATTGCTGGATCATAGGGGAGCTCCATGTGAAGTCTTTTGAGGAACCTCCATACTGCTTTCCAAAGTGGTTGAACAAGTTTACATTCCCACCAACAATGCAGTAAGGTTCCCTTCTGTCCACATCCCCTCCAGCATCTGTTGTTTTTAGAGTTCTTGATTTTAGCCATTCTAACTGGAGTGAGGTGGTATCTCAATGTTGTTTTGATTTGCATTTCTTTTATGGCTAGGGAGGTTGAGCATTTCTTCATGTGTCTATTGGCCATCCTTCTTTACTAGCCATACAATGGACAAGGGTCTCATATCTAAAATATACTTGGAACTCAAAAAATTAAATTCCCCAACAACAAATCCTCAAAAAAAACAGCTGCCCAATAAATAAGTGGGCTAAAGACTTAAAGAAAAACTTCTCTGAAGAGGAAAGGAAATAGAAAAGTTTTAAGAGTAGTGTCTCTCTAAGTACTCCAGGACAATTTCTACGATAATGATACCGTAGCCCTCACCATAATATCAAAACAGCATAGACCAGACAGCTTGAAGTATGGAAACCAGCTTTTTTACAGTATTGGAGACTGGAATTCTGAGATTAGGGTACCGGGATGCTCAGGTTTTGGTGAGGCTCTCTTCTCGGCTTGGCAGTGGGCTCCTTCCTCATCCTCATGTGGCTGAGAGGGATAGGGAAAGAGAGTTAATTCTTATTGTAAATGTATTAATCCCATCACAAAGGCCTCAATTTTATGTAAACCTAATAGCTCAAAGGCTCCATGTTTATTTAATATTATCACATATATTAGATGCCTGTAACATCTGAAACTGAGTAGGGGTTGGGGGAGGGTGCAATAAGGGGTTTATTCCCAAGAAAACATATATAAAAAATACATTGCTTTAAAGAATTGGCATGTATTGCAGATGTAAAAGAAATGTTAAATGCTGCAATATCATTTTTCCCTCAGTAATTACTTACATATTGATTGTCTATCACAGTTTTCCCCAGAGTTTCTTGTGAGGATCTCTTTAGCTATATGTTTCCACACCTTGTGAAATTAAGTAATACTGTTATCAATATGACTATATTTCCAAAATTTGCTACCTTTCTTTCCAACTTAATTAAAAGAAATAGTCTATTTTGGTAACTGGTTTGGTAACTGGTTTGAGAATGTCAATTGACCTATATACTATTGAAACATTGAAAAAGAGAATTAGATATTCATACAAAATGAAATCAACAGTTCATTGCCAGCATTTTTGTGACATAGATGTCCTGGATATTCATTCAAATTTATTTTTTCTTCGATCCTGTATATTCATTCAAATTTATCTTTTCTTCGATCCTTTCTACTTTTGCCTGAATTTGCTTAGTTTGTGGCTAGTAATTAAACCATTGTAGTTGAAGACTTGTTATAAAAGACTTACATTAGTACCTGATTTTCTTCACTTTGCATTTTAGATGAATGGCAAGACTAGAAACAAACAGCAGATCTCTCCTGGCTACAAAATCAATAGTCTTCTTGTGACCCCTCATTAACATTAATGAACTTAAATATTTTTTGAGAATTTTGCTATAGTAATTCAATCCTATAGAATCATGTGTAATCACTATTTGAAATCAAACTATAATTTTTTCAAAACATATGAACAACAAGAATATTTCCTGCAATATTTTTCAAATAGTGCATTTGCATTTTGTTGATTTATACTGTTGGTAATTATTCCTAGTTAAGGATTTGGTTGTGAAACCAGATGAAATTCCTCAAAACCCTTACATCTTCAACTCACAATAAAATGGTCTAGACTATAGAATAATTTGCATTATGCTTCTTGGACATATGTGTGTCTATTCTGAAACTCTTATTTTTTAAAGTGATACCTTGATATACTTAGGTTTTTCAGTTTTAAAGGGTTCCTAAAATCATAGTTGTAGGATAATGAGAAAGAATTTGGAATCACTGGGTCCTGTTTCATCATTTACTATGTCACCTGAATTGAAATCATTTTGTGTCTACTACTATTTAAGGTAAACAATGCTCCAGGAACCCTGTGTTCCTACAGCATGCTTACTACTCCAGGGATGTGGCCAACCTTCTTGTACCCCATTTTCACCCCCATATGTCTTTTTAGCAACTCTCAGGATTGATTACTAACCTAGTAGCACAAAATCAGGTTTTTTTGTTGGTTTGTTTGTTTGTTTTTTGCAGTACTGGGGTTTAAACCCAGAGCTTTGTGCTTGCTAAGCAGTTACTGCACTGCTGAGCCATACCTTCAGCCCTTTTGTTTGTTGGGAAGAGATGTTTAATTTTTTTTTTCTGGAGATATCTAGTATAGACTGGATTCCATTGGTGTAATTGTTATAAAGGAAATTGATATGATTTTACTGTTTGGATATCAAGTTTAGAATGTTGAATGTACTGCTTAATCACTTTATGGTTCTTCAAACTTTCAGAGGATGTCTTTTTTTCTCTCAAGTGTATTAACAGCTCTCATAGTAGTATGTCCCATCCAATTGAATTGAGCTTTGTGGGAACCTATATAACAGAAATCATTACTATCCATTTTGCTTTTATTTCTTTGATTATATGCTCCCAGGTGGTCAGATTGCTGCATGTCATAGTCAAAGACAAGTGGAAGTGGGCATGGCCACAGCATAGTCACAAGGACTTGAAGTTTAAATTTCTACTATTTATCTTGCTTACCAGAACTCATACCTCAGCATTTAGGGCCCATGCATTTCTTAGAGTCCAGGAGCTACTAGCAAAGGTTGTGTCCTGGAAGAACAAGGTGAGAACCAAGCTTCTTTCCTCAAGGATGCCCAGTGTTCTCTGGTATTGGCATTCCTGCTCTGTGGGAAGGTGTAAAACCCATGAGGAAAGTCTGGACTATCTATAGCTTTGAGATGCTCTCCTTGGGGACCCTGATTTGACTTTGGCACATATGTCTCCATGATCATAACACTGCACTTTTGGATATCTGGGAGGACAGTCTATCTTTTAAAGCCTCCTTAGAAAGAAAGGAGCTAGATGAAGTAAAGCAAGTTAGTTATTGAACTGGGATAGGATGCTATTATTAAAGGAAGAGGTAGAAAGATTATAAGTTATGCAGATTGTAACTGGAGGAAAATTGCATAAGAAAAGTGTATTAGATTCATGATGTGTTCATGATGCATTTTAGAGGATTAAAATGCTGCCAATTTTGAGATGTGCCTTTATTTTATTTGTCTTTAAGTTTAAAAAATAGTTGTTAATTAAACTATGATACAATGTTCTGTTTCATAATAAAATAGTCCAATGAAATGATGATTTCTTGAAGTTTCTTTTATCCATTTTGAGGAATTTAGCAATTTCTCCAGTCTTCAATTACATTGTTTCTTGTATTACAGTCAGTATTAATCTGTGGCTCAGTAGCAAAACACAATTCACCTATGTGTAGGTAGTTTCTTTCAATATTCCTATAAAGTCATCAGTTGCTGTTATGTAAAAACCTAAACAATTATTTCTCCATCAACAAATATTTGCTTTATTATTTTATACCCACTCCATTTCTATGCTGTTTGCAAATGTGTTTTTTTGTTGAAATATTGAATTACAAAATAATCATTTTGAAGACATTTTAAGTAGCCAGTAAAGTTGGCAATTGTTAAGATGAAAAAATGAACAGCTATGGCCATGTTTGTGCACAAAGAGTGACAACTGCCATGTGTCTATTACCAGCTAGCCATGATCTTAGGACACCATTGACTACTAGGAGAACCTAATTTATCAAACATCTCAAAATGTGATAAACATGTAAGTCTTAGAAATAATGAAATAGGATGGCTGATTTGAAGAAATGAGTTCTGTAGTCCATAAGTTTGGAAACTTGATTAACCACAATTATGCAAGTTTCTTTTGAATGCTGGCCTTTGTAACAACTTTAATATGCTAATATGGATTACTAGTCTTCTGGGGTGCAGTGTTTGACAACTTTAATTGTCCATGGGTATTTTTTTAAAGTTTCATCTTTTAGGACTACTGATTTGAAGTAAATAGTTTGGCAAATGCCAATGTAGAGAAAAAAGAGCCAAAAGCTCTTGTTTTTGACAGTAATTTGTTGTACAGAGTCAAAAGTACAGACTTACAAGCGGGCTTTTGGTTTGTGATGAAGGCATTGTGGAAGTTCTGAAGATATTGTGTGGACAGAGCAGTGTGGATAAAGACAGATCATCTATGTTAAGGGAAATGGTGAAGTGGAGTGAATTGGTACAAGCTATCATTCTGAGAAACTGGCAGTGAGAAATAGAGGAACAGAGACCTGCTTCCTAGTGCACTGTATGATTGCATGATTTCCTATGGAGAGGTTCTTCTGGGCAGAGAGGGGTACTACTATCCTTTCTGTCAGGTTCTTTGGGTCTTGGAATGCATAAGAAACTTCAAAAGCTGTAAGAATATTATCATACTTCAAATTTTAACTAAAATAATAGCAAATATACCCTTAGGATCTTAGATCTCTGTAAAAAATTATCACTAAATGAAAGTAGACAAAAATTTATTCCAATTGTGTGTATATGGCCTTTTCCCCTCTAATTTTTTGGTTCACTTTCATAACATTTGTATATGGGTTTCATATCTAAGTTGTGGTAATTTGCAGATAATGTACACCTGAAACGTATGTATTGGTTAGTATGCACCCACCTGAATCCCTGGAAAAATCTTTATGAGTATGGTGAAGAAGGCATTATGAGAATTGAAGACAATGAAAATTTCTAATTAACAAAGTAGTTCAGGGCTGGGAAGATGGCTTAGTGGTAGAGTGCTTGCCTAGCATGCATGAAGCCCTGGATTCGATTTCTCAGTACCACTTATACATAAAAAACCAGAAGTGATGCTGTGGCTCAAGTGGCAGAGTGTTAGCCTTGAGCAAAAGAAGCCCAAGGACAGTGCCTAGGCCCTGAGTTCAAGCCCCAGGACTGGCAAAAAAAAAAAGTAGTTCAAAAAAGGAAGCTCTAATGTATATTTATTTTAGAAAAAAGTATCATTGGTATTTACATCTTATACTTGCATTTTCTTGATTTATCATTTGTAATTCAAGTATTCTTATCATTGGGTTTGAGCTAGCCAGCCAAGTTTTTAGATATTAATTTTAACTCACTATTGAATAATAACCTGTCCTGCGTACTTCCACAATATGATAAAAAGTGGTCATGAAAATGCTTTGAGTTTGAGACTGGTAAGTAGAAGAAATTCCATTTCAATTTCAAGAAATTCACCTTTTAGGAGTTTCATCGTAATATGAGTTATAATATCAAATTACAAAATAAGTAGTAATGTAAAAGTGAATAATTAAACACACACATGACATATTTGTCATAGAGAAAAATAGCAAGCAACAGATGGGAAATGCCAAAAGTTCATTTAATATGAATTTAATGCTGGTGGCTAGCAGCATTAATCCTAGTTACTTGGGAGACTGAGATCTGGAGGACTGAGCCTAGGCATGCATACAAAAATAGCTATAAGACACTATATGTAGTGTATACACAGTGACTGTATAAACAAATTAAATAAATGTGAAAATGAGGAAAATGTCAATAAATCCTCTCTTGGGTAGTAGAAATCAGAGTGGTTTTTAAAATTGTATTTTGTAGTCTCTGCTTTTTCTTACACTGCATGCATACTATTATAATAGCTAAATATTTTCTGAAATTCTTCTTAATGCCAGCATTGAGGCTTGAACCTAGCACTTTACAGTCTTGTTTTGCTTTTTCATTCAATGTGGAAACTCTACCACTTGAGTCATGGCTCCATCTCCAGTTTTTCTGGGTAATAGAGGTAAGAATCTTTGGGCTTTGTTTATACAAACTGGAAAGTAGAAGTTTCAACCCTAATCCTCCGATCTTGGCTAAAATTCTGAGTAGTTATGATTATAGGAGTGAGCCACCAGTGCCTGGCTGAAATATTTCTACAAGAAAGAAAGAATGCAAATATTAAAGCATGATACCTGAGATTTTAGAAATTTCACATAAATAATAAAAATTTTAATGTAGAGATGGGATTGTTTTGATCAAAGAACACACATATGAAGCAACATTTATATACAGAACTGTAGTTAAAATAATGCTATCAAATGAATGCCACTTAGCTAATTCCAATTTCTACTCTTTAAGTTCTTTCAATAGAAGAAAATAATTTTCAAAGAGGTGAGTTCAACTAAAACTCAACAAAATGAAAGTATAAAAAAATCTACTGAACTGAGCCATCATGAAAAGTTCAGCCAGCAACTGAAAATTTGTCACACATATCCCCTTAATATGCTTGCAGCAAAAATTAGAATGCACTGAAAACTTCAAATACTGTGCCAAGGAGTCAGTTGTTCATTCCACCACAATTTTGGTGTCACTGCAAGAAAGTATCACCTTCTGAAAATAGTCCCCAAGATGTTTACCTTCTGTGCTTCTCTTCACCTGCCCTAGCAACGGTGTCTTTCCTTTTTCACTCATTGTCGTTGTTGAGAGAAGTTCTAATCAGCGAATTAGTGCTCTTTATGGTTAGTGTTCTGAGTTCTCAGGTTATAAGTATTCCATAGGGTCTTTATGATGTGTCCTACACTAAATTATGTAACATTATGCTAATATGGGAAGAATCATATCCGTACTGAAGAATCAAGAAAATATGAAAATTGATCAGGAAGATTTAGTCTACAAAAGAAACTTCTATAAATGAAGAATATAATTGACCTTATAAGTTTAACAGATGAAACACAAAAGAACAGAGAATTTAGAGATCTCTCATGCTTACAGCTTAAGTAATTTAGACTAACCAATGCATCAAAGAAAATTGATAAAAGCTAGATAAATTATTTTTATAAATGTATCCGCTTGAAGTCATTGAAAAAATAGTAGGTAAAGATTCCCACATCAAAAATGGGAAGAGGACTTTCCTGAGTATCTGATTTCATGCTGGATGCCTTCTGGGCCCCTTGATTCAGCTTGCAATGTTCTCTGTATATGTGAGAAAATGATTATGTGTAGCATTTTCTAGTGAGAGACACGCACTCTGCAATAGTCAGTGATCCCCCAACGAAAGTTAGCTTTTGGTTGTTAACAGCAACAACTACAAAATAAATGAAACTGGCATTTTTTTCTGACTTAGGCTAATCATGAAGAAGCCCTAACATTACAGATAGGCCAACATTATTATAAAATAAAAGGCTTTAGATATGGAGAGAAATCCTTATATATTTGAAGGAGGGTCTGAAGTTCATGTGAGCCTCCTTCACAAATTCTACCTTTGGATCACTGAAAAATCAACTAGATTATGATGTGTACGATTTTACAAACAAGTTGATCATCCCAAGGAAGCACTATTTCAAGTGGCCTTTTCAAGAGCAATATGTCTGAACTTTAACTGGGCATTCACTGGACAAGAATACTGTTTCTAGAATGTAAGAAACATAAACCTCACTTTAAATAAAGCCTGGTCATTAAAATAAAAATTGGAAGAAAATAGAAACCAAAAAAACGTGACATGGACATTTCAAGCTGAATTCCAGAATGAAAGTAAACAAATTATAACCATCCACAAAAGCATGCACAAATGCCACAATACAATGTTGATGTAAATGAGCTAGCAACAGAAGAAGGCATGCTTCGCTTCACATAATAGCAGGCAAACTAAAACACAGCCCTTTAAGGATGTGTGTTTAGAGGATCATGAATGTCATGAACAGTTTTTAGGTTACTGTTATGTTTCCTTTAGGAACTAATAAGGAAGTTATGACTGGGAAGATGTATTATTGAGGCAGAGAGGTGTATTTCTAGGGAGCTAGTGATACTCTGTTCTTTCCCTTAGGTGAGGTTTCATGAACTAAACTTTAAAACACAATTGTATACATTTTTGCATGTACATTTTTATAATGAAGTAGGTTAATATATACTAATTTACTCATTGATAAGTCATATAAACCTGGTAAATATGGAATATTAAGAAATTTGTAATATATAGCAATAAGAAGGTCCAGTATGGATGGAATCCAGGGTCATATTAATAAGAATATTAGCTGTAAATATTCAAAGCAATAATGGCTGAAAATTTTCCAGAATTTTGTTGAAGTTCATAGATTCAGGGTGCCAAGTGAACTCCTATGTGGATGAAGAGAAATGTAAATCAAACTTTTGGAGTAAATTTGTATAATACTGAAATAGAGGGATTAGGTCTTGAGAATAGCTAGAGAGAAAAGACAAAGTGATAATAAATGAAAATAAATGAGAGTGATAAAGGTAAAATAATACCTTCAAATGCTGGGAGAAATTAATGTCAAACAAATATCTATACCTAGTGAAGCAATAACTCATGGATGAGGATAAAATACATATAATTTTAATTGAAACAAAGTCAAGAATATTTGTGATAGATGGATTTGTAGTTTAGAAATTTTAAACTAAGAAAAACAGTAATGTTATAAGAAAAATCAGATGTAAGAAGGAATGTTGAATACAGAAATTGGTAGATATATGATAGAAATAATGGACTAAACAGTAACAATAATATCATCTATGTTGGTTTAAAAATCAAGAAAATAACCAAAATGATAGGTAGTTGTTTCATGTAAACTGAAGAAGAGATGATAGCAGTTATTGTTGTAAAGTTGTTTTACTCACTACAAAGATAGGGAAGTATTTATCTTTAGAGTTCATTAACTTGAAATATTAAGTGTAAATGTTAAAATATAGAGAGTTGTCACTAGAGAAATAAAAATAGATCTTAAGCAAGATCTTAAGCTATTTCCCCCATTTTTGTTAGTATCAATTAGTTAAATAAGGTAAAACTAAAAGAGCTTTCCAAGAAACCAAGGGCACAGAATTAGTGGAAAGGAAGTAAAAAATACATTAGACAGGCCATCAGCTGCACTGGACATTGATGAAAGTGAAGTAAACATCACAAGGGCAGTGATGGGAGGGAGGGAATGAGAGAGAAAGAGGGAACAGCTGATACTAAGCAAAAGGTAAGAAATGTACATATCATCCCATCTGGAAGAAACAGTTTTATCATTAAAGTTCATAGAATTCATAAGCTTTGTAGATTAAGATGATGATGATTATCACTGTGAAGGTTAAAATGTGTTTGTGACTTTAGCTAAGTATAACTATGCCACCATCTTGTGAAATTTATGTAGTCTCTTAATCTCAATAAAGAAAATTTTGAGAAAACACAATAGGAGGATTATGGACCCAGCTGGCCCATGCAAAAAGCAAGATCCTATCTCCAAAATAAAGAGTGGATGGGAGCAGGGGCTGAAAGCATAACTCAAGTAGTAGAGCACTTGACTAGCAAGTAAGAAGCCCAGACTGTAAACCAAAGTACTGAAAAAAGAAGAAAAAAGAAAAATAACCGAGGTTCATTTCTTTCTTTAATATATTTTTTATTGTAAAGATACTGTACAGAGGGGTTACAGTTACATGAATATGGTTCTGAGTACATTTCTTATTGAGCATTGTTACCCCCTCCTTTGTTTTTCCCATACCATCCCCCCCTGCAGTTGTAAACTTCATTTTCAACATAGTGTCTTGTACATCTCATTGTTACAATGGGTCAACCTGTATCCTTATTTCAGCATTTTGTTATTTCCCTTCTCCTCCCTAAATTAGAAAAAGTATATACAAGATACAAGGTATCATGGTATAACCCCCATGGTTATACCATGGTATAACCCATGGTATAACCCCGTTTTCACTATATTTGATGAAGGTGCATTTCTTAGAAAAATAAATAAATAATTAAATAAATTAAGCCAAAGGGATGAGGCAGAAATGTAAAACAAGTGGCCAACATAAAGCACGTGTGATAAGTTGAAAGAAATGATATGAGCTATCTAAATCAATTATAAATGGGCTAAGATCTCCAGTTAGAGAAGTTTGCCAAACAGAATCAACAGAACAAGGCAAAATGGAGCCATATTCTGTTTATAAAAAATACACCAAAATAAACAACACAGGGTGGCAGAATGCAGAATGATGGGAAAAGCTAAAGAGGTAAAAATTGGCCAAATAAAGCTGGAATAGTTACATTAACACCAAGCAACTTAGATTTTGAAGTGAGGGAAACATCAGTGAAAAGGTCTCCTCAGTATTGATTAAAATTCAAAATTATGAATAACCCAGCACAAAATTAACATTATATTACTGAACCATGTTAAGGAGTTGAAAAGGAATGAATCAAATGGCAAATATATAATCATAATGGGATTGTGATACATCAAAAGTTGTTAGATCACATTAATAAAAATTAGGATACACAGTGTACTTACTCTCATTGTTATGTTTTAAAAAATTGAGCAACATGATTATTTTTCAAGCAGATGGAAATTTTTAAAATAAAATTGGTCAAGTAATAGACAATAATACAAATCTAAAAATTACAGAAAAAACATTTATTCACTGGCTATGATTCATTAAAGTTAAAATTACATCTCCAAGTATATTGAGAAATTTAGGAATATTTCTACAACATTTAAAAAAATAAAAATGGAACTTAAATTAGACATAAGTAAAAATTCTATTTGCCAAAACTCATGGGATGCAATTAAACAATACTTAGTAAGAAGTTTATAACCTTATATATTCATGTTTATAAAACACAGTGAAAAATAAACTACACATCCAAATATAACACCCAATGAATCGTAAAGACTTATTAAATGTGTTGTGCTTATTGCAATGTTAGGTACAGTGTAATTAAATTACATGAAATCAGACAAGTTTTCCTTTTGAAAATTTCTTTTTTTGGGGGGGGTCGGGTCGTGGGACCTGAACTCTGGGCCTGGGCGCTGTCCCTCAGCTCTTCAGCTCAAGGCTAGCGCTCTACCACTTGAGCCACAGCGCCACTTGTGCCTTTTTTCTTTTTGCTATGTGGTGCTGAGGAATCAAACCCAGGGCCTCAGGCATGCAAGGCAAGCACTCTACCACTGAGCCACCTTCCCAGCCCCTGAAGATTTCTTATACAGCTATGAGGGGAGTGACACATGTGTCCAAAGTGACATGGATTGTTTAGAAGAAGTGATAAATATGGGTTGGCTGTTGGAAGAGCACTTCTAAATTTGTTTGTTCATTTCATTCATGTGCACATGTGCTCTCTACCTTGATCCGACTCACCTCTCCGTCACTGTCCCTCTGCGCTCCTCCTCCTCCCAACCCATCTCGACAAACTTCAATGTTCTATTTTTTTGCACACACATTTAAAAAGTATTTTGGCATACATTTAATTTCCTAATGTTCAATTTTGTTGAAGTGTATTTTACCTGTTCAAAAAGGCTTAGCAAAGGTATTTCACACCTGCATGTACTGTGAATTTTTAATCATATTGACCATGAATATAATGTAACATATTAATTGTATCTATTACAGATATAATCATGTATAATACATATAGTTGTTTATCTTTATATCCAGCATCCATATATGAGAGAAAACATGACCTTTGTCCTACTTAACTTGGCTTACTTTACTTAATCTGCTAGTCTCCAGATTCATCAATGACAGAATATCGTTCTTTTTTATGACTGACTTATACTCCATTGTGTGTGTAAAATGTGCAATATGTATATATATATATGTACATGTATATCACTCTTTTAAAGTCAGTTAATCAACTGTAGGGCATCAGTCCTGTTTCCATGACTTGGCTGTTTATTATGAATAGTTCTGCAATGGATATAGGCATGCAAATGCCTGTATCATATACTGAATTAAATTTCTTTGGATAAATGCCCAAGAGTAGTATCACTGGTTAGTATGATACTTCTAATTTTAGATTTTTGAAGAGCTTTCATCCTGATTACTCATCACCAGCTTACATTTCCACCAACAATGTATAAAGGTTCTTTTTTTTTTTTTACCATATCCTCATCAACATTTGTTTTCTGTGCTCTTGATGATTGACATTCTGATTTCTGTGAGATAAAATTTCATGCTCATTTTAATTTTCTTCATAGCTAGGAATGTTAGACATTTCTTCATGTATTTATTGGCCATTTATGCTTCTTTTGAGAAGTGTCTATTCAGTTCATTTGCCCATCTCTTAATTAAGTTATTGATACTCTGGGAGTTAGTTTTTGAGTTCCCTGTAGATTCTATTTATTGATTCCTTGTCAGATGTAGAGCTGGTATTCCTCCATTCTCTAAGCTGTTATTTGAGCCTAGTGACTATTTTCTTTGCTGTGAAAAAGCATTGTATTTTGATGCAGTCCCAAGAAAATTTTACTTTAGATTCGAAACTATTTTAGGACTCAAGGAGGAAGGAGATAAACTATAAATTGGACTAAAAGTGCTCAAATATTTAAAAGGCAGAGGAATTCTTAACTGTACTTTGATACTCTAGTTTAGATTGGTAGTGGTTGATATAGAGTAGCCATGGGAAAATAATAATAGAGCTGGGTTTCTTTTTTTTTATTGTGAAAATACTGTACAGAGGGGTACAATTACATTGGCAAGATAATGAGTACATTTCTTATCAAGCATTGTAGCCTCCTCCTTTGTTTCCCCTTCCCATCCCTTCCGATCCTCCCCCTGACCGCCCCACTGAATCCTTCCCCCCTCCCCCCAAAGTTGTAAGGTTTGTTTTCGACATAACGATTTATACATCTCATCATTGCAATGGGTCCACCTGTATCCCTATTTAAATGATTTGTTTTTCCCCTTTCCCTCCACAAATTATACTGAAATCAAATACAATGAAAACAGGGGTTATACTGTGGGGGAGGGACATACAGAGCAACAACGAAATAATCTTATAAATGTGTTAGAAATAATCGCATGAAAGAAAAAAAATTTGAATACATATCTTAGGGTTCATTTCCCTAACATCACCTTATCTGACCTTTTCTGCTTGACTCAGACATATACCAGCATGACTATGTTTATTGCAGCATTATTTACTATAGCTAAGATATGGAACCAACCCAGATGCCCCTCAGTAGATGAATGGATCAAGAAAATGTGGTATATATACACAATGGAATTCTATGCCTCCATCAGAAAGAATGACATTGTCCCATTTGTTAGGAAATGGAAAGGCTTGGAAAAACTTATATTAAGTGAAGTAAGCCAGGCCCAAAGAAACATAGGTTCCACGGTTTCCCTTATTTGCAATATCTAGTATATGTCTGAGTCAAGTAGAGCTGGGTTTCTAACTAAGCAGTCCCATTACCAAAGATTTATACACTCCATGAGAGTATTTTCGAGCATCTTCTTTATATGAAAATTCTCTAATATGCTGGGATTTAAGAAAGAATTCCATTATGTCACTGCCTAAAATGGCTTATTATCTGGCAGATCAGGATGAGGAAGAAAACAGACAATTAAAATACAAGGAAGTATTGTAGGGAAAAGTCTAGGGAAATATTTAAGTTCATGGAAGACCATCACATCTATGCTGGAGAAGGACATAGAGGAGGAAACAGGTGACATCTAAGCAGATGATAGTATGAAGAACTTGAGAGGGGGAATAGTACAATGGGTACAATAGTACATATTCATTGAAAAATGGAGGAGACA
This sequence comes from Dipodomys ordii, assembly GCF_000151885.1. NCBI lineage: Eukaryota > Metazoa > Chordata > Mammalia > Rodentia > Heteromyidae > Dipodomys > Dipodomys ordii. The sequence goes on along the minus strand of NW_012267217.1, from coordinate 36,264,187 downwards.
AGATTGTATTGATGTGATTACAATTAGTTCAGTAAATTCGTTAGATGGTACAGTTAAAGAAGATTGCATTGGGAAATTAATCCTGGATTAGATCACAAAGTATAAAATAATAAGTACTCCTAGACTTTATCATGAGGGCAAGGCGCTCTGCTAAAATATTCCCAGCAGTAACTTGGTTTGATAGAGTTGGTAGGTTTGAGAAAGGTCATTCTTCCTACAGAGTGAAGAATGAACAGGGGTAGGCAGTGATGACCGTGATGACTGGAAATCACTCAGCTGTTACCAGGGGAATGGAAACCTTGTCAAGAATGGTTATAGAGAAGTAAAAACTAAACTCTAAGAAACAAATGGGTGACACTGAAGAGTCTCCTAATACAAATGTGTTTGTACTAGTGTTTGTAAGAAACAAGAAGTCAAGTGAGAAGAATTCATGGACTATGACAACAGAAATTTCCCTGGTGGCCTGGTTCACACGTATTGTCTATATAGAGTTGTGATGATGTAGAAACAGTGAGTTTATGTAGTAAACCTTTCTTTAGAACAGCCTTTGGCTCCCATGCAAAACAACTGGAGAAGAATTTTGAGATCAAGTTAATAGTGAGTGTTCAGGTGTTGTTTTATTGACTTGATTAAAGAGGGTTTGAGCCATCCAAATTTTAGATGGGTTTTACATTTTAGAAACTAGAGGCAGAAACTGGAGGAGAACGCAGGGTCACAAGTCTGAAGGAAGCTTTTGCTTCTGATAAACTAAATGGACTTGAACCACTTGAAATGCTCATGGAAAGTCCCAATAGCTATGGTAAAACTAAGAGAATTTAGATGAAAATAGATATGCTGTGTTTGAATAAAGAAAGGGGACATTTTGTACTTAAATGGGGGAATTAGCCATCAGAAACTGCATAGGTCCCGTGGCTTCCCTTATTTGCAACAACTAGTATATGTCTGAGACAAGCAGAAAAGGTCAGATAAGTTGATGTTAAGTGAAATGAACTCCAAGATAAGGACACAAGTGGTTTGTTCTTGCTTGCTATTGATTCTAATTTATTTATAAGGTGATTTTTTTGTTGCTTTGTATGTCCCTCCCCCACAGTATAACCCCTGTTTTCACTGTACTTAATGTTGGTATAATTTGGGGAGAAGAAAGGAAAAAAAAACCAAATTGTTTAAATAGGAATACAGGTGGATCCATTGTAACAATGAGATGTATAAGATGCTATATCCCCAAACGAACTTTACAATTTAGGTGGGGCAAGGGCGGGGGCAGGGGAGGGACAGTGTAGTTGTGGAGGTGGGAGGGAAGGGATAGTAGGGAAAAGAAAGGAGGAGGCAACAATGCTTGATAAGAAATGTACTCATTGCCTTGCTCATGTAACTGTAACCCCTCTGTACAGTGTTTTCACAATAAATAACTTATTTGAAAAAATAAAAACAAAAACACTGCTTCTCATATCAGTATTTTACAAAAGCAGTGTACTATTCATTATTGTAGCTCTTGTATGTAGATTTTATGAAATATTTACATCTTGACTTCACTGCCTTCATTCTTTGAAATGAAAACACGAGCCATGTGGCTTTGACCTCATTAAATGAAGGAACATTTGGGGTAAGGCAAGTCTAGTATGATTATAATACTGAAAGATCAAATTGCAAATATGTGATCTAATAAATTCCCTTTGAGTATATTTCTTTCCTATGGTGGCACTTTAGAACTACATGACAATTTAAACACAGTTACTAATATCTAATACAATTCTTTTTATGTACCATGAACACATGCTTAAGTGGCCATTTTTCAATTTCATCTGTAATTATTTCATTTTAATCAGCTAATTGCTGATAGCCCAGATGAACATCTTGCATGCAATTTTATTTAGCACATCTCTTAGAATGACTGAAGTGTCAGAACATCCCAGGTACACTGCTGTAGATACCAGCTGCACTGGAAGAGTGTTGCCCAAAAACATCTGGATCATTATTCAGTATGAAAGGGAATAAATATGTTTGCGGAAGAGGCATTTATGTCTTCTGTGATCAGGTTCTTTCAGAGATTTCAAACACAGTTTCCATCAGATATCCTTCTGTAGAACTTTGGATAAAAAGTGCACTATGTGGGTTGGGGTCTTTGGTTAGGAAATTAAAAAAAGGTTTAATAATTTTGGAAATTGAGTTTGAACAAAGCATTAGAAAGAACAAATGCTAAAGAAATGTCTATATGTTGTTTTTCTATTTTCTTAAGGTTTTGGAGAGGAAAAGGGAAAAGAACACTTTTATTATCTCTGAGGAAGAGCAAAATAAGGTAAGGTTTTATGGTCTCTCATTTTAGAACTACTATATGGTGATTAATATTTGCTGAATACACCTGAAGGCTACTATGTACATGCTAGTCAATTTACATGCTATTTCTATTATTGGCTGCTAGGTAAATGCACTTTCTTTTCACTTTGCTGGTGGAAAAATGCTGACCAGTAATTAGAGATATTAGGTAATTGAGTGACAAGTGTGTCAGCAGTAGAATTGAAGTGAGCTCTTTGAATCTACTTCTATTTCACTGACATATGAGTTCTCTCTTAACATAGTCTACTCTTATCCAAAGAAACTGGGGCATGATGTGAATTTCAAATAGCATTTATAACAATAGCTTTCTAATTGTAGGGAACTTAGAGGATATGTATTTTACCAGTTTATCTCTGCTTCACAAATCCTCATGGAACCAGCTGTCCAGTACATCTCTCTCAATTCCTACAAAATGGCTAATATTCTCAGAATCTAAGATGAACCTCTCCACGTGTTAGACTCCAGACTTAAATGAAGAACTGGAAAAGAAAGGAGGCATGGTGTAGTATATTCAGCGCTTACATGTTTAGCAGAGTTCACAAGAGGTTGCAAAAGCTAAAGTCTACTGCAGCTCTATGTGCCAAATCTTAGGGTCCTCCATCCTGCCTCCCTTTGTTGCAAGAGGGGATGGGAAATGTAGTCTTTATTTCTGGGAATTCTTAGTGGTGCTGTGGCTCAAGTGGTAGAGCGCTAGCCTTGAGCTGAAGAGCTCAGGGACAGTGCCTAGGCCGAGTTCAAGCCCACAGCCGACCACAACAAAAGAAAAAAAAAACATCTGGGAATTCTTTGCATGGGTAAATTACTATGGAAAAAGGAAGGAAAAGCTCTTGGGGCAAAAGTAACCATACCTGTTGTCTCCTGTGTATCTCCTCACCAAGAATGGGCAAGATGGCAAGCATCATAAGTCACCTGTAATGATTTCCTTGAAAGGGTTGCCTCAGGACAGATCCTACAACCTTCTCAAATAAAACAAGGAAGTTGAACAATGTAAAAACTGGATGATTTTTCAAATGCTTCCTAAATTTCATGGACTCAACTCTTCTATCACTGACAGGGACACCTTCTTGGTCCACTACACAATAATTTTTACCCTACCGATGTGCTTGTAAATTAAGAACAGCTTTGTTTTTTTTTAATTTTTTTTATTGTGAAAATACTGTACGGAGGGGTTACAATTACATGGGCAAAAGTTTTGCTTTATACATTGATAAGAGCTCTGTTGAGAACAAAGTAAGCCAAGGACATTTTTATATCTCCATTCTGTCTCTTCTCAAAGAAAGCAAATGGAAACAGCTCAGAACTCAACTATCACAATCAGTCAGTATATTCTAGAGCATTACTTTTAGTGCCAAATAAGATGAATTGTTTTTGACATTCATTAAAAGTATCTGACAGATTTAAAAGAAAAAAATAAGATTGCCTCTTTTTTTTCTTCACAAGCACAAGTGAAATGCATTAAACACAGAGGTTCCTTTTAAACCTTTCAAGAAAAAGATATTCTTAGAGTGGAAAATATTGGAATGGAGATTTTGCTTTCTACTTCCTGACCAGAAGGGAATTCTAGAAAAAGAACCAGATGAGCTCAGGTGTGAATAGCTCTGTCTGAATGAGAAACAGAAAGACTACCAACCTCCTAAAATCACTGGAATTTGGGGCAGATGCACATACTCAGCTTGAGAGGCAAGTGGGTTGTAGGAGATTCACTAAGTATAGAATATTTGTTTTAGGGGCTGGGAAGGTGGCTCAGTGGTAGAGCGCTTGCCTTGCATGCATGAGGCCCTGGGTTCAATTCCTCAGCACCACATAAGGAGAAAAAGCTGGAAGTGGTACTGTGGCTCAAGTGGTAGAGCGCTAGCCTTGAGCTGAAGAGCTGAGGGACAGCGCCCAGGCCCAGAGATCAGGCCCCATGACCGGACCCCCCCCAAAAAAAATTGTTTTATTTTGTAGATATGCTGGATCAGCATTTTGAGCGTTCTGAGGTTTTCTCATTCTTGCCTTCCCTTGTCCTTTTACTCTCTGAACTGCTTTGGAAGAGGAAAGTGGTCCTTTTCCTGACCTGGATAACTCCTCACTCTCCTATTCAAATGCTATTCTCCATCTAATTCCATCTATCTTCAGATAACACTCACATTACCAATTGTGCTAGGTAATTCCTTGTACAAGAAGAGCTCAATAATACAGGGTCGAGGTAGACAAATACTTATAATCTCATGCTCAGCAATTCACAGAGCTGTATAATTGAATAGGTCTTGCAACACAATCAACTCTTGGAAAGTTTTAAAAAAATTTTATGACTTGTTTTATTGATCTTATTTTGTTGTTGATGTAAAAGACCCAAACCCAAGTTTAGGCTCAGTAATGTTAAATCGTCACTGCCTATATGGTAATGGGCTTACATAAAAGACCTATAAAACGAAGTATGTTCTTGTACAATGCTTAGTCAGCCGCCCTGTTAGCAGTTACCAGAACCCTTTTTTCCTTTTCCATTAGCAGAAAGACTTTGTCTTTATCACATTAAGAGTGATGAAGTTTGTCATTAAGCAAAATTTAGTCATTTTGACCATAGAAGTCTTCCCTCTTTCCCTTGGACCTTTTGGTCTTTTTTTTTTCAATCATTTGTTGTTAGTTTGATTGAAATATCCCTTTAGGATTGTTAAATCATAGCATGGATTTTCAGTAGACATTGTTATTAGAACTTGTGCCTGCTTAGGATGAATTTAATGTGCATGTTTAAGCTTCTAGCATTTAAGTTGATGATTATTTTGAACAACAGTGTGTGCTTTTAGAGAGAATTACATTTAAGTACAATAAGTGACATAGTTTCATATATACCAGTGGTTGGGGGGGTATCATCAATTATAGTTATGAAGAGTACTCAGCTCTCCTACCTCAATCTCCTGTGTTCATACTTATTATTAGGCTCAGAAAATAAACACCTTTTCCTCTTTTGATCTCAGTGACATCCTTGTTTTGCTAAATATTTTTCCTTTTGTCATTACAAAAGCAATGCTCATTTATTAAGGAGAGTTGGAAGAATTCACAAAAGTCTAAACTTACCTCCCAGAACAATTGAGAAAATTTCTTGAACTTTCTGGATTTCAGTTGCTTGACTCTAAATAGGCACAGAATACCTATTAGAGTAGGATTACTGTGAGAAGCACTCAAACTAGTATATGTTAGCTACATATGATCACTAACATGTTAATAACAAAATAGCTTTTGCTATTATCAACATCTAAGAACAAATAGTAACAACAGCGAGCGTTGTATTTTATTAGACAAAGGAATATAATTAACCTTAATAATTTATAATTGGTGTTATAAAATAGTCTCCCTAATGTCCATCCTTTGCATTTTCCACACTAAACCTTATTGGGAGATGGAATTAGTTGGCAGCAGGAATGGTCAAATGAGGACTTAGTGGAATTTTTCTTTTTTCTTTTTTAATTGTGAAAATACTGTACATAGGGGTTACAATTACATGAACAAGACAATGAGTACATTTATTTATTTATTATTTTTTATTTGTGAACATACTGTACAGAGGGGTTACAATTACATGGGCAGGATAATGCGTACATTTCTTACCAAGCATTGCAGCCTCCTCCTTTG
>NW_012267217.1:36185351-36256286 GCF_000151885.1 Dipodomys ordii | reverse complement strand
TTTTTTCTTTTTGCTTATGTGGTGCTGAGGAATCGAACCCAGGGCCTCAGGCATGCAAGGCAAGCGCTCTACCACTGAGCCACCTTCCCAGCCCCTCCGTGAGACTCTTATCTCCAATAAACCACTAGAAAACTGCAAGTGGCACTGTGGCTCAAGCAGTAGAGTACTAGCCTTGAGCTGAAGAGTGCAGGGAAAGCCCAAGCCAAGAGTTCAAGCCCCACAACCAACCAAAAAAAAATAAAAGCATGACTTTTTTTAATACCTAAAGATTTTTGCCTGAGTGTTCTTTTAGAGCAATAACTCTTATCATAATCAAAGTACATTGCTCTTACACCACTGATATTATCTCAACAAAATGCATTTCCTATGTAGTCTTTATCTACAACCAAAATGACCAAAAATGGGATGTGCAGGTTGTTAATCTTGTTATAAAGGCAAGGGAAATGAAGAACCAGTAATAAACAGTGTAGCTGTTTCGGAAACTGTTTGGTTTGCTTTGATTAGAATACCATTGTAATATGACTGGAAGCTACCATGTGTCCCTTTAGATGAAGTAAGAACTCTCTTTACCTTAAATGATATTGATATATCTAACTCTATTTTAGTTTCTTCCTCAGAATCCACCTTTCCAGTGAGATGTTTTCTGGTTATCTTATTATAAATTTCATATTCTTTTTTGTACTTTATTTTTGATCCTGGGATACATATAACATATGTATATAATAATATGATACATATAATATGTAATTTAAAATACATAATATAAATAAAATAAAATAATGATAATATACATAAACATCACACTGAAAACTTGAGAGTTTTATCTGATAATTTCCTGCATATTTTAAGCTTTTAGAACATTGTGGTCTATAGGAGAGAACTAAGAAATGCTTATTGATAAAATGAACAAATTAATGAAGATAAATTAATGAATAAATAAGCACAAGAAACAGCAAAAATGTTTACTCTGTTAGTGTAGCAGATATGTCAGGAATTAAAAAAATTCTTTCCATGTTTAGTTATGATCTTGACATTAAACAACTGTATTTTTGAAAATCTTTCTGAATCTGGCTATCCTAAGCATCAGTATTAGATTATTAGATGATTTTACACTCTTAACTCTTGATACTAGAATTTGTTTTTGATCTTTAAATCAGTGAGACTGAAAAGATGTTTTGGAACTTTCATAAGGAAGAATCTGCTATAGATTATATTCGTCATTTTTAATCTCATGATTTATTTCAGCTTGTTAAAATATTTTGTGTCTTAATTATTTTGTACTTTCGTTTTTATTATGCAAAATTATTCAGAATAAAACATGCATATTCTTTAAAAAAAAGGTAACATGCGGACAGTGTTGTAAAACTCCAGGTGGGAGCTGTGACTGTCATGTAAAAATGACATATGTAAAAGTTATAAAATATACAACTGAAGTGTTTGAAGGAGAAAGGTGTCATTTGGGGTAGATTTATTCTCAAAGTCATAAGAAAAAAATGGGAAGCAATCCCACCTGTTCCTTCTAGAGGTTCTCATTGAATTTCCATGTTTGATGGCAATTTATGTGCTGTATTACCAACAATTTAAATTTCAAGAAAAGACAAGCACTTGCCTTCTGGAAAACAGACCAGTCAGAAAAATGATACAAAGTTGCAAAATTAAGTACATTCACTGAGTTATTAGAATCACTTAAATTCAAAAGCAATGATATAGGAAAGTAAAATTTTAAAATACTTCCTTTGAATCAGATGTTAGTGGCTCATACCTGTAATGCCAGCTACTCAAGAGGCTGAGATCTGAAGACTGTGGTTCAAAGACAGTTTAGGCAGGAAAGTCTGTGAGATTCTTATCTTGAATAAATTACCAAAAGGCTGTATGTAGAGCTATGGCTTTAGTGGTAGAGTGCTAGCCTTGAGCAAAAGAGAAGCTCACTAGAAGTGCCCGGCTCTTCATTAGATTTGTTCCCATAATATATGTAGTTGTTTGAGAATACATTTATTTATATGCTTGGTCTCTTTTTCTTTTGTTTTTTTTTATTTTTAAGAGAGAGGAAGAGAGGAAGGAAGGAAGGAGGAAGGAAGGAAGACAGAGAGGGAAGGGGGAGGGAGGGAGGGGAAGGTTAGGTTTCTGATTTTTTTGGGGGGGGTCCTGTCGTGGGGCCTGAACTCTGGGCCTGGGTGCTGTCCCTCAGCTCTTCAGCTCAAGGCTAGTGCTCGACCACTTGAGCCACAACGCCACTTCTGTTATTTTTTTCTTTTTGCTTATGTGGTGCTGAGGAATCGAACCCAGGGCCTCATGCATGCAAGGCAAGCGCTCTACCACTGAGCCACCTTCCCAGCCCCTATATGCTTGGTCTCAAGAAGCAGCCAGGTAACTGTTTGGTCTGTTGAAGCTTTCAAGAAGGAACTGAGTGGCCCTGCCTACTCTCCTTTAACTCTGGAATATAGCCATATTCCATCTTGAGCAGCTTGATCCACGAAGGGCCAGAGAAGCAGAAAAGCAGCCCTGACCCATACCTTGAACAGTCTTTCCTTACTGGCCTATCTCATTGCAGCCCACAGAAATCCACTGAATGCTTCTGCTTGATGTGTCACAAAGAAGTTGTTGGGCAGCTATTTCTCAGATGCTTGTCCCACTGAGTCTCTCAGAAGTAGATGACCAACCTCATCCACCCACCCATGAAGAAGCTAGGGAGCTACTCTATGAAGTCAGTTGAAAAGCACCCCTATCTGAGCCTACAATGTAAGGCAGATGACAAGGCAGATGGCCCCCAGATCCTGATATCTCTACCATCTGACAAGTCTACTATCTACATCTGACATCCACAACTAGTCATGCTGTACTACACTCTCTGAGCCCACTAAAATAACTCTGCCCTTATGGGTCCCTAAACTGCCCCATGCCTGCAGCCAGTTAAAACATTCCCAGAGCTACCAGTAAACTTTCCCTACCTAAGGGAGCTGTTATGTATTATCTAGTGGTGCATTCCTACAGCATTGCAGCCTAGGTTATTGACACCCTACAGACACTGCTAATATTGATTAGAGCTAAAAAAGCTACACTTAAAATTAAAGCACATACCTAGACTCAAAGCCAATGCAACCAATATGATAGGACACATCAGCTATAAAAAGATTTTGTTGTTGTTGGTTTTGCATTCGTTTTTATGTTACAGTACTAGGATTTGAACTCAGGGCCATGTGTTTATCAGCTAGGTGCTTTAACATTTAACATATTCATTCAGAGAAAAAGCTTTGGTTATTTTTCTAATAAGATCTTACTTTTTGTCCAGGCCATCCTGGACAATCTTCCTATATATGTTTCTTGCAAAGCTGGGATAGCAGATGTGTACCATCAGTCCTACTTTTATAGTGATTGAGATGGAGGTCTCAATCAACTGAGAAAACAAGGTACATAGTACTTTAAAGGAATACAAAACTTTCCTGTAACATACTCCAAACAAAAGAAAATTGAAGAGGTTCCTGAAAAATAAAATGCAAAATATGTGTTTTAAAGGAAATTTTATAAGATGCAAATAAATATTAACAATTCACTAAAAGTAAGATGAATTTGCCAAAGATTTGAAATCTCTAATAACAAAACAAGTTAATCTGAATTTATGCTTAAATAACTCAGTAAAAGAACTAAAAACACATTTGAAGCTGGGAGCCCAGTGGTCACACCTGTAATCCTCGCTACTCAGGAGGCAGAGATCTGAGATTCACAGTTTGAAGCCAGTCCAGGCAGAAAAGTCTGTGAAACTCTTACCTTCAATCAACCATCAAAGATCTGGAATTGGAGCTGTGGCTCAAGTGGTAGAGTGTTAGTCTTGAGCAAAAAAAGCTCAAGGACAGCGCACCCAGGCTCTGAGTTCAAACCCAAGGATAGGCACACATATAACATGCACATGTGCTCTTACACACAGACAAGTACAAATACATTTGAGAGTCTCAACAGCAGAAATGATCAGTCAAAAGAAAGAATCTCTTAATGAGTTCTAATTCTAGATCTTTACTTAGGAAGTTTCAACCAGTGCCTAGGAGCCCTAGTATATCCCCTATCTCTTCCTATAGTAAGACATTGATGTCTTTGATACATTTGGAATTGATTCTGGTGCAAATAAGGACCTAACTTCAGTTTTCTGCATGTGTATAGCCAATTTTGCCAGCACTATTTGTTAAAGAGGCTGTCTTTATTCCAACCTGTGTTTTTGTTCCCTTATCAAATATAGGCTATAGGTCTGTGGGTTCATTTCTGGGTCTTCTATTCCATTCCATTGGTTTTCAGACCTATGCTTATGCCATTACCAAGCTGATGTATTACTATGGCTTTGTAATTAAATTTGAAGTTTGATATCGATATTCCTCCAGCACTGTTCTTCCTGCTAAGGACTATTTTTGCTATTTGAGGTCTTATAGTATTCCATATAAATTTTTGAATTGCTTTCTGTTTCATTCAAGAATGTTGTTGGGAGGTTGGGAAGGTGGCTCAGTGGTAGAGTGCTTGCCTTGCATGCATGAGGCCCTGGGTTCGATTCCTCAGCACAACATAAGCAAAAAAGAAAAAAAGCTGGAAGTGGCGCTGTGGCTCAAGTGGTTGAGTGCTAGCCTTGAGCTGAAGAGCTGAGGGACAGTGCCCAGGCCCAGAGTTCAGGCCCCACGACTGGACTTTCCCTCCCCCTACCAAAAAGAATGGTGTTGGGATTTTGATGGGTACTCATTGAATTAATAAATTGCTTTGGGCAGCATTGTCATTTTCACCATGCTCATTCTTCCAATCCAGGATCGTGGAAGGTTTTTTCATTTCCTCAAATCTGGTTTAGTTTCTTAAACTGGGACATGATAAATTGTACAGGTCTCTAGGGATTCACACAGAGTGAGACCAAAGAAGAATATTCTTAGGAGAGGATCACAAAGGTACAATAGCTATGTGCATTTGATCATGTAAAACAATATTTATTAAAATGAAGTCCAGGAAATGGAAGCAAGGCTTTTTTTTATTTTTTTTGCTGATTTTGTTTTATCTTTTGTCTTGTTTGTTCCTTTATCTGTCTTTGGGAGGGTAAGGGGGCCACAGAAATGGTGGGACAAAAGGTGAACAAATGCCACAGTGACACACACTAGATGCCATGTTGAAAATTAAGTATACAACTTGTGAATAGAGACAAGAGAGAAAAACTGGGAGAAAGAGGAGGGGTGACAGTGTCCAAAAAGAAATGTATTCTTCATCTGACTTATGTAACCCCTCTGTACATCACCTTTACAATAACAATAAATACAGTATTTTAAAAAGAAATAATTTCTGAGCTTAGGGGCAGGTCTTTCTAAATAACTGTCAGGTTTAGAAAAGAAAGGAAGATGTTTAAATAATAAAGCCTGTATAATTTCTATGACATCTTATATTTCAATTATTTTTATTATATGTGTTCCAGAAGAACAAGAGAAATGGAAAACATAGAAAAAACCTAATTAATGAAATGATTGTTAAAGAGCTAGCAAATCTTGAGAATGATATGGATATTGAGGCTGAGAAAGTTCAAAGGAACTCTAATAGATTTGACTGAAAAATACCATCTTCAAAGCAGACTAGAGTCAAAGAAGACAAAGAAATGATTTAGAAAATTGCAAGAGAAGCTAGGGACAGGTGGCTCTTGCCTGTAATCCCAGCGACACAGGAAGCTGATATCTGAGGATTGTAGTTTGAAGCCTGCCCAGGCAAGAAAGCCCATGAGACTCTTATCTCTAATTAGCCAGCAAAAAGCTGGAAGCAGAACTGTGGATCAAGTATCACAGAGCCTTAAGTGAAAAAGCTCAGGGACAACACCCAGGTCCTGAGTTCAAGCTCTCAGACCAGCACACACACACACACACCACACACACACACACACACACACACAAACACACACACACATACACACACACACACAAATAATTGAAAGAGAAAAGTGTTAAATTACTTAAAAGGTATTCCCGTGAATTAACAGAAGATCATAAAAAATGCTACCTGAGAGAATGGTATGATATAATCAAGGCCTTGAAAAAAAGAAATAATTGACAAATAGGCAAAGCTACCATCCAAAAATGAAGAAAAAGTAAAGATTTTTCAGAACAAGTAAAAGTGAGAGAATTCATGTCCACTAGACTAGCTCTGTAATAAATGTTTAAGAGAGTTGTTTTCTGGAAGAGAAAGGAACACTATTGTCATGAAAACTCACAACAGTACAAAACTCAACAGTAAAGCAGATACATACAAGTGAAAGAGAAGAAAAATCAAACTCTGTCTATCTAGAAAATCACCAGATCAAAAGATAAAAGAAAAGATGAAATGAGTAAGTAATATACAAAATAACCAGAAAAAGGGGACAAAATGTCAGCAGCATGTCTCTACTTGTCGATAATAACAGGGAGTGTACCAAGATTATATTTACTAGTTAAAAGACATGGACTGGATACATTAAAAAATATGAAACTCATTGGTATACAAATGTGAAAAATTCACTTAAACATAGACTGAAAGGGTAAAGATAGAAAAGGATAAAAACTAGGCAAACTAACCATTAGCATACAGAAGTAGCTACATTTATATCAGAAAAAGTAGACTTTAAATTAACAATTGGAGATAGGTAAAGAGGTCATTACTAACAGGGATCTACTTAGTGATCTACTGAAAAGAGGAAATAACAATTATAAATACTTGTACCCAATACTGGAGCATCCCATTATAAAACTAAACATTATCAGTCTAAAAGGAATGATAGACTTATACACAATAATAATTAAAAACTTCGGTATCTCACTTTTTAACAAACAGATCATTAAATTAATAAAGAAACATTAAACAAAAAATAACAAAGGAATATTGAAATGAAATCATGCTATAGACCAGTGAAATTAACATTTACAGAAGATCATTAAATAGCTGCAGATATTATATTCTTTTATTAGCATATTCTGTAAGATAGACTACATTTTAGGCTACTAAGCAATTCTTACCAAATTAAAACACACTAAAGTCAGAGCATATGTGTGTGTGTGTGTGTATGCACATATATACACCCCATCAAAACCTATTGGAACTGATGGCTGTATGCAGTAAGATTATAGCATATAAATCAACATACAAAAATTAGTAGACTTCAAATATACCAAGATGCATTGTACTTATAAACTGATATGTTGAATTGAAACCTCGTTGCACAACTACTTAACATTAATAAATAATAAACAAATCAACTAGTAATGAAATAAATATGAAAGAAATAAAGATAGCAATCTGATTCATAATAGCTATAAAACTTGTAAAATTTCTAGAAATAATCAGGAAATTGAATGTTATTCTCAATGAAAATGATAAGATTATGATAAAAATTGAGTATATAAAGAAACTTAGATATTATATGTTCATAGATTAGAAGAACTAATATTGTTAAAAACTTCCAATTGCTTAGAACATTCTACAGACTTAATGTAATTTCTATCAATATATTAATGACATTTTTGTTGTTGATGGTGGTGGTCGTGGGGCTTGAACTCTGGGCCTGGACACTGTCCCTCAGCTCTTTAGCTCAAGGCTAGTGCTCTACCACTTGAGCCACAGTGCCACTTCTGGTTTTCTGGTCATTTTATTGGAGATAATAGTCTCACAGACTTTCCTGCCTGGGCTGGCTTTGAACCGTGATCCTCAGATTTCAGCCTCCTGAGTAGCTAGGATTATGGGTGTGAGCCACCAGCACCTGGCCTAATAACATTTCTTGAAGAGATAAAGAGTCCTCAGAAGTCTGCATGAAGTCACAGTAGAGCCCCAAATAGGTAAAGCAATCCTGAACAAAAAGGACAAAGCTAAAAGATTATGATGCTCGACTTCATGCTGTATTACAACTGCATGGTACTTTCAAACAACAAACAGGTAATCCAGTATGACCAGAAAAAGAACAAAAATATAAATCCATGTGTTTATAAGCAACAAATTTCCAACAAATATACAAAGAACACAGATTATAGAGTGGATTATAACTTTAATAACTTTATTTTGAGAAACCTACACATTCATATTCAGCAAAAAGAAATCAGATCCTACCTCTCACCATATACAAAAAAGCAATCAAAATGGCTCAGAAACTTAAATACAAGTCCCCAAACTAGAAAGCACAGGCAACAAAAGGAAAACATTGACAAATGGTATTACATAAAATGAAGAAAACTTCTGCACAGAAAGGGAAATAATCAAGAGTGTGGGAGAAAATATTTGCAAACTATTCATCTGACAAGGGATTAATCTTCAAAATACATAAGGGACTCAACAGCAAAATCATCCAATTAAAAAGGAGTAAATAACCTAAATAAGCATTTCTTTCAATTTTTACAATTTTTTTTACAATTTTTACAAAAGGGGAAAACCCTTTCTTAACACCTCTAATCAGAAAAGCATAAATCAATACCACAACGGGTTATCAATTCATCCCAGTGATAAAGGTCTTTGATTGTCAATAGGACAAAAAAAATAACAGATGCAGAGAAAAAGGAACTCTCATATACAATTGGTGGGAATGTGTGCTTGTGCAGATATTATGGAAAACAGTATGGAGATTCCTCATAAAACTAGAAATATACCCATATGATTCAAAATTCCACTACTGGGCATAGATCCAAAGAAATTAAAATAGATCTATAGAAGAGACATCTACAGGTCCATGTTTATTGTAGTAGTATTTGCAAAAGCCAAGATATGGCGTGCACCTCTATATTCAATGATGGATAAATTGCTAAATGCCATGAGGCACATAAAAACTATAGGATATTATTCATCCATTAAAAGAATTAAGCTCTATAAACTCTCAACAATGTGGATGAGTGGATGGAACTGGAAGGCATTTTGTTAAGTGAAGCAAGCTTGGCAGAGAGATAAACATCATATTTTCTCACAGGTAGGCTAAATGTTGATCTCAAAAAGTAGAAAACAGCTACTAACTAGAGCCTGGGCAAGGTAGAAGTGAGAACACCATAAAAGAGTATGACAAATGAGCACAGGGTTGCAATTTTGAAGGAGGAATAAGTAAGTCCTATAGTACAGTAGGGAAAATAACAATAATTGATTACTTCAAAATAGCCAGGAGAAAGGATTTTAATTATTCTTAATATGGAGAAATATATATTTGACAATTATGCCAAGTAGTCCAACTTGATCATTGAAATATGTATTGATTGAAATGTCACATTGTACCTTAGAATAAGTTTCATTATTATAAATATAAATGTGTTTACTTATCATTTTATCTATAGGAAAATGCACAAATCCTAATGATGAGTGTGACAAATTCATGTAGCCAACCATCTAACCTACATCTCTTGGCTACACTGACATTGTCCCAGCAAGTACTTGTGTTCTTTCTGAGTACGGCTTCTCACACTGAGGCAATCTTTTTTGATTGTTAGAACTTCGCATTTGTCTTGCCTAACAGAGACCCTCATACGGCATCACATATACATTTATGTTTAGTTTCTTTTTCTTAGCCTGCTATCTGTTGGACTTATTGTATGTTCTAATTTTTTGTACTGCTGATAATCAATATTGCTAAAAAGTTTTCTTATTTTCTTTTTCATTTTCTTCTTGATGAAACTCATGTTTGTCACTGATGACTAAAGCTATGCTGATCATTGTTGTGCATTAGTATTGCTGGTTTTAGGGGAGGGGAAGCAGAGACAGATGGAATACATCTTAATTTTTATTTCTTGGTAAATATCTACATATAGAATTGCTACATTAAAAAAAGTAGATATAGGGCTGGGAAGTTGGCTCAGTGGGAGAGTACTTGCCTTGCATGCATGAGGCTCTGGGTTCGATTCCTCAGCATCACATAAGCAGAAAAAAGCTGGAAATGGAACTGTGGCTCAAGTGGTAGGGCATTAGCCTTGAGCTGAAGAGCTGAGGGACAGCACCCAGGCCCAGAGTTCAGCCTCCATGACCAATAAAATAAAATAATATATATATACATATATATTAATGACAGCTCAAAGCCTCTTATCCTAAGTACTTGGGAGGTAGAAACTGGGGGATCATGGTTTGAGACCAGACTAGTCAAAAAAGTTCATGAGACTTCATTTATAACTGGGCATGGTGACATGTGCGTATTATTGTACCTACAGGAGAATATAGGTGCAGTTTCATGCGCTTGTCATTCCCAACAAAAGTAAGACTGCAATCCAAATTGGCAATAATCTATCATGAAAATAACTAACAAAAAAGGCGTTAGAGGTGTGGCTCAAGTAGTAGAGTGCCAGCCTAGGGAAGAGTGCAATGTCTTAAGTCCTCAGTACCACACACACACACACACACACACACATGCACACACACACACACACACACACACACACACACACATACACACACATACACATACAAGTGAAAGTGGATATTTATAAGAAATTCTGCTCCTAATCTAAAATAGCTAACCTGGAATTAGGTCTCAGACACTCTGTATAGGTCAGTTAATTCAAGATTCTATAAATACCTACTACAATGCCTAAGCAGGAAAGATAAAGTGGTTCTAATTTTCTGGAGATTAGCTTTAGCATAGATGTTAAGATAATCTAGATGTTAAAAATAATCTACACATTAAATGGTATGTAAACACCACTAATAAGTAAGAAGATAAAGTTCTCAAGCACAGCTACCCTGTGGCTGATAGAATTCCTGTTCTGCTTTCCTCCTAACTTATTTCACTGCCAATACTGAGGCTTGAACTCAGGCACTGAGTGTCATCTCTTAGCTTTTTTTTTGCTCAAGGCTATTACTCTACCACTTGACTACAGCCTACCTCTGTCTTTCTGGTGATTAATTGGATATAAGAATCTCATGGACTTGTCTGGTCTGGTTTCAAACTGTGATCCTCAGATCTCAGCCTTCTGAGTAGCTGAGATTGCAAGCATGAGCCACAGGCAGCTGGCTCCCCATCAGAAGGTTAAATTCTTCAAATTCATGATCTACGATGATAAGCCTTTTTAGTTCTGCCCGTTTATGTTTGAGAAATTTCAATATTTGAACTTCTTTTTACTTACTGAACTCATCAAAATTCTGATTTTTTTTTTTAAAAAAAGAGTTACTTAATGTCCAAAAGGACATGGTAATTCTGGGTATCCAGAAGTTTAAAAGGAGTTCTGTTTGGGAAAAGTTAACCTTAGTTCTGAATCCAGAACAGCTGGCAAAATGTGCCTTCCTTATCCTCACCTGTGTATCATTGTGGTAGACATGGGGATGGGAGAGCACCTGAAAAGTTCCTAAAATACAAATGATTTCACATTTAAAGGGTCATTGTTCCTCAGAGACACATATTCATATTGGAGGAAAAGCAACTACTGGGCAAAGTTTTGGGTAAGGTTGAAAGCAGGTACCATGGAAATATGACTACCGATTTTTATAAATGTGTTTGGCAGCGAATGGCACTGAGCTATCCAATGTAAGCATCCAGGTTTTTTTTTTCTTTTTCATTGGTAGTATAGTAGAGTCTCTTTCAGTAAACATTTGCTTTCAGAAAACATAAAGGGTCAGTTTTGGCTAATTGCATTAGCCTTTGCCATCTGTAAAAAATTTAGACTTTGCCTTTTTGAATGACCCTTTAAAAACACACAAGACCTAATTCTATCTTTTACTCCCATAAAACTCCCATTGGACTTTAGTGGGAACATTTTTCAAGTGAAGTTCTGAGAAATAAGGGTATTTTACAATGCCCCCTTGTGAGAACTTCCTTGGGCAGCACTTGTCCAAATGCTTATTCCCTCTGAGAGTAGGCTATGGTTTTGCTGAGGTTACAGCTTCAAAACTGAATCTGTCTTGAATTTATAAATACATCCACATCACTCTAACCTTCTAACTGTGCAACATCTCAGGTAGATAAATGACTTCTGCGGGAAGGAGGAGCAACCTTCCTCGGCCTATCATAGGCTGATCAGTAATGGTGCTGGTTCTCATTGCTCTAGTTCAGGCTTCCCTAGTGCTTTACTGTAAACACATATGCATGTTTAATGCATACTATACTATCCTAAAAGTTTTACATATATTGTTTCAGTTAATCCTGTGAACTAGGGATTAACATTTCTGATTCACTATGAGCAGACAGATTTGGGGTTGCTAAAAACATACTGAGAACCACACAGCCCAAACAATGTTTACACTACTTTCCTCTCTAAAACTATTGCTTTTAACTATCCCACATTTTACAGTGTACTTTGTGTACTACTATTGCTTTTCACATATGTTATATTGAAGGTCATCATTTCACTAGGGCTTTGAATTCCTGCCTTACTTTCTAAGCTTCATTCATTCATTCTTCATTTGTTCATTTTTTGTGGGGGATAAGGCAGGATCCATTGCAGTTCAGTAAATGAATTTTAAATTAAAAAATGTACCCTCTTGTGATTATAAAAGCATTCCTTTTCATTTTAGAAAATGACCAATAAAAAAAGAATAAGGCTAGAAGAGCAGCTCAAGTGGTAGAGTAATTGTCTATCAAGCACATGGTCCTGAGTTCTAGCATTAGTATTGCCAAAAATCAATCAATCAATCAATCAAACCAAGAAAAATAGACACATGAAGAAATGTTCAACACCTCTGGCCATAAAAGAAATGCAAATCAAAATAACATTGAGATTCTACCTTACTTCAGTTAGGATGGCCATTATAAAAAGTAACTAACAATAACAAATGTTGGCAGGATGTGGCCAAAAGGGAACTCTACTACACTGTTGGTGGGAATGTAAACTTGTTCAACAACTCTAGAAAGCAGTATGGAGGTTTCTCAAAGACTAAACATAGAGCTATCCAATAACCTAGCAATTCCACTCCTGGGCATTTACCCAATAGACCACAAACAAGGCCACACTAAAGCTACCAGTACAACAACGTTCATTGTATAATTGTTTACCATAGCCAAGATATAGAATCAACCCAGATGCCCCTCCATGAACTAATGGATCAAGGGAATGTGGTGTATATGCACAATGGAATTCTACTCATCTATCAGAAAGAATGATATTGTACCATTCAGGGAGGGAAGGGGCACACAGAAATGATGGGAGAAAGAATGAACAAGTACAGCAGTGGTACTCACTAGACACTATGTTGAAAATGAACTATATAATTTGTGAGTGGGATGAGAGGGAAAAACTGGGAGAGAGCAAGGGAAGGGGTGACATTCTTCAAAAAGAAATGGACTCTTTATCTGACTTATATAACTGTAACCCCAATAAATACATTTAAAAAAGAAGAAAGGAAGGAATAAAAAATCATTTCCCAAGCTTTATATTATTGCATAGAAATACTTTAATATATGGTTGATAAAGGTTGAATTCCCAAAATTTTACAGTTATAACCTTATTGCTTCTAATGTTAGTGTAATGAAGTTCATTCACCATGACTACTTGTTTGATGTTAATAAAGCATAATTAGTGTGTGATAATTAAGGCCTTTAGCCCCTTCAAAGCTGGAAACTGAAAGAGAGGGGGAAAACATTTATGTGATCAAATTGCTTTACTGTCACAATAAAAATTTCCTACAGCAGATCTGACTCAAGAATCTACATCATTGTATCAGTTCAGTTTGAACTGCTAAACTGATCTGTTTAGGTTATTTAAAAATTGTCTCTATTACAACCAGAATTTTATTTCAGAAAATTAACAGAAGGTCATTTTATTTTATTTTTTATCCACATGCTATTAAATGGGACTTTATTAAAGTGCTCCAGCTGAAAGCAATGTTAGTAAAAATTTAGCTCCTAGTAGCCAGCAGTCTCTCTAATAAGCCCACATGCTGAGCTGCTGAGGTATGACACAGAGAGACATCTCCTTATATCTCAGGAGTTTCGGTATGAAACAGTCTACAAGACTCTTGATGTTAATACTTTATTCTCCATTTTTTTCATGAAAAATATAACATTCCCACATGTCTGACTTATGTCTCACTTCTGTCTGAGCTTCGTGTTATTTTAATGAATATTAAGACATATCTATTCCTCTATTAAATTATTTTTTCTTTAGCTTCTTCAGCAATGATAGGAGCAAGGCTTCTTTCTTGTTCCTTTCCTATTTCTGTTTTTCTTTTCTTTTCACTGTCTCCAAACAACTTCTAAGCAGTATCAAGACTGGTCTTTCAGAATGAATTCAGGGTGAATTTATAACTTTAACTACAACACACACCAAAGCTAAAAGAAACTTCTTTTTTATTATTTGAATTATTTATTAGTACAAAAACTAAACAGCCAACTAGAAGAGCAATGCTCATACTTGTAAATGAAATAATGACTGATAAATTAAACAAAATCACTCTGGGTGCCTGTAATTCTAGCTACTTAGGAGGCTTCCTGAGCAGGAAAGTCTGTGAGAGTCTTATCTCCAATAAACTACCAGAAAACCAGAAAGTAGTTCTGTGGCTCAAGTGGTAAAGTTCTAGGCTTGAGTTGAAGAGCTCAGGGACAGCACCCAGGTCCAGAGTTCAAGCCCCACGACAGACAAAAAAAAAAAATCACAAAATTGTGACTTTTTTGTCTTCCAATTCCTTCTCATTCTAAGACTTGCAATTGAATATATATATATATATATATATATATATATATATATAGTGAATCAAAGAAATTATGTAGATTTTTCTAAATGGTTCTAGAAGTTTTCTTGGTTTCAGAAATTTAACCAAGAAAGAATGCAATCGTTTCAAATATATACAGCAGATTTTGTTATAATGTGACAGATGTGTTGTAGGGCTTTTGTATTAGGAATATAACACTCAAAAACTTTATCATCTGGGTGCCGGTGGCTCACGCCTGTAATCCTAGCTACTCAGGAGGCTGAGATCTGAGGATTGCTGTTCAAAGCCAGCCCAGGCAGGAAAGTCTGTGAGACTCTTATCTCCAATTAGCCACCAGAAAACCAGAAGTAGCTCAAGTGGTAGAACACTAGCCTTCAAGCTGAAAAACTCAGGGCCAGGGACCAGGCCCAGAGTTCAAGCCTCATGACCAACAAAATACAAAACAAAACAAAACTTTATCAGCAACACACACACACACACATATGGAAAGAGAGTTAAAATCTAATGAATACAGCAAGTCTGTTTAACACACATTGCATGTCTACTTTTATATGTGAATACCAATATTACCAAACCAAACATGACACTTTGCTTGTAGATATGAGTATCAGAAGAATTATAGCTTGAGTCATTGTGAAGTTGTGAAAGGTTGGTTAGCTGAAACCAGGTAGAAAGTTCTAATGCCAGATGTAGATGACTGTGACATGTAGTTCAGGCCAGTTACCTAAGACAGCTGTCAGATGTTTGAGGAGTGTGTGTGTGTGTGTGTGTGTGTGTGTGTGTGTGTTGCATTCTTGTGTGGC
The DNA here is from genome assembly GCF_000151885.1 of Dipodomys ordii. Classification (NCBI taxonomy): domain Eukaryota; kingdom Metazoa; phylum Chordata; class Mammalia; order Rodentia; family Heteromyidae; genus Dipodomys; species Dipodomys ordii. Next base: position 36,240,915 of record NW_012267217.1, on the reverse strand, counting down.
TAAAATGAACCTTTTCCTCCTACTTACTGCACATGTCTAGTGTAGCTCATAAAAAATAATACATGAATATGAAACAAATTTGCATTTTCTTCCAACTGTTCCTTATTATATCAATTGCATAGGAACATGTTCCTATGCAATGAGCTTTAGTAGAATTGTTTGTATTATTTATCAAAGACTTGGAAGATAGGAAAATGTCTACAAAATAGTATAAACTATGGTACGCAACCCATTCTGGCTATATTAGCTTGTGTGGCTTACCATTGTCAGTGCATGCCCCTTTAAATTATACTGTACGTTTTATGCAAAGTAAGTTAGCAATGTTGGTTTATCTTGATTTTATGCACCCTAAAACTTTCATTGGAAAGATACAGGATTAATGGTCTAAATTTTCTAAGTGGTAGATGTTTTGTGTATACAATGTAGCACATAAATTAGGTAATACAGGGAAGGAGAATATTTTCTCTAATTAGGAATATTCTAATCAATGCCAATATTGTGATGATTTTTAGTCATTTACTTTTAAAGTAGAAAAATAGGAATATATTTTACTCACTGTAAGTAATAAAAATAAAAGTACTAGAAAAGAGCATACATTTTCCCATCTAAATATGCCTCACAAGTCTTCTGAATTCAGAAGCCATTTTGTTTCTCAGGCCCAAACCAAGTCACTCCTGTTGCCCATTTTTCCCATCTCATCATGTCCTTCCCTGTTTACACCAAATCAACATTCTGTTAGATTTACCCATCAGTACCCACGATCCCTTAAATGACTGAGTAGCCACTTAGCTATTCTATCCCCCAATCTTTCTCCCTTAAAATTCATTCTCTGTCTAGCTACCAAGTGATCATTTATGAATCACGTCATATCCCTACTCCTGCTTAGTCATCAGAGGTTTCCAGTCTCAGGATAAAATCGAAGCTTCTTCAGAGCATATAAACAGTACAAGGCTGTACATGACCCTGGTTCATGACTCTGCCAGACATCATCTGCGTTACAGCTTTGGTCCTAGCCATACTGATTTCTTTCTGTGACTGAACACCAGCTTTTCCATCTACAAGAATGTGTTCAACCCTGTCTCTTGTTCAGTATGAATTTTACTTCCAGAAGTGCTGCCTTCACCAAGCCCTCCTAGGCAATCACTCAGTTTATTTTCTGCACAGGTCTGTTACCAACTGATTTTTTGTCATTCTATTTGTTTGATTTTTAAACATTTTTCTTTCACTAGAAGTAAAGCTTCATAGGAGCTTGTCTTTCTTGTTCAGCACCATATCCCCAGTACTTCTTTCAGTGCATGGCATTTGATGCTTGAAATGTATTTGTGAAATGAATAAATGAAGATTGAAAAACATAAAGGGGAAATATGGTTTTATTTTCTGAGTAATGGGCAGTATTGTGCTATGAAATGCAGATTATTTCAGATGAAAGGAACAATTTGGGGCCTATATGGCTATTTGAACTCAGTTAACAAGAATTAATGCACAGCAGTCTGAGGTGACTTATTATACTGAAGTCATGCCTCAATGTCTGTTCCATATATTAACTCATGCAATTGTTTCAATACTCCTATAAAGTAGGTAATTGTGTCCCAAATTTAAAACCTGAGAAAACTGAGGCCCCTGAATGACATAAGTGGTAGAACTGGAATTTGAATTTGGCAGTTGAGCTAGAGCGTCAGGTGGCTTAGCACCGTGCTGGTTTCATAGGAAAAGCATCAAGGCACCTAATCATACTTTACCACTGTGGGATCTACTATCTAGGACATCATAATACAGTAGCAAACCTTGAACTTTTTTATCTTAAAAATATAAGAAAGAAAACAAATACAAGAACAACTACACACTAATTATGTCAGCATAAAGATAAAAAACCCACATGTATTTGCTAAACATTTGAGAGAACTTATATATGTGAAGCAATATATTTATAGATGAGCAACATGTGGACTCTTTGGTAAATATCCAGTCAAACTCAGTCTGGATCAAGCATTGACTATCTTTTCTCATTAGCTTGTAGCTTTTAGGAACGACATCTGGAAAGTGGTTTGAAATTTATTTTACAGCCCACAATGCCAGCCTCAGCATAGCCTAAGGGAACAAAAAATAAAAGAAAAAGGGACTCTGACTTTTAGAAAGTACAGCAGAGCGAAAGGACTGCATAGAAACACATCTGCAAATAATAGGAGGATTGTTGAAACCTGGGAGGGAAGCAGTTCCACTGGAATGAAGCTGACACCCATCAACACGCTTGCTGGAATCTAGCAGATTCCAGCCTTCTTAGAGAACACTTTTTCCATAGATATGATACTATTTTGCACTTCAGAAAGTGAATAGAATAATAAATATAAAATTGATAGGTATGTAAGTGTGAAAAGATGTGTGCTAACCTTTTAAGCTGGGAAAACCTTGAGCTAGAAAACTAATCCTTATTGTCAAATGTAGTTTATATATAAAATAGTAACTGGCAACTTCTGGTGCTGTAGAATCAAAGGACTGTAGAAAGTACTATGTGTTATTTATTGTTCTTTTATTTTTAAGCTTAAAATAGCAAAGAGCCTGTAAGATATGGTTTTTATTTTTGTATTTTATCAGTCATCTGCTTGAACTCAGGGCCTCCCTGAGTTCTTTTGTTCAACGCTAATACCCTACCATTTTGAGCTGCATCTCCCCTTCAGTTTTTCTGGTGGTTTATTGGAGATACAAAAGGTGAACTAATTCAACAGTGATACTCACTAGAGACTTTGTTGAAAGTGAACTATATAGATTTTTTGGGGGGAGGGGAGGTTAGGAGGGAAAAATTGGGAGAAAATGAGGGAGGAGGTGACACTGTTAAAAAAATGTACTCAATACCTAACCTGTATACCACCTTTATAATAAAATTTTTTAAAGATAATAAAATAAAAGAGTCTCTCTTGGGGCTCAGTGGTAGAGCGCTTGCCTTGCATGCCTGAGGCCCTGGATTCAATTCCTCAGCACCACATAAGCAACAAAAAAAAAAAGAAAGAAAGAAAAAAAAGCCGAAAGTGGCGCTGTGGCTCAAGTGGTAGAGCTCTAGCCTTAAGCTGAAGAGCTGAGGGACAGCGCCCAGGCCCAGAGTTCAGGCCCCATGGCCGAACCAAAAAAAAAGTCTCATGGACTTTCTTGCCCAGGCTTTTTGAACTGTGATCCTCAGATCTCAGCCTTCTGACTAAGATTACAGGTGTGAGTCACGGGTGCCCAGCAAGATATGTTTTAATATGTCTCTGTTTCTGCTTTAGTAAAGCTATTTGACTGAAGGGATAAAATTCAGCCTAAGCATATTAAATATTGAACAATTTGTCATTATTCTATACCAGATTTATGTAAATCCAATAAACAAGACACACTGCACTGAGTGAAGGGTACAGGGCGAATCTGCTCTATATGCAGTTGGAAGGAATTTAAACTTTTTCCGTGATGGATTGAGAAAGAATGATTTTATAGATCCTCAGATATAGACAAGAGAAAGCCATGAGATATGTAGTAGTATGCTTCTTAGACAGCAAGGCCTGAGAAGGGGGAGAAACATGGTCAGGAAGAATTAACTGTGGCATAAGGCCATGGAACTTCTAACACAGATAATTTTTAAATTAAAATTAAAATTATTCTCTATTTTTTGTAATCATTTCTTATTCCACTCATGATTTTAGTCAAATATATAGACATTCTATTTTGAGGATTAGAAGATGAGGGAGCAAGTGGTATGGAAACATCAGAACTGCAAAGTTCGTAGGTCAGGAATGAGACATGTTCAGAATAATATATCGAAAGAATGTCCATCTACCCAGGAGAATATCTAAAACCTTATGGAAGATTTCTAGACTTCACTGCATATGTTGGATGGGATTTAATTCTTTTAATTATGGAAGCAATGAACTTCATAAAGGCAGAAAGTCGGGAATACTTAGGCAACAGGCATTTTTATTATATATGTAAGTATTTGTATTATGGAATTTTTAATACTATGAATGAAAGTATTATGTGGCCCCTAAATAGAAGTTGAGTATCCAGAAATATAAGGGATAAAATGTCTCTTTTCTGCATCCATTTACCTTATGTCTACCAACAGGCATTGGGCATTAACTCTTTTCTTTATTAGTTCCACAGTGGTGTTCTAGCATCATCATTTTCTCCAGTGGTGGAATCTGTAACTTAGGCCTCAAATGATTATAATTCCAGTCCCCCTAGAAATATAGACACTGACCCTACTAGTACCAACTTTCTGAAACTTAAGGAGTTTTCTGAGGCTTTCAGGAAATCTACTTTTGCTCTTGACCTAAATCTTACTTTGCTTTATATTTAGGATCTATTTAGTATAGCAAAATAGTAGCATCAGCTCAGATTTGGCTTCTGTGAGTTTGGTATATGTGGATGCTAAAAAAAAAAAAAAAGAATCTCCTAAAAGAAGAGCTGCAACTAGGAAGAACCATTGCAATGCAAAAAATGATGAGAACACAGGGAGAGAAGAACTGAGTGAGGAAAGGGAGTAAAGAACTGTAGGAGCTCAGATCTTATTCATTGCATGTTTAGGCTACATGTATAATTACTTTACATTCTCAAGGCAATTATTATTATCTGTGGCAGATAAAGCACCTAAGCCTTGACCAAGGCAATAATAAAGACTTGAATATGCTGATAGTCAATTCTTATTAAAACTAAGAAAAAGTCAGATTTGGGGCTGATAGCTTTACAAAGATTTCACCTGTGGGCTCAGAGGAAATAGAATTATGCTCCCCCATTTTTATGGGACTCCTATTCTGCTTTACTCATGTCCTTCACCCAGCTTATTTATTGTGGAAAACTTGGAATTATTCCAATTTAGTACATTCGTTATCGCTTTGGAATCTTTCTTTTTCTCTTTCAAAATCTACAGATGGGGTTTACTAAGTGGTAAGAAGTATTGTAACATTATAAGTCATAAAATCTATAGTTTTCAATTTTCATTAGTTCTTAATTTACTTTTATCTCTGACAGAGTTATATAAAATATCTGGGCTGCTAAAAATCCTGAATTTTCAATATGATTTATCAATGTTAAAAGAATCATCTTAAATAAGAAGAAATATTTTTCTAAATGAGAAAGTGAACTTGTGCTTATAGTGAATTCACCATAGAAGATAGAGGCCAGAGTTTACTGTTAAGACTGTGTAAGATGAAGACTATTATCACCATGTCTAAGGTAGTTGCTAGAAATAGATGTGGACTAGAATGTCTATGTTAACCACTGATTTTGAGTTAAAAGAAGAAAAGATGTCATCTTCAGCATATGGAACTAATGCCAAGCAAGCTTCTCATTGTTTGAAATGGCAATTATGTAAGCAAGAGCTCCTTTCTTGTCTCCCTCTGCCTAATTTGGTTTGAGACAGAGATTTAAAGGGGAATTAATGCAAAATATTTGTTCCACTCCTCCATTTTCTGGGTGTTTTAGGATTGATTTCTTTCATCTAGTGCTATTCTAGTGCTCATTATTTATTCTTAACTGGTATTAGCTAGATTGAATACCATGTTAATGTTTAAGATAGAAAGCAACTGTTCAAAGTCTGTTCATTCCAGGGAAGAAAGGGTTGTTCTCCAAAAGCTGCCTATACTGAGTGGGTAAGAAAAGCCTGACAATGTAAGGAAGCTGAATGAAAGAACACATTGAAAAAATCTCCGGGTTTTTAAAGGAAGGAAAGAAGGAGTGATGTTGTCCAAGAAGCATTTTACTAATAACCTGACTAATGGAATTGTAACCCCTTTGTACAACTTCTTTTTTTTAAATTTTATTTTATTTTATTTGTGAACATACTGTACAGAGGGGTTACAATTGCATGGGTGTACAACTTCTTAATGAGAACAATAAATAGCAAAAATAAAGCAAGGAGAAGAAAACAAGCTCTCTCTAAAACATATTGCTGTGATTTTACTTTAAATCCATTGAGAGTACTTGAAAAAATCAGTTTAGTCTCAAGTGATATGTTTGGGTTACAATACTGAATTTTTAATTGTATTTTATATTGTAAAATACTGTACAGAGGGGTTACAGTTACGTGTGTAAGGTAATGAGTACGTTTCCTATCGAGCATTGTTACCCCCTCTTTTGTTTTTCCCCTACCATCCCTTCCTTCCCCACCTCCCCAACTCCTCCCTCCTCCTGCCTAAAGTTGTAAAGTTCATTTTCAACATAGTGTCTTGTACATCTCATTGTTACAATGGGACAACCTGTATCCTTATTTCAACATCTGTTATTTCCCTTCCCTTCCCTTCCCCAAATTAGAAAAATGTATATACAAGATGCAGGGAACCAGAATCAAATACAGTGACAACAGGGATTGTGCCATGAGGGAAGAACATACAAAAGAAACAAAAACATTCACATAGTACATTATAAACACATTAAAAGCAACAGCAAGAAAGATAAAACCTCTTGTGTCCCTACCATTTCGCTTAGCATCATTTTATATGGTCATGTGTACATAGCTTTTGACCTTTTCTACTTGTCCTAGACATATACAAGTTACTGCAAATAAGGAAAACCATGGGAACTATGTTTCTTTGGGCCTGGCTTACTTCACTTAATATAATTTTTTCCTAACAAATGGGGCAATGTCATTCTTTCTGATGGAGGCAAAGAATTCCATTGCATATCTATCTATCTATCTATCTATCTATCTATCTATCTATCTATCTATCTATCCACTACATATATATACCACATTTTCTTGATCTATTCATCTACTGAGGGGTATCTGGGTTGGTTCTATATCTTAGCTAGGTGAATAATGCTGCAATAAACATAGTTTTCCTGGTTGCTTTAGTATGGCCTTCTTTGTGATCATTTGGGAAATGCCCAAAAGTGGGTTTTCTGGGTCATAGGAGAGCTCTATGTGGAGTCTTTTGAAGAACTTCCATACTGCTTTCCAAAGTGGTTGAACAAGTTCATACTCCCACCAAAAAAGCAGTAGGGTTTCCTTTTAGCCACATCTCCTCCAGTATCTATTGTTACTAGATTTCCTGATTATAGCCATTCTAACTGGGGTGAGGTGGAATCTCAATATTCTTTAAGTCTTTAGCCCACTTATTAGAATTTGTTGTTGAGGGATTTAATTTTTAGAGTTCTAAGCATATATTAGATATGAGACCCTTGTCCGTTGTATGGCTAGTGAAGATCTTCTCCCAATCCGTGGGCTTTCTATTGATCTTGCTAGCTATGTCTTTTGCCATGCAGAAGCCCTGCTGTTTCATGCAATTCCATTTGTCCAACTGTTCTTTGATTTGTTGTGTTTATCTATATTTTTTAAGAAAATTTCGGCCTGTGCCAAAGAGCCCTAGACTTTCTCCTATTCCTTTCCGTAATATTTTCTGGGTGTCTGCTTTGGCTTTGAGGTCTTTGATCCATGGAGTTGATTCTGGTTCAGGGTGATATATAAGGATCTAGCTTTGGTTTTATATAGGTGTTTAACCAGTTTTACCAGCACCATTTACTGAAGAGCCTATCGTTCTTCCATTCTATTTTTTTAGCTTCCTTATCGAAGATTAGATGGCGATAGGTCTGTGGGTTCATTTCTGGGTCATCAGTTCTATTCCATTGGTCCTCAAGTCTGTTCTTGTGCCAGTACCAAGCTGTTTTGATGACTATGGCTTTGTAGTAGAGTTTGAAATTTGGTATTGCTTTTCCTCTAGCACTGTTATTTCTGCTAAGGATTGTTTTTGCTATTCGGGGTCTTTTATTGTTCCATATGAATTTTTTGGTTGCTTCTTCTATTACATTGAAGAATGAGGTTGGAATATTGATAGGTATCGCATTGAATTATTAGATAGCCTTTGGCAGTATTGCCATTTTCACAATTTAATCCTCCCAATCCAGGAGCATGGGAGGTTTTTCCACTTCCTTAGTTCTGCTTTAATTTCCATTTTCAGGTTTTAAAAGTTTTCATCATAGAGGTCCTTCACTTCTTTAGATAACTCCTAGGTACTTTATTTTTTTGTGGGGCTATTATAAAAGGAGTTGCTTTCCTGATTTCAGCCTCGCTCTTCTCATTATTGGTATACAGAAAAGCCATTGATTTTTGAGGGTTAATTTTATACCCTGCTACTTGGCCAAAGCTTTGCGTCAGTGTAATTTGGGAGTGGAGTCCATGGGGGTGCTTTAAATACAAGATCATGCCATCTACAAAGAGGGAGACTTTTACTTCATCTTTCCCTATTTGGATCCCCTTTATGTTTGCATCTTGTCCTATTGCTGTAGCTAGGCATTCTAATGCTAAATTGAAGAGGAGAGAGTGGACATCCTTGTCTCGTTCCTGAATTTAGAGGAAATGGCTGTAGCTTTCTGCTATTAAGTATAATGCTGGCTGTAGGTTTGTCATGCACAGCCTTTATTACACTGAGGAATGTTCCATGGATTCCTAGTTTCTCTAGAGCTGTCATCATAAAGTGGTGTTGGGTCTTGTCAAATGATTTTTCTGCATCTATTGAGATAATCACGTGGTTCTTATCCTTGTTCTTGTTGATATGATGAATTATATTAATTGATTTGCATATATTAAACCAGATTTGCATTCCTGGAATGAATCCTCTTTGATCATGGTGCATGTTTTTTGATGAGTTGTTGAAGTTGATTGGGCAAAATTTTGTTGAGAAGTTTTATCGATGTTCATCAAAGAAATGGGTCTATAGTCCTCTTTCTTTGATGAGTCTCTGCCTGGTTTTGGGATGAGGGTTTTGATGGCTTCATAGAAAGAGTTTGGTAGTGAATTTTCACTTTCAATTTCATTTAATTGTTGGAGGGGTATTGGTGTGAGCTCTGCTTTGAAGGCCTTGTAGAATTCCGCTAAAATCCATCTGGTTCTTGGCTTTTCTTGGGTGAGAAGTCTTTTATTGCTGTTTATATTTCAATGCTTGATATGGGTCTGTTAAGATGGTTTAAATCACCTTGGTTTAGTTTCAGCCTGTCAATATTTGCTAGAAATTCATCCATTTCTTCCAGATTCTCAAATTTCTTAGCATAAAGGTTTGAGAAGTATGCCCTTATAATGTTCTGAATCTTGGTTGTTTCTGTGGTGAAGTTTCCATTCTCATCTCAGAATTGGTTTATTTGGGTGTGGTCTCTTCATTCTCTGATAAGATTTTCTAAGGGTCTGTCAATTTTATTAATTTTTTTCAAAGAATCAACTGCTTTGTTTAGGGGGCTCTAATTCATTTAATTCTGATTTAATTTTAATTATTTGTTTCTATCTACTGGATTGGGTTTTAGCTTGTTGCTCTTTTTCAAGGAGCGTCAGGTGCCTTGTTAAATTGTTGGTTTTAGATCTATCCAATTTGTTGATGTAGGAACTGAGAGCTATAAACTTGCCTCTGAGTACTGCCTCTGCTATATCCCAGAAGAATTGGTAATTTGTGTGTTAATTTTTTTGTTGAATATCATAAACATTTGAATTTCCTTACTAATCTTTTCCATGACCCAGTGGTGGTTCAACAATGTGATGTTCAGCCTCCATGTTACAGGATTTTTTTGGTGGCTTTTGGTATTGAATTCTAATTTTATTCCCTTGTGGTCTGAGAGAATGCAGGGCATAATATCAATGTTTCTGAATTTGGACAAATTTGCTTTGTGACCTAAAATGTGTCTATTTTGGAGAATGTTCATTTGCTGCTGAGAAGAACGAGTATTCTGATGCTGCTGGATGAAATATTCAATAGATGTCTGTTAAGTCTAGTTGATCTATGCAGTTGTTTAGATCCGAGGTTTCTCTGTTGAGTTTTTGCCAGTTTGATCTATCCAGCAGATATAGTGGTATGTTAAGATTCCCAATGATTAATGTCTTTGAATCTATGTGAAATTTTAGGGAAAGTAGTGTTTCTTGGATAAATTTGGGTGCTTCATTATTTGGTGAATAGAGATTTAGAATTGTAATATCCTTCTGAAGAAGAAATTCCTTAATTAGTATGTAATAACCTTCTTCATCTCTTCGCACTAATTTTAATTTGAAGTCTATTTTATCCGATATTAGGATTGCAACTCCCACCTGCTTATGAGGGCCAGTTGCTTGGTAGATTTTGTTCCAGTCTTTCACTTTCAGAATGTTTGTTTTTGTAGGCAAGCTGTGTCTCTTGAAGGCAGCAGATAGAAGGATGTTGCTTTTTGATCCAACTAGACAATCTATGTCCCTTAATTGGAGAGTTGTCCATTAATATTAAAAGTTAGGACTGAGAGGTGTTTTGTAGTTCCTGCATGTTATTCACCTTGTTGGGGGCTTTGACAACTGGGTTCTTCCTATGATCCATGGATTCTCTGTTTGAGGACTATTTCTTGGTGTTTATCATGCTCTTGTTGGTTTTCTATGTATAGGACATCTTTAAGTATCTTTTGTAGGGATGATTTAGTGGAGATATATTGTTGCAATTTTTCTTTGCTGTGGAAAGTTTTTATTTGTGTTTCCATTATGAAGGAGAGTTTAGCTGGGTACAGTATTCTTGGTTGATAGTTGTTTGTTTTTAGGGCATGGCATACATCATTCCGGGCTCTTCTTGCTTTCATTATCTCTGCTGAGAAATCTGAAGTTATTCAGATTGGTTTTCCTTTATAGGTGATTCATCTTTTCTCCCTGACAGCTTTAAGGGTCCTTTCCTTGGTCTGAATTGATCCTATGGTCTAGTCTATTTGGGGTTCTAAAGGCTTCTTGTATCTGAATGGGCCTATCTTTTTGCATGTTTGTGAAGTTCTCTGCTAGGATCATGTTAAATAAATTTCCTAGACCTTTCTCTTCCATGTCTAGGCCCTCCACTACATCCATTAGCCTTAAATTAGGCCTTCTGATGGTGTCTTCTTTTTTTTTTCTGAGTTCAAATCTATGTATTTCCTCAAAAAAATTAAAAATCATGTACATTGGAGACAAATATCTTAAAAAAATCTATGAATGAATATTTTTGAAAACTTAAATGTAAAACAATTTGAGATCAGTTTCAAAGGCTATTCTAGAATCCATAACTAACTCCTTATCATAGTGAGCAGAAATTGTGATTTCTATAATCTTACATTTGATGGTGACTCTCAGACAGATTTCAGTGATATGACAATTTTAAATAATTCATTCACTTAATAAATATGGTAAGGGTTCAACTATATGCCAGACACTGTGCTAATGAACATTTATGTAAGAACAAATAAGCAAAACAACCAGAACTGTTGCATTCAACTTTCCTGGAGTGAAAACTGTGATTGTCATTCAATGAGCTCTGCGAGGAGTTGATGCGTCCATTGCCAATGCTTTCCTTGTCTAATGCAGCCCAATTTCAGAGTGGCTGTATTCCTTTCCTCTCTCAATGGCTCCTTCTGCATTGGCCTGGCCATGCATGTCTACCCAACGTAATCAGGTTTGGCAGCTCATGCAAGTGAGCCCTCTCTGTTTTCTTCAGTTGTCACTGCACAACTCTTCCAGTCACATGGTATCTGGCTAGTCTCAATGCTCATTCTTGCACTGGTATTATGAAGATCATGTGACTGTGGGTGGGTTGTTCCCACTGGCTTCTCTCACAAACAACAATCACTTTGTTTTATTCGACATGATGTTCATGGCTTCTTTGGGAAGATACAGTTATTTAGTTATGTCTTTTCATGTTGGGATTTAGGAAGATCTTAAAAAAAAATCTGTGGTCACATGGCTTGGCTGTGGTTTAAATGAGTCTCCCAAGGTTTTGCCAGTTGGAAGCATGGTCGTAGGTCAGCGATGCTGGCGTGAGATGTGGTGGCATCTTTAAAACATGGGACACCTGGGTGGTCACCACTGGCTCTTTTCTGATCACATCTACTGGGATACCAGCTGCCCTGAAGTCCTCTCCCAAGCCACGCCAGATCAGGTACCATGCATATCATCACGCATCCCGAAGTGTTCTTCTCCTCATTAAGTATCCATCACCAGTCGTAGAAGTTAAATAGAGAAGAAGACCTTCTCCACGTGACCATGGTCTCATTGTTCTCGAGAACTTGTTCCTCATGTTTTGCCTAACAAATTTATAGAATACATGGATCGCCCATTGGAAAAACAAACATATAGACTATATGGAAAAACCACAGCTCCTAATCCTTTTTGCTATCTTCCTACATTTTAGCTCCCTCCCACTTTTCCTCTTTTTCAATCTTAATCAATGCCTGTCCCTTAATCTACTTCTACATTATTCTGTACAACATTGAACACTACCTGTATAACATTTTTCAAAACCGAGTCCAGCCCCAGCTCTTCCCTGTGAATTTAAATCAGTTCTCCATCTCTTTTTCCCTCCCTCCCTCCCTTTCTCTTTCTCTTCTCCTTCTTTTCTCTCCCTTTTTCTTCTTCTACCACCTTCCTCCCTCTCTTATATTTCAGACAGGGGTTTGTTATGCATCCCAGAATGCAGGCTAGCCTGGGACCACATATGTAGCCCAGGTTGGCTTTGAACTCAAGATCTTCCATCTCCTGCCTTCTGGAATTACAGACATGCATACCATGTCCAGCTGAATTGAGATTCCTGAATCTAGGAGTATAAACACAAGTAGAATAAACACAAGTAGGATGAATAGAAAAATACCATCAACAAGCAAGGACCAGGCATTTGAGAATCTGACTGATTTTGGAGCAGAAGATAGTTGATAGGAAACAGAAAAAAGAACACACTAAATGCAAAATAACTAAAAGAAAAATATATAATTTAAAAAGTTTAGTCAAACAGAAATTGATCTAATGATAGGGAAAATAAACAAGCTCCATGGTTGGTTAACTGATTACTACAAAGAGAAGAAAATACGCATTTTACATCATAAATAACTATTTGAAAATAATTTGGCATACTGAATGAAATAGGCAGATTAACACAAAGCACAATATGTAGATGTATATGGAACATTAATGTGGATCTTTTTTTATTTTTATTTTTTTTAATTTAATTTAGTTTTATTTTATTTGTGAAAATACTGTACAGAGAGGTTACAATTGCATGGGCAGGATAATGCGTACATTTCTTACCAAGCATTGCAGCCTCCTCCTTTGTTTACCCTTCACATCACTTCCCAGCCTCCCCCCCCCCCCCCCCATCCCAATCCTTCTCCTTCCCCCCTCCCCCCCCACCGACGTTGTAAAGTTCGTTTTGGACATGACAACTAGTACTTCTCCTGATGGTGTCTTCTAAATGTTAAATAGATCTATCATATTTCTTATATTTGTCTTGAATATTTGTCTGTTCTTTCTCTATAATGTCTAGCCTGTCTTTAATTCCAGAGATTCAATCTTCTGCATGGTCTAATCTACTGTCAAGATTGAAATTTTAAATCCAGAACATAGACCCATCTATTTTAATTGTCCACAGACTGGTTATTTCCATGAACTGGAATGTAATATAGGAGAAAGCTAGTTCTTGAGCAACTCATGTCACACATAGAAAATGCTTCTCATTCACAGAATATCCTTATAATTTGTGTCTTTATTGTTGTTTGAAAATATAATAGTAGTGTTGATGTCAATAGAATGATAGGATAGCCCTCTTCAGTCCTTACAACCCCACAGAAACATCAATTTGAGGAACTAGGCACACTTAAATGAACTTGTACAAAAATGAAAGCAAATTATGTGAGGGATTTTAGCATCTAGATATAGCAGATAAGTAGTAAAAGGCTCATTGAAACAATATCCAAGTACCCAAGCAGTACTCAATGCTCATTGAAGCATCTACCCAACCCTAGGTAGCACAGAATGGAGAGAGATGTACTATCAGAACACTGAGCTTCTAGAACCAGTTGGATACTTCAGCCAAATATTCAAGGCCTACACAGCCAACTTATTCTCTAGGCCACTCTAAACACTGAACCAGCCCTTGAAGGTTTAAGCTGTAGTCCTAGTGACCAGTCATGGGAGCTTTGAATCTATACCTTCACACTGTTGCCTATGACTACACGTTCCCAGCTCACCAAAGTGCCAGACCAGCATCTATAACCTCAGGATTCAGGCTAATACCTATAGACTGAGTCTCCAAACCTGTCTTGACATCAAGATGTAGTCCATAACCCCGGACTTGAGGCCTGAATGATCAATTCAGTTTCTGGGACATCTAATTTATTAGCCAGTTTTCAGCTAGCCCAGGCACTGGACTGGACTCAGCTCCAGCAAAGCCTCAAGTGGCCTTGGGATCTACTTCAGCACCAAGCCAGATTAACAGAATCCAGCTTTATGCATGCCCTAGACCAGCCTGAGTCCAACAGCAACAGGCTCTGGAATACTCACAGCATTAGGTTGGCTGCCATAATTCTAGGATTCAGGGTCCTTCTTACCCCAGGATAGTTTTCATTGCCAATGCAAAGCTCAGTTCTATATTGGCTTACCCCAACTTCTGGTATAACTTCTCAATGTAAATGGCTGTTTCCCCTGGAGACATAAACTAGGGGATATAATGGGAACCTGCCCAACTCACAGCATATAAAGCTCTCTGAGGCCAGTAGCAACTCCTAGTGCACAAAGAAATAAACCTTTATAGTGAAAACAACAAAAAAGAGGACAACTAAGCATTCTGTACAAGATTCTAGCTGGATTTTCATAATCTGAGCAGTGTTTATAAATCAAGCAGGTCTCCTAAGCATATGGGCAAGTGCTTTGCTTCTAAGACATATACCTCAGCCTTTCACAAAAAGTAAAATGTCATCCTTGACACAATATTGTTTTGCCTGAACATTAAGAAGGTTTAGTAGGTAACAGGTGATTAAAACTTCCAACCAGTCTCTTGGCCTGCCTCAGATGCACAAATACAAACTCAGAAGCATAAAAAATATTAAAGAAATGCTTCTATGTTTTATTTTTATGTTGTTTGACTCTTCCAAACTCAATAATTCCACAGTAACAAATATTAGTGAAGTGAATAAAATATCAAAGAATTAAAAAATGATTAAAAGAATGATAAACAAGTCAGAAGACACAATAAATGTTTTAATACCAAGAAAACTGAAATAAAGATGTGAATGAAAGAACACAACAGAAAGCGAAAAATATGGAATGATACAGAAAATTCCAAATTGAGCCGTAGAAATTGAAACCTTCACAAGTCAGGTAAAAAGATGGACTAAATTAAAGACAAAATATAAGGGCCTTAAGATAAGCTATATGCGCTAGAACCATGAGGTCAAGATAAATTGTGAAAAATTAAGTATGAATGGGCCATCAATATAGCTGGGCACCATAGAAAGACCAAATCTATGAAACACCTGTATAGAGTAAGGATTAAATAGGTGCAAGCTAAGTGCATAGAAATTTTTAGAGATGGTCAACCAGGTTCAGGAAGCTGTTAAGATATAGAACAGAGAAGACCAGAAAGAACCTCTCTAAGGCATGTTGTAGTTAAGATATTGCACAGATAGAACATGAAAAGAATATTGAAAGCTGTAAGAGAGAACCGCAAACCACCTATAAAGAAAAACCCTTCAGAATAACAGCAGATTTCTCAACATAAACTTGGAGAGAAAGAAGGGAATAAAAAGAAAATAACACTTAGGGCATATTCTCTTCAATTTTATGTGTACGTGTTTTCTTGCCCTTATATAAGGGAGAATAGGTCAATAGGATACTTTATAGAATATGGAGAAAGGAGAAGCAGACAAATTACTGTTTCCTCTTTGTTTCTTATCAAATGGGAGGAACTCAACTCCATGTAGAGTATTTCTTTTCTGAGTGAGCTCTATGTGTTTGTTTTGTCTTTTTTTCAATATATTTTATTGAATATTTACCTCCCTGTTCTCTTATATTATTATGGCATTACTCTTCAGACAAATGGTTTATTTTTAGGGGGCATTTACTAGTCCATACATATCTAGATAGAATAACTTTCAGGCTCCAGTAATGAGTAAGGGAGAAATATGACCAGCAAAGCTGTTCTTAATATAGATTTGTGTGAGAGAAAGCCCTCTGTATTTAACAAGACTTATATTCTCTTTATTTAGTATATAAAACTAGACATTTCACAAGTTTCCTTCCAGTCAGATGTGGCCATGTGACAAAATTCTTTCCTTTAAAATGTAGATGAAAGCAATGTACAGTGTTTTAACTTGTGCATGAAGGCTCGTGTTTGTTTGTTTTTTTCCTCCTTTTCTGGCTAGATAAAATGAAAACATCTCCCAGGAGGTTGATAATGGTAGAGTCACAATACAGAAGCAAGAAGTATGGGAGTGGTCCTGTGTCATTACAACTTCACTTTGATGTTAGATCAATAAGCACATAGATGTTATACTAACTCTTACTTCTTGTAAGTTTCTGAGTTTGGTCTACTTTGACTTTGGATAACTTCAACTAGTATCTTTTTTTTTTAAGAGTCCTGGGGCTGGAATTCAGGGTCTGGGCACTTTCCCTGAGCCTTTTTGTACTCAAGGTAGTGCTCTACCTCTTGGGCCACAATGCACTTCAGGCTTTTACTGAGTAGTTTGTTGGAGATGAGTCTCACAGATTTTTCATCCCAGCCTGGTTTTGAACTGTGATCCTCAGAGCTCAGCCTTCTGAGTAGCTAGGATTATAGGTGTGAGCTACTGGTACCTGGCTATTATCTTTTTTATTGTGTTCCATATAGCTGCTTCTAATAAAATATTTTTTAACCCTGTGTGATTATATTATTTTTGTTTCTATTCACTAAACTGTACATTTTTTAGTTCTATCCTGGCTTTGCAATCTCTAAGGTCCTGGTATCATAAATTTGCCTAGTGCAAATCAGTGTAACAAAAACCAATGTTATAGCAGCATTACAGGACACATGTAGGAAAAATAAATCCATTTCTATCATTTCACAGTATGACTAATGTGATCTATAATCTTAAACTTCACAACAAAATTATACAATACTGTCCTTTAATGTAAAAAGGACCTATTTTATAATATTACCTTTTAAAACTCCATGTAATAAGGACCAATCTTTATAAATTGCATGCTTTATAATAAAAATACTGTTATCATTATATTTTCACATATATGTGCTTCAGGCTCTATAAATAAAGACACATGGCTTTGAAATCTCGCCAATTCCTAATGTTGAGTTGATTAAAGTGGTAGATACTTTTATTATTATCTTTTCAATGTTGGTTGGATTTGGTTGTTAAATTGGGACGCTATTAAAATTATTCATTTCTCCTAGAATTGATAGCAATACCTAAAGTTTCCTTCTCTTTTTCTCAGCCTTGTGATATCATATCACAGCATAAAATTTTATTTCAACCTCTTTTAAAGGAAGGGATAAATTTTAAAATGTAGTCACTAGAGAGTTGACTATACACAGTAAGTATGAGCTGTTTTTCCACTAATATTTTATTTTTTAAAGGATGAATTTTATTGGAAGCCCAAACTTTCTTCTCACCACCCACAGTTTGTGCTGTTGAAAGAGGGAGAACCAATAAGGACTTACACAATAGGTACTAATAAATACCTACTTATTTAAGCAAGCTCTCTTTATCTTCTACTGCAGTGAGGGTGCAAGTAAGCAGTCTTGGTTAGAAAGGTACGTATTTAATACATATATAATAAGATACAATGCACATTATATTTATGTTTATATATTTACTAACAATAAATAGATCCATCATTGTCTTTGTAGCATTAAACTATTAGAAAGGGTAAAGTTGGGTTTAAGAATACTGGAGTTGCCAGGTAGCTCATGCCTATAATCCTAGCTACGTAGGAAGCTGATATCTGAGGATCTTGATTCAAATCCAGCTCCAGCAGGAAAGTCTGTCAGACTCTTATCTCCAGTGAAGCACCAGAAAACTGGAAGTGTCACTGTGGCTCAAAGTGGTAAGAGTGCTGGCCTTGAGTGAAAGAGCTCACTCAGGATAGTGAGCAGGCCCTGAGTTCAAGCCCCATTACTTACAGAAAATATAAAAGAACTGGTGTTTATTATTGGGAGAATGTATTTAAATAAAAAAAATATAAAGGCAACTTCATGATATAACAATCTTGTGATGGTGAATTTAATTAAGTGAACTTTGCTAAATGTTGAGATTTTACATATATCAATGAGGAATTTCTAAATTCAAGATTTCCCATTGCAACATTCATCACTTTTTGTGAATCTAACACACTAAATATAAATGATGACAATTAAAAATATACTAGTAAGGATGAGCACATGTTTTTCTGTAATTACTGAGAAAGTCTAAACACCTACCACGGTGGAATTCTAAGAATCGGTACTCCATGAATGTGCTTTGGGGTAGAGTGGAAACTAGAAAAGTATGGTTTGAATGAACATTTAACTTTGTTTTTGACATTCTTACCTTTAAAATTCTGACATTAAATGAAGAAGTAGTATTCTTTCTAGGTGACTGTACCTCACTCTTATAATCTTAGCTACTCAGGAGGCTTAGTTCTGAGGATCTCAGTGTGAAGACCATCCAGGCAGGAAAGTCTGTGAGACTCTTATCTCCAATTACCCACCAAAAAGCTGGAAGTAGAGTTGTGGCTCAAATGGTAGATCATCAGCACTAAGTGAAAAGGAATTCAACTTCTAGTATCAGCACACACACACACACACACACACACACACACACACACACACAATGAAGTAGGATTCTAGTGGAAAATGTATTTATGTAACCTGTGGTGAATTGACAAGGTGATATGAGTAGTTCAGATTCAATGCTCAATTTAAATATTTTATTCAAGCTAAGAACATTGAATAATAGTAACAGTGTAGCATTCGAGCATATGATAAACCATTGTGTCTTATCTTCTATTTAATTGAGAATTTATGGTACAAATTTCATCTGAATGTTTGAGAACCATAAGAAAAGCCATATATATTTATAAACTAGATTACTCTGAGAACAATAGCATTATCATATTATTCTGGTTTTGTTAATAGGGTCTTTAGTTTTTAACTAGAAGTTGCCTCAGATGTAAAAAGCAAAAACAAAAATGGCTTTTGTTAGCAAAATTTCTGAATTATTCATTTGAATCTACTTACCTATGGAAATGGACAACATTTGTTGATGCAGTTTAGATAGTCAAAGTAAAAGAGAAATTCTGATTTCTTTTGGACATAGTGAGACAACAAAGACATAGCAGTTTGTAAAAAAATGACTCAATTAGCATCATTATTAAGCTAATCCAGTAAACAAGGGAAAATTTATGGGCTAGCATTTAAAAATATGAAAAGTTAAGGGAAAACATTAGGAGTATATCACAAGATAGGTTACATGTGTAGATACTTGTGAAAGGTGTTTCTCAACACTTTTGAAATATCCTTATTAATTTCTTCTTGAAGAGCATATTTCCCCCAGGAGGTAGATGATGTATATTTTAATGCATAGTTTTCCAACTCATTTCCATGAGTTCTGAGAAGACTGCCCCTGAGAAGTACTCACGATGCCCACAGTTTAGTATTATACTTCAGATGATAGACGCAATTGTCCCATAACTCTGCCCAACGTCCACTAAAGACATGCTGCCTTTTAACAAATTTGAAAATTTTACTGTACTATTTAAATTCCGTATATTAATGCTGTGTTGCTTTCACAGGCTCCATTTTCCTTTTCTTTTTGTCATATATTTTAGGTAGTTGGACAAAGGAGTTGCCATTCAACTGAGCAGTTTATGCCTCTTGATCAATGTTAGCTTTCTCACCCATCCCTCCCTCCCCACACTTTCTTTAATTTTTAGGTTATGCATTCAGAGATTTTTTGCCATTAAATAAAGCAATTTATGTATTCAGTGCCTTTTGATTTGTATCATCCTTTCAACACATGCCACCCCTTCCATCCACCCCTTAATTTTTTAGAAAGACTAAGTCAAAGCCTAACAACATGAGTATTAGGAGATGGGTACTTGCAAGGAGCAGGGTGGTCAAGAGGTGAGCGGTAGAAGAATGAACAGGAGAAATGAGTAGAATGCAGGCAAGAATGCATTGTGTATGCCATTTTCTTTTTTGGGAGGCATATTTTCACAAAATTGAGGTCATGGAAATAGTCAGCAGATCACACAATGTTTTAAACCCAACTGATGGGAACAGGAGGCTGACAAAGTTCCTCTGTCTCAAGTGTCAACAGAGCTGTGTAATGTATTTGAAATTTTTGTGTTTGAAATTTCTTTTGCTTTTCAAAAGCTTATTATTATTAGTAGTAGTATTAACCATGTTGGTCAAAATCATATGTAATTAATCCATGCCGAGGCAGTCTGACTGCATTTCATTTGGCACACAGATGCTCCTGTACTGCTTTGTATTATGGAATATTGTCTCATTTTGGGAAATACACATCAGAAAGATCTTTTTTTTCCATCACAAGTGATTTTACTTACATAAAAGATTTCTACAAATCTGAAAGTACTTTATTCTTTTTCATTTGTTCAGAAATTAATATGATTCCCAACATACAATGATTTGACTTATAGTTGTTGTTTTATTTTACTATGATGCAAGTGATACACAGGGGTAGAAACTATTTACTGAATTTTGTCATTTTCCTGTGGTCTGATCTTTTTGGCGATGCTGGGCAGCAGGAGTGAAGCTCAGTTCTAAGTGAGTCACTGAAATACATATAAAGAAGGCATACTGTATAGTATGATCAGGGACTAAGCTCTGATATTGATAGGGTAGGTGTATCAAATTCATTTTCAACTTATAGTATCTTCAACTTAAAAGGGGCTTATTAGAAGACACTCTCACCACAATCTAGGAACATCTGTATTCATCTTGGCCAGAAAGTCAGGACAATTTCTTTGCAGATGGAGCTTGTGAGAAGACCATTGTCTTTGGATATTCTATCTGAAATTCACACAAAAAATCCAGTGGCTCAAAAAATACTGTCTCTTTGAGGAACAGTACTGAAAGTTAGTAAACTTATTTTAGAAGGCACAACATGAGCCATTATTTGCTATAAGGATTATAGCAGCAAGCCTTTGAATGTAATGAATGTTGATATTTGTCTAGTCAAGACCACTTAATTAACAAACTTAGAGAAAATAGTGGGATGTTTCCTAGAAATAGAGTTGCAATGTGAATTGGAGCAGAAACAAATGTCTTATTTTAATAGGTATAAATTTTCTCTTGAAATAAAAAAAAATCACATTCTAGTCTTGCTTGCTCCCTTCAGTCGTGCATTTCTCACCCACTCAAATAGATCTCTGATCCACAATTATATTTTGGAACACCTGGGACAGGAAAGTATATGGCTATTTTTCTAAGATAAAGGGCAAGGGGAAAATTAGTTTTCTTTGATTTGAGATACTATAATAAAGACACAGCAGTCCAACAGATTATTTTTCTATCATTATATTTAGAAGACAATAACTTGTAGGCATGCAAACAAGGTTAAAACCAGATAAGAATGTAATGTAATAATGATATTTTCAAATACTCCCAAGCAGTATAAAGCAAATAGCAGATATTCAATGGGTCACTTATTTTTATGGAGTTTGGTTACATTGCAATGTTATGCTTAATTTGGCATTATTTTATGAACTTGGCAGAATTTTACAAAATTGTACCACTTAAGATTTTTGCTAAGTGAAATGTAAAAACATAAAATCTGTATTGAATCAACTGAAGTACAAAATGTACTCTGAAGACTTTGAGGAATGAATGGAAATGAAGGAAAAGGCACGTTGTCATTTCTGATGAAATTGAGAGGCTATAAAATTCTTTCTCTTCCTTATTTTGCATAGGAATTAAAGTCTTGAGGAGCAACATTTAGAACCCACTGCATAAAACAGTTATTGGATTTGAAAAGCTTCTCAAAATTTAAGTGCTATATCTTTAAGAAATGCAGATCATAAAGAGATTTAATATATTTGATTTCCTACTTATTACCCCCAATTGAGATGAAATCAATTAAGATCATCATCCTTTACTTCCTGTAAACTAAGTTAGCACAGCCCAGAGAACAGGAGTGCTAATGACTCTGCAGTCAGATGGTATTTGAATTAACAGTATAAAGAGTTCCCTTTCATACTAGATTTCTAAGAGCAATACCATGCTCAGGTGGACATGTTCTATAAAGAAAAGGCATGTAGAGATGGTGAACTTAGACGTGGTAAAAAGAGTTAAAAAATCAAACTTATTTGAGTATACATGCTAAGTTATGTTTGCATTGTACTCACAGGGATCTCTTAAGAGCATTATGGAACTCTATAATGTCCAACACACAAACTTTGTACTTATGGATGCCTTTTCTATACGATTGAAAAGGTTATCCATCAGCGTTTTCTATGATGTTAGACCAAGGGCCGTGGGGCCTGTAAAGTGACCCATGTCTGAGAAGGTGCAGAGGGATGACTTTGGGCTGCTTTTTCCTTTTTTCATGGATGAGAAATTGCCCCTCCTTTTTTATTTCTTGTATTATTATTTTTTAACGTTCTATCTTGTTTGTACTGATACTTGTTTTGGTTGCTTTAATGTGACTAATGGATTTAAAGTCACTTTATTTTTCTCTGGATTGTCAATATTTATTACTGTTTCACCTGAATTGGAATGAAATCTCCAAATCTGTGTGATAAAAAAATACTGAGAACTCTCTGTGAGTAGTTTAATGTTCACTTTAAAACTTAGGCACTTTTTATATACTGAGGGCTATAAAGTTTTGGAGGACATTTATAGAAAATGTAAGAAAAAAAAGATAAGACTACCATTTTTTTAAATCAAGAGAAATTTGACAATAGAATACAATGAATGTCCAGAAATATTTAGTATTCATTGTTCAGGTCCTAACATACAGTAACTGAAGAGATCTATTAGACCTTGAATAGTAGAAAGGGATTTTGTAATCACACAGCTCTCACACACATACACAATTAACATCTATAATATTCACCTCCATTACTTTCTACATCCTGCCCACTGATACCCCCTTAACACAGTACCCCTTTTACAATCAGGATACATTTTTTAGGCCTATTCTGTATATAAGTGAAGACATGAGACATTTGTCTTTCTGAGCTTGGACTTATCTCACTTAACATCATGATCTCCAAGGTATTTTTGTTGTTGAAATGGCAGGCCATTTATTATAGGATATTTAATAGCATCCCTGGCCTCTATTTAGTGAAGGATCCTAGTAGCCTGCCCCATTCCTCTCCAGTTGAGATTACCAAACTGAAGTATCCAGATATTGCTAAAATCTCAGGGCACAGATTACTTCTGGTCAAAACACACTACCCTAGAGTTTAAGTCTCTTTAGATTAGAGTCACACAAATGAGAATCTTCAGTCTAGTAGCTTGAATATACTTGGAAGTGTAGTTCATTTTTTGCTGAACGAATGACTAGGAATTTTAAAATGAATCACTATTACTGAAGAAAGAGAACCTCTTAAATTCTACAAGAAATGTTAGAAGTAAGGTTGCAAATGTGCTAGTTTCAGAAAATATTGCAGATTCAGTATCCAGTTTGAGCAAACTGACAAACACATTGTCAGTGACTATGACTACTATCTCTTACTGGTTCTATTTGCCCAATGTGCTTCACTGTTTGCATATTTAATCCATGTGACTGGGGTTTCTCTGAGACTTGGACAGAAGGGTACCAGGCCTTGAATCCTGTGTTCGAGAGCCCTTCATATCACAAGTACAAAAGCAAAACCAACATGTATTTGTTAGATTCTTTGTCACATTTAATGTTAGATTCATTGTTAGATTGGGTCAAGGACAATTACTTAAGGAAGACATGGCATGACCCTTTAGATTTAAACATCTGCTCTCAGTAGCTTAAAGCAAAGCATTTCCACATCTCTTGTCCTGTATTTTCAGATGAAGGAGGGTGTTTCCAAATGCTGGGAAGACGTGTGGATTGTACTACTGTTGACCTCATAGATGAGCACAGATTTGGAATATAGGGAAGATTTAATGCATAAAAGGATCCAGATAATAGTAAAGAACCCAGCATTAATTAGTAAAATTCTTCCTTTCAGACACCATGAGTGCAAAGATTCTTGCATGACAAGGTCTGTTTAGATATGTTGAACTTTATTTACTTCATTATCAGCTATAATCAGCAGTATTTATCAACACAGATTCTACAGAACTTGCCCCTAGAAATATTTTGCCATTAAAAACTTTTAAGTTGGTATGTTTATATGTAATATCTAAGTGTACATATGATGAAATGCAGTATTCAATTCATTTCATTGGCAATTAAATGGCTTCAACATTTGAGTCTCTAGGTTTATTAAAATATTTAATAAAGCCAGGTGCCGGTGGCTCACGCCTGTAATCCTAGCTACTCAGGAGGCTGAGATCTGAGGATCACGGTTCAAAGCCAGCCTGGGCAGGAAAGTTCATGAGACTCTTATCTCCAATAAACCGCTAGAAAACCAGAACTGGTGCTGTGGCTCAAGTGGTAGAGCGCTCGCCTTGAGCTGAAGAGCAAAGGACAGCGCCCAAACCCAGAGTTCAAGCCCCATGACTGACCAAAAAAAATAATAAAATAAAAAATAAAGAAATAAAATATTTAATAAAATTTCAATTATATTTTAAAAATGACATAAAATGTTTATTTCTCCAATGGAATGGAATAGAGACTAGAAATAAATCCATGCATCTGTAGTAAACTATTTTTAGCAAAGATGTTGAAAAATACACATTGTAGGAAGGATATTTCTTTAATAAATAGTGCTGGAAGAATAGAGTGTAATATTTATGCAGAAAATTGAAACTAGATCCCTATCTCTCCCCAGATAAAAAATCAACTCCAAAAAGATATAAAATGTAAGACCCCCAAAGTATGAAACTATTAGAAGAAAACATAAGGGAATACATTATGACGTTGATATGGGCAGTGTTTGTTTGTGTGTTTTGGTAAGACTTCCAAAACCAGGCAAAAAAGTAAGAGAAGATGGATTGTATTTGATTAAACCAAAAAGCTGCTGCACAGAAAAGTAAATAGTCAACAGAATGAAGAGACAACTTACAGAATGAGATAAAATATTTGCAAAATATTCATTTGACAAGAGATTGATAACAGAATATTTAAAGAACTAAATAGTGAACCCCAAATAGTCTAACACATAAGCATTTTACAAATAAAGAGAAGTATATAAAATGCTTAACATCACTAATCATAAAGGAAAAGTAAATAAAAATGAGTTATCACATCATTCCAATTGCAATTATTATTAAAAAGAGAAAAAACATAACAAGTGCTGGAGAAGATGTAGAGCACGCTTGCATAAAATTGGTGGGAATGTAAGTTAACATAGCAATTGTGGAAAAAGCTTTCCTGGAAAAAGTTAAAAATAGAGCTACTATAAGGTGCAGAAATCTTATTTCTGAGTATGTATCCAAAGGAATGAAATTAGCATGTTGAAGATATAGTATATGAATAGTGTCTTTCTGACTGAATAATAGACAGCCATGAAGAGATGAAATTTTATCATATGTAACACCATATAAGGAACTGGAGGCCATTAGGTAAAGTAAAATAAGGCAAGAAGAAAAAGACAACTCAGATAAGTGAAATCTAAAAATGGTCCTGTCGAAGTGGAGAATAGAATGGTAGTTATCGCAATATAAGAAAACTAGAGGAGAAAGACAAAAGAAAAATGGTGATAGATGGTTGTTAAGTTACTCTTAGAAGAAGAAGTTAAGTTCTGCCAGGTGCTGGTGGCTCATGCCTAGCTACTCAGAAGGCTGAGATATGTGTATTGAGGTTCCTGCTAGCCTAGGCAGGAAAGTCTGTTGAGACTGATCTCCAATAAAATGCTCAGAAAAAGCCTGAAGTGGTAATATGGCTCAAGTGATAGAGTACTAGCCTTAAGCACAGAGATGTTCAGGGACAGAGTCCAGGCCCTGAAATCAAGCCACAGGATTGGCAAAAAAGAAAATAAAAAAAGAAAAGTGGTAAGTTGTGGTGTTCTGTTGCACAACAGAGTGACTACATATAGTGTGTTAAAAAATTTAGAAAATAGATTTTTAAATATTTTCATAAGAAACACTAAATTTCATAAATTGTTCTGTTTCTCTTAAGAAACATTCACTTCTATGTCAAAAATGAACTTTAAAACTTGGGCGGGGAGTAAAAGGGAGATGGGAGGGCAGGGATGGGAAGGGGAAACAAAGGAGGAGGCAACAATGCTTGATAAGAAATATACTCATTACCTTTCTCATGTAATTATAGCCCCTCTGTATGATATTTTCACAATAAAAAAACGTATTAAAATAAAAAATTCACTTTTAAGTATATTTGATACTTGTTAAAATAAAAAAATTAACTACTAATATATAACATATTAAAATGTTTTGCTTACATTGCATTTAATTATGTTACTTTAAGGCTCTAGATTTTTATGGTCGAAAAAGAATAAATTATATCCCTTGTACAATTAATATATGTTAAATATGGTCATACAAATAATATATGCTAAATGTAAGATCATCAAGTACTAAAGGCTAAAAATGTAAAGAAAATATAAATTATGTTAAAAAAAATCTTAAAAAAGTGACATTTGCAAAGTTCAGTAAAATAAAACACCAGAAAGTGGGCACTCAAAAAGGGTGGGGTTGGGCCAAGCAGAGAGGAGTAGACAAATCAAGAGGAGAAGAGAGGGAGACTACAGACAAGAATCCAATATATGTCTTACAAAATTAAGAAGAATCAGGGAAGGGTGGGTAGGAGACGGATGGGTGAGAATGTTGAGAGGGACGACATTAATCAAGATATAAACTGCTGCGTTAAATAGCAATTCATTTGTACAACTACTTAATGATGAATAAACAAGTAGTATTTGTGTTGCTTATGGAATAAATGCATGCTAAGCTGCATTTTTTTAAATTGCTCATTCCAAAGCTTCTGCCCCATCAACAGAAGGACTAGTTTTTGATAGTTGCCAACTTTTAGTTGTATAAAAACCATAGTTTTATATATATATATATATATTTTTGTTTTATCATTATGAAGGTATATTTGCCAAGGTAGGGCAGAACACACTTTATTTAACAGTTTATTGGCTTGATTTATAACTTCTAAATGTTTAAACATATGGTGTGTAGGTCTCTATTGTGTTTTTCCCCCCTGCAGGCCTACAAACAATAACTTTATTGGTATTATCATTCTCATCATTGAGAGAAGGGATCTGAGTGAGGGAATGTGTGACATTGTACTAAAAGAAAATGTACTATCTGATTCATGTAACTGTAACCCTTCTCTACATCACCTTTACAATAACAATAACTATATATGTATATATAATAAATTGCTAAGATAAGTCAATGAATAAGTGAAAGAGGTAGCTTCTCACACTGAACTTTTTGCCTCCAAAGCCTCACAAAACCATAACATCTGTCAATTGATAATGATTACAGCTGTTGTTGTTACATGGAAAACACAGATGGAAATGCATGAGAGACAAAGGACATTGCTCCTATCAGCTGCTTGTTCTCTCTAGAAAAATCAAGCTACATAGATAGATCTTGAATCTCAAAAAAGAGAAAAGAAGGGAGAAAAGGGAGAAGAGAGTGTTCATATATATATAACATTATGTGTTGTATATATAACATATATATATATTATATGCTATATATTATTTTATATGTGTTCATATATGTTATATATGTAGGCCTGTGTTAGAAGTTGAAGAAAAATTATGTATTATTTTATATATAATATATGCTATGTAAGAAAGAATTGGAAATTGATGCTTAGCTATCATTTTTAAATAGCAAAGCATGATGACTTTTGCAGTTCTTTCCTTTGAGGACCAAGGTGCAGTCAATTGTTTTAAAATAAAAATCAATACTGTCCTATGTAGGGTTAATGCCCTACATTCTTTTGAGGAACAAATTAGTACCTAGGAACAATTATTGCTATTAGAATTGGAAGGGATATCTGTCCCCTTCTTACTCATAAAAAGAATTTTTTAATTACTGACTGCTGTGGCTTTTGTGGAATTTATATATTATTGGTTAATACAGTGATTGGGCTCCTAGAATCTGGAGATAATTCTAGTTAAAATTGTGGTTCTGTCACTTATTATATATGTGGGCCTAGGAAAATTATTTCAATTCTCAGTGACAGTAGTCTCACGTTTACAATGGTTATTTTGCTTCATTTGATTATAGGAATAAAACATATCTAATAACAGGGCTGGGAAGGTGGCTCAGTGGTAGAGTGCTTGCCTTGCATGCCTGAGGCCCTGGGTTCAATTCCTCAGCACCACATAAGCAAAAAGAAAAAAAGCTGGAAGTGGCGCTGTGGCTCAAGTGGTAGAACGCTAGCCTTGAGCTGAAGAGCTGAGGGGGACAGCACCCAGGCCCAGAGTTCAGGTCCCACGACCAGACCCCCCCCCCAAAAAAAACAAACATATTTAATAACAAAATAAAACCTGGTATATTTGTAATTGTTACTTCCTACTCAGTATATGAGGTAAGACATCTATTAGTCAACTATTGAGAATCCAAATGATTACTATATTACTATTTGATAAGCAACATTTTAAGGGAATTGAGGTGAACAAGTACTAATTTAAGGTGTTTTCATTTAGGTCAAACATTACTTAAATGTAAACAATTTTACTTCCACTTATAAGAATCAATTAGATTGTCAAGATTTTCAAATGATATCTTTTCACAGTCACTTATGTACTTATAATAGTTCATGGTCTTCTAGGAACTTTGAACTGGGTAATGAAATCTTTATATATCTGCATTGACTGCTTCTATCCAAAGACAGCACTGTCAGATGCTTTCATTGGTTTCTTCTGCTGAATATGTAGGAAAGAACAAAGAAGATCTAGCCATATAACATAAGCAGGATTATCAAATAAAGCAGTGATTAAATGATTTAAACAAATCTATGTTTTAATAATGTGGACATAATCTACCATTACATTTTTTGATTTAAAAATTTTAGAACAAATATTATCAGAGAACTAATGCTTATCTATGGTATCAATTAGGGCATAATTCTCCCAGTATTATTTAAAAGTTCTTAAGTATCATTTATATGGCCCATTGTCCTTGGGTAAAGCTATTTTCTGGTTGAATAGGTATCTGTTGTTTATATGAAAGGAACTATAATTTTGACTCACTACATAGAGATTTTCAATGTGCATGTACATTTATGAGGTAATAATTAATTCTATAGTGAAGTCTAACTATTGAAAGAAGCAGAGGTTTGGAAAAAGCTTATTGTGATTTACAAGTTCTAAAACCCAAATTGTAACACTCAAAATAGCTACGACAAGCAAATATTGATCACCTCAGTTATATTCTTGAAATAGGCTTGATTATTCATACCCCAATTTAAGAGGAAACTATTTTTAAATCTTTACTACCTTCTGTTTTTGACATCTCTTAAATTGAAGTGTTATTAAAATTATTTCAAAGTTTCTCATAAATCTTAAAATATTTAGAATACAAATGATCCCAGACACGTGAATAAATAACATACTGTGAGTGTAAAAGTTGTTTGCTGCTGATGAGAAAATGAATAGCATGTATCTCCATTTATTATATTGGAGATCACGTTCTCCAAGTGGAACAATATGCAGAGAGAAATCAAGTAATATGGCTGCATATTATTGCATGCTTATAAAGAGTTTGCAAGCAATGCTGTGTGTTCCTTTGGTGCTTAGACTCATATTGAATTGCTTACTGTATCTGTGCATTAGCAGAGGCTGTGAAATTAGGGAAGAAAGCTGGTGATATTTTTAGTACTTTCTGTGTTTCATAAATGAATCACTTGAGGCTTACACCCTCCAGGAAGAGAGGGTGAAACAGATGTGTATCAATATTCCCGTGAGTATCCTGACACAGGTTCAAGGAAGAGAAGCAATTATGTTAGATTTTATTTTAAGTTAAGGTTCGATCATATTATTTGAGTGATGTTTTACCATTAAAGTGAGGTGGTTTCAGAAAAAAAGCACAGGTGATGGTCCTATAGTAAATTGCTATACTATTTTTATGGGTACAGAGAACTTGAAAGAGCAGTTGGAAAGGTTGGTCTAATATCTGTGGATCTTTGTGTTTCCAGTGATATCTGGGAGAATTATTCTTCCCCTCTTCTACTCTGGTTCACCTATGGTGAAAACCCATGCTTTCTACCAAATGCCCTCTGTAGAGAATGCTGCGCACTTAGAAAACATTACTTTCCTTCCTTTTCTTACTGTGTTATACTTATTGTGTCTGCTTGATAGGAAAGAAATTCAATAGATATAATGATCAGATCACTAGCATAAATTTACAGAGTTTGCATCTTTTAGCAGATGTGAGCAACTCTGGAAGTTCATTAATCTTCCTCATTTTATGAGACGCTAAGAGAAACCTATGGTATTCAGGCACTGGGTGAGATTGTAATTGCTATTCACAATTCTTAATTTCTTATCCACAATTATTAATCAGAATGGGCATACAGCAGATATTCTGGTAAATAGAAGGTCTTCTTTTTTTAAATAAGTTTTTATTGTGGAAATACTGTAGAGAGGGGTTAAAATCACATGAGCAAGGTCATGAGTACATTTCTTATCAAGCATTGTTGCCTCCTCCTTTGTTTTTCCCCTACCATCCCTTCCCTCCCATCTCCACAACTACATTCTCCCCCGTCCCACAACCCCCCCTCCCCGGCCTAAATTGTAAAGTTCATTTTGGGACATAGCATCTTGTACATCTCATTGATGCAGTTGGTCAACCTGTATCCCTATTTAAGCAATTTGTTTTTCTCTTCCGCTCCCCAAATTATACCAACATCAAATACAGTGAAAACAGGGGTTATACTGTGGGGGAGGGACATACAAAGCAACAAAAATCACGTGGTACCTTATAAATACATTAGAACCAATAGCAAGAAAGAAAAAACCCACTTGTGTCCTTATCTTGGGGTTCATTTCACTTAACATCACCTTAGAATGACATTGCCCCATTTGCTAGGAAATGTAAAGACTTGAAAAAATTATATTAAGTGAAGAAAGCCAGGCACAAAGAAACATAGGTCTCATGGTTTCCCTTATTTGCAATAACTAGTATATATAGATATGTATATATATATATATATATACATATCTGAGACAAGCAGAAAAGGTCAGAAGGTTTTTATCTAGTTATTAAAGATCTAGGACAGCACAAACTAGAGCTTGTGATCAAACGGTGAAATTAATAACTATGAAAACAATTCTGGTTTTTGAAACTTCTAAAACATCAACATTCATCTTTTATCCCTTCCTAAACATTAACCCACAGAAATACTTTAGATTGGTCAGACAGCAGTCACATTCCTAAACTATAGGAAAGTTCTCCTAAGAAACTTGCATCTAGAGCCTGTGAATGTGGCTCGGTGGTAGAGTGCTTGCCTAGTGTGCATGAAGCCTTGGGTTCAAATCCTCAGTACTACATAAGCAGAAAAGCCACAAGTTGGCCCTGTGGCTCAAGTGGTAGAGTACTAGCCTTAAGCAAAAAAAGCTCAAGGACAGTTCCCAGGCCATGAGTTCAAGCTCCAGGACTGTCAAAAAAAGAAAAAAGGAAAGAAACTTGCATCTAAGAGATTTAATGGATATATTCTAAATAGACTGAACATAGGATAAAAAGTATTGGACACATGCATAGGTATATGTACACAGTAGTCCAGTGGAGGCTCTCTATCTGGTTAGGAATGGTTGATTGCTTTTAGAAGGCTTGTATGTGGTCAATGTATCCTTACTTAATAGGATTACATAGAAATCTGTGGTTCTTTGGAAGGTATCTGCAGCCACAGGTTACACTTGGAGTAGGTGGATTCCTATGGTCTATCTTGTTCCTCTCACACTGGGTTGGAATCAGAAATGAAAGGTTAGGAGGTGACCTTCAGAGGCAAATGGTGTTACTGAACAGCAATAATATACTTCTCCAGGTGGGATGATAAACAGTGGACCATATGATTGGGTCCTGCCTTTGATAATAAAGATAAGATGATGCTGTGATAAGCCAAGGAACATTTTTTTTGCTTCCTCCTTATTTATTGCCAGCTTTTATTGCCACCAAGAAGTCAAGGTGCTGTTGCAAAGCAGTTAATTATCAGTTAATTATGAACTTGGACAGACGAAGAATGTAGACTTCTGAAGCTTTAAATAAAAGAAGAAGAGCTTGCTTTAGACTTTGGACAACCCGCACTAACTTCTTCCAGGGCTCTGTTGCAATAATTACTAATAAAATAAATAGATGGCTAACCACTCAACTGATAATTAACTGATCTTTTCTGCTGAGCCCTGAGAAACTGGGGAGTCTGTGGAGGGACAGGGTGCCTCCGAGCCAGTCTTCACGACATGAAATGTTTATAGGACACATTTGTACCCAGAGGGCCCCATCTTCTGTGAGAGCTACCAGAGATGTTTTTTGGTGCCTATGTCTTCCAGTGAAATTTAAATCTATAATTTAAATAATCTGAATGTTTGAACCCTATCTGCTGAGTAAACACACAAAGGAAGTCTTTAGACCTGTAATCACCCACTTCTTAACAGGGGCGGCCTTCTCCAGGCCAGACAACTGCAAACAATTAGGGAAATTAGTGGCTCCAGCCTCACCATCAGGCTTCATGCTTGTTTATAATTTAATCGAAGAAAATGTCAAAACAGTCAAGGGTTGAAAGAAACAAGATGCATTTTTGAGATGAAATTAAAACTGCCAGCCTGCAATATTGGGGGATGTTTGTTTAATAGTGTGTGATCCAGAACATGGATCTGATTTTCGGGAATTTATAATACTCTATTTTTGTGTGCATTTGTATATTATATACTGAGAAATAGGTCTGTCAGGTTGTTTTTACTTTTTTTTCTTAGAAAGGCCTCTTTTCTTGAAAAATCGAACAATTTCAAAGTGATTTTTCTCATCTCAAAAGCTATTAAATTCCTTAGGAAGATTTCTAGGAAGAAAACATCTTTTCTCAGTAAAGAATTAATGTGATAGGACAACTTACCAGTACTTCAGTAGTCTGTACCAGCTCAAGACAAATCTGATTTGCTTCTGTTCTTTCTTTTTTCCCCTTAACAAATATTTATGGATTTATTTTGAAAGGTAATAATACTCTTCAATTTGATTTTTGCAATTAGCCCTGCATTTGGTTTTATAATTTATGAGTTTAGATATAGATTACATTTGAATGGAAGAATTTCTGTCATAGAAGAATTTCTTAGCTACATCAAAAACAGAAACCACACCGTATGGACCCAAAAATATAATGTAGACTCTTTTGAATCAAATAAAAATTTAGAGAGAGTCACAGTGACAAGTCTAAGATTTAAAGAATTCTTAGATGTTCAGCTGGCAATTCCTCAGGAAAATTGAAGGGCTCTATCTCAAGTGACTCATTCATAAATGAATGATAAGAGACAGCGGTTTTGCACAGATGTCCTGGGAATTCTTCTTATTGCACCCATCCTTGTGGCATGTGGGAAATAATACTGCGCTTGGATTCTCCCAAGAGGAAACACATCAACTGCTGTTGTGGATATGTTGCCTCTGAGAAATGCCTTAGAGAGACTTTTTTTTTTAGACAAACCATGATGATGTGAGTTGAAACTGCCTATAAAATCTGGAATACCCACAAGGAAAGACAGAAAGTGAGGCAGAAACTAAACACGTACTCTATGGATTCCTTTTGCTAACTACTTGGAACCACACATTGAGAGTTGCAATGAAACTTAAGGAGTATCTGTACTGGTCCTGATATTAGATGTGCATAGTTATCTTAGGTCTAGAGAAGAGGTGTGACTTGCCTATGCCGAAGCCACTGGGTGACGATGAAGATGATCCCAGCCATCACTCTGTACTGTTTCTAGCTAATGATCACTCATGTAATTTATGGTATACCTTCCAAAGCCCAGGTGTTGTTTTGGACAATAGAAGTGAGGGCTGTAAACAAACAAGACTTCTAGAAGGCTTGCTGATTGCTTATACATGTAACCCTAGCTACTCAAGAGTTTGAGATATAGGATAGTGATTCAAAATCAGCCCAGGCAGAAAAGTCTGTGAAACTCTTTTCATCAATGAAACCCACTCTAGCATTGAACACAAAAACTTAGGGACAGTGGCCCAGGCCCAGAGTTCAAGTGTGTGTTTTTCAAGTGCACACACACACACATGCCCATGCATTCACGTGCACACACACACAAATAGACTTCCAATACTTTAATTGAAAGTGGACTCAATCACAGATGAATTTATATTTATTGTAACAGCCAAACAAGTAAGATAACTTCAGATACAGATAAAGACTAAGGTGAGGGAGGATAAAATAAACTATATGAATGATAGTTTAACTGTTTGGTCAAGAAACACTTCTTTGATGAAACTGCTCTTGAGTTGATACTCAAAATATGAGTAGACACAGATTTGGTAATATAACAGCGATAGAGCCCTTGCCTAGCATGACTTGGGGTGGGGGAAGACAGAGAAAGAGAAGATTAATATGTGACAAAATTAGAAAGGAGAAGGAGGCGGCAGTGGTCATATGATATTCATGAGGACAGGGTATTCCAAGTAGGTGAAGGGCAAGTACAAAGACTCTACGGTGCCATTAAGCTCAGCATGCACTAAGTAGCAAGAAAACAAGTGTGATTGTCATGGGAATCACAGAAAGTACAAGGGAGATAAAGAGGATGCTAGAGTCTGCAAATGATATGGTAAGAACTTAAAACTTATTCTCAGTGGATGTGAGGAAATGTCTTTAATTCTCTAACCTTTGGGAACTGATGCCTGACTATGTGTATATTTGTACTACTCCATATCAAAAGGCAGTCTAGCTTGTCATGCTTTGATTCTGGGGGAGCTTTATAACTTCATGGCTTTGTACACTCTCTTGAAAGCCCCTAGCACTGCCCTGAGAAAAACCATGGACTGGCTTCTTGAATAATGACAGACCTTCTTGGGGGCTGTGCCAACCAGGTTCTTTCTATGATTCTTGGATTCTCTGTTTGAGGGCTGTTTCTTGGCCTTTATCGTGTTCTTGTTGGTTTTTTATGTGTAGGGCATCTTTAAGTATCTTTTATAGGGACGGTTTGGTGGAGATACATTGTTTCAATTTTTCTCTGCTGAGAAATCTAAAGTTATTCGGATTGGTTTTCCTTTATAGATAATTGATCTTTTCTCCCTGACAACTTTGAGGATCCTTTCCTTGGTCTGAATTGATTCTGTGCAGATTACAATGTGACAGTGGGATGTCCTGTTTTGGTCTGGTCTATTTGGGGTTCTAAAGGCTTCTTGTATCTGAATGGGCCTATCTTTTTACATGTTTGGGAAGTTCTCTGCTAGATCTTCTTAAATAAATTTCCTAGACTTTTCACTCCTGTCTCTAAACTCTCCTCTACACCTATTAGCCTTAAATTAGGCCTTCTGATGCTATCTTCTAAATGTTAAATAGATCTATCATATTTCTTGTATACTTGTCTGTTCTTTCTCTATAATGTCTAGGCTGTCTTCAATCCCAGAGATTCAATCTTCAGTATGGTCTAATCTACTGTCAAGACTTTCTACTTTGTTTTTATTTCCTTTCCATCTAATTGGTCAGATTTGATGGCTTCATATTTTTTGTTAGAGCTTTGTTTTAGATCTTGTATGGACATGTTGACATCCTTAATTTGGTTTTCAGTGTTCATTTTCAAATCCCTTAGTTGATTGGTTATAGAATTGGACTCCCTTTCTTTTGTTGGGCTCCATTCAGCATTGCCTTTGTGGCCTCCATGAATTCCTCCAGTTTTCTGTTTGTGGATTCCATGAATGCCTTTATTAATCTTTGTTTATTCTCATCCTGTTCATGCAATTCCTCTATTAATCTTTGATTAGCCTCCTCATGCTTGCAAAATTCCTGTGTTAATCTTTGGTTAGCCTCATCACACCCATGCATTTCCCTATCATGCAGGCTTTCAATCTTTTCATTCACTTGTTTACCAGTAGTGTTTGTAGAGCATTTGGGAACTCTCCTCTGTAGCCTAGCCACACCCTTAGCCTAGCCAACAACCAGTCAAGCACTTAACATATGAAACCATCTGAGGTCAGTAGCCCCAGCTGAACTGTCACCTGACTGCAGGGACATGAGAAACAAGTAAAGATAAGTCTGGTTCAGATAAACAGAATGGACCAACTGACCTGTATACACATGAGAAAGAATAAATGAGAGCTATTTTCAGATAGTAAGGTTATTGCACACTATACATTCCTGATACTACAGAGGGAGCCATTGGATTGATAGATCTCATTAGGATAGCAGCAAAAAAGTGCTCTTACTGCATGGAGTCAGGGAGAGTATGTGAGTGGCTACTGTCATTGTTCAGGGGAGATGCTATTAGATTAGACTAGGGTAAGTTACTAAGCACTAATACAAAATGAATGGCTATATTAACTGATGTATACAGATACTAACCAAAGCCTTTTCAGCATTATTCAGGTCATAGTACTATTGATTAGTTTCTATCACTGGAATAGCATTCCTATTTATTGGATAATTTTATTCAATGCCATATATTCAGTTCTTTCCAATTCAGTTCTTTCCAATAGTGAAGGCCCAGCAATTACGTATTAATTAACCAGTAAGTGGTATGACTTGCTCAAACCAAGAGCAATGTAGTATCAAATGTTTCACAGTTTCCTACAAATACCACAAAATCTTCAAGAAATTCTGTTTCTGTTTCTTCATGTATAAAATTAAACTACCTATTTATTATAAAGGTCCCTTCCATCTTCAAAAATCATTAACTTTTAAAATTAACTTTTTTTGTTTTTTGTTTTTTGGTTGTGGGGTTTGAACTCTGGGCATGGGCACTGTCTCTCAGCAATTCAGCTCAAGGCGAGCACTCTACCACTTGAGCCACAGCACCACTTCCAGTTTTCTTAGTGGTTTATTGGCGATAAGATCTCACGACTTTCCTGCCTGGGCTGGCTTTGAACCGAGATCCTCAGATATGAGCCTCCTGAGTAGCTAGGATTACAGGCGTGAGCCACCAGCGCCTGGCTTAACTTTTTTTTTATTATATTTATTGAATTTACTTTTATATATGCCTGTGCTAGCATTTGTCACTGACAAAAAGAGGCCACAGAAAATAATTATAGTAATTTTGATAAAAGTTACTGATTTAATCTATGTTTATGGCCAATTAAAATAGTTTCCCAAATAAGTTTTGAGGAAACTCAGTTGAAAGAGCAATTATATCACCTTTCCAATGACATACATATTGGATTCAAATATTTGTGTTTCTATCCAATAATAATTAAATGATAATTAGAGTTCTACATAAGTAAGCACTTATATTCTTCTAAGGGATTTATGGGATTATATCAACTCAATTAGTTAAATATTAGTATTATCTCAATTTTCCAGATGAGGAAACTAAAGAACAAATAATGTTAAGTAATTTGCCAAGACCACAAAGTTGGCAAAGGATATTTACTTTTCAATACAGTGTTAAATGTCTTAGGAAGTATAGTTAAGACAAGAGGAAGAAAAAAGTGTAA
The DNA here is from genome assembly GCF_000151885.1 of Dipodomys ordii. Lineage (NCBI taxonomy): Eukaryota > Metazoa > Chordata > Mammalia > Rodentia > Heteromyidae > Dipodomys > Dipodomys ordii. Next base: position 36,203,533 of record NW_012267217.1, on the reverse strand, counting down.
TTATAGGAATGGAAAAGTCAAAATGATCATTTGAAAGTCTGAATCACGTGTAACATTTTACTACATAAGAGAATAAGATGATCATTAAACAAAAGTCAAAAGTTTTATTTTAGTTTCTTTAAAATCTACAAAGCAACAAGAAGTTTCTAATAGGAACAAAAACTATGAAATAGGAATCGAGCCAAAAATCATAAAGGAGGGTTGTGTAGCTCCACTTCAAAGTTATATGAAGGAGTGTTGAAGCTCTTGATTCTCAGAGACAGAAAAGGAATTCAAGAACCCAAACTCTACTTATCTTTTTGCTTTTTACCAATGAATACAAAGCTAATTAAAGAACTGCCAAAAATAATATAATGTCTAAAAACTGGTATCACAGAATGCTGTTCTCAGAGATATGTTTTAAACCTTAAGTGTGGACTTTACAGTGTTTATAATTATTCTGGAATGGTTCTGTGGTACATAAAAGAAACTTTAAGAAGAGCTATTTAAGTTTCTTCAAATTGTTTTGCTTTTTGTTTTGTTAATGATACCAAATTACTTGCCTCATTTTGCCTAATCCAACTTTCTTACTTTTCCACTTGTTCTTTGACATCCATTACTGTGTTAAATTGAATTGCCTAAATAATAGGAAAAGAGGAAACTATTTTATCATCAGATTCAGAGGTATCTTGGGAAGTATGGGGCCTTTTCTTTCTCCTCTTTTATAACTTCCCTTTCTATTTTTTTTAGGCTGTAAGGACAGTTTGTGTAATGAGAGCTCTAGTTGACTCATTTCTTAAGTATCCATTTGTAACCTTAGCTGGGAAAAAAATTGCCTGCATAGGCAGGCAATTGTCCTTATATTGAAAGCTGAGCACTCTCACCATCCAACTTATTTCTAACTGGACTCCTGAAATGCCACTTCTTTGGGGACAAAATGTTAGTTAAGGATGTTAGCAATTTTAGAATTTATCTCAAGGGCCCTTCTGTGATTGGAGACCTTTATTGGAATCTAAAGATTCCAGTCATGGGAATAAATGAATGGTATGATCTATAAGGTATGTCTGCCAAGGTGAGGATATAGGAAAGAACACGCCTCAAGCCCTTGGTTATGAGGTAGGTTATTAATGTCCAATCCAATGTTCTCACTTTCTTGATGATTTTGGCTATAAGCTAGAAACATCTGTCTGCTCACCTGTCCATCCATCCATCCATCCATCAAAATCCATCCATCCATCCATCCATCCATCCATTTACTTATCCATCTATCCAAATGGAGAACTTTTCAAATATTTATTCATCTTTGGCAGAACTACTGTTTGTAGAGCACTATACTTTGGCAGGGATATAGGAATAAGGATAAATAATGTGTCAATTCAAGTTTTATTTTCATGAAAATTATCCATGATCTTATATCTCTTGCAGTCCAAATTTGCTTAATTATATATTCTACTGAAGAATATCTAGAGGGTTACAATCACTTATTACCCTAATTAAATGTTCACTGAATTAAATGAAAGATTCCTACTACTGTCATCAACCTGTTCCCTGTTCCCATTCTTTGGTGAGTCTAGGCAATAGATCATCTAGGACAATGGAAACATCTATGCTGACAACCTTTAAGAATAATCTTTCTGAAAAAGACCAAGAAATTTGACCCAAATATGACTTACTACTAGATTTTGCTTTAACCTCAAATCTCTACTTTTCAATGTTGAAATAGGCATGGCTCACAGAGCGTGTGGCATTAGCTACAGACCTTATTGTAAGAACTTTGGAATTGAGTCTAATGGTCTGTTTCTAGGATTGTTCTCACCACCATGGAGTTGTCAGTAATGTCTCATGGTTTAGTGACAAGGAATTAGAAGCCATCAAACTTGTGGGGCCAGCGAGGAACAGAAGCAATCCGATGGAAGATGAACTTCTTTGAAAAAAGCAAAGCCATGTGGCAGGCACCTCAGCCCATCAAAGCTCCCTGGAACATTTTCAGGGGTAACTTGATTGCAAGTTCTGCCTGGCTGCCTCCACTTTTCATTTCAACAACACTGGGCATATTTTCTAAACTCTTCTGAGTATAATAACAGACAAGCAACCCTGTAATGCAAGGCTATAATTCCACTGAGGGGTGCTGGTGGTGACATGTACTGTGAAGTCAGACTCTGAGTGGTTTGTCACCAGAACTCCCAGGGTGGAATCATAATGGCATTGACTTCTTGTTTGTTTGCCTTAATGTGTAGATGTCACTTGGCCTCTCCCATCATCCCCGGTCACCAAAGAATACTTTATCTCCAGTTGTTTTAAATAAAGGCCTATGTCACTAGCACTTTGCAACTTCGATGTGGATATATTTCTATGTTCTCTTATTCCAGTCAGAGATGCACTGCTGAAAAGTGAAATTACCCCCAAAGGGTCAGAGGCCTGGGTTTTAGAAGTTGTGATAGCATGGGCTGTGCACTCTTACTTACCAGAAGGTTGACTCAGAGGTGAACAGACAGGAAGACAGCAGGCTGGGGCTTGGGGAAGACTGCAAGGACAAGTGGAAAGAGCAAAGGAACACATCTAAACATGGAAGAAGGAATGTCTTAATAGGATTTGATGAATTCATAACTATAAATTACACATACATGTCATAAGTACTTGTCATAAGACAAATATTATATGATGATATGTGTGTAGTTTACATGGCTGCATGTCTTTGTATGATTCATGAAAGCAACTATCAAAATAACTTTTATAATAGACTTAAAAGATGAGACTGACATTAATTTGCAAATCAAATCCAGAATCCTGGTTTAACCTGTGAATTGTGATTGATTTTAAAGACATTGCAGTAACTTTGGAAGACATGAAGAGAAACTATTTTTACTATAGATTTCTCTAAATTGAAGATACAGGTATACAACATCTTACAATGCATTGGAGGTTGCAGAAGATTTTCTCAACTCAGTTTTTAATTGCTACTTCCCCAAATCCTTCACATTTGCTTTTCTTGCACTGTATTGTATGCATCCTGAATTCTACATAGGAGATACACAATGCTGTACCCAATACCTGGATGTATTCATCTTTTTGAGGGAGAGTGATTTTATGTATAGCATCCTAGCCCTGGAATCTTAGAGAATGCTATTTTCTATCCTGATGTTTTCCCTCAATATCAAGCATGAAGGTACCTCCTTTATGTATTATACCATCCCATGAAAGTTATGTCCAGATCTTAGACTTTCTGACACTGGAACTTCAGTTGTGTTAAGCAATCTGCTCAAGGTTACAGCAATGGAGAAATGTTATCTTACTGGCCTGAGTTTCATGGGGAAAATTCTTGTGTTGGACAGCATCACTTCCTGCTTCAACCAGCTAAGGAAGGAAATAGTATTCTGGTTCTGAGATTGCCTAACTTCAATACCCACTCTCAATGGACTTTTCTATTAGCCATGATGGTAAAGACTCTATTAAGACTGTTTTTCTGCAATGATTACACACAAAAGTTCCTACCACTGTTCTTTTCAGTAAGATAAACCTTGCTTTATTTTTCTTTATTGTGAAACATGTCTTTTTATTTATTATTCTTTTTACTGATATGTATCTATTTTTTATAATTTACTGTATTTTTGTTAACTTATAATTTATTTTTAATAAAGTATTCTACTTTACTTCAGGATTCTTGGATTAAATTTTATCAAAAATTTGGGCATGTCTTAATATATGATTTTTTCTTTAATCTATGAATGTAATGCAAAAGAACATTAACAGAATGTCTAACTAATGCTAATCCTTGCTTGCATTTTGGCAGAAAATCAATCTATTCAGTCATGGTATATTCATTTAATGCATGGCTCCATTTAATTTACTAATTTGTATTTAGAGTTTTGTATCCATATTCTTGAGTATAGTTTCTATTCTCTAGTTGTGTTTGATGTTTTTGTGGGTATTACGGTAGAATTATTGGGAAATTTTCTTTTTCTCTGCATAGCTTAAAAGGATAGGTTTTTCTTTTAGCTGTTTTAATGAACATAATAAAACCAATAAGGTCTGATATATTTTCTGAGAAATATTTGTTCAACAAATTCCCAAATCATTTCTATCTTTATTTTCCTTCATCTACATGTTTATGTTTATTTCACTTAATTCTTCAAAATTATCTCCTTGAGTCATATGCTTTATAACATATCTTTTTTTTTTTGATTTTTCTTTTGGGTCCGGTCGTGGGGCCTGAACTCTGGGCCTGGGCGCTGTCCCTCAGCAATTCAGCTCAAGATTTCAAGACCCAAGGTGAGTATGTCTCCTGCTATCATGGACTCCTTTATATAGCATTTCCTTCTCTTTTCCTCTCTGCCTCTGGTTCTTCTCCTTCATTTTCTCCTTCCCTCTCCCTTCCTCTGCTATGGAGAAAATTACCAAATGTTTGGAGTTCACTTCTGACTTTGCCTGTTTTAAAACTCTTTTCTTCTCTATCTTCTAATAGAATGGAGTTTATTTTCCTGTTCAGGTTCTTATCACTCTCTTAATCTTTTATCCACTAAAATCAATTTGATATTTCAATTGTATTTTCACTTTTATTCCAATTCATTATTTTGTTGATATTTAAGACAGGATCTTGTCATATAGCCAAGGCTGACCTGAAACACACTATATGGCCCAGGATGGTCCCAAAATAATGATACTCCTGCCTTAGTTTCCCTTGTGCTGAGAGTACAGGCAGGTACAATTATGCCTGGCTTCATGTTGAATATTTTGTGTGTATGTGTGTGCTGGTGCTGGTTATTAAGCTCAGGGTGCTGTCCCTGAGCTTCTTTTGTTCAAGGTTAGTGCTCTACCACTTAAGCTATAGCTACATTTTCAGCTTTTTTTGGTAGTTTATTCTCACAGGGTTTCCTGTTGAGCCTGCTTTCAAACTATGATCCCAAGATCACAGCCTTCTGAGTAGCTATGAGTACAGGCATGAGCCACCAGTACTTGGCTTGAATTTTTTTAATTAAAATTTTGATTGTGAGCTGGACACTGGTGGCTCACACCTGTAATTCTAACTTCTTAGGAGGCTGAGGATGATGGTTCCAAGCCAGCCCAGGCAGGAAAGTCTGTGACACTCTTATTTCCAATTAACCACCAGAAAACCACAAGTGGAGCTGTGGCTTAAAGTAATAGAGCACTAGTCTTGAGCATAAAAGCTCAGGGACAGCACCCAGGCCTTCCTTACTTCAAGCCCCACAACTGATCTAAAGATAAAAGGGGGAAAACATGATTATTATTGAAACATTTTAGTAGATTTGACTGAAAGGGAGGAGAAAGATCTAATAAGTACCTTCCTCTTCTTTTTGTTTTACAATACTGAGGTTTGAGCTCAGGGCTTCAAACTTAAAAACCAAGTGATCTAGTAATATATTCTACTTCTCACTTTTGGTCTCAATTCCCAGAATAAACCTTTATTACTTGTCTCTTTTTTTAACTGTATGAATTGTCATCTTTATCATTTTTTTTGTTGGTTGTAGGGCTTGAACTCAGGGCGTAGGCATTGTTCTTGAGCTTCTTTGTGCTCAAGGCTAGCACTCTACCACTTGAACCACAGCACATCTCCTGGTTTTGGGGTGGTGAATCAGTAAGAGTCTCACAGGGACTTTCCTATTGGGCTGGCTTTGAACTGTGATCCTCAGATCTCAGCCTTCCTGAGTAGTTAGGTTTACAGGCCTGAGCTACTGGCACCTGGCTATCAATTTTTAAAAATATTTTATTATCTTTAAGTAGTTGTACAAAGGACTTGCCATTCAACAAAGCAGTTTGTGAATATGAGGCACCTGGATCAATGTTACCCCTTCAACATTCTCACTATCCTTCCCACCCCATCCCATCTGGCACTTTTCTTAATTTGTGGGATTTACATTGAGTTCTCTTTTTTTTTTTCTTGACTGCATTCTCTCCCTTTCTCCTCTTCCTTTGTCTACCTCTTCCTTCCATGACTTCACCCCTTTCAAGTACCAGGTTCCTGGAGTACATTTTATTGAACTCTAACTTTGCCTCGCTAAGGAATCACAGCATTCGAGCCCTCTGAATCTACCATAGTTTAGTTTATACATCTATTTTTGTCATATAACAAAGCAGTTTATTGAATATAACAGGGAGTGAGAAAATGAAAGGAGTGGCATCTATCCATTACATTAAAATTTTTTATTTACAATTTCATGGAACTATGGAAAATGCATGCTAACTTGTCATATACCCCGCCTACCTGAATTTTTTTCCCCAACTCTGGAAATCAAACCCAGGACCTTGGAGACAGGCACCTTAATGCTGAGCTACAATTCTAGTCTGGTTTCCATTTTTTCCAGATTTTTAAAATTTCAATTTCTATTGAACTTTGTAACTTTAAGTAGTACCTAAATCTCTCTCTTGGCCTAAAACTTTAGAACGTTATCTGTTAACTTTCTGCCAGTTAAGCTGTTAATTGGTTATTTGACTTGTTATAGAATTTCAGGTAACATCATTTTCATTCAGAACTGTGAAGATAATTGCTTTTTTGCCTTCTAGCATCTACAAATCTCTTCTAAATTCATTTCCTCTAGAAACTTCGTGCCATGCTTCTCCAATGTATTATTTTGAAATTTCACAAGATGTGTGCATGTCAATACCTTTCATTTATGTAGTTTATTACTTGGTAGGCTCTTTAAATGTCATGAGTTTTTTTAGCTCTATGATATCACCTTATGGTACGTCCTCAAGATTTCTTTGTTTTCTCTACATGCACAGTTAAATGTTGAGCAGCCTCCACGTAGCCTCCTGCTTGGCTTTCATCTGTTTGTAACTGTGACGTACTCTCTGAATAGCCACACCCTTCATCTTAGCTTGTAAGTTTGTCAGTTATATGCTATTTTATATTTAACTTCACTTACCTTAGAAATTTAGCTTCCAATAATTTGGCTTCTTAAGAAATAATCATTACAACAGCATGCTTTTGCCTCACAAATAAACTATACCAGTATCTCCAATTTTATCTATGGTAGCCTTCCAAACTTCTGTCCCATTCTTTGCTTATCCCAGGATAAACTTTATTAGTTCCTTTTTTGTCTTTCTTATTTGTGCTTACATTCTCTTAAATATATAGCCAAATGCCCGTGGTTTACCCTTGTAATTCTAATTATTCAGGAGCCTGAGACCTGGAGGAGCAATGTTTGAAGCTAGCTCAGGAAAAAAAATCTCTAATCAACTAGCAAAAAGCTGGACTGGCACTGTGGTTCAATTAGTAGAGTGCCAGTCATGAGGAACAAAACTGAGCATGCAAGGCCTTGAGTTCATATAACATATATGAAACCAGTACCAATACAGAATTATAGATGTTATCTGTTAATAAATATACACAAAGAAATACATGATTATCCTAAGCAGCTTAGATTTTTCCCTTCTTTGTGAAAAGAACTTGTGAGAGAACTTTCTCAGCAGTTCTCCCTCCAGAAGGGAAAGATTATTGGTTTATTTCCAGACAAAGTTACTTATGTGAGTGGGTAAGAAATTCACAGTAATTAGGCCCCAAATTAGTCAAAATCCAATATAAAGAGTATTCATTGCAGAATGTTAGCAGCCCCAAAGCACACCATCTTTATCCCCAGATATCCATTTCCATTTATAAGCTATATTATCTGGTAGGTAAGAAATGGTTTTCTAAAAATTCTACAAATAATTCCTTTTTCTTTTTGGCCCTTACCATCTGGTTCTTCATTGTTTTGCTTGTTTATAGATAGTGCTCTTCCACTTGAGCCATGCCTCTATTTTGGCATTTTGCTTTTTAATTACAGATGGAATCTAATAGACTTTTCTGCAGAGGTTGGCTTCAAACTTCAATCCTCTCTCAGTTTCTTGAGAAGTCAGGAGATGGGATCCACTGGCACCAGGCAAACTTCTGTATGTTAATTATTACCTCAGGAAAGGAGTGGGAGGGGGGAAAGTCTCTTTTTTTGTTTATTTGTTTGTTTTTGTGCATGATTCCCTTTCTCTTTTATTCTTCAATGTATTTTTTTCTTACAATGAATAGACAAAAAATTTGTCATGATATCTCAATTTCTTAGGACTCAGCTCCTTTAATCTGTTTAATCCTTAATTCATCCCCTCTTGTGTTGTGATGTTTATTGAGTTTTGAAGAGAAATAAGCGTGTAAGTTTATTCTGCTCATCTGGAACTGGAAGCTGTATTATATAATTTAAACTCTACTGCTTTTATGAAGAAAACAAAGTATACTGCAAGGACCATGAATCCCTTCAGTTTAGTTCTGTAAGTATTTCCTGAGTACCAAGGCTGTAGGGATACTTTTACTTGATCCTGGAGATAAAAAGATGAATAGTACATCTTCCCTGGTATTGAGAAAGTTATAATTCATTGGAGGGAAATCAAGTGTGCAGATAAATAATTATAATTGGAGAGATAATGTAATAGTTCAAGTGTATACAAGCTAGAGAAACTGTAGATTACATAGTGATTAACTCTGCTGGGACCTTAGGGAGAAAGCAGGGCCCTTATGTTTAGAAGGGTGTTAAATGATGAGTTGAGTTTACCACAGAGGCGGAGAATACAGAAGGAAGAGGGAAGAACATCAATATCGCTTCAAAGGGAGTGCCCAGAGCTTTACAAGTGTCTCAGGGTTGTAGCACCCCATACTTCATGATCAGCAGCAAATGGACCTGAAAGAAGACAGGAATCTCATTGTGAGAATCTCGTCTCCCAGGCCAATGTGCCAAATCACAATGGTTCCAAACAGGAAATGACATGGCCAGAGTTTTCCTTTTGGAAGTGTTTGGGAACAGCAGGAAACAGATATGAAACATTTTTAGAAACTAAAGTACTCAATTGGGAGTCCATCAGTAACTCTGACAAAAGATTATGATAAATTAGTCTATAAAAATATATGTTGTGGTAGTGGAGGTGTTGTTCAAGATACAATGACAACCTTAAACAGGAAAAGCCAAGTGAGGGTATGGAGAAATGAGTTCAAGCCCCAGTACTAGCACACACATATTCCAAAGCATGTGTATCAAAATGACTTGAGAGAATGTGGTGGATAAAATTAGTAATAATATTAACTAATTAATTAGATATGTTGACTAAAATAAATGAGTTCAACAAAAGTGTGTTCTAGGTTTCAGTCCTGATACATGAGAGAGGGAAAATATTTCTGATTCTTAGCTGGAAAATATGAAGAATATTTGGAAGATGTAAGTAGATCAATTAAGGTTCTCTGAAGATACAAAACCAACATAAATATATGTGTGTATATGCTTTGTATTTCTTATTAAAAAAATACTCTCAGGCACCAGTGGTTCACACTTGTAATCCTCGCTATTCAGGAGGCTGAGATCTGAGGATTGTAGTTCAAAGCCAGGCCAGGCAAGAAAAGCTGTGAAACTCATTTCCAATAAACTACCAGAAAAACCCGGAAGTGGCACTGTGGCTTAAGTGGTAGAGTGGTATCCTTGAGCTGAAGAGCTGAGCGACAGTGCTCAGGTTCAGAGTTCAAGCCTCATGACTGACCAAAAAAAACACAAAAAAACTCAGATACATCTTGTAAGGAGTTAGCTCACACATTATTTTTAGTTATCCCTAAAAGATGTTACAAAGGGGCTTCAATTCAACATGCCCGTTTATGAGTACAGTACATCTTGATAATGTCAACCCTTTTTATCATTCTCTTTCAACTCTCCCAAGTCTGTCCATCCCTTCAATTCATCTAGTTCCATTTTCACATATGTATATTGACTATTATGACTGCATTCACCCACACTTTCTCCATCAACCTTTCCCTTAAGGAGTAACACCACTAGAATTCTTTCCTGTGTATGCCATACTTTAATTCACGTGTGTGTATGTATACATCCCAGCATATGTTTACCTATGTATTTATAATTTAGATCTAACATCTACGTATGAAGATGTACTTTAGGTCAGGTGAAGGAAATTTTACTCATCTATTAGTTCCTATGCTCATAGCTTCTGGAAATACTCTCCCTCACATATAAACAAACACAATCTGTGTATATCTGTGTCTGGGCTTCTTGTGACCTAGCCAAGATGACACATAACATTTATCATCATAGTTAGGTTCAGGACATGGTTAGCTTGCAGTTCTTAAAGGAAATTGAGAAGGTACTAAGGTCACAGTCTTCAGAATTACAAATGTGTCAGTGTTAAGATGTAAGAATAGGTCACACCAGGCAAGAATGGCATTTAACATGAGGAAAAGAGATGGTCCAGGATGGGTGGATCTCTGCAGAGTTCTGCAAAGAGTTATCTGAAGGGAACTTGCAAAAATGATAAAGGAATGTAGTGAGAACTATTGTGAGTATGAGCTCATAGAAGCTACACGATGGAATAGGAATCATTTCATATAGGAAAATAGCCCTTGCATCAAATGCCACAGACAGCACAATACAAATAAAGATTTTGAATACTCATTGGGCTTGATGCTTTAGGGATGAGTGATACCTCAGGCAAAACATTCCAATTGAAGAGAATGAAGATCAGTCAGATACCACGACTAATATAAGTGAAGGAAACTGAGAAGAATGAGAGAAGGATCAAGGACCAGGGAGTGGTTTTATTGCCAAAATAGGAGGGATGTGGGGTCCATCAAAAGACCATTGTAAGTCCTCCACAGAAAGAGGGTAATAGAAGGAAAAACTGAAAGGGGAGTAATTGGTAAGGAAAGGCTCGAAGGAAGAAGGGAGAATAGAATATGCGTGCAGTACATTGGTTTTCCTCCGGGCTCATATCCTTGAATTTCAAGGGATTTCCTTGCCATATGTGCAGAAAGTATAATAGAGTAGGGAGGTATTAGGTGAGTATGTGTGTGTCAGTATAGCAATTCATTGCTATTTACTGGAGAGCATAAGCCTGAGAGACTAGGTCAGCTGCAATATTGTACAATGTTATATTGTGAATAGTTGAATTCACCCCATCAATTACGATAGCAGTAATGTTGATATTGAAAGTCAGCTTGTAACTCCAGTGGGTGTTTCCTCATTTCAGAATTTATAGAGAATTGTCCATAGTCTTTCCTGGTATGATAAACTTTGCTCCTTTTAGAATATGAAATATTATGCAAAAATATAAAACAGGTGAACCAGCCTATATATTTATTTATAAAGATAGTATAATTTATGTAGGAATCTAAATATCAATGCATGATGCTTCAAATTGATACAGCTTGTCATTTATGAACCCATAGTACAGGTAAAGTTTTAGCTCTTTAAATAACTTCCTCTGGCTTTCTTTTTCACTTTAAAGAGCTGTTCATAAAAATGGGATTTTTCTGATATACGTTTTTTATGGACATCCTGATTTACATTATTAGTAGAAAGCAGACTAATACAAGAACCCTTTCTAAGACTCCCAGTCCAATGAACATTCTGTGATGGTACACTATACCATATATGTCTGTGTATGTACATAAGCATTGCAACAGTGAAATCTGGCATCGTTGCTCTTTATATGTTTACAGTACCCTGAAAAACATACAGGAACATGCACACATATGCATACTTAGTCTATGATAATCAATTTCTTTGGGGGAAATAAAGGGAGTGGACAAGATGATTTCTGCTATTAAAAATGTAAATATAGATTTAAAAAAAACTTAAAAAGCGATTGTTTCTAACATATAAAAGATGATTTCTTTGTTGCTTTGTATGTCCCTCCCCCACGGTATAACCCCTGCTTTCATTGTATTTGATGTTGGTATAATTTGTGGAGGGGAAGGGCAAAAACAAATGGTTTAACTAGGGATATAGGTGGACCCATTGCAACAATGAGATGTACAAGTCGTTATGTCGAAAAATGAACTTTACTACTTTGGCTAGGGGAGGGGGAAGGAGATGGGAAGGGATGGGAAGGGGAAACAAAGGAGAAGGCAACAATGCTTGATGAGAAATGTACTCATTACCTTGCCCATGTAATTGTAACCCCTCTGTATGGTATTTTCACTACACACACACACACACACACACACACACACACACACACACACACACACACCCCTTAGGCACCATTTTCCTCTGGTGAGACTTATTCCTCTTTATCATACTGTAAACTGCTTTTAGTATATCTTCCTCTCACATTCACTAAACAACCAACTCCTGAGAGGCCATCCCAGATTTCTGTCTGTGTCTCTGGTGCCAAGGACAGTGCCTTTTCATGGATTAGACATGCACTACACTCATCATTTGAATGAAAAAAACAATTGAAAATCAAATTTTAGTTTATAATTCTGAAGACATCACATCTTATTATTCATGGTTAGATTGAATTAGAGGCCTTGAACAATTGAAAATCAAATTTCAGTTTTCAGTTTAGAGCATTAATATTTTTAGAGCTGACCTAAGGCAACGTGATAAAGTAGGCCAAGTGTGTCTTCACTGATTCTCCATCAACTCTCTTTCCAGAGTTGTTTGGTGGTATGTATGTAATTCATTCACCTACACATTCAGAATTGATAGAAACAGATATAAAGATGTTGAACAAGCCAGAACTGCATACGAAGGACTTAATGAAATAGAGTCCATAAAATTGATTTAATCAAACCTAAGATACTCTTCTGTGAGCAAATAAATGCCTTCAAAAAGTAAACATGGCTTGATTTTAGTTCAGATGACAACCGCATAAAAAATATTTTACCAACTACAAAGTGGCTTGTGTTCCTAGTTCTGTATCTGTCACTAGCTTATTGAATTTGCTGTTTTTTCTTCCAATGTTCATGAATTAGCTGAAAATACACTTAGATTATTTGTGCAATGAAAGTATTTTGAATAGTATACTTAGAATTTATGCAATAATACTTGAATGGGATACTTAGAATTGACATATTCAATTCTAAGCATTTACCTCTAGGTTTAAAGTTGAAATTATGTTTCCATTCTAGGGACAAAATAAATCTTAAGATAATATCAAATGCATGTTTTATGTTGTTATGATAAAATAAATATTTCTGTTAAAGGTATAAATAGAATGACTAGACATTAAATTCTGCTCTTTTGATTTATTAATAGTTAAGAGTTACACCAATGTTTGTGCCATCCAATACAGAAAGATGATTGAGTATTAGATGTGTGTGCATTCCCAATTTTGAACCATCAGAGGTAGTGGGATCATTTTGCTGCTCTGAGATTAGGATGACCACATTTCCCATAAGTTGGAGTTCCATGCCTGAATTGTGCTTGTTTTCACTTTTAAAAAGGCAATTCATTTTTAATAACTGCACCCCATATTTTGTTTATGCCACATATGTTCATTCTAATAATTTATTTTGTTCACTTTGTGCAATTTTCTTAAGACTCCTTCTGTTTTTTCCTTTTCAAGCATTAAAGTTACCATGGAAATGGTACCATTGGCATCATGGCTATGCAGAAGTATGACTAGTTGTTCTTGGCAAGGTTTTAAGATTCAGACCATGTCATGGAGTGAGAAAAATCAAGGCTGACATGCATTTTAGCTTCAATATATATTTTAGCACATTAGTTACAGGGATTTATGTTTAGGTAATGTTTTGATTGAGAATTAAATGAGAGAAGAATGAGAATAAAACCTTAAAAATCTCCTAGTGATGTTGACTTGTTAATATTGTATTTTTCTCCTATATTGTCCATTAATCATTATACTAGTAATGCTAAGTATAGCATTGAAGCTATCTGTGGCATCAGTTGTTATTTGGCCATGTCTCATTTTAAAAAGTAAAATTAAGGAAATTTCTCATTTGTCCTACAAGTACTAGAATGTTCCATAGCACCAATAAACAGTGATGAAGAGGACTGTACCACCGACTAGTATTTGAAGTAAAAGTGTTCGATCCAATGTAAAAAGTGTGTTATTTTAGTATATACTATACCATCTACTCATCTGCTTTCAAAGCATTTTTGATCAACTTTTCAGGTAAGCCATATAAATGAAATAATAGCACATGTTCTGTTGTTCCTCTCAACAAAATAAGAATCATTATGAGAGTTGAGATTTTGAGATCTTTGGACATTCAGACTCAGACCATTTTTTCATTGCATCATTGTTTTATGGCAATAGGAGTCTTGAATGTGTCGCCTGTAAATATACCTTTTTTTTGGTAGAATGATTGCATTGAACTCAAGAAAATGAGGATCAGCACATGCAGAAAAGTCCTTTATCCTCTTTTTATCTGAATAAGAACAGGGCATAAATGTCTTTGTGATAGTGGAATAAAATTTCTTCCCCTTTCCTGCACTAGGATGACATGGTGACTGGAGACAGAGAGTAAGTACCATCATGGTGCTGGACAACCCTTACTAGCATAACTTTGTCCATCATATCAAGACAATTCCATATGTTTCCACAGACTCTGTCTAGAAACTTTCGTGTCAACCTCTCTTTCCTTTGTTTAATTTCTGTTCAACTTGCTGGCTTTGATAAATAATATGTAACTTTCTAGTTTAATTTCATGAGTCTTTGACTTCTGTAAAGCCCCATACATTCAAAATAAAATATAAATATATGTACTTTTTCTTTTCTTCTGTTTTGTCAGTTTAATTTGAAAACTTTAGCTACCTAACTTAAAAGAGTAAAGACAAAGTTGTTTGTTCTCATATGTAATAGAAATACCAAGATAGTATGGCTATTAAGTGGTTGTTCCCAGGTTTGGACTACTACTAGACAAGCATTTTTATTAGCATTTATATACGTCTCTACCTGGATATTGGTTATCGTTTCTTTTGAGAGTTAGAAGTGGAATTGCTGGGATGTATAGTAAATACATGGTTAATTTCGTAAAACTCTTCCAGACTGTTTTGGAAAGTTGTGCTGTTGCACACCAGTATATGAGTTCCAGTTGCTTGTTTTCTCACCACCAATTAAAAATTTCAGTTTTAAAATGTTTATCATTCTAATGGGCTTGTAACAGTATTACAATTTAGTTTTAATTTCCATTTCCATGTTAGCTAATGGTGTTGAATGTCTTTTTTGTGCATTCTGGCAAAGCCTGTGCCTGTTTTTGTAAAGTATGTTCATTTTTTTGTTTATTTTTATTAGGTCATTTATTTTCTTAAAATTGAGCAGTGAGAGATCATTATCTAGTCTGGGAACAAGTGCTTTGTTGCATGCATGTTTTATGCATTTCTCTGCTAATCCATGGCATGTGTTTTCATTTTTCTCTAATTATACATATGAAAAGTACATATTTTTAATTTTGGTGAATTCCAATTTATTTTTTTAAGCTACATTTCTTTTTAGTGTTCTATTTAGGAAAATGTTGCCTACCTCGATTTTGTGACAATTTCTACTATGTTTCCTTTGAGAAGTTTTAAAGTTTTAGCTTTTGAGTTTGGGTCTAGGAAATATTTCACAATAATTTATACCAATGATGTGATGTAAGAATTGTTTTAATTTCTTGAATATGAGCATTCAGTTGCTCCAGATACAATTTTAGAAGAGATTTTTACTTCCCCATTGACTTAACTAGTCACCATTATCAATCAATTAATGTATATTTCTATCTCCTGCAAATATCACCCCATTCTAAACATGGAGAGTTTTTGTATCCAAAAACCAGGTAACATAAGCCCTCCAATTTTATCTTCTTCAAAATTATTTTGTTCACTTAGTGTTTCCACATTCCCTTATAATTTCTTTAATTGGCTTGCTATTTTTAATCCCTTTCCCCCAAAAAAGCCTTCTGTGATTTTATTCTAAATCTTTTAGTTTGAGATTATTAGGCTTATAAAAATGTTAGAAATAGTACAAGAATTCCAAGTTATGCCAGCATCTTACATAGCCATAGAGAAATGATAAGAGTTAAAAAATGGGCATAGTACCATTGACTGTAGACAAAACTTACCTGAAACTTACCAGTCTTACCCACTATTGGATTTCTCTGTTACAGAATCATGTCCTATATCCCATATTACATTTAGGCGTTACGCTTCTTCAGTCTTTTTTGCCCAGGACAGTTCTGCACCTTTCTTTTCCTTTCTCAGCCTTGATGCTTTTGAAGTATATTAACTTTGGGAATTGTCTCTCCAGTTGAGTTTGACTCATAAGTTCTCCTGATTAGTCTGACGCCTATTTCTGAGCTGATACACTCTTCTTACTACATACGGGGCTATGAAAAGTGTCAGCATCTATGTTAACATTCCAATATGATACTGACCTTGGTACACATTTCTGAGGTTACCTATGATGAAATTACAATTTTTGCATTGTAATTACTACATATTGTACATACATGCAAATATCCTGCTTCTGGTTAAATTTTTACTTCCTAAATCTAGCAAATTGATAACTGGAACCAGCCTGTATCTATTTCTTTTCTTAATATTATCGTGTTAAACTAATAATAATCCTCAGATCTGAGTAGCTAGGATTATATGCATGATCCACCAGCACCCAGTTGTTTTCATATTTTTATTATCTTTAAGTAGTTGTGCACAGGAGTTGCTATTCAACAAAGCAGTTTATGAGTACAATGCATTTTGATCCATGTCACCCCTTTCAACACAATTTAAATATCTTTGATTTTTAAGTCTGAAATAATTTTACATTTATTGAGATTTTGCAAAAGAAAAGTTCAAGGTGTACCTAATAACCTCCCTCTGAGGTAATGTGCACAAATGAATTAAATATTTACTGAATTGATTACAGATAATTGAACAATGTAATGTTAAATAAATACAAATATAAACGAAATTAATGAAAGCTAGGCCCAATGGTATGCCCCTGAAATCCCAGTGCTTCAAAAGATGAGGTGGAATGTCCTTTGATGAGTATCCTTTGAACTCAGGAGTTTGGCCTGGGTGGCATTAGCAAGATCCCATCTCAAGAAGATGAGTTAATTAAGTTCAAAGTCAAGATGGTGATACACACACACACACACACACACACACACACACACACACACACACACACATATAATAGAAAATAATAATGCTGCTTCAAAGTAAGACAAGGATTGAGGCTGATTAATTTACAAGGGCATAGAAACCCAATACAGACCTTAAAATTTGTGCTCTTATGTATTGATTTCTATTCAGGAAGGGTAGTACAGGAAATCAGACTACCTTGAGCTATCAATGTATGGCTGGATTTATGGGGAAATTATCCTATCTCAATGAAGCCACTAGGAAAACTTGCTGTTCCTCTATGATTTTGAGGGGAAAAAATTACCAGCAAATAGCAATCCTAAACACTAAGAATTCAAGATGTGCTGACTATTTCAGCATTTTACAAAGGAACATGCCTCTCTCTCCTCCATTCCCAAAGACTCCTAAGAGTACACACTTGCAGTGAAGCATTACATATGTCACTTGTGACATATACCAGAGAAGCATCAAGGCATCTGCTCCCCAAGTAGTCACACTCAGTCTTTATTTTGCCACAATATATGGGCTGTGTAAGTCATCTCAAGAAGCACAATGCTGCTGAGTGGCACTTGGGAGGTAAGACCTGGCAGTCGCTGGCAGAAAGACCCTGGTGCTCCCTGGCTTGGCTGGCATCTCGGTGCATCTGATTTCCCAGCAGATGAGATGTCAGAATCTGTGGACACGCGGAGGGAGGAGCAGGTGTTGACCTCTGATCCACAGCCTGCTGGCACATTTCCTGTTTTTCTTCAATTGAAAAATCATCTATAGTAAATTGTTAACATTTTCTTCATTCTATCCTTCCCCAGTGCCACCTGCCATTAGCCAAGGCTTCATGTGGTGCTGCAGACAGTTCTCTCCTGGGTGCAAAGTAGAAGTGTTATCCTTGAAGTTTGCCATATTTTCTTTCCCTGTATCTTACATTAGACTTGCAGAGTTTCATTCCGCACCCCTGTTGGGCTGGAGAAGGCCTGCAAGATCATTTGGTGCAGGAAGGGCTTGTATCTATACTTCCCATTGGATGTATTGGCTTGTTGCAGGGTACTGATGATTTTCTGTGACCTGTTTTACTTTTTGACTTTTTTTAGTATATATTAATTATGTCAAGGTGTTTCACCATAGCATCTGGAACATGGATATGTTATATTTAAGAATAACCCTCTTGCCCATTCTTTCTTGATCTTCCACCTCCTATTGTTCAATAGCTTTTAGTGACATTTCTTTTATTGCATTACTTTTTTTTAATTAATTTATTTATTTTTTATGTGTGAACATACTGTACAGAGGGGTTACAATTACATGGGCAGGATAATGCGTACATTTCTTACCAAGCATTGCAGCCTCCTCCTTTGGTTTACCCTT
>NW_012267217.1:36126028-36178526 GCF_000151885.1 Dipodomys ordii | reverse complement strand
CTTTGTCGGTATCCAAGATGGAGATCACCGGTGCTGGGCGGGGAGGGGTGGCCTTCCCTTCTCTGCTCCCTGAGAAGGAGTGAGGATGTCGGGCTTCTACTCACGCCTAGTCTTGGATCCTGGGTTGTCTCTGGTCTGCAAACTGCAGGATGAAGATGTCTGCTCCTTGTCGGTTCTTGCTGGTGTTGAGTAGAATCCGCTCGCCCGCTGTGTCTGGCTCCTTCGTCCCGGACTCTCTGTGTGAGCGCTCAGGTATGGCTTCGGTCTCCGACGCTTGCGACCCTGCCGCCACCGCTGCCGCGGCGGCTGCTGGCAAGCGCTCAGATGTGTCTTTTTTGCCTTGGCTTCCCTCTCTTGTCTAACTCTCTGTCCTGTGATGGCACACTTGGTGTGATTCTCTGGCTTAGGACTGTTCACTGGAACTCTAAAACTGCTTTCTATGCGAGAGCTTGTTCAGATTCCAGCTTCTCCTCCGCCATCTTGCGCTGTCCCCTAGTGACATTTCTTATGCCATCTTTTTCATAGCTAGATTGTTTTCATTATTATTTACCCTCCTTTATTCTCTTTCCCTCTCTTCCACCTCTCATCTCCACAAACTGTACAATCGAATGAATGGCCCAATTTCCAGATGAAGAAATGCAAATGAATAATAGATAGATGAAGAAATACATAATGTCCTTAGTCATGAAGGAATTCAAATATTATTCTATCTAACCCCAGGGAGAGTAACAATCATCAATAGAACAACAACAAATGCTGATGAGGATACAAGATAAGGAGAACTTAAATGCCATTGCTTATACACTCTTGGAATATAAACCAGCACAACTATTATGAAAATAACTATGGAGGCTTTTGAAATAAAAATTAAAAATAGGTCTACCTTTTGAATCCACAATACCACTCTTGGGATCATTTCTGAATGACTGTAAATCAAAATACAAGAAAGAAATCTGCAATCATTCTCATTGTAGTTTTTTTTTAACACAAAAGCCAAATGGTGGAATCAGCTGAGGTATCCCAGTATCAATGAGTGAGTAAAGAAAATATGGTACACACAGATCATGTAATATTACTCAGCCATAAATAAAAATGAAATGCTATAATTTAGATGGAAAGTAGATGGAGCTTGAGATCATGTTGAGTGAGGTAAACCAAACTCAAAAAGTATATATGTTTTCACCCATTTGCTGAATCTAGACTTTAAAGACATACTTATACATTTACATATACATACTTATATATACACATACACACATATACATATATAAGCAACTCTTTCTATATATACACATACACACATAACAATTTGTTTTATTCCTAGTTATTAGAATAGTTTTGTATACCTATTAGGATCACAAAAATAGTCTGTGATTAACTTCCCACACTTGGGATATTAAGTATCCTTGTGAAAATTTCTTACATAGCAGATATAAAAACTTATATGCCTCCTTTGGTATTGATAATTCTATTGAAGCATATTCACCCAGACCTAATTTAAGAATGTCTACAATGAGAAGCTGAGTAATAATGAAGAGCCAGTCTATGAGCATTAGACACCTCTCTCCATCTTTTTGATCGCAAGTATCATGCTTTCCCCTGTGTCTCCATACAATGGAGTGCTAAGCACTACCAGGCTCACACAATAATAATGTGTCGTGTGTAGGTGAGCAGCTGTCATCCTGGCACATGTTAGCTATTGTTTTCATGTTCCCTCACCTGAGTCTTATCAAACTTCTTACTTTGTACTCTGAATCAAAGCATCAGAGAGAAATGCTACTTTCAACCAAGTAATTATCATATATGAGAAGGATAGAGAAGGTACCTGGTCTTGGAGATAGTAACTATTTAGCCTAGATAAGGACAAGCCCATAAATAGTATATCAAAAGAAAATTGGTGAATATCAAGGATTTCTAGATGAAACGATAAGAATCAACACCAGTAGCTATCTTGCTTTGTATTCCTACTGTGTTATTTACATTGCTTTAGACAAATCCTGGATATAAATTAATTCTTACTTTATTTTAATAAGCTCATTTAATTATAAGAAGAAGCCTATGAAATAGGAAAAATAATAATATCTAGATTTTTAAAGTGAGGTCATTAAAATGCAGAAGTAAAATACTTTGCAAAAGACTGTATAGGTTAGGATTTAAACTTGGAATGTTTTATTTTCATATTTATGTTCTAAACTATTTGAACATTAAAAAGAAGCTCAACTAACTTCTATTCTGTCATAAATCCAGGTAGAATGAAGATAATATGAACAGAGATCTTCCTCAAACCAAAAATACAGCTTTGTAGGTGGATCATAAATCTGAAGTATTAGTAGCCATAATTCTCCTCTCTTTTATTGACCTAGAAACACAGACACACTCTTCACTATCTCCAGGAGAGAACAGGACAAACTAACATGATGTGCATTTGAGTTATTGTACATGGAATCTTACCACAGCAAAATGTGTGAGAAACTGGGATAATGTCATGAAATCACTTGCAAAGTCACTTTGAGATTGAAAGTGAAGTGCATCTAATTATAAACACTATGGCTACTGTTAAGCACAAGGAAGAGAAGAATCAACTCTGGTAAAGAAAGGAGCATCTCATGATAATGAAATGGTCACTTGTCAGCCATTAAGTCTAAGAAAAATGTATAAACACAGGGCATAAATAAACAATCAATTTCTCCAAAGGTGCTGGCTAGGGAATAATTGTTCTTCAGAGATAATTGCAATTTTAGTAATACTTTATTCTTTTCAATGCATGTGAAATGTTTTTGCCATTGTGATTCTCTTTTTAATATAAGGAAGCATATTACCTCCATTTAATGCAGGTTCAATTTCATTTTCACCTGGTTTCCAAAGGAGATTCTTGGCTATTTTATAGAACGTGATGTATTTCAGAGAGGATATTGATGATAGCTTGTGCTCTCAGGTAACATTCTGGTTGCTATAGAAGCATGAAACTTTGTACATCTTAGGTATAATGAAGTATTCTGGAAATATCTCTAATGCAATCAGACCTTGTTTATCCTAATTTACTTCAAGATAGCTGCATGATCTGGTTAGATTAATGGTCCTAAATTTCCTCATGTGAAAACTAACAAGAATATTTTGAAATAAATTCCCATTTAGCTTTTAGATTATATGGATTCTTTGATAATTAAGCACGTTTACAAATCATCTACTTTTAAGCTGAATAAGTCACATGGATATTAGTCTTGAACTTAGAAGCAGATGTACTTTGCTCAAATAAAAATTATTTCCAGTAATAATATAGTTGCAGTACAAGTGTGTCTTCTCAGGGCTGCTATTCAGTCAGCCAGGGGTAGAAAGGATTGCTCTTAGTGCTTTTCAGGTCAGAAGATCAAATACAGAGCATTTTCTTTGTTATTTTTAAACACAATTTTATTGTTGTTATTAAGGTGTTGTACAGAGGGATTAGCATTTTATACGTGAGATAACAAGAACTTTTCATTTTTGGACAATGTCACCCCTGCCTTAACTTTCCCCTAGTTAAAAAGTTATAACAGCAGCGACTTTTTTCATCTGCTCCTTCCGCTTCCTTGGTGCCCAACTATCCACTACATGGAGGCAACAAAAAACATGTGTAAATGAATGGATGGAACTTTTTTCCATGGAAATCTCTGTGACCTTCAGACACAATTTTGGATTTACACAACTATATCAAAATACTTGAAAATGGATGGAGGCTAAAAAGGTGTCATGATATAAATAATTCTTATCTAACCTTCAATACCCTCTTGATAACACAGATTTAGGTGCTTTATAACTCAACAGTTTGTAAACTCTAGATTCCTTGATTTTGCATCATAAATAACACGATGGATAGAGAGATGAATTTTTAGTGTACATTTTAGAAATCATACCCACTTTAAAGTCAGAATTTTGAAGTGTTTACTTTGTCTTTTCATTGTGTGCCAGTCATAGGGCTTGAACTCAGGTCTTGAGCATTATTCCTGAACATTTTTGCTCAAGTCTAACATTCTATCAGTTGAGCCACAGCTCCATTTCTATCTTTTTTGGTAGTTAATTGCAGATAAGTCTTTCACAGTCTTTCCTTCCCCAGGATACCTTCAAACTGAGATCCTCATATCTCAGCCTCCTGACTAGGTAGGATTACAGGTGTGGCCCACCAGTGCCCAGAAGTCTGTCATCTTTATTAAGGACTTCAGAGCTCAACTATTCATTTCTTTCTAGTGAAAGTTCTTTCTGGATGCCAACATTTTAGCCTATTTGTACAGCTCTATAACAACAAGAAGGACTTAATTTATGGAGAATTGATAATGATATGGTATTTGTTGAATAGTGCAATGTGAGGACATTACCTCTTTTTAAAATTAATCAGCCTTGTTTGGAAAGTGTGAATAGATATTTGTAGCCATAGCAATAAAGCAATAAATACATGGGATTGCGAAATAATATTTTAGGAAAATTGAATAAAGGAATTTAAATGCATTTGATTTTATTCAAGTGAATTTGATGGTTTTGGTTTGGACCTAGACTTTGGAGGTCTTCCGAAACTTCAACTTGAAGAAATAAATATAATGTGAAACCAGTGTTCAGCTAGTAAATGATTTATTTAATCAATTCATTTGAATATGCCATCCATCCTCAACATTTCTGAGGGCTGTACATTATAACTATGTGGCTGAATATCATGCCTAATAATTTGCAAATTGCTTTGTTGGTGCTGACATATCACTCCACTTATAATGAAGAGTCTTTTGTGAATAAGCATCCTAACCTTCACAAGCTCTTGAGAAGGCCAAGTTGAAATAATGAATAATGCCCTATAAACCACCCTACTATAAATTGGCTTTAATATGAATGCTGTTTACCTCACAATATAGGAAATGTTTTTATTCTTGTCTTGGACCTCATGTGGCATTTCTCTTAGATTCTGCAATGACGAGCTTTATTGGGCTTTATTATTTGCTGAAGTGTTTTTATAGTTTGATTGTGAGGACTTGAAGGAGATAGATTAATAATGCAAAGAATGCATGCTGCTAACAGAATAGCACCATTTTTTCACCTTGTAAAGTTCATTAATAAAAGACTACATCATAATTTAAAAGATGCCCATCACACAAGGACAGTGTGAACTGGACTTCATACGTGTCTTCCAACACTTCTCAATGCCACTCCTAACTGTGCCAACATTTTAGCTTTCTCAAGGTTACTTGATTATCCATTCAGAAGTGTCTCTAACTGACCTTGATTAGGGAAATAAGAGGGCAACACCATCGCCTGTTTATAGACAGTAAACTGGAAAAAAAAAACTTTCTTTTCAAAATTGTTTTCCATGTTTTCTGAAATCAGTGTTTATTTTTAAATGAAAGATATAGATAGAAATATCAGTATCTTTCATAATTATTGCTTGAAAGTAAGCAAAAATATGTAATGAGTATATAGCCAGTGAAAGATTCCTTTGAGCACAAGATATACTTACATTCTACGTTGACTAGCTGTTTATATCCTACATTTTAGGGTTTACAACTCAGAGTATTATATTTCATTAAACACAAATACAATCTTTAGCTCTTCAGTTTTTCCAGTGAGAACATTTGTGTCATGAACATATACTGTAAAGACAGCAATTAAACACTTTATGAACTGGGCACTGGTGGCTCATGCCTGCAATCTTAGCTACTCAGGAGGCTGAAATCTAAGGATCGAGGTTTGAAGCCAGCCTGGGAAGCAAAGTCTGTGAGACTCTTAACTCTAATTAGCCATCAGAAAACCAGAAGTGGTGGTGTGGCTCAGAGTAGTAGAACACTGGTCCTGAGCAAAAGAACTCAGGGACAGTGCTCAGGCCCTGAGTTCAAGCCCTACGACCAACAACTACAGCAACAACAATAACAAAAATAATTCATGCAAAGACTTTAAGAATAAAAATAATAATTTTACTTAATAAAATTTTACTTAATTTACTTTTTTACTGTCCTGGGTATCTAGCTTAATTTATAATTTTTGTAAGTGTATGATTTGTTAAAGAAAGGTTTCCATTGAATTAGAAAAATATCCCAATACATTAACAAGGCTCACAAAGAAAAGCAATAATCTCTGGCCCTGACTGTTTCTCCAGCAAAACTACCACTGCCTCAAATTCAAGCCATTCTATGTTTTTGTTCAGTGCTCTTCCATGGATCTCAGTGCAATGACAGAAATGTTCTATGTGGTAACATAGCCACATGTGACTATCAAGGACATGGAATGTAGCCGATGTGGCTTTGCAGCTGAACTTTCAGGCTTATTTAATGTTAATTCATTCACATTTAAACAGAGCAACATGTTGCTATTGACATCAGCTAGTTCTTCATATGAGGTATATTTTTTCCTTATTTCTAGTCTTTCAACCTTGCAAAGATGATCTCTTTGCTTACAGCACCCCCTGATTCTGTATTCAGCTTTCTCCGATTTATCATTTTCATTGAGAGGTCTTCCTCTTATCTTAAAAACCAACATAAATGTTCCTGTTACTGGCTCTTCTGGCTTCCTATGTCCATGTCTGGGGCTTGAACTCTGGGCCTGAATGCTGTCCCTTTGCTCTTTAGCTCAAGGCGAGTGCTCTACCACTTAAGCCACAATGCCACTTTGGGTTTTCTGGTTGTTAATTGGAGAGGAGATGCTCACAGACTTTCCTGCCTGGACTGACTTTGAATTGGGGACCCTCAGAGTTCAACTCCCCTTAGTAGCTAGCATTACAGGCGTGAGCCACCGGTTCCCGGCCCTATAGTAAGAATAGTGTCTGTGAATGAAGAGGGCAAAGAGGAGGAATGCATGCAGTAAAGAACTTAATGCACATCCTACAAAATTAAGAAGAGTCAGGGAGGGGCGGGATGTGAGGAATGGGTGAGAAGGTTAAAAGGGCTGACATTAAACGGAAACTCAGTACAACCACTTAAAGATAATAAAAAACATACCTAGAATTAACATGTATTGAAGATTCCTAATATGCCAGTGAGTTTGCACCATTGAATCCACACAGACACTGAAGCAGAAAATTATTATGATTATCCTCACTTGGTACAGGAGAATCTGAGTTTTAGATAGATTAAACTATGCAGTAGGTTCACCTATAATGTTCTAAAATTATCATTATATTTTCTAATATCTCTACTTTCTTATTAGTTTCCATGATAGACTACAGTGCATCTATTACCAAAGCTTTAATATGTCTTATGACTTGAAGCTTCTCCTGTTCTCTTAGATTGATAATCCATTCTAAAATGCCATGTCTCCCAAGGCTGGCTTATCTCTGCTCCATATACATCAGCTCTCCCCCTGGTGTTGACCCTTGGCTGGCAGTTTCACCAGGATTTGGCTGCTGTCTGCAAAGGACTCTCCTAAGGCTGCTTGGACCTCTTCACAAAGTAGTGGTAAAGTTCATATAGTTTGATAAATTACTATACCAAAAGAAAAATCATGAATGGTATTGTAGTCATCATTGCTTTTGGTCTCCTTTAAGATTAGGTCAGAGAGATGAGAGAGTAACAGAGAGATGGGGGCGGGGAAAGAGAGAGAGAGAGAGAGAGTCAAAGTGAGTGAGAGAGAGAGAGAGAGAGTCAAAGTGAGAGGACAGTTGGTTAGAGAATATCCTAGGATTCGTATTCTGTGTTAGGAAGATGGCTAATACCTTGTTATCCTCCACAAACATCTGAGACAAGTTTGTGGGCATTTAGGACACATTTCCTCATGGGGACTCACTGAAGAAGTTCCTTCTAGCAGAAGCACAAATTCTTCCTTCAGCTCATAGACTACTTGGAGTAACTTAGTTCTAGTATTTAGAATGAATGACTCAATCCAACTCAAGCCAAATCCCTTTCAAAGCTAAGCCTTTGCCACTGATTAAGACAAAATGTTCTCACATTATATCTGGATTTTTGTTTGTTTTTTCTTATTTTTTTCCAGCAGAGACAGCTTCAGTCTTTTAATTTTTTTGAAGTAGGAATTATCCATATTTAATTATGGAAGAGTCATCTCAAATTTTCCAGGCGATTCATAAACTTATTCTTCCCCCAAAAAGCTCAGTGTTTGATGACAAGGAAAGATTTTGTGTCATTGTTATTTGTTTGTGTTTTTGCTTGCAATACTGGGAATGGAAATCATAATCTTGTTCTTGCTCTACCTTCTTGACCCAGGCTCCCAGACTCTTTTTTTTTCAGATAAGTTTTTACATTAACTTTTGTTTGTTTGTTTGTTTTGTTGGTTGTGGGGCTTAAACTCTGGGCCTGGACACTGTTCCTCAGCTCTTCAGCTCAAGGTGCTCTACCACTTGAGCCACCGAGCCACTTCTGGTTTTCTGGTGGTTTATTGGAGATAAGAGTCTCACGGACTTTCCTGCCCAGGCTGACTTTGAACCATAATCCTCAGATCTCAGCCTCCTTAGTAGCTAGGACTTCAGATGTGAGCCACTGGCTCCCAGCTTCACACTAAATTTGACTCTACTGGTCCTGAACCATGTTCCTCCTGTCTCTGTCTTCCAAGTAGCTGGGATTACAGATGTGTGTTACCATCCCTAGTCCCTCCTTTTTCTCTTTAGAGAAAGACAGGCAACAAAAGAAAATTCCCCCAGTAATTTGTTCCATAGAGATTCTCTAATCATTGAAATATCTTAATCTACTGTATTTTGTTTACCACAGTCCTGAAGTAGATATAGGTTAAGGATGACAAAGCCAATATTTCTGTCATGTTAAAAAAAATCCCACATAAAAAATTTTATGCTTCAAAAAATAGAGAGACATTTCACAACTTAATGCTTATTATATGTTTTGGGAACTCATTATCAACCAAGAGAACAATGTCTCAATTTTGCATTCTGTACTATATATACATTAATGAAATGTTACAGCTTCCTTGACCTTGCAGCATATATTTTGGGGATGTACAGAGAAATCCTATACTTGTAGAAAATCAGAGACTAGAGGGTTGAAGAGATATTTTCTTTCTACCAGTAGTCTCAAGCCAATCTTCTTCACTGAAGGTGTATTTCAAGTTGGCAAGACTTGCACTAAAGTATTCCAGTTCTTATAATATCATTATGGTAGATACAGTTGTGTGGCACTGTGTGGAGTCTGGAATAAAATTAGCCATTGTTTTAATGCAGTCAATAAAATAAGTTGGACTCATTGTATCCACAAAGCAGGCATGTGTATCCAGCACATCTGCCAGAGTCTGAAATGTAGGTGAATCCCCAAAGACAGAAACTCAATTTCTTCCTAACTCATAGAGGTAAGCAATACCCATTACATTCTATAGGCCAGGAAGAAATGTCAAAAATCTTAATTGAGAAAGGGCCATGATGGTTTGCATTTTATGAGGCTTCAAAAAAGAAATAGCCTGGAGGTTAAGCATGGTCTTTAATATACAAAATATTTATTGAGAAAATATGGCTTAGGCTATATGCTAGCCCCAATTCCCTGACATCTGCTATTCTCAAAGACCTTGTGTTTTTGTTAGAAGGGAAGGACATGGATGAAATACTCAATTAGTATATGTCTGTATCAGTAAAATTATCCAATAAACAACAAATACCTGGTACAGTAGAGCATCTCCTTTGATGGGAATTTAATAAACACTTGGTAAGTAAGTAAATCAATAGTAGAGATGGGACTTAACTTCTCAGAAAAGATCTCATGGATCAACAGGGTAGTTCTCTGTGTTTTATTTCACCCACTAACTTCCAATTGACGTGACTACAGTTTGATGAATCAAATTGTTTTGCTTGGATAAGATAGATTTCAGTCCTTCAATGACTTCAATAGGAGAAAAGATTGAGTCATTGCTTTGGGAATAAAATGGATGGAGGAAAGGAAGGAATAAATCAGGTGAAGATGAAAAGCCTCAGCTTGAGGCTGTCTTTATATTCAGTGCCAGAATCACGGTAGGACCTATCCTACACTAATTTTCAGGTTAATCTACCAGCCAGTTTATAAGTGGAGGTAGACTTTTGCTTTATTTTTAATGTTGATTTTTTTTAATCTATCAATACACGGATGGTAGATTTGGCCAGAGGCTGCAACCGCAACTTTTCTTTCAAGGTTCGAAGAGGCAAAGAGTTTCCTCAACTTAAATTTATTGTGAAAAGTTTTCCTAAATGAAATTTAGTCTCTGGGAGAGGGAGTTTGAGCAATAAAGAAATAGGGATGAAAGATGTTTGATTTAAGCAAAACCATCCTGGATATATAGCTTTGACATTCCAGCAATGGGGCAGGAATGCATTTCATAGAAAATTAAAAACAATGTTAGGATGCATTGATCTCAGCTGATTGTTATGACTCTGTAGGCAAGATTACTTTAAAATTATACTAGTTGTCCTTACACTGTCAACTTTACTGTTGAGTTTCTTTCTAAATATCTTTCCCACTTTATCAGTACCTAATTGGTGGAAGGCCTTTAAATATTAAAGCCAGATATAAAGCTCTTTCTTTGTTGTTTGCATATTACATTTTTAATGTTTATTAATGGGTATTGTCTCTTAACTTTTTTTCCTTCTAGACTGGAACTCTACCACTTGAGCCACAGTTCTATTTCTGACTTTCTGGTGGCTAATTAAAGAGTATCATAGACTTCCCTACCTGTTGTGGCTTTTACCGTCAATTCTCAGATCTCAGCTTCCTGAGTAGCAAGGGTTAGAAGCATAACCCTGTAGCACACAGCTTACTTTTGGGGGAGGTGAAAATATTAGTTAAATGTTTTTGTATTGTTTTAAAAGAAATGTCTTCATTTTAATGGGACCATTTTGCTGAATAGTTTGTGCAAACATGGCTAGTGCCCCAGCCTCTGAAAGTTTGTTTCTTTGACACTGTTTATCTATCTCATAGAGAAATCTCCGTATGTAAAACCTGATTGGGGGAAGGATGCTTTTTTCTTCAGAAAAACTCTCCATCCAACCCAGTCATCAAGTTTTTGATGTGTGTTTAAATATTACTCTAATTGGTGTGTGTATGTTAAGAGCAGTTCTGTTAACACAGGACTGAAAGGTTGTACTGTTTTTCTTTATTCATGTGTTGATGTTTGTTTGAATTTGTATATTGGAGCCCTCATATTTTAGGTTATAAGTCCTTAAAGGACAGAAATTGTTATTTTCTTATTAACTTTGTATATCTTCGAGTATGGGTCTATGTATATACAAAAGCTTAATGCATTCAATCTGTTGAAAAATTACAGGGGCCTGGGATTCTTCAAGGGTAAAATGGTATTCTGTGATATTTTCATTTAAACATGGAATTCATCCAGCCTAATTTTTTTAACAAAGCTGTCATAGGTAAGGTTATATATGAAGGAGAATGAAAGCAAAATATTTTGTGTCAACAACATACACTAGCAGAAGGGAACATAATAATGTGTAGGTGCCATGTAAAAAGTCATTTCCTTCCATGGTTTTTTTTCTGTTACTGTTTACAAGACAAGAAGTGGAAGGAAATAAAGCCTGTCTGAACGCCACAGTGTTTGGCATATCGGCAACGGAAAATCCTGGGTTTGAATTCCTTTCCTGCCTCATAGTATATAATATTGACTACTTGATTTAACTTCTGAAGATTTTCCTATCTACACAGTAACATTTATAATACCTGCTTGGGAGTTGATCTTAAAATCTGCATGTAGATGTCTTACCAAGTTTATAATTGAAGGAACTGAGGGCAGAGCAGTGTAAGATTGACTCAAAGTCACATTGTCAGTGCCTGGCAGGTTTTCTGACTCCAGATCCTGTGAAAATTTAAAAGTGAGTAGAATTGAAGAGAATAAAGTTAAGTCATGGGTGTATTCAAACTGAAAGTATCTCCCAAAACTTTGTGATGTCTGTCTAAGAAGCAGAAAGAAGGCATGATTGGAGTCATCCACCATTTGCATTATTTAAGTTGGTGGTAAGTGAAGGAACACTTCACACAGTACTGGACTTAATAAGATAGAAATATGACTTTGCAGCATGTAACTGTAGACAATCTAGAGTTATGGATCAGTTTCAAAATGATTGAGGATTTAGGTTCTCAATTGTGTGCTACCATTCTTAACACACCACTTCCAAATGGTGTTCAAAGCAACTGTTTCCTAGCTGGCCAGCCCATCTGCTTTCTAACAGTAAAGATGAGGAGTCATGCTTGTCTAGCTTGTATTTGATTAGCCAGATAAGGTCATATGATTATACTAGCATCAAGGAGCTTGAAGCCAAGAGCTAAGCCAACTTGGAGTTTTGTAATTGAGAAATGGAAGAAAGGGGAAGACAGCCAGAACTCTCCACCACTTCATTTGTCTAAAACTTTTGTGCTTGAAAAGTAGTTTCAGTAAAATAACTTCTTGTCTACTGTCTCCTTTGCTTTCAACTGGATTAAAAAATAATTTAAAGAGGAGCTGTAATAGAATATCTGGGCCATTTGGGTTTTCAACTACAAACAATATCTCATTTAAAATAATGTAGAAAGTTATCTATACAATTTTTCATCAATAATAAAATGCTGTTAAACATCCCAGTGTAAAGACTCATGGACTATATAACATTTTAAAAGGTGATGCATGTTAAAGCCACACTGTATTTTCTCTTTGTAATCTTCTTTAAATGTATACATTTTGTAATTTTATTCAAATGTAAGTTTGATTTTTCAGATATCATTCTTAATTATATCAAATAATTGCTAATATTAAAGAATATAGAGGTATAAGTTAGATGTTATTCATGTGGAAAATATTCTCTATATTTATCATTTCATTTTTCTTCCACCCCCTTTATACTTTCTGCTACCACATATTTGTATTTACACATTTTTTGTTTTTTCCCCTAGATAACATGCCAACCAGCTGCTTTCTCCTAAAATTTTATATATGAAAATTAATAGAGGTAAATACTAATAGAACTGCAAGATTAAACTATCATCAGAGAACAGATGATGATATTTCTGTTAAGTTACACAAATGACAAATGTTTGACACAAGGAGAGAAAATGGAAGCTAGTAGTTCCTACAAATTACAAACAAGAGTAACATGAAGAATGGAAAAAAGAAATGACCAAGGAAATAAGAGAACTTTTCTAAGAAGAAAAGATTCCTTTGTTATACTAGTTTATATCAGGATTGAAATAAAAATTGAAACAGCCAAAGGTAAGAAGCAAATAAACTAAACACACACACACACACACACACACACACACACACACACACCAAGAGATATCCTAAGCAAATTATCTTAAGAGATGTAAATTTTTCAGAGAAAGTAGGCAATTTATAAGAAATAAGAGACATGCTGTGAACATTTTTCTTTGATTGCATGGGACGTTAAAAACAAAGAGAATATTTTCAGAGCTCTGAGGGAAGATATTACAAAAACTGTACTTACGTGCCTGAAAAAGCTAGAACTCTACACCGATCTGAACGAATTAGTTAATGGCATTTTCATATAAAATAATGGTTGCGTTCATCTGGTGCCATAAATAGAAACCAAAAATACTACATTTCTTTCTGCTTTCAGTTCTGCCATCCTGAGCGGCAGGAGGCGGGGCTTCTGTTGAGATGAGCTAATAGTTGAAAGATGCCATCAGCTCTTTGGATGATTACATCAAGGACAATATAGACTGAAAATAAATATGTCTGTGACTCCTTAGGTAAGGGGGGGTTAAAATTTTCTTTTAACCAGTGAAGAATATATTTTCCAAAAACTCTAAGTAGATATAGTCTGATTAGACAGAAATTATATCTTATGGCCATGTTAAACCAATCACAATGGAAAGATATTACTTCAGTTGACTTAAACCAGTAACAAATCATTCATTCTTTATGGAGTCGGCTTGCCCTGAAGCACATGGGCATGCAGAAAAGAAGGAATACTTAAGCAAAAGCAGGGTTTCTTTAGAAATAAGGGGAGGGGGGACATGTGAATGTTGACAATGTGTAAAATATTCAAGCTGTTCAAGGAATAAGTAAGGATCCAATAAATACTCTTTGAATTAGATTAAAAACTGGCTCTGATATAATAATAAATAGTAAGAAGACAACAGATTTAAAAAGTTTATGATGTAAACAATAAATTAAACATATCAGGGTAACAGTAATTGTAAATGGAGCAAATTCAACTTTTAATATGTATTTACTTTGAGTAAAACCAGAATGTACACACATATCCAATTTAGA
This sequence comes from Dipodomys ordii, assembly GCF_000151885.1. Lineage (NCBI taxonomy): Eukaryota > Metazoa > Chordata > Mammalia > Rodentia > Heteromyidae > Dipodomys > Dipodomys ordii. The sequence goes on along the minus strand of NW_012267217.1, from coordinate 36,164,381 downwards.
AGAGTTACACGAAGAAGAAAATGATATTATATCAATATACAGCTTACTTGAAAAATACAAAAATAAAATGGCATAGAAAGTTTGAAACTAAATAGAGAAATACTAATAGAAAGTAGATATGCTTAAGTAAATAAGACTTTAAGTAATATAATCCACCAAGATATGAAGTAAATGATATTTTTGTGCCACAAATATTATGGAATAAAATGTATGGAAAGAAATGTTTCAGGAATGTAAGAAGCAATATAGGATTTGAAAGGTTAGGAGGCTTCAGTAGGTAACCTGAGTTTTCAAAAGGATAAGTTCATAAATATGAGTGAAGATTTAGAATTTAACTGACAAATGTAATAAGTACACATAAATAAATCATGTGCGTGCTTTTCAAAAACATATGCAAAATACATCAAAATTGTTTTTGAATTCATGGTATTTACTATGTGCCAGCTGCCACTCCAAGGACAAGCCTGTTCTCAACTATTACACTAGGCCGCAAAGAGATGTTAAGCAAATTCTCCAAGGCAGAAATAATACTGAGCATGTTTTCCAACCACAGAACAATAAAACTGAAATTAGGAACAAAGAAAAAAAATTTTAAAAAAATCAGTTCACTTAAACGTCTTCAAACACCCAATAAATAATTATTAGATTAAAGAGAAAATAAAAATTCAAAAAAACAGGATTTTGAAATGAAGCATGAGAGTATTACAAATAAAAATTGCTGTGGCAGAGCCAAAAATGGTGGCTGAAGGAGAAAAATCAGGAGCTTAAATTCATTTATTAGGAAACACGAAAAATAAATCTGAATGTGAATCAAGAATTAACTAAAAGGGCTGGAAAAGGAATATAAGTAAACAAGAAGAAAACAGGAAGAAGTTAATAAAGATAAAAGCAGAAATTAATAACCAAAGTTAAAAACAGACTTGATCAATAAAATTAAAAGCTGGTTCTCTGAAAAGAATTTAAATAGCCTAATCTTGGGCAAACTTCATTAAGAAAAATAAACTTAAATACACTTTATGACTTTATAAGAAAGAAATAGAGCATGACTACAGAGCTTATTTATTTATTTTTGATGCTGGTCTAAGAACTTGAACTCAGGCCTGGGTGCTATTCCTGAGTTTCTTTTGCTCATCTTGAGCTACAGCTCCACTTCCAGCTTTTTTTGGTAGCTAAGTGGAGATAAGAAACTCAGACTTCCTGGCATGGCCTGTGATCCTCAGACCTCAGCCTCCTGAGTAGCTAGGGTTATAGGTATGAGGTGTGTTTAACAATGAAATGGGATACCAAGTAAGGATGGTTTAACTTTAGGAAACCTAAAATGTAATTGGCCACTTAATCTGAATATAGGAGAAATGTCACCAGATCATCTAGAAAGACTCAGGTTATTCCTAAGAAAGGAATAAAAACTCCTTTAATTAGTAACAAGTATCTATTTAAAAAGATATATCTAATGTGGTAAGAATTAAGATTCTAGTTGCATAAAACAAAATTAAGATGAAGGTGATCATTGCTCATGCAAAGAGAAAACTACTCATTATTTTAAAATTTTCTTCATATTATTGAATTTGTTTCTCTCACTATCATCATGATATTATTATTGGGGGGTGGGGAAGGGGTGTGGTAATGCTGTTTAAACTTAAGGCTTTGCTTTTGCTAGGCAGGTACACTACAATTTGAACCACTTCAAGCCCTTCTAGCTGCTATTACATAGACTTCAAAATATTTCACATGATGAGATTAAAGGTAGTGAAATTCTTTTATTTTTCCAAATTTGTGTTGATATTTCAGGCAATTCAGTGAGGTAAGGAAATTGAAAAGATGCTAAAAATCCCAATTTTTTTGTTACAGATAAAATGAACCACCCAATAGGCACATTTCGTCATGGAATGAGCAGTAAGGTGGTAAACTATTCCATAAGTTGGGTTTTTCGAATGTTTCTGAAATAATCAACTTGAAAACAAGTAATGAAAAATCAATTAAAAATCAACTCAAATAAAGCATGAAATAGGGATAAAATGAGAAATAATTGTGCAAGGTTTAGATGAGGAAAGCTCCAAAACTCGATGGAAGTATCCAGAAGTAGGCATGAATGAAAGACAAGATGCATAATGATAGGGCCAGGGAAGATTCAGTCCTGACAGCTCTCACTTCTCCCCAGATTAATTTATAATTTTGAATCTGGATTCATGAGTACCTGTTAACAGCACAATGCATTTTTAATGGAACTGGACAAATTGATATTAAATTTTATCTAGAGTGAAACATATATTACAATGTCCAAGATAACTTTTAAATGAAAATAGCAAAGAAAGGAGACATCCAGGCAGATGTCAAAATGCCAAGCAGCTACTGGTAGAAGTAAAAACATTAACCACATGTTCATATGTAAAAATGAACTAGGGGGAGTTTTAATACCTTTGGGATGTATTTTGGGGGGAAACTTTATCATCTAGTTTTGTGAAAGTTGGCTCTGGAGTCTGATTTCATTGTTTAAATTCCCTGTTCTATCTATCACTAGATGAATAATAATCTTTGACAAATAATTTGTCACCATTAACAAAATACAGAAGAATAAGTTACAAATTACTGAGGAGTATTATTGGGAGAAGCAAAGAAAATCTTGCGTTTCATGCATGGCACAAAAACAAGTTTGCCAAATTTTAACTATTACTATTCACTTCTTGAACAGATTTTTGTTGATAGTATAGTATACTATAAACTAGAATTGTATTTTAATGTTGTGATTACTATTGTTTCTATTACTATTGGAAAAAGAAGGCATTGTTCAAGAAACAAGAGGGCAAGAAATTAATTATTATTTGTTTAGAGGGAAAAATATTCCATATCTCCTAAAATATACACATTTCTCACATAGATTAAAGATGAAACATGATTAAGAGGAGATCAGTATCTACAGACTCAAGAAAACTTTTAAGCTTATTAAAGTAAGATGTGTGTGTGTGTTTTGTGACATCATCGGGTCATCAGTTTTTTCCCTCAAGTGACAGCTTGCTTTCTCTTCATTTCTTTCACATAGACTCCTTTGTTATGGGGGACTCCTCATATTTTACTTCTAAATCCCGATCGGATTTTCTGCAGTAACTTCTGCAGGCACTATATTAATTTAATTGTCTTAAATTCTTTGTTTCATTTACCTACCTTTTAGAAGTTACTGTCATTTGCTAAGATTTTGAAGTTATGTTAATTTGGGAGTTGGAAGCAGTGGGGTTTGACTCAGGACCTTGCCACTTGCAAGACTGTTGCTCTACTACTTGAACCATGCCTGTAGCCTTGTTTTCTTGTCTTGTTATTTTTCTATTTCAGCCTCTGGAGTAACAAGAATGACAAGCATAAGCCACCACTACGTGGCTGATTTTCATCTTATTACATAAGAAAGTCTTTGGTGTACTGGTCCTGAGCTTGAACTTAGGTCCCTGAGCTCTTCTGATCAAGGCTACTGCTGTACTATTTGAACCACAGCTCCCCTTCTGGCTTTTTGGATGGTTAATTGAAGGTAAGAGTCTCAAAGACTCTTGAGCTGGCTTTGAGCCATGATCCTCAGATCTCAGCCTCTTGAGTAGCTAGAAAAACAGGCATGAGCCACTACTCGTGAATGAGAAGACAATGTTTTTTGATCAACTTGAAGGATCTCTTAGTTGACCATACACGCTCTGATTTGGGCCTGAAGCAACACTTTCTTTCTTTTTTTTTGAAGTTATTACTGAAATTTACCTTATTTTTTTATTGTGAGAATACTGTACAGAGGAGTTACAATTACATGGGCAAGATAACGAGTACATTTCTTATCAATCATTGTTATGGGAAGGGATGGGAAGGGGAAACTTCCATGAAATTTCTCTGTTTATCCTCCCTCAACCCAGTGTCCAACTCAAACCTAAATACAGAAATCCAGAGTGGCCCTTCCTGGCTAAGGAGCCTGACATGAAGCTCAGGATGGTTTTTTCCTAAGCATTTTAAGGCACTCGATATACCTCTCTGTCTAGGGTGAATGATGGGCTGCAGAATTAATTCCTCAGTGCCCTACTCTTATTTACACTATCTCTCCCTGTCTTGTCCTTCCAGAGGATTTCTCTCTCAGTGTTGAAATTCTCCATCACTTGGCCTCTCAGTGGGTATGGAAAGGAAATACTAAGGAAGCCAAATTTGCCCTGAAACATCAGAAAACTAGAGGTAGAGGCAAGATAATCTTTCTTCTGTTGTCTTGAAGAGGTCCATGTTGCTGAGGTAGATGGAGACAGTACAAAGTAGGTGAAAATCCATAGTCGTGCCTCAGAGGTTTTCAGTCAAGGCAAGGTGGGTGGGAGCAGCAATTTTCAAGGCCTATTGTGTTGTGAAACTCTTCTACCTTTGCAGGTCTTCATCAATATTTCATTAGGAAAAAGTGAATGGGTGGCACAGAAGTTCATTTATTATTTTTGTTTCAGAATGTTGTTATGTGTTCATTGTCTAACACTTTAAAGATACAGGGAAGCAAAATAATATAAGGAAAACATTCAAAGGATGGGGATTTATTGCAATGATAGAGAACTTATTCAGGCACACAAGTCTGGGGTTTGATTCTTAGCACCTTATGAGAATAGGTAGACGTGGAGCTGTGGCTCTCGGGGTACAGCACTAGCTCTGAGCAAAAGAGCTCAGAGACAGTACCCAGGCTCTAAGTTCAAACCTAGGAACAGCACAGCAAAGAAAAGACTTTCATATGGAATGGAAGATGAAAACCAACAACACAGTGGTGGCTTATGCTTGTAGTCTTAATTAGTCGGGAGGCTGAGATAGAAAAATGACAAGACAAAGAAAACAAAGCTGCAGGCATGGCTCAAGTAGTAGGACTCTGGTCTAGCAAGTGGCAAGGCCCTAAGTCAAACCCCAGTAGTTCCCACCACCAACTTAACATCTTGCCTTTCAGTCCTATCTACTTCCGGATACTTTCATGCAGTTTTGTAGCTTTCCTCATTTAACCTTGCACAGTAATGTTTCAATTTATCCCTATTTCATGCTTTATATGATTTTATTCATGCAGACAAGGTTTGATCCCCAGAACCTCAAGAGAAAAAAAAAAGACTCGAAGAAAAAGCAAAAACACTCAAAATCCATCCACCCAGAGAAAATTACAATAAACACTTTTATTCACCTTTAATGATTGTTCTACACGTGATCTGTGCTTAGCAATAATTATGTTATAAGGCAATTTTTATAGTAAGTAAGCCTTACAAGAAACTTTTTACCTTCGTAAAACATCATAGACATCATTTTGAATGAGTTTTTCCCGTTGTTTGCTTGTTTTGCAGTTGTAGGAACTAAACCTAGAGCCTACGTATGCTAGGTCAGTGTCTAAACACTGGCCTGCACTCAGCCAAGATGAAGAGTCAGCCTGATGGGTTGTATGTGCAGGTCAGCTGTGTTCATCAGTGTATCCCAGAGGCCAGCATAATGCCTGGTACATGCAAACAAATATTGGGTGGGAAAAATTAAACATATTGTTTCTTAATTAATTACCGGTTGTATATGATTTCATTTTTTTCCCTAGAATTACAATACTTTTCCATTGAACAAATCTGGCTAACGGGGTTCCTTTCTCAACTCATTAAGGACTTGATACAAGTCCTTAAAAGTATACATACATCAGGAATGGAGCTAATTTTACTCAGGCATTTATTGTAAGAATAAAATATGTAACACAATCCTGTACCATTCAAGTTTCCTGTTACCTGTTTTATCTTCATGAAGAATACTGTGACTTTTTGTAAATATTGAGGAATATGACACTTCCAGATGCTTCTAATGGTTGCAAATGGTTAAATTGTAATTTCTGCTTTTAAAAGAGAGTTTTCTAATTTATGGATGTTTCTTTTACTATTCTATTTCAGTAATCAAAATTTGGCTCTTAACACTGAAATCAGGTAAATGATATTTTGGGATAAAAGAAGATAATTTTTCTACAGCTATACATTAACTTCCCAGAATATTGATTTAGTTCCAGTATACATTCTGACTATGGTACAGAGGTCTAACAAACATTTAGCAATATCAAATTTTAATATTCTCAATAGAATGAATGGAACAAAAGTAATTCTTGTAAAATATCATGGAAGTGAAAATAATTTTAGTAAAAATAATTTAATAAAAATTAATTCAGTTTTTACCATTTTGAACTTGTATTTTGCTTATGGCAGTGAACATATAGCTATATAATTCATTTTTTTTCATCTCATGGAGCTAAAGTTTTTAGACAGTTGAGGAAAAGGAGTTTGTTAAGATGATGTCAAAATAACTCATCCTATGAATCTTCAAACCAATCAATGTCATGAAAAACAAAATCAAACCAGTCAATAAGTTTAGGGAGAGATTTTCGTTTTGCATTTAAAGATGATATTTATGAACTATCATTGGCATATCAGACATTTGGATTGTTTTCCTGTATTAAGTGATAGATATATGGTCTTGCTCATTTATAAAACATCTGGCTAGAGTTAGGGATTCAGTTTGTGGCCACAGAACAGAAGGAATCTATGAGCCATCAGATGTATTAAATCCAGTCTTTTGCTGTCAATGCAGCGCTCTAGCCAACAGAATACTTCATAAAACTCAGTGACTGACTTTTACATATTTCAGACAGAAGCTTTGGCATACCTAGAGACTAGAGTTCTAAATATTAGTAGATATATTCCTTTGAAGTGTGTCTGTTTGTATATTTGTTGAAGGAAGACACTCTATGGAAAATTCTTGTACTTGTAGTATATTAGGTAGTATAGTGTTATCAACAAATATTGCAGTGAAATCTCTCTCTCTCTGCCTCATCCCTTCTCTTCTCTTCATCCCTCTCTCCCTCCCTCCCTTCCTTCCTTCCTTCCTCATTCTCTCCCTTCCTTCTTTCCTCCCTCCCTTCTTTCCTCCTTCCCTTCTTTCCTTCCTTCCTTTCGAAGATTTCCTTCCTTCCTTCTTTCTTCCCTCTTTCCCTCCCTTTCTTTCCTTTTCTCTCTGTCCTTTCTTTCCTTCCTTCATTCTTTCCTCTGTCTCTTTCTTTTTTCCTTCCTTCCTTCTTTCTCCTCTTTTTTAGTTGGTCATAGGGCTTGGGTGCTATCCCTGTACTCTTTTGCTCAAGGCTAGCACTCTACCATTTTCAGCCACAACTCCATTTCTGGTTTTCTGGTGGTTAATTGTAGATGAGTCTCAGAAACTTCCCTGCCTGGGCTGGCTTTGAACTGTGATCCTCAGGTTTCAGCTTCCTGTATAACTAGTAGCATGAGCCACTAGAGCCTGGTTCTTCTCTTCTTTTCTCTCTTCTTCCCTCTCCAAAATATAGCTTACTAACTATGTGATAGCCGCTGTAGGTGGCCTAGATTCTGGATATGAATCACTGGGAGTCCTTCAGAGTGATGAATTTCCTCTGTAAGATGTGGACCTTTGACACTGTCTTTGGACAAGATGGACTCTCCTTGGCTTTGTGTGTTGTGAGGCAGAAAGAATTTTGGTAGTAGTTACATCAGTGTCAATCTAGACAAAGCAAGATTCTGGCCAGTTTTGTTGTAATATAGAACACTAAGCTATCTAGTTGATTTTAGGATTTTTTTGTGATATAAATTAGTAAAATTCTACATTGGAGAAAGCAGGTTATAAAAGATCTCTTAAAATGTTTTCTGATAATTTTAGGGCTATATTTTGACAAAAGTTAATAGGTTTTTAAAAAATAACCTAAGCAGTAGTTTTCTGTTTTAAATAAGATTTTCCAGCTATATGACAAACATGCATTTTTCCCTAATTAAACTCTACTTGCAGCTGAATTTGGTGGCTCATGCCTATAATGTTAGGTACTTGGGAGGCAGAAATAGGAAGATCATGATTCAAGACCTGCCTGGGCAGGGAGTAGAGAACTAGTGAGACCTTTCTCAAAGAAAAAACTGGATATGGTAACCTCTACTTGTAATCAAAACTTCAATATTGGGATACTGAGTTATAGAAATGGGGTTTGAACTCATATCTACTAAACACCATATCCTATCTTACGTCCTAGAGTAAGGAAGTCCAAAACCAATCCAGTAATACACACACACACACACACACACACACACACACACACACTAAAGATCTCTCAGGAAAGTGAATATAGCAGCAGAGTGACTAAGTGTGCCTTTAGATCACAATTGGGTGTGCATGTAGTACTAAGGGTAATTGGTCTTGTGGTTCTGGTTATAAGACATGAAAGACCAAAGCCACTATGTTTCACTCATTATGTTAGATATACACTGCTGTCTGAAGTTTTCTTTCTTTCTTTTAAACAGAAGAGGAAGCTAAATCTTTAGAAAATTCAGAATCCGGCTTAGTTTAAGAACTTGTGGGTACTGAAGGATGCAATGGAAATGAAGTAGGATGAAGCTTCTACAAAGTGCCTGCACTTTCTGCTGTAATGTGCTTCTCTTCTCATACACAGATGTTGCTCAAGGTTCTTATCAATGTTAATCTCTCTTCAGAAGCCTTCTTAGGTGGAAACTATTGTTATAACTAGAGAACAGAAAACGGTGTCAATTTCGAACATGTTTATGTACATCTAAGTAATAAGAGTACCTCAACATTCTGATAATGCATTTAGCTCTGTTTTGTATTCATTCATGCACATGCACAAACATACACACACAAAGATATGTGGATTCCTGGATAGATTGAAAATAATCAAAATTCTCTCAAAATTACCTTGCGCACAAGCTACTTAAATGTTCTTTATTTAAATACGGTTCAGATATTCTTTAAAAATGATATGGTGGTATCTTGTGAACTCAAAGGCAGTGTTGGAATAAACTATTGTGGTTACTCTGTTTGGCCTGCAGTAAATGCTGAATAATAGGAACACCCTAAGCCTCAAAGTAGTTGAAAAAAACGGAAAATAATCAGCCTGAGGCAACAGTTTTTGATGAGTCTCTTCTATTCATAGTAGGCGGCCTGAAAGGAAGCCAAGAAAATATGTGTCCTACATCATTATCTCTTGCCAATGGATACAATCATCCTGGATATGAGTCTATTCTATGACCACCGTGTTATGTGTATCAGATAAATATTCTTATTTTCCCACAGCTAAGGTTGTATACTCTGAGCCACTCAGTGAAGTCAACTCTTTGTTTCAAGTGGTGATTTCTGTGACTCATTATTTTACGATCATAAGTAAGTTTGATGATCTGTTTGTGATGACCATCTAATAGAAAGATACAATTTTATTAGATTAACATCCTAAGGGCTGGGAAGGTGGCTCAGTGGTAGAACTCTTGCCTTGCATGTATGAGGCCCTGGGTTCGATTCCTCAGCACCACATAAGCAAAAAGAAAAAAGCCGGAAGTTACGCTGTGGGTCAAGTGGTAGAGCGCTAGCCTTGAGCTGAAGAGCTGAGGGAGAGCACCCAGGCCCAGAGTTCAGGCCCCACGACCGGACCCCCCCCACAAAAAAATCCTAAAATTATTACCTAAATAAGTGAAACATGAAATATAAAGTTGGGACCTTTAACTATAGTATATCAGATGTGAAGATTTGATTGCAACATTGTTTTTTACATGGTTTTGTTTGTGTTCACTTGGTTGATTGATTTTTTTTATCATAAGGAAAATTTGTCTATTTCCCTTCTTAAGAAACTAAAACTTTTTTAAACTTTCTGTTCCCCAATTGGCTTTTGTCTTTGTTAGGATTTCTTGCATTTCATAGAGGGTGTGTTTTCTTTCTAGAATTAATTCACTATTATTTTCTCCTTCCTGCTCCATTTCACTGAGTCATTTATAATTTTGTCAGATTTATTTATCTATCCAAAGCACCAAATTTATCCTCAAGTCATTCTTTCAAACAGCAAGAGACCAAAAAAGAAAACATTAAAGGACTCCAGTGCTCTCACTAAGAAACTGCCAATTCAGTCAACAAAATTTAAACTTCCAGTAAAAACAGAAAACTCTCTGAGGTGTAGACCCCAATGGCTAAGAAAAGCCACAAGTTCAAGTTGACCTCGCCAAGAGCATTTATACTCTTAGCCAAACTTATTAAAAACAAAATTCATTTGAAGGGGAGAAAAAAAAAAACATACTACTGGGTTTCAAAACATCAAGATGACAGGCTACAAAAGGATTTTATTTTTAATAATCTTGCCTACTAAAGAAGACTTTAAATCTGTTTTTCTTTCAAGTTCCTCTGCTTCCCATTTTCCAGCCTTTCCTAGAACAGGCAATCCACCCTTGTGACTGGCAAACAAAGCACCACATTTGGCAGGATTTCATTTTCAGGAAGCATTTATTTTTCTTGCTAGTATTATTCTGTAAATACTTTCCCACCTAGTCTTAGAAGGAAAGATAAACCAACAGAAGATCAAATGCTTTCAAAAGATAATAGCTGACCAATGCTACTCTACTTTGAAAATCTAAAATGGTTCAAGGGCATAGTCTAAACTGGTGCCTTGTTCAAAAACTTAGCTTTGTTGCTTTGTGTCCAGAGAGATATGCTATTTTAAACTGGTTTGCATTTAATAGCTGATGGTTGGTAGCTAGAAAAAAAATAGTTGATAGCAAAAAAAAAGAAAGGATGTGGCAGGACTGCCAAGTTCAAAGTCACCACTGATGATCTCAGAATGTGATATCTGCAAGAAATTTACTTCTCTAATGGCTCTACAGGTGAAGATGTACCCAATGGTAATATAGACTACATCTATACTCTTTTCAGTAGCTAATCTTGAAATGACATAGAATTAGTCTTTAGTGGCTCTGAGTGATATTTCAGTAGAAAACTGGAATTCGTATCTGATGTGAACAACAGGATCTAGCTAGATTCTGACCAATCTTTTCTTTCAGGGTAAGATAATCATACAGAAAACCAGATGGTGTATTCACTTATATGTCTCAGAATGAAGAGCTGAGACACACCTTGTTGCAGAAACAATTAAAGAAAAGTTTGTTCAAAAACAATAGACCAGTGATACAAGACAATATGTTAGACATGGACTTTACAACTTGGTGGGGACAATTGGGGGCTGGGGAAGGAAAGTGGGAGAGGGTAACAAGTTCGACAAGAAATGTACTCATTACCTTATTATACAACCATAACCCCTCTGTACCTTGACAATACAATTAAATTTTAAAAAAGAAAACAATATACCATTATCTTCTTATCTCCTTTCATAGGTTGATATTTTAGAGCTTCCATCTTGGCAACATAAGCAGGACAAAGAATTGAAGCAATAATTCTGACTTGTGTTCAAGGGGAAATACAAGGGAGAAAAGTTAGTTTGGGTAAGAAGTAATTTGTCTTCAGTCTGAGAACATTGAAGAGTTGGAATGCTTAAGAACACTGGAGAACATTAATTTATTTGTTCTAGAAATTAATAAAATAATGTGTCTAGAAAATCTTAATGAGGCACCAGCTATGTATGTAGCACTGGGATTGCTGCTGGTACAGGTTTGTATTTAAGTTTAAATATTTCTATTTCTACAAACTTGAAGATCATATTGCCTTATAAGATGTTTTAAAATTGTAATATAACATCTGTGTCAGATTGTTTTATGGTCATTCAAAAACAATATTTTCTTTAGGAAGATGATAGGCAAAATCTACATGTTACATTGGGATTTCTCTGAATATCTGTTACATTAGGATGTCTCTGTAAAAGTAAATGAGAAAGATAAATTTAAGGTGACCAAAGTGGTTCCAAAAAACACTATATAGTCTAAGCATATCTAAGAACAGGTCTTTTGATTGTATACAATTACAGAGGTAATTTTTAAATGGCTTATGTACTAAACTTGAGCTTATAAATATTACTATATGGTAGAAAAATATATATACACAAATTTATATAGTACATTTATTTATTTAAGGGAATAATATTACGTAGAAATATGCTGTTCAATTTTCTTTTTATTTCACTTACATGAAAATATCCTAACATCATGGGTTGGAGGTGTAGCTCAGTGGTAGAGTACTTGACAAGAATTACAAGGCCATGGGTTCAATCCCCAGCACTGAAAAAGAAAAAAATACATAAATGAATACAACTATGGAGCAATGGGTAGTCAAAAAGACAGTCTATGGGTTCTTGGTGTGGTTGTTGATTGTGAATTATTCAGATGACAGATCTATAGGAAAACATACAATACTACAGTTCTATTTGTAGTTGCAGGAGTACAAAAAGGCTAGAAATAAAGCAGCAATGACTATTGTAAGATACTTCTAGCCAGGCGCCGGTGGTTCAGGCCTGTAATCCTAGCTACTCAGGAGGCTGAGATCTGGGAATTGCGGTTCAAAGCCAGCCCGGGCAGGAAAGTCCGTGAGATTCTTATCTCCAATAAACCACTAGAAAACTGGAAATGGCACTGTGACTCAAGTGGTAGGGTACTCACCTTGAGCTGAAGAGCTGAGGGACAGTGCCCAAGCCCAGAGTTTAAACCCCATGACCGACCACCCCCCCCCCACACCAAATAAGATACTTCTGGGAAAGGAATGCTGTGACTATTACTATTTAATTTCTTTTTAGAAAGGGGTGATTTCTAAAAATTTTAAAAGAATTTATTTTACTTTTTTCCATCTTTATCTTTTTTTCTATTATCTTTAAGTAATTGTACAAAAGAATTACCATTCTGCAAAGCAGTTTATTAATACAATGCATCTGAATCTGTGCCACCCCTTTCAATATTCTCATCCATCCCTCTTGACTCAACCCTTCCTTCCTTCCTTTACTTTTCTTAATTTTGTAGTGTATACATTGAATTTGTGGCTGTTTTTCCCTCCATTCTTCTCTTTATTCATCTCCCTTCGCCCCTTGGCCCACTCTACATCTTGCAAGTTCCCATTTCCTGTTGTGCGTTTTGTTGGTCCTTGATTTAACTTTTTAAAGGAATTACACTAAGCTCTCTTGACTCTATTAAATTTCAGTTAATATTTTTGTGTACCACTCAATGTGTGTACTTACAGATTTAGAAGTTAATTCTACCTTCCATATAAGGGAAACCACATAACTTTTGTCTCTGTGGCTCTAATTTAATTCACTTACTATAATTTTTCCAAGTCTTTCCATTTCTTTTTTAATAAGTTTTTTATTGTAAAAATACTGTACAGGGACGGGCGCTGGTGGCTCACGCCTGTAATCCTAGCTACTCAGGAGGCTGAGATCTGAGGATCACTGTTCAAAGCCAGCCCGGGCAGGAGAGACCGTGAGACTCCTATCTCCAATAAACCACCAGAAAACCGGAAGTGGCGCTGTAGCTCAAGGTGGTAGAGTGCTTGCCTTGAACTGAAGAGCTGAGGGACAATGCCCAAGCCCAGAGTTCAAGCCCCATGACCGACAAAAAAAAAAATACTGTACAGAGGGGTTACAGTTACATAAGCAAGGTAATGAGTACATTTCCTATCAAGCATTGTTGCCTCCTCCTTTGTTTTTCCCCTTCCATCCCTTCCCTCCCACCTCCACAACTACACTACTTCCCCAACCCCTGCCTTAATTGTAAAGTTCATTTTTTAACATTTTTTTGATCCATTTAGCTACTAAGGGGCATCTGGGATGGTTCTATATTTGGCTACTGTGAATAGTGCTGTAATGAACATGGTTGTGCTGGTGGTTTTACTATAACCTTATTTGTGATTTTTGGATAAATGTCCAGGAGTGGAATTTCTGGAGTTGAAAAGTTTACATTCCCACTAATAGTGTATTAGGGTTCCCTTTGGACACATCCTCACTAGCATGTGTTATTGTTTGTTTTCATCATAATGGTCATTCTAACTAGAGTGAGGTAGAATCTTAGTGTTGCTTTAATTTGCATTTCCTTTCTGGCTAGAGATGTTGAGCTTTTCTTTATGTGTCTGTTGGTCATTTTAACTCCTTCTGAGAAATCTTTATTTAGCATATTAGGGGTTTTAAATGTTAAGCTCTATGTATATTGTGGATATTAGGCACTTGTCTGATGTATAGCTGGCAAAATTTTTCTCCCATTCTTTTGACTTTATAGCTTATAGGCTAGGTACTGTGTCATGCAGAACCTTTTAAGGTTGATGCAGTCCCATTTATCTTCTTTCTTTGATTTGTCTTGCTTCTAGATCTTTACTCAGAATGTTTCTACCTGTGCTAAGGAGCCCTAATGTTTCCTCTACAACTTCCTGTTTTAGCTTCATGGTTTCAGGTCTCATATTGAGATCTTTGATTCATTGTGAATTAATGCTGGTGCAAGGTGATAAATAAGGGTCCCAATTCAGTTTTCTTCATGTGGATAATCCAGTTTTCTAACCCTGTTTGTTGAAGAGGCTGTCTTTCTCCTAGCCTATGGTTTTGCTCCCTTAATCAAATATTAGGTGGCTGAAGGTCTGTTTGTTTTCTTATGAGTCTTCTGTTCTATTGGACCTAGACTTATTTTTGTGCCACTGGGCTGCATCTTGTCAAAAACTTTGTCTGCATCTGCTGAGATGATCATGTGAATCTTTTCCTTACTTATATTACATTAACAGCTTGTCATCAATGAGATAAATACCATTTGATCAGTTGTTGCATTTTATTGGCCAGTATTTTATTGAGAAGATTTGCATCTATGTTCATTAAAGAGAAAGCTCTAGAGTTCTCTTTTCTTGATTGGTCCTTGTCTCATTTACACTCATCTGAAATAAGTATAATGCCGGCTTCATAGAATGAGTTTGGTAATGATCACTCCTTTTGTATTTAATTGAATAGTTTGAGGAATCTTGGGGTTAGTTTTCCTTTGAACATCTTATAGCATTCAGCTGTGAAGCCATCATGTTCTGGGCTTTTCTTGGCTGAGAGATCTTTTATTGTTCATTACTAGTTATTGGCCTATTTTGTAGGTTTATATCTTTTTGTCTCAGTTTAGTTGTACTTATGTTTTCTAGGAATATGTCTGTTTCTGTCAGATGCCACAATTTACTGGAATATATGATTGTAAAGTATTCCCTCATGATATCCTAAATTTTGACTGAATCTGTTGCAATGCTCTTTTTCATCTCTGAATTTACTTATTTGGGTGATTTCTTTGTTTCTCTTAGTCAAGGCTGCTAAAAGCCTATTAATTTTTATTAATTTTTTTAAAGAACCAACTTTTGGTTCCATTGATTCTTTGATTTTTTTTGTCTTTAAATCATTTATTTCTACCCTAAATTTTAGTAATTTTTTCCATCTACTGGTTTTGGGTTTGTCTTGTTTTTGTTTTACTAGGAACTTGAGGTGCATCATTAAGAGTATTGATTTTAGATATTTCTAGTATGCTGATGTTGGCATTCACAGCTATAAACTTTCCTCTGAGTACTGCCTTTCCTGTGAACCAGAGGAATTGGTATTGTATGACTTCATTTACATTGAATTCCAGAAATGTGTAAATTTCCCTTTTTATCTCACCCCCCACACTGATTAGTCAACAATGTATTTCTTCCATGAGTTTTGAGCATTTTATGTGGTGGATTTTGCTTTGGGGATTTAATTTTATTCCATTGTGGTTTGACAAGATACAAGGAACAATTTTGATTTTCTTGCCTTTTCAGAGATTTGCTTGATGACCTGACATATGGACTACTCTAGAATTGTCTATGGCTGCTGAAAAGAATGTGTACTGTGACACTGATGGGTGGAATATTCGATAGATGACTGTTAGGTTTAGTTGGTCAGTGCATTTCTTTAGCTTTGAGATTCCTTTGCCAAGTTTTTGCCAGGATGATTTATTCAAAAGTGATAGTCATGTGTTGAAGTCACCAATTATCAATGCATTTGTATCTATGTGTGGCTTTGGGTCATTTAGTATTTGTTTGGTGAAGTTGGCAGTGCCCACATTTGATACATAGATGTTTAAATTTGGTATGGATTCCTGATGGGAAGTTACCATTAGTAATATGTAATGTCCTTCTCTGTGTCTTCTTACTAATTGAATTTGAATTATATTTTATCTGATATTAGTTTTGCTGCTCTGGCAGGGAGGGCATCAGCTGGAAAAAATTTATTCCAGCATTTCACCCTAGACAATTGCTTTTGTCAGTTGTTTCTCTTGTAGGTAGAACGGGAGGAGGCTATGATGCTTGATAAGAAATGTACTCATTATCTTTGTAACCCCTCTGTACAGTATTTTCACAATAAAAAAATTAAAAAAAAGAAAATGGATATATCTTGGGTTTTGTTCCAACCATCCACTCTATGTCTTTTTTTTTTTTTTTTTGGGGTCTGGACGTGGGGCCTGAACTCTGGGCCTGGGCACTGTCCCTCAGCTCTTCAGCTCAAGGCTAGCACTCTACCACTTGAGCCACAGTGCCACTCCAGCTTTTTTCTTTTTGCTTATGTGGTGCTGAGAAATCGAACCCAGGGCCTCAGACATGCAAGGCAAGCGCTCTACCACTGAGCCATCTTCCCAGCCCCCACTCTATGTCTTTTGATTATAGAATTAAGCCTATTAATATTGTGTTGTATATTGATATTAATATTGACATTGAGTGAGAAATATGTGGTAATTCCTATCATGTTATCCCCTCATTTTTTAGGGGTTGTATCTCTTCTTACTGTATATATCTGCTCATCTGATAGGATCTATTTTTTCTGCTTATTTCATGTTTATGTTCATTTTCTGTGTGCAGGACAACTTTGAGTATCGTCTGTAGTGTTGGTTTTGTGAAAATAAATTGTTTTCACTTTTGTTTATCATGTTATATTTTATTTGCCCTTCAATTATGAAAGAAAGCTTGCCTGCACTCAGTATTCTTGGTTAGTAGTTGTCCAATTTCAGTGCTTGACATACTTTGTACCAAGCCCTCTTTGCCTTTAGAGTTTCAGCTGAGAAACCTATGGTTATTCTGACTGGTTTTTCTTTATATGTAATCAATCTTTCCTCTCTGACAGCTATATCTTTTTGTTCTTTACCAATCCTGTTTGGATCACAATGTGTTGGTTGGTGGTTCTTTACTGGTCTGGTCTGTTGTGTATTCTAAAGGCCTCTTGTGTCTGAATGGCCCTTCTTTTCAAATGTTTAGGAATTTCTTAGAATTCTGGTAAATATGGTTCCTATCCCTTTAGTTGCCTGCTCTTCTACCTTCTCAACATGGATCAATACAACTTAGGTCTTCTAATTAATTCCTGAAGTTCTTTCAATCCCTTTCATGTTTCTTGGATTTGTTCTATATAATTATATTCACTCTCTCTGTTAGATATAGTCTATCATCAAGCCCTGCAACACTGTCTTCTATTTCATCTATTCTGCTGCAGGAGCTTTCTACTTCATTTTTATGCCTCCTGTTTTGTCATTTTTAAGGGTTTCTATTATAGTCTCTTTGTAGGTCTTATAGTGACTTTTTTTTACTTCATTTATTTGTTTAATCTGTGCCTTCCTTCATCTCTTTTAATTAAGTGGCTGTTTTTGTTTACTGGACTATTTTGCCACCTTTTGGCATTAATTTAGCTTTTCTTTTAGTGTTCTCCATGATTTATTCCTTTAGTCTTTGATTCATCTCATTGCATTTATGAAATGTCTTACGAAGGATTTCTATCTTTTAATTAATCATTTTTTAGCAGTAGATCTTTTAGTCCTGTTGTGAAATTTCTTTTAGGCCACTATCTTTCTATTCTATTGTTGTGTGGTTGTTTTCTGTGATTGTTGTATTTGCTTCATTTTTCATCTGACCTACTCCAATGAAGAAAACAGTATTGAGAGATGAGTCTAAATTCCTAAACCCTAGTGCTGGCTACCCTAAGCAGCCTAATTCAGGTGCTGTTAGCCACCTACTTAAGCACTCACTCACTTTTAAAATAAGAAAGATGACATAGTAAAGAAGAATATATATACATATATATACATAAACCAAATAAAACAATAACATCAACAATGAACAAATGTGTAAACTGAAAAAGAAAACCAGAAAAAGAATTCTCTATTAAAAATGTTTGATATTCTGTCTCAAGAGATGTTCCATGGGCCAGTTAAAATGCGTTGGTGTATGTCTGTTGCTATCTGTGTACTGCAGCCCTCCCCCTGGTCATTTAGGAGTGGGAGAGCTGGTGTGTCAGTCACAGCAGCTGGTACAGAAGTTCTCAGCCCTTCCGTTTACTTAGTTGGGCCTGTGGACGGTTTGTTCACTGCAAACCGGTGCTCAGATCCTCTGTCCTTTTTCCTTGTGGTCTAGGGTAGTTTTCCCACCCACTGGCTGTGTCCTGGACAGGGTCGTTATACTGGAGCACAATTTCCTCCTCCCTTATTTCTGCTCTTGTGGACTCGGGGTTGCTGGGATTCCTGGTGTGCCTCAACAGCATTTGGGCAGGGGTTGCCCTCTCTTGCTTTGCTGAGTTTTATGCAGCTCCAGAGGCTTCTTGGTTCATGGTTAGGTGATGTCCCTGACTGCTACCAGCGGTGCAAGGGTCTTGAGGGTACAGGCAGGACGGGGATGGTTCTGGTTTCTGCAGAAAGCTTTCTGGAGAAAGCTCCAGTGGTGGGGGT
Organism: Dipodomys ordii; assembly: GCF_000151885.1. NCBI lineage: Eukaryota > Metazoa > Chordata > Mammalia > Rodentia > Heteromyidae > Dipodomys > Dipodomys ordii. Next base: position 36,145,941 of record NW_012267217.1, on the reverse strand, counting down.
GAAGCTAGGACCAAGCCTTCACAACTCCCAGGTGCCCAGCTAACCACAGGCCGGGACAGAAATGGTCTTAGACTCCATCACCTTTCTCAGTTGCAGTGGTATTAGGACTGGGAGGCTGGATGCTTCTGACTTACCTGTGCTGGTCTCCCGGTGGGGGGGGGATGGTCCTAGGTGGGTTCATCATGGTCACAGTGATGGATCAAACTCGAGCAACAGTGTTGTGGTGGAAGGTCTCTGCTTGACAATATGGCAGTCCCAGGCGCACGTTTCTATGCCTGTGAGTTTTGAATCCATATCTTCAATTTCAGAGACAGAAATGGGTTGCTGTAGGCTGGTAAGGTGAGTCCTTGGGTCATTATATTGTAGTGTGGGAGAAAGAAGAGGGAAAGAAAGAGAGGGGGAGGGAGAGAGGGAGGGAGAGAAGGAGGGAGGGAAGGAAGGAGGAAGGAGGAGGAGAAAAAGAATGAGGAGAAGGAGAAAGAAGAGGAGAAGTAGGAAGGGGAGGAGGAGGAAGGGAAAGAGGAGGAGGAGGAGAAGGAGGAGAGGAGGGGGAGGAGGAGGACAAGAGGAAGAAGAAAAGGAAGAGGATGAATCAAAGGAGGAGGAGGAGAGGAATGAGAGGAGAGAGAATGAAGGAGGAGAAAGACAAAGGAGGAGAAAGAAGAAGGAGGAGGAGGAGGAAGAAGAAGAAGGAGGAGGAGGAGGAGGAGGAGGAAGAGGAGGAGGAGGGGAAGAAGGAGGAAAAGAAGGAGGAGAAGAGGAAGAAGAAGAGGAAGAGGAAAAAGGAAAAGCAAAAAAGGAGGAGGGGAAGAAGGAGGAAAAGAAGGAGGAGAAGAGGAAGAAGAAGAGGAAGAGGAAGAAGAAGAAGAAGAAGAGGAGGAGGAGGAGGAGGAGGAAGAGGAATAAGAAGAAGAAAAAGAAGAAGAGGAAGAAGAGGAGAAAAAGCCATGAAGATCTTGGTGTGATTGAGCTGCCCCAAAATATTTTTTAAATTGTAAGCTTATTATTAAAATTGTCTTTACATGCATTTCCTAATACAGTCATATAGACTCTGAAGGACATTGCAAGAAAGTTTTGCTACAGCTATTAGAATTCTTAGTTGAGCTATCCTGTAATTCCATTTCTGAGAAGTGTTTTCCGGATGCATGAAGCATCAGGTAAACTATGTCATCGCGGAGAACTGACACTCAAAAGGCCATGACAGGAAAGGGCAGGGACTGGACCTGTTCAAAAGCAGCGTTTTTCTCACCAATTTCTTGGTTTCATCCAGAGGCTTTTGACTTCTCATATACAGATGTGGAAAAAATTAGATGTCTTAAAAGTCCTTTGAGGTTTCATGGATCGTTTCCCCCAAATTTCAGTTAGCATTTTCTAGTTGCTCATTCTACTGGGAGAAAACAAGTTCCCCTCCTCCCTAACTGACTTCTGAAATCTGCATAGCCTGTATAAAGGAAGATGTGAAATGCAAAGTGTTGAAATGTAAGCACTATGGAGAATAAATGAAGGCCGACAGCATATGAGGAGCTACATTTCCTGATGAGAAAGCTCTTCTCTTCAGAGAAATGGTTTCTGTGTGCACACACACACACACACCTACATTTGAAATTCCAGAAAGGAGACTGAACATCTGGTCACTTCATGCTGGTATTTCTTAATTTATAAGGATATGAAAATTTCAACATCCCATATCTGTAATATGCTTTTTAGTCTCTTGAAAAAAATTGGACAGATTTATCATGTGATTATTATTACAGCAGTTGCATTCAATAGAAAAATATCTCAGAATTAAAAATTTCATCTATGCCCATTTATGGCATGAATTGTATACCCAGTTACGAATAAAAATTTCATTTAGCCCATTTGTGATGGTAAGACTAGCATTCGGGACACAAAATCCATTGCTGTGTCTAAAGCTTCATGCAAGAGGCTGTGCAATGTGTTTCCTGTGTCTTAAAAAGAGTCCCTATCGTGTGAAAGCTAGAATTAGCTTATAAACATGTAAGTAAATACGTTGTATTGCATACAAATGTATACAAAGCCATAAATTGAAATATGACAGATTCAAGGGAGAACTCAAATACTTTGTAATTCCTTAGAAGGCAAAGGCAAAGTTCAACAAAATAACCACCAGGAAATGGGTGCATGACAGGGGTAAAATGGGGTCAAGGATAGGTGAATGAAAAGAAGTAAGGGAGAATGCAATAAGAATTCAATGTAGATCCTACAAAATTACAAAAAGTGAGGGAAAGTGGGGTTTGGGAAGGACAGGTGAGAATCCTGAAAGGGTGACATTGATCAAGAGGCAATGTGTTCATAAACTGCTTTGTTTAATGACATCTCCTTTATGTAACTAAAGATAATGAAGCAGCAATAATAACAATAATATTAAAAGAGTTCCTAAAATTAGTAAGTATAAGTGATGAAACATCTTCAGGATCTTGACTTTTACACTTTCAAGATTTAAAATACATCTTGCCTGAGTTCACAGTGACTTTTTTTGACTAGAAAATAGTTGATATGCAAACCTACATAGAACCATCTACATGAAAATTCTCCAAATTTCGTTCATATCTTTTTTATTGTATCTTTTTAAGTTGTAATACACGATATTTGGTATACTTGTATAACAGAAATTTGCCAGCTTTCTATTCACATTTAAAACATATCAACAAGAACTTTCCATTACAGTACATATGCAGTCAAATAATCTTAATAAAGGAATAATTTCATATTATAGATCTACTAAATTGTTTAACAATTAGGCTCTTCTCAGTGTTCATTGTCATAAACTTTTACTGTAATCTAGTTTTGTACTGCCTGTACTTTGGTTCTTTTTTTTTTTTTTGAGACAGCTATCACACAATACCAATACTCTCCTCAAAATCATGATCCTCTTGCCTCAGTGTCCTGAGTGCTAAGATTACAGGCAATTGTCAGCACATCTACCTTACACTGTTTCTCTATATATTTGTGTATGATTCATTGTTCCTTCAGAACAGATATAAACTAGAAATCATCAAGTTAAAGAATATATATATTATTTATAGAATACATACATTATTTATAGAATATATACTTTATAGTTATGTAATAAATATGCATATATTCTATAGGTATGCAAATTGCCTACCATAAAGGTAGGTATTGGAGTGGTATTTTCTTCTTCCTATCCACAACCATCACTTTTATTGACACTAGTCCAGTGAAAATTGATAAATATTTTACCTTTATTATAATGAAGATGAATATTTTTCATATGATTTGAGCTACGGTAGCCTTCACTTCTTAATTGTCTCCTCCTAGTGTGAACTCTTCATTTTTCCTACTAATATTTTCGCCTTTACTCATACCTACTATTGAGAGTCCTACAAATACTTTTTTTTATTTAAATGGTTGTTATACAGAGGAGTTATAGTTACATAAGTTTGATAAAGAGTACATTTATTTTTTGGACATTGTCACTCTTTTCTTCTTTCTCTCCCAACTTTTCTCACATCCCCACCCACAAGTTGTATAGTTCATTTTCAACACAGTGTCTGGTGAGTACCATTGCTGCATTTGTTCATCCTTTGCTGCAAATAATTTTCATAATTATATTACAAATATTTTCCAAAGGCTTTATTCTTCAATATTGTTTATTAAGTTTTGTTTGTTGTTGTTGTTTTGGTTTGGATAAAAAGTCAAGTATTTGATATTTGTTGTGAATATTCTGCTATATTTGATGCCCAAATCAAGACAATAGTGAAGTGTGATTTGCTCAAAGCATCTTCCTCACAATGTGTATATTCCTTTGGAACATGGCAGGGACATGTAGGTGATCAGAGACTGAAGAATTTGAAAATCAGTTGGGTTCCTGATCATGTGAGATGTGCATAGGCTAGCGAAGAGAACATCCAAAAATAAACATGGCTCACTATGCCTATTTGTCTGGCCCTTGCTCACCGTCCAATGTCTTTTATGTGTGATTTAGTTCTCAGCCAGCAACTTGGGATTGAATAGCATTCCATGGTTAAAAAAATGAGCACATGTCGAAAGAGATGAGAGGTTAGTAGATCTCTATTATTTACAGTTGTAAATACCATCTGGTAGAAATTTTGATGCTCAGAAACAAATTATTCTCTACAACCATATAAAGAAGCTAGTCAAACTGTAAACTAGGTATTTTGTAAACTTTGCATCATATTTTAAAAGATAGTTTTTAAAAATAGCTCTTTGTTTTAACATATACACAAATACCTATGTTATATGAGAAGCAGTGGTGTGTAGCAGAAAAATAGAATTGAATTGAGATCTGGCTCATACTTCCAATATTTGTCAAAGACATGCTGGAACTTTGGAAGGGAGCCAGAATTTCTATATTGGTCGATCTGTCCACCTTTTTCCTTTAATTTCTTTGGCTTTTCTTCTCTGTCTCTGGTTCTGTTTCTGTCTCTGTCTCTCTCTCCTTTTCCCTTTCTCCTTCTCCCTCTCTCATCCTCTTGCTCTCACCCTCTCTTCCCTTTTCCAACCCCACCCCTGTCGAGAACTTGTGATTTCATGCCTCCAATTTTCCTAAAGAATTTGTGAGTCAAATAATCACTATTATCTGATCAGGTTTATGTCAATGATCCTATGTGAGCAAGATTTTTCACCCTTCTCATTTTAGCTGCAACAGACTTTGTTTCTCCTCCAGCCTTCAACACCTCCTGGCTCCTTTTCTCAGCTAGTGAGCTCACCTTGTTCTTAAAAAGATCAAGTCTACTCTTCCTTGCTTTTCAACTTCACTTCACCTGCTGTTTTCCTACTTCTGCAGACATCTCTTCGTATTTCCCAGCCTACAAGAGCCTTCAAAGTACTAATCTCCCAACCCCAATATTCTTGATTGAGGTGTTTCACTGTCATTGGAGTCTTTCTTTTCAATTCTCTTTCTACGTCCCCTAGTTAGGTAATAAATGTATTGACATCTGTAAGGAAAGCCTTTTCATGGCCTTACCATGCCTTCTGTGGATTTCTCCCTGCTCTGTTATTATCCAGGCCTCCACCTTTGCTGCCTCCTTCTCACGGCTTTCCTCCTTATCTCGGAAGCAGTGTCTATTCCCCCTCTTTGTGGTATTAGAAAAAAAAGTCACCATCTTTGTTTTCCAACACAATGGCAGATGTGGTCTCCTTGACCTTTGTGAAGTTTTTGATACTATTTACTGTGTTTCCTTCTTGAAACTCTCTTCTTTTTTTCCTTTCTTTTTTTTGTCTTTGATGAAATGACATTCTATTCGTTTTATTCATCTATTTCTGCCCTGGCCTTTCTTGGAGGATTTTAAACTCATCTTTCTGTTCCTTCTCTGCTTTTATGCATTTCAAAACAGACAGATCATTGATTGGCAGTGTTCTTTTAGAAAGTTACTTTGTTGTTTTCTTTTATACCCAAGGATAAAATGCCTAACAAGAAAAGGGACAATGAGAGTTGAATGAGTATGTCCATAATGACATCCAGTTCCTGCCTGGAGATATTACTCATTTATGCAAGTCATCCATTTTTGATCCTTATGACAGCCTCCTTGATAATTTTGGCCTTTAAAAGGTTTCTTTTTTCCTGGTCATCTATCATTTGGGAGTCCATATGTCCGCCACTTAATATTGAATTGTATACTTCCTTTATCAGCAGGTGGTGTTGCATGCTAGATATATCCTTGTAATTACAAAGAAGGCAACATAGCCTAGCAGTGACACTGTGTATCTCTGCACCTCCCATGACGTTCAATTTTCAATAGATGGCAGATATTTGTAAATTAACTGACATGAGACCTTCCCTGGCCTGCCAAACTTACAAGAAATGGTCCAAAAAACTAGACATGTGAGAAACTTAATATCACCTGTCTAGTCATAACGCGGCCTCCTTACACTTTAAAATAGTATCATGAAGACATCTCATGACATAGGCATTCGCCTTGTCGCCTTGGCTGGCTTGTGTTTAGATATTAACTTAATTTCATAAATGAATTTTTATTCAAAATGAAGATACCAGCTCTGCCTCTAAAGTTGTGGGAAAGACAGCAAAGACTTCTTTGTAGAACAATGGTGTGTATTTCTTCCACAGAAGGTCTTGCAAAGGTAATATCTAATTCAATAGATACTATGGTGAAGAGAATACTTTAATAAATCCAAACCAAATAGAATGTAACATCAAAATTCTCCACTGGAAGAACGAAAGGCTCCCACGGTACACACAATTTGTAATTACCTGTTTTTAGGATATTTACTTAATTTTTCCCTTTGAATTAATTAAAGTATGTTTGGATGTGATGGAAATATTTTTTCCCTTGTTCATTTTTTCTTTTCTTCCCTCACAGCTACAGAAGCTCCAAGCACTGAAGACATTACCACAATGCTGCAAGGTTGTTTACCTTCGCTCCTTCACAAAAGATAATCCAACAAATTACATTAATTATAAACCAATATGTTCCATTCAATTCCCATCTGAGCCAAACCTGGGGATGAGCATCTGCTCTTATTTTCTGAGCTTGGTTTTGAGGACAAGATTCACAACAATGCTCAATCCATAATTAACAGAAAAATTAAAGATGCAACATCCTGACATCCTGATTTTTTGAAGCAGTAGGCTTAAAAATATACCTGTCTACTCTTAGCAGGCTATTTTTCCTCCCTCCAACTTAAACATAGTTTATTGTTACCCTTGGCAAGTTTTCACTTACTTTAAATGTTTACATTTATGTTGGACTTCAAAATAAACATGAAAGTATTTTCTATAAAAAGAATGAACAGTAATTTCCCATGATGACAATTTGTTCTCAGATTTGGGGCTCCTTCTTTGTCAAGTCATGTGTAATATGTATTGAGCCTACTCTTTCATGGTGTTGGAAATGGAAATGGTGAAATTTATTTAAGAAAATTAGTTTTCTGCTCTTTGTCAATAAAATGATATAATTGTAAATTATACCAGATACCCATATACAACTACATTATATATTTAGCTCATACATCTTTAGTCTATTCATGGAAATCCCAGTTAAACAGTTGGTAGTAAACAAATATTTAAAATATCTGAATTATAGATACCTAATTCATATATAGCGTCCATCTGTGATTGAATATAAATAGGCATACTGTTTAAATACACCCACACACCACACACAAAGTGAGTGGAGAACCTTGGATAATACCTAAGTATAATGTGAAGGCAGGATTCTTTACATAATCCATCTGAGACACTGAGAAGGAGTCACAAAGTGAGCATAATGCTATGTACTTCTGAAGTGTTTCATCATTTATTACATCATTTATTTCATTGAACTCCTTGTACTTTTCTTCAAATGATTCTCAATACCACCTAGGTACACTTAGATATCTTAGACAAAGTGATGCTGACTTTTGTCACTGAATTAATGCTACTGTTGAGGGGTGGCAGAAAAGGTACACAGCTCATGGTTATCTGAGTAACAGGAAAGCAAGATGCTTCATGGAGTTCATGCTGTTTCATAGAACAGGGCCTGTTGTCCAGCTGCTGAGTGCCACTAAGCTAGAATAGTAGAGGAAGAGAAAGCTTTTCAGCAGGGAGGTTAGAGAGGACAGAGGCCTCAAGTTTTACATGGGCGCAATAGCTTCAGACATCATATCCTCAATCTGGTATGATCCAAAATCTTCACCTCCTAGGAGGTCTGCCATTTTCAGGAAAGAAAATGTTTCTGAAGAGACCTCAGTTAATTTCCCTTGAGGTCTAAAGGGGAATTGGATCACAAAACCAGAAGAATAAGACGGTCATTTGTTAGACTAGACCAACAATAATTCATTTCCATTATTCTCTAGCACTTGGAACATTGTTGCCAACATATAAATTACTATTGTCCAGTAAATAAGAATTTTCTTGCCACCAATATCTATCATACAACTTTATTCTAGTGTATAACATCTAGGGTTCTTTCTATTTTTCTCTGTGTCTGCTTCTGTCTCTGTCGCTCTCTTCACACACACACACACACACACACACACACACACATTGCTGTATTTTACAATGCCAATTTTTGTACTGGATATTGTATACCTTATATTAACAATAAGGTTATTCATGAAATAAGTCCATTTATAAAATAGAATATTCACCATTTTATTTTGGCATATCTTCTTACACGTCTTTAAAGAGTACACAAGGACATAGGCAATCTCCGAGATACTGGAGTAGTGTTTGCCAGCTAGGTAACCATAAATACGTATTGCTTCACTTTTTTCTGTACTTCAGTTTTTATATGGATGAAATTGGGGGTAAATTCCTAGGCTGCCTAATTGGATCCTGCTCTGTGGAAAGGATTTTGTTGCATAAATTACATGAAACTGCTTTGGAACTGACAATGCTTAGTAATCTGTATTTCATCCTCTCCTATTTCATACTGAGCCAAGGAGCAAAAATGGCTGGGGAAGCTTTCTGGGGTTCCCAGGAGAAGTTTTCAGTTAAGGGGCAGGGTGTCCATTGAGCAACTTACCCTCCTCACACGCCCAGCCAAGCATAATGCAAACTATCCAACCACTGGTCCTCTTGTCTTCTGGGGACTTCTGACCCTATCAGGAGATACTTTTCAAACATCACATTGTTCAAACTAGTATTGTATGATGTTTGTAGGGATTGAGTTGACCCTGTCAGTTTGAAAGGCTTTGTAAATCCCAGGTTTCTGAGGTTTTATTTATTCTACCAACTGTTCATGAGCTTTATTGGCATGGACCCTCGTTTTGAACCGGCTGTATTCAATTCTACAGATGCTGAGAAAACCTTATTGGAAATTGTCACGGAAATCGTAAATAAGCTTCCTGTGTCTCTTTTGACCTTAGATGTGTTTACACATAGGAAATATCTGGGATCACGCCTCTGATTATAGACATACAGTCTTGAAGTGAGGGCTCAGTATCTCTTTTCTTCACAAGGTTTGTTGAGTGCTCCCTCAGACAGTGCTTTCTTCATTTTATTTATTCTTATATTTCATTTATTGCCCTACAGTAATTTCATTTATTTCCATCTATGCCAACATGTACACCTCTTGTCACTCTCCCTCTCCTCCCATCCCTCTTCCTAAAGCAATTTCAATAGGTTTCATTATTTTATTTTCATACATGCATATAAAGTACTCCACCCAAAAGGTAACTACACATATGTAACTATATATTAAAAAGTAAAAACAAAGAGACAGACATGGTGGTTCATACCTGTATACCTAGAAGTGGGGAGTAGAAGACAAAAGGATTGTGAATTCAAGGTAAATATAGGCTATAATAGAGTGAGACCCTTTATCAAGAAAAAAAGAAGCTTAAAATCAAGGTAATGAGATAATACCCCACACACACAAATACAATTCAATCTTCTAAATTTATTCTATTTTTTCTAAACTACAAAGAGGTTACAAATTGTTGATTTAAATGTCCAGTCTTTCTTTCTTTCTTTCTTTCTTTCTTTCTTTCTTTCTTTCTTTCTTTCTTTCTTTCTTTCTTCCTTCCTTCCTTCCTTCCTTCCTTCCTACCTTCCTTCCTTCCTTCTTTTCTTCCTTCCTTCCTTCCTTCCTTTCTTTCTTTCCTTCTTTCTTTCTTCTTTTTTTTGTCAGTCATGGGGACTGAACTCTGGGCCTGGGCACTGTTCCTCAGCTCTTCAGCTAAGGCTAGCGCTCTATCACTTGAGCCACAGCGCCACTTCTGGCTTTTTCTGCTTATGTGGTGCTGAGGAATGGAACCCAGGGCCTCATGCATGCAAGGCAACCACTCTACCACTGAGCCCCCTTCCCAGCCCCCTCCAATGTTTCATGGTCAGAATTACATACTCCATCATTCTCCCCATCCCATTTGAGCCCTTCCCCAGACCCATTTTCTTTATTACTCATTTCATTGAGTATTCTTACCATATTCATCTCCTGCTCCATTTCTCATTCATCCACAAGCTACATTTCAATTCATAAAAACTCTAATTTCCACCTGTAATTTAGGATCTCACCAGAGGAACATAAAATAAGGACCAATGAAGTTATCTCTGTAATTCCATATAGTATTTGTTTGTTTTTATTTTGCTTTTTTTTTTTTTTTTGGTCACCTACATTTAGGAGACAAGGATATTTCCTTCTATTTGAAGACTCAAATGAAAGAGGCTGAGTAGACAGATTTAAATGCTACCTCACAAAATTCTGAGCTTTTTTGGGCTGGGGAGGTGGCTCAGTGGTAGAGCGCTTGCCTTGCATGCCTGAGGCCCTGGGTTCGATTCCTCAGCACCACATTAAAAAAAAAAAAGCCAGAAGTGGTGCTGTAGCTCATGTGGTAGAGCGCTAGCCTTGAGCTGAAGAGCTGAGGGACAGTGCCCAGGCCCAGAATTCAAGCCCCACGACCAGACCCCCAAAAAAAAAAATCTCAACAAAATTCTGGGCTTTTAAACAGGATTCCAAAGAAACATTTAAAGTTTTTGATCTTAAGACCCATATATACTCTTTTATTCTGAAACTCATTTTGAACAGTATCTGGCTTGTAGATATAGATATTTCCTGTGTTTGAAATTAATGTGGAGAAATATTAATTTCATTTAAAATAAAACTATCAACTTATTTCATGTTTCCTTAAGTAATTCTGCCACTGAAAAGCTATGTTTCATGAAATAGAACTTTGAACGTCTCTTCAGTGTCTGTATTCTCATTTCTGCTGCTGCATTCAAATAAGTTTTTTAAAATTTATTTTTATTGCAGTTGTAAAGGTGATGTACAGAGGGGTTACAGTTGCATAAGTCAGGTAATGAGTACATTGCTTTTTGAACAGTGTCACCTCTTCCCTCATTTTCTCTGTTTTTTCCCTCCTGACTCCCCTCCCCCAAAGTTGTATTATTCATTTCAACATAGTGTCTAGTGACTATCACTGCTGAATTAGTTCACCCTTTGTACCACTCAAATAAATTTAAATCCATTTCTAGTGGAAGGAAATATGGTCCCATCCAGTTATATAGTTGTAAAAAGGAATACTAAATTAATGGCCCCCTCACATAACTGTGTATGAGATACAAGAATTGGACAAATGGTTGTATATTAAGGAGAACCACCATGTGTGATTCAAACCATTATCAATGAGCTTTTGAATTTTGTTATGCTAAAATCTATTGTTTTATCACATTTAGGTTTTCTTTGTTTGTTTTTGTTGGTTGTGGGGCCTGAACTCTGGGCCTAGGAACTGTCCCTCAGTTCTTCAGCTCAAAGCTAGTGCTCTACCACATGAGCCACAGTGCCACTTCCAGCTTTTTCTGATTATGTGATGCTGAGGAATCAAACCCAGGGCCTCATGCATGCAAGGCAAGCACTCTACCACTGAGCCATCTTCCCAGACCCCACATTTAGTTTTGAATGTGTTTTTACCCATGCTTCCTTTACACCATCACACATTGAATTGGTCATTTGGAAAATTTTGATTTACTGAGTTATGCAGATTTTCCAAATGTTGACACATGTCATAATGCAGCATATTTTAAAAATCATATTTGTTAGCATCACCTTTGATCTCATCAGAAATGTCTAGGGAAGCTGTCAGACACACAGTGGCATATATATGTTTTCTAAAATTTTCATTTTTTGCTTGAAAGCTTGCATCTTACCTTTCATACCAAATGGCTTTTAGGTTTTTATTTTTTCCTCCCTTTGATGTGAGAGTCTCACTTTGTTCATTTGTGAGAAAAATCTCTGCCAAATACACAAACTATGATCTAAAAAAAAAAACCAAAAATGTTACTTGCTGGTCAGTCATTCCTTTAAGTTAAAATAGTGCTCTAATAAAAGAAAAGCAACTTGTTTAGCTCACATTTGAGGCACAACTACCTTTCTCCAAGACAACCACAATACTTCAGAATGAAGCTGAAGCCCTCTGTGTTCTGACCATTTCATACTTAGAACAGACTCATGGTTTGAGACCTGGTAAAATTAATAGTTTTCACTATTTCACTGTTCACTGTAAGTGCACTTCGATGAAGAACACCATGATAATATATAATATATTATAATATAATATATAATGGATACAGTGTTGATATACCCCAGGCTGACTTGATTCATGAGGAGAGGCCAATAGTTTAGTTTACTATTCATATTTGCAGCGTTGGTGCAAATGTCTGTATAGTAATCAAGGTTAATTGTCAGAATATAATTATAAAAATAGATTTGACCTCCCCTAAAAATCAGAAAGAATCTTGGGGACCTGTTAGGGTACACAGGTGCTTATTTGAGATCTCCTGCTCTTGAACTCTAATGGAGAAAGATAAGGTTTGTAAAGCTGAATGTGAGTATATGTTAACATTCTTTTAGGAAAATATCCACATCCTTCATTAGATATTAAAGGCTGTCATTTGACCTGCAATTTGTTATGAACCGTGAATTTCAGGGCTCCTATGTTACGTGTACCTAAGCAAAAAACTTGATACCTAGTTATTTTCCAAGTGAAGGAATGTGGTTTAAAATAGTTTTATCAGAGTTTGGTCATATGACCAAATTTATGCAGTTTAGGCACCACAGAATCTGGACACTATTCATCTATTTTTGAAGTCCATGTTTTAATCCCTAAATTAAACCTTCGGTAAAAGCAATTTGCAAAATGGGACTGGAATTATCAAGAATGGTAAGAAGCAGTGGGAAGCTCCAGGGCTTCTACAATACAGAAAGGAGGACGAGGCAGATTAAAAAATATAAACACAAACAACATAAAATGATAAGACTCATCTAGAATGTTTGAGGTCTTCAGCACAAGGAAGTACTACATAATTTCAGAAACTAAGAAAGACTTGGAGATCTTCAAAGAGAGATTGCCTTTGGGATGGAGCTGATGGATGGCAAGGTTTTACAGAACAGGGGAGATTGTTACAGATAGAAGCAATGCCATAAACAACGGCAGAGAGCCAGGAAATTGAGGGTTGTGTATGGGAAACCATGAGTAATTTAGTTCAGCTGGAGTGTCTGGGAATCATATACAAATCAACTTAGTAATATGTGTTGGAATCAGAGGGCCCTATGCCAGCCTAAAGAGTTATTTAATACTTAGGGTTCTGCAGAGCCATTGAAAGATGTTTGACTAAGGTTTGAGATAATTGGACTCTTTTGCCTTGGTACATTATTCTTTACTCTCCAAGGGTTTATTTAATGCCAGGACATTTTAAGTGGAGTTTACAAAGGACTGTTTATTATTGTTAAAAAGTAAAGATCAAAAAGTGATTTCCTTTCTCTAGTAAAAGATGACCAGTCTTCAAAATGTGCTTTCCATTGATACTTGAGAAACATTCAACTACATAGTCACTCATTACTTATCACTGGATCAGTGCAATAGAACAATTGCTACTATACTCAGCACTGGGCATCCAGAACTAGAGACCTGAAAACAGAACAGAAAAAGTTGTTCTACAATAGCCATATTTGTAGTTTTCTCAGTTCTGTACACCTTCCCCTAAATCTTTGCTTGTTATTCTCCTTTCTGGCATGATTCTTTAACAGATAAGATTAAGATGGGTATAATTCATTGACAGAGAGAACTACCTACTTTCCTTCTAGGTAACAATGCCTGGAGCATAGTTTTCGTTCATATGTGTTTGTTGCCTGAATGATTCACAATTCCTAGTACCTACTGGTTGGTAAAAATTTATTTCTTCCCCTTTTGGTAAAAATTTATTTCTTCCCCTTTTATAGATCGTTTACTCAGTCTAATTTCTTTAGATGTAGCAAAGACTTGTAAGCATAAGCTTTTAAAATGTTACAACTTAACTGGGCACTGGTGGCTCATGCTTGCAATCCTAGCTACTCAGGAGGCTGAGATCTCAGGATTGCAGTTCAAAGTCAGCCCACACAAGAAGATCTCGGAGACTCTGATCTCTAACCACCCAAAAGTGGGAACTGTAGTTCAAGTAGTGGAGTGCCACCCTTGAGTAAAAAGAGGAGGGATAGCACCCAGGTCCTGAGTTTAGCCCTGGTACCAGCACACACACACACACACACACACACACACACACACACACACACACGAAATTATGCAAACCAAAGTTACAACACAACATAGGACTTACCATTAACATGCAAAATAAAAAACATATTTTCCTTTCTATTCTTTTGTAAAAAAATGCTGTCTGCCATGTCTAAGTTTCTGGCACCTTGATAGATTACGAAACTATGCTTGTGAATTTAGTTTCACAGTTGTGTGTGTACAGACATGTGCAATTTTCTACATATACTTGGTCAGTCGGTATGTAAAATATCTTATAGTACCAAGTGAACAAGTTTGCAAGGTGCTTTTCTAAATCAACACTAAATTCTCTTCCTCAGTTCTTGCTTAGAAACATCTGGTACACTCTGTGCTGCAAACCATTTCAGCCAGGTCCCCAAGCCCCGCTGTAGCCTGGAGGCAGACCTTCCTTGTGCAGAAATTACAGGGTTTCCACACATATTATTGATGGGGAAGTCTGTCTTGCACAGCGGCATCCAGAACATCAGCATTTATTTCCTTTTCTGGAAAAATATTCAGGACAGGGAGGGGTAGAAGACTATGTAACCAATTTGGATGACAAGTCTCCTTTAATTTTTTTTTTAATTTTTGGCATGATTCCTGAATGACATTGTTTTAATGTTTCTTCAGTACCATAGGGCAGAAGTTAATCAAGTTCTGTTTTATTATCCAATTTCCCCTCTTCTTATCCTCTTTTTTTAAATCATCATTTACATCTTTTAAAAATAAGTATGTGTAAGAACATGTTTCTTTACTGGGTTGAAAGGAAGAAAAATATTTCATCATTTAGCATGATATGGTCAGTATCCTCTGAGATCAGTTATATAGAGAAAAGGAAGATGCAAAAGGAAAGATTATGCAAGTTGTTCTGAAAACATAGTTTAGGCAATCTCCCCCTCAACTGGTTAGTGGGTTAGTTCACAGGATGATGGGCTAGAACAGTATCCTCTCAGATCATAAGAAATATTTACTTTTTCCTAGGGCCATATTTCAATTCCTGTATTGCAAACAAACTTTTCTTAGATTTTTGTTTTTGTTTTGCTTTGCTTTGTTTTTAAGGCTCATTTTTCTGAATATCTTTGGATTCATCTCGATTATTGAGTTGGGTATGACATGCCGTGGAACTATTTTGCCGCCATTCACAAGTTTCTGAACTCTATGTCCAAATTACAAAACCATTTACTCAGGGATTTGAAGAAGACCCCGATATTAAGGACCATGCAAAGAAAGAAAATAGGTACTTACTTAAAACCATTATGGTTGGGCACTGTAATCAGTTGAGAAAGGTTTAAAGAACACAGAAAGCCAGATCCTAATCATGGCCAACAGAATGTGTGTCTATGGTCGAGCTCAAGCATCATTATTTCCTATAAGCTTCAAAGATAAATCTGGTGTCCATCCCTACCCAGTTGTAGTAAAGGTTGAGTGTAGTCTGAGTACACAATGTGGGTCTCAGAGCCCCCATCTCTGGTCCTCACTCACTTAGTGATCCTGAGTAGTTTGTATGAAATTGTCTAGCTTAAGTACTATCAGATGTAAAATTTACACCAACGTCTACTTTACAGAGTATAAGAATAAAAACTATATGAAGCAGTGAAAATAGTATTTGTAAAAGCCATGCCCTGTGACTCAAGTCTGTAATCGTAGCTTTGCTTGGAGGCAGATTTGATGGGATCATGTGAGTTTTGAGCTCACTGGGTGAACACATAAAAAGTAGTTTGTGAAAAGTCCATCTTGGCTCATAGGTGAACATGTGGAAGCAAATATATCAGAAAAGACAAACAGGATCCCAGACCAGACCAGACCAAGTATCAAACAAGAACATAGTTAATAAAAGTAACCAGAGGGCTGGCAGAGTGGCCTAAATGGCAGAGTACCAGATTAGCAAGTGTGAGGCCCTGAGTTCAAACCCCAGTACCATAAAAAATGAAGGAAAAAATTCTAAATGCCACTCAAAATAGTCAAGGCAGACTTAAGAGGCACAGGTACAAAGGCTAAATAGTAAAGCTCTTGGGTTACTTTATCATAAACTGATGTGTGTGTGTGTGTGTGTGTGTGTGAGAGAGAGAGAGAGAGAGCTGGTGGGAGAGTTTTATAGAAGGGGATGTAATAAGCTTGAAATCTAATAGCAGACAGTAAACACAGCTTTTATGGATATTTAAAGTATGCACACACATATCTTAGTTGTTTGCTTTCTTTAAAGAGTTAAGATCTGTTTTTATTTTCATACTTTGTGACATGAAAATTTGAGAAGAAAAACTAATCCAGTATTTAAAAATTATTTCACATATCCATCTATACATATATATTTACACACATGCATACCTACAAATACGCACATTATATATGCCTGTGAGAATCCCAGAAATACTCCCTTGGCCTGAAGACAGATGCTGGCAGCTTAAAGAAAGAGTTCCATCTCTGTGGATGGCTTTGTGGAAGCAGTATTGCTACTGAGGAGTAGCAGAAGCCAAGAGTACCGACATCCTGTGCTCTTGTCATCCTGACCATTATTTTAGACAAGAATATCTTCCTGGGAGCACTAAGAAAGCTGTGACCTCAAGGTGCAGAGACATTTCCAGTGAAGATTTTCCGTGACTGGCAGCATCAAAAATTCCATTTAGTGGGGCTGGGGAGATAACTTAGTGGTACGATGCTTGGCTGGCATTCACAAGCCTAGGATTTGGTCCCTTAGCACTACAGAATAATAATAACAAAGATTGCATTATAATAACAAAGACTGCCTTAAATATGAAGAAATACTTACTTGAAAAATCCAGATGGCAACAAAGATGGAAAGGTTAGAAATCTAATATGTAAAAGAATTAAGGAAAAGACCTGGAAATTTTCACTGGCTCCTGCATTGAAAAGGTAATTCAGGGTAAAAGGGTAGCAATGACTCTAAGAACAGTCACCAAGCCTGGGCTATAATCTTCCTTTGTCTGTTAACTGGCTACTTAATAATGTACATGAACCTGAGTTTCTTACCACCAAGTGTAGTACAATTTCCTACAGTAAGATTTTCAATTATAGAACACTGGGTTTGGTGACTTCAGTAATTCCAAACCTATTTCTATGGCCTATTTCCCATATTTTGTCTGTTAGATCTTGATTTGTACTTATTGCAGCATTTTCTTATATGTTAAGCAATTTGTGACAAATGTGGATTGACTTCTGTCTGTCTGGATAATCTCTGAATATAATTCCCCTCAAAGTCGAATATATTAGATCTTTCATATGTACTTAAATAGCATAGTTAAAAAGCCTATTAATTTAATCTGACATCATTATCTTAGAATTGTCTTCATAGTTAGAGCTATGGAATTTGTACATGTGTAAAGGAGCATAATAAAACATTTGGAATTTACTGATGATTTTACTTTATTTGGTTTGCAAAATACATCCTTAACTGAGCCTGGAGCCTCATTTAATGTGGGATCCTGTTCTAAGTAGATGGAAAATGCAAGGGAAAAATTAAATGAAAGAACAATATAATCAGCAGAAACCAAAATAGATTGCAATTTGAATGGAGACTGTGAGGACACGGAGAAGAGAGTAGGAGCAGGAGTAAGTTAGCACCCGAAGCATTTACTAGTCCACATTATTTATTTATTTTTCCTAGCCAATCTGCATTTCTATGGGGTCAAGGGCAGTAAAATAAAATAAAATCAGTAGGCCTAACTTCCCAGCAGTACTCCAGAAGTGGCACAGTCAGTTAATGTTAGGCAACTGTGTTTAAGGTAGTGAGCTAGATGGGGCCTTAGAAAGGGAGTTGTGCCCAAGACAAATCTAGGTAGGCAACAAGTGATCAGCAAAGCCTCTAACCAGGGTCTCTGATTTAAATCCAGCATCATTCCCATCCACTGTTTAGCTGAGAAAAGACTGCATAATTTATTTGTAAGATAAATCACTCAAAGCTAGCATTCACATGTGCATGTGCACGTGTACGTGCTCACACACACACACACACACACACACACACACACACACACACACACACACCACAGTAAAACTTTTAATAAACAAGAAAAATGGCTGAAAAGTAGACATCTATGGGCTAAAATGAGCAAAAATGAGCTAGATCAATAAATTCTTTTCTGGGCTCATCTTTATTACTAATAGAATTGAATCTAGTCTTCACTGTCCACATCTGAACTCTCCAAAATAGCACATCATACTGAATCGCCTTACTTTTTTACTTCATTCCTTGGGCTTGAATTCTTGCTTGGCTTTTTCATTCGTATCTGGTATTCCTCCACTTGAGCCACACCTTTTCTTTCTTTTTATTTGCTGGTTAACTGGAGAAAAGTATCTCAGACTGTTCTTACTAAGCTGGCTTTGATCCTCAGATCTCTGCCTCAAGTAGCTAGGATTACAGGCATGATCTATCAATGCCCAACTGACTTTCCATAATCAACATATTTTGAATCTTTCTTCTGGCTGTATCACATTTATCCCCAATATCTTTCTTATATATGACAATATAGCTCCAGTAGCAATTGTGGGTCCAGACAATCCTGCTCTGTGTTCTTAAACAAGTGGCCTAGTCTTTCCCATCTTTTATAGTCTCATATCTAGACTGCTAATAATTTTACTTCACAGGATTTTTAAAGGAAATATTGCAATAGTTTTGACATTTGAAATATGAAGCAATTAATAAGAAGGATCCATTGTGAATTTGTCATTAGTTGGTCAAACTCTTGCCCCATAAAGCGCATGTGCCTACTGACCCCACTTACCCTATGCTTCCTGCCTGCTTTTGTGTTTGTTCGGGTTACTCAGGACAACATTTGTTCATCAAGCCCCGTTCTTGCCAAGATCAGGGCTAGTCAATTCCAGAATATACTATACATTTCTCACTGCCTGCTTTAGCTAACTAGCGTTAAAATAATGTTTCTCTCTTAGTTTAAACACAAAGTGTTCCCAAAGGTTCTAAGGCACAAAATGTTGCTTTTTAAACTCAATTTCTATGTACTAAAATTTAAAAAAAAATTAAAGCTGTATATTGATGACTCCTAGCTGTAATCCTAGCTGTTTGAAAGGCTGGGAAGGAAAAAGATCATGGTTCAAAGTCAGTCCAAGGAGAAAAGTTCTTAAGACCCCTTTTCAACCAATAGCTGGATGCCTTGGGGTATACTTGTCAGCCTAAGCCATGAGAAGCTGAGACTTAGAGGATCTTGATTCTAAGACAGCTCAGGCAGTAAAATCACATGACACCATCTCAATGCAAAGCAGCACAGGGTAGTTGTAGTTGTATACATCAGAACCCCAGCTACAATAGAATGCCTAAAATAGGTGGGTTGTGGTCTGGACATGAATCTGAGCAGGAAGAAAGACTCTATCTCAAAAATAACTGGCAGAAAAAAGGACTGGGCATGTGGTTTACTAGTAGAGTAGCTGCTTACCAAGTGTGAGGCCCTGAGTTCAAAAAGAAAAGAAAAATTGAGTTCAGAAATTTCTGAACTATAATATAGTCTAATACTGGGGACTGAGAAGGCAAACAGCACCACCACCACCACCAACAAAAACAACAAAGATTTGAGTGAAAAGTCAACCTCTTTACAAGCTGGCTAGATTGGCTAATTTGGACCAAATTGTAATAAACAAATTTCCCTGACTCTTGTCTTCTCCATCCAGAACTTAAAACTATTAAATTGCATTTGACTGGACAGTAACTGTATACACATCTATTGTCAGTCTCTCTAAAAGACATATAATGAGATACAAAACTTTGACTCAAGAGTTGTCTATATAAAGAATAATGAACATGGTTTTCCTTTGGAAAACAAAATGTAACACATACGTACTTGTATTATCTAACCCTCAAAAGGCTGTCCATCTAATCTATCTATCTATCTATCTATCTATCTATCTATCTATCTATCTATCTATCTATCTATCTATCTGTCTGTCTGTCTGTCTGTCTGTCTGTCTGTCTGTCT
>NW_012267217.1:36054555-36124020 GCF_000151885.1 Dipodomys ordii | reverse complement strand
TTAAACAACTGGTTTTTCCCCATATCCTCCTCAAGTTATACTGACATCAAATATAGTGAAAGCAGGGGTTATACTGTGGGGGAGGGACATACAAATCAACAAAGAGATAATCTTATAAATGCGTTAGAAACACATGCATGAAAGAAAAAAACATAGCTAAGATCTGGAGAATACCTTTTTTAGCTTTATTCTCTTCTACATTTTATACTTACACATATGAATTTTATTTAATTTTCAATTTTTTCTGCTGGTATATGGACATATACTTGATTCTCAGCATAAATAATAATATTGCCTAAAAATCAAACCAGATCTACTTAGTTCCATCCTTGACACATTGCCAACTTAAAAGAGGAAGCACACAACATTTCACCATTAAGAATGGTCTAGAAGTGGGCAAAATAGCTTTTGTATATCCAATTGAGTTTCCAGTCCTCAGGTGAAATCAATGCCTTTCAAATGGTGTTAGATTCACACACAAAACATATCTGCTAGATTGCTTCATCTGAACACCTCACTACAAGTCTTCACAAATCAGACAGGAGGAACCAGCCAAAGTGACATTCAGAACATTACTTGCATTTCAGTGATGCCCAGTAAGTCTCAGAGGCAATGTCTTATCAAGCAAGAGAGCTCCAGAAAAGGGTTTAGAGTTGTTTTTCCTAGATATCAACTTTTGATGTTCTCTTAATATTTGATTCCCTAGTCATTTCTAACTGTTATAATTCCTGCCCTCTCCCCACCCGAAGATACTATACAGAGGGGTTACAGTTACATGAATAAGGTAATGAGTATGTTTCCTATCGAGCATTGTTACCTTCTCCTTTGTTTTTCCCCTACCATCCCTTTCCTCCCCACCTCCCCAACTCCAACTCCTCCTTCCCCCCTCCCACCCCCCCACACTGCAAAGTGTTAAAGTTCATTTTCAATATACTGTCTTATACATCTCATTGTTACAATGTGTCATCCTGTCAATTCTTCATGGACAATCACTTTGAGGCAAAGAACAAAACGAAATCAATAATTGGTGACTAATTCTATAACAAAATGTATTTTTTAAAATATGTAGAAAACATATATACCAAGGATTCTCAAATTTATTTACTCAGGATATACTACCCCATATATTTTTTTACTCATATAAAACATCAGTGATGCTATTTATATGATAATTGTATATTACGCAGAGTCTGTGGATCTCATACCTTAAAACAGTCAATATCACTATTAAATTCTTTTTATGCTACTTGAGAAGATTAACTGATGACCACTTGAGAAGAAATAAAGAAAGAAATGGTAGCTACCTTCAATGTATAACCTTGCAATCTGATTTTAGGAAATAATTAGGAGGTACTTCTAAAATATATTTCAGTTAATATATTTTTACATGTTGTCTATACTATGACCTATATCATGGGATTACTGAGAATAGCATATGTTCCTCAATAAAATTTGAAATTAATGTGAAATTAATGGACATCTATATAAGCAAACTATGCTTACTCACTTGTGGTAAAGATTGTTTTGTAAACTATTAACTTTATCTCCACTGGTTTCAATTTACAGGGGTCTGAGTTTTTTTTTAATCACATATCATTGTAGACTTCTAATTATTTGTACAACTATTCAAACTACAATTGATGGTGTTTTACCTTATCTAACCTTTTACCTAATATTTTAGAACACATTTGTACTGAGTCAAACTGTCTCCTTATTCCATTTGTCTTTCTGTATATACATTGTGGACACACTGTAAATTATCATGGAGTCAGCAATATGTACTTTGACCAGTTGTAAATTCAGAGTTTATTTTCTTAAAAACTATTTTTTATTTTTTCTTTACTTCTGTCTCCATAATTAAAATTTGAGGTAGGAAATCAGGTAATATCTTTAAAAGAAATCTATATTTTACCAATTTATGACAATTTCTTTTCATTTTACTTTATGGTTATTATAAAGTTGATGTACAGAGGGAATACAGTTACATGAGTCAAGTAATGGGTACATTTCTTTTTGTACAGTGTCTTTTGTTCCTTCACTCTCTTCCAGTTTCTACCATAATTGATGCCAAACAGGAGAAATAAGATTGAGAAGAAGATGATAGGCAGAAGGCCAAGCTTGCTCACTAGTTGAGAGATGCTACCAGCTGGGCAGATCACAGCTCAGGCATATGTCAGAGCTAGAAACCAGGCTCTATCTCAAAATATCCAGTGTGAAACAGGTCTAGAAGTGTAGCTCAGTACCTGTCCAGCAAGCAAGAAGCTCTGAGTTTAAATCTTAATAGTGGAGAGAGGCAGAGAGAGAGAGAGAGACTCCTATTTACCTATTTGTAAAACACATTTTCATGGTGAAGTGGTTCTATGATTACTAATCAAATATATTAATTAGTAAGGTACTCATCTTAATCTGTCACTTGCTCATTTCTTTGATATGACTAAACAATTTCTTATCAGCCACTCCACGTGAAATTAAAATATATTCTAATATGATATAAAGATGATATTTCTTTAGAGTAGCTATTTAGAACTAGCAAGGTGGAGTTAGCATCATCAAAATTATCTTTCAAGTATGCCAAAATATTTTTTATCTATTATATATTTGTGTCAAACTAATGTTTAAGAAAACATAGCTCCTTAAGCTTGTAAACAGACCATGGAATATAGCAGTACAATGAGAAAGAGGTGTATAGAAATATATACCTTATAGTGTTGGGGTCATGACAAGTGGTAGAATAGAGCACCTGCCTAACATACAATCCTAAATTCAAACACCAGTATCATAAGAAAGAAAAGAAAGTAAAAAGGAAAAAAGAGTGAGGGAAGAGAAAAAAAGGAGGAAAGAGGGAGAGGGAGAGGGAGGGAGGAGGAAGGGAGGGAAGAAGAGAGGGAGGGAGGGAAGAAGGAAGGAAGGATCAGACATTTCTGAAGATGTCACAGGTATTATCTCTAGAGAGTAAGAAGCCATCCTTCCAGAGCTTTAAGGTCCAGTGGGAAATTTGTAAGAATCTCAAACACAGACCTGAAGACTTTTGGTTTTATATCCTAATAGTGCTTAAAAATGCTTGTTAAGTGTCCATTGAAGGCCACAAACCACATTAATAACCAAGTCAAGTTAACATTTCTTTTAAGCCCAAAGCTTTAAATGTTGAGGTAGGAAAGGGATGAGAAGTGGAAATTACATAATTAAATTTTTATTTTCAATTTTCTTCCATCTTTTTAAAAATCTTCTGATGAGTGTGTCATTTATTAAAAGATTAAAGCTTAAGATTGGGAATTCTAATTATTATAAATAAAAACAGTAGCTTATCTGATGATTGATATTCTTATAATTTCCAAGCATATTCCAACCTGTCATCAACCCTTTGAGCTAAAAGTGGATAGTGTCATTCTGATAGATGAGCTAGAGTTTCATATTGAATAATTTGTGTACATATATACAAAACAATATACAATTTTATTATATATAATGTATATTATACATTATATATTTTATTATATATAATGTATATTATACATTATATATAATTAAATCATATACATGATATTATATGTGAACCCATATATATGAAATCATATATTGATATATATGTAATCATATATAATACTATAAATGTTCATTTATTTCCTTTTTTAACATAATTTAACTGAATGTCTAGCCTATTCATTTTTGAATAACATCTACAAAGTCTTTATGCAAATCCTCATGTTAATAAAACAACTTACTTGGTCATTTAAAACAATAACTAAAACTATTATTTTGAATAATAACAAAATATAACATTTCCATTTTATATTATTTATGATGGCATTTAAAATATGGTACTGTTATGTGACTATTGCCTATTGTGTTACTTGAACATAATTATTATAATATGATTATAATAATTATAATGTGATTAGGCTTTGCTTTTAATGGTTGTTTATATCCTTAATTTTCCACATACTGTGCAAATCTCATTTTTATAAGGTTAATTAGAATTACTCTGTCTAGAAGGCCCAGCATTTTTGCTATTTAGAATTTTTTAACCAGATTACAATGAGTTCTTCACATTGTGCCTTTGAAATAACAGACAGTCCCAAATGCCTTCCATTGCCACGTTTTGAGCCTGGAGCTTATAAGTAATACATTAAGAAGTAATCAAATAGTCAGGTACCCTACCAACTTAATTTAGCAACTAGTATATGACTCAGTTTGTTGAGTTGTTTGTTACACAGAAAACATTTAAAATTGTAGTTGGGTATTCTGATAACCAGAGTGGATCAAAATTTCAGTGATAGGATGTACGACATTCTCATAGTGTTTAATAACTAAATAATTCTAAGTGACTTTTGAAACAATATACATAAATATTTAGACAACTTTCTTTGTGGTCAGAATTACAAAAAATTATTTGAATGACATGTTTATACTTTAGAATTTGTATTTTCATTGGATCACATGGCCTTTCTCAAATGTTAATAACACAGTTCCAGAAATGGTTCCCCAATTTGTTTACAAGTCTCTGTATTATCTCTATAAGGTACAATCACATGAATCTCCTCAGACAGATCCTTGCTTGTGTCACTGGCTCTCATCAAAACCCTCAGTAGTTTCCAGTTTCTTTTCAGATGAAAGGCAGATTCCTTGACCTGGCATTCATATGGTGGCTCTGATCATTCCTTTTAATTTTATTTTATTGTAAAGATGCTGTATAGAAGGATTACAGTTACATGAGTAAGGCAATGAGTACATTTCTTGTCCAGCATTGTTACCCTTTCCCTTGCTGTTCTCCCACAATCCCTTTCCTCTTCCACCTCCCTAAATCCCCCAACTGATCATTCTTTGTCCACATACATGTTGAGCAATCTGCTAATCACTCACCTTACCTGTGTCATTTTTCACTTCTGTATTTGCTCTCCTTTTACATGCTTTATGTACAGGGCTAAAAATCCAGTGAATGCTTACTTTAGTGTAGTGTAAATTAATTGTATATCTACACCCAGGGTCAGCAAAAGACAGCAGATAGTAAATACTTTTAGGTTTTGCAGATCATGTAGTTACTGTCACATACATTACTAGTGTGTCATGGTGCAAACACAGCTATAGCCAACAGATAAATGAACAACCCTGGGTATGTTCTAATAGGACCAGATGTATGTACACAGGAATTGGAATATCAGGCATTTTTCTCATAGGGCAAAACCAGCATTTTTTTCCCTTAGTCAACTGAAACTGAAAATTTTGTCTTTAGTTGATAAGCCTTGCAAAAATAATCAGTCAAATTTTCACTTGGGCCATTGTTTAGTGACTCCAGCCTAATAGACTGCAATACCATGCATCTATTATTCATCTATCTGTCCATCTATCTATATCTATCTATCCATCTATCTATATTAGCTTTTTTGCTGAAGGCTGGCACTCTATAACTTGTCCATAACTTGACTTCCAAATTGGATATTTGGAGAATCTCAAACACTTTCCATTTATTTTATTTTACTTTCCTTAAGTAACTGTACAAGAGAGTTTAAAATCAACATATCAGTTTCTGACGCTGGTTTCAAACTTCAATCCTCATATCTCAGTATTTGAGTAGCTAGGATTACAGGTGTGAGCCACCAGCATCAATCAAAATGACTATTCTTTAAGAACAAGTATAATAGCCATCATTTCTTCCTTCAGATTCCAGATGATTGTATCTTTCCCTCTTTAATTTCTCTCTCTTCTGCAATATGGAATTGTCAATCTCTTTGGAGAAAATTTCCACAAATTTCCATAAATCTTTTTGGAGAAATATTTTCCTAGCTTCACACTCCTATGGAGTTCCAAGAGATTAAAAGCTGCCATATTTTTCTTTCTAGAGAATACAGTATTTCATACTTTTTTTTTCTTTCTATTGATAAGATTGTATTTGTGATGTAAGTAAAACTACTAGACTGATACTTTGACTGGATTTTCATATCATTTTGACAGAATCCTTAGAGCTTTGAACAGAGGAAAAACAGACTACATGCAAAGTTTGAACAGTAAGAATGCCATTGTAATTCTGAGAGAGCTAGAGCAGAAAGAATCAAAATCTGTAATGTTCTGAAAGAACTTCCTTCCCAACTAGACTTAGAGTCACTTCTATTATCAATCATATGTGGAGATATAAGGCATTGTCAGATCTGCAGTCTCAAAGATTTTCTTGGAAACTGCTAGAGGAAGTGCTCCAACAAAATCAAGTAGTAAATCACACACACACACACACAAAAAAACACCCCAATGACCCAGGATCCCAGGCGGGGGGGAAAGGAAAGAGAATCCTCAGGACAAATGTGTAGAAGTCCTTTGACAATGGTGAACCAGGCTTAAAAGCCAATCAGAAAAGAGTGTGATGGGAGAAACTTTCCCAACAATAAAAACTGTGAAATATCAGATACACTTTATATCTTAGGAGTATTGCATGAGTGGGGGAATTTACTGTTTCTTTACTATAAGTCCACAGCAAATGAAGCTAGCAAAAAATACAACAAACATGGCAATTACCCCAAGGGGGAAGAACTCATGAGAACTGGATGTGTTCACCTCTTTCCAGTTTTACATTGAGTTACTTCTGTGCTCGGAAATTGTCCAAGCCAAGGTCATTTACTCTCTAGATATTAAAGCTTTATTTGTTTTTCTTTCCTTCAGAGAGCTAGTTTACCAGAATACCAATGTTCTAAGGAGTACTCAAAGCCATTTTGCTGAAAAGCACTGACTCCTTACATAGGTGCACAAATTAACTAAAGGTCTAAAAGCTTGCTATTCCTGTCTGCAGCTTGTTTGCATTTGTTTCTACTCTAAGCCATTCTCCCTTCAGTCACTTTGCAGTCAACTTGGTGAAAGACAGCACTGATGGACTAATATCCTTAGGACAAGGGCTCAAAACCACCTTTAGGGAACTGCCCCCTAACCTTCCCCAATGAGGGACAGTTACCTAGAATGATGGGGTAACACCCTGAGGCAAAAAGGAATTGTCTCATGGGAACTAGAATAGCCTCCTCCAGTGATCATAGCAAAAACGTCTCTAGAATCCAGAAGGAACCAGACTTGAGATAACAACCAGCTAAGCCATGCCAGTGAAAGACTGTTTCACTATGTGTATGCTTCCCCTGCCCTAATTCTTCGTTTATTTAAACCTCATGTTCACGTCCTTCTCAAAGACGTCTGAAGATGAAAGGAAGTACCATCTTCTAATGGCTCTCCTTGCCACCTCAAAAGGCCTCCTCTCTTTGTCTTTCATCATGTCACTTTGTTGGTGTACAGAGAAGAGTTACCTGTGGAACTTTGGGACTCATTAAACTCCAGTTTTATTGACACATTTCAAATGTGAATTTTAGCATATAGCATTAAATTTTGGCCTAATCAAAACTATGAGTAAAGCAAATCCTTAATTTCTCACATGGTGAAAACTCAAAACATGATGTGTAAAATAGAAAATTTGAGCTGGGCGCTTGTGGTTCATGCCTATAACTCTAACTACTCAGGAGGCTGAACTCTAAGAATCATGATTAGAAGCTAAACCATGTGACTTTTATACCCAATTAAACAACAAAAAAGCTGGAAGTAGAGCTTTGGCTCAAGTGGTAGAGTGCTAGACTTGAGCACAAATGCTCAGGGATAGCATCTAGACCCTTAGTTCAAGCCCCAGGACTGGCACAAAAGAAAAAAAGGTGGAAATTTTAATATTAAATCTTTTTAGAGAAAAGAACCAGCTAAAAGGATTAAAAAGTGACTTCTTCAGGGCTGGGAAGGTGGCTCAGTGGTAGAGTGCTTGCTTTGCATGCATGAGGCCCTGGGTTCGATTCCTCAGCACCACATAAGCAAAAAGAAAAAAGCCGGAAGTGGTGCTGTGACTCAAGTGGTAAAGCGTTAGCCCTGAGCTGAAGAGTTGAGGGACAGTGCCCAGGCCCAGAGTTCAGGCCCCATGACCGGACCCCCCCCAAAAAAAAAAGATTAAAAAAGTGACTTCTTCTACAAAAGAGCAAGATTGAAAGATTATCATCCTCCTACAGAATTCTTTAGGATACTTGAGTTCTACCTTAGAAAATAAAATTGAAAACTGAAAAGTAACAAGTAAATGTTCATTTTTTTCTTTTAAAATCACTTGTCAACTCACTGAGCAAAACATAATAAAGGGTCAAAATGATAATAGGGTGTCAGAGTATTCCAAGTCTTTTCCCCTCACTTCACTTCCCATGGTGCTTATTGTCTCCCTGACCCCTATCATTCATTATGCTTTCTGATGGCCCTAGAATTCCAGTATACTCCCATTCCACTCTGGAGGCAGTGTGCCCTCACAATAACCATATGAACCAACCAATTCATAACCCTGTTGTATGTATGTTTATACAAATATATATATGTGTATTTATGTGTGTATGTGTGTATATATATGCATATATATATGTATACACATGAATGGGCACACACAAGGTCTGACATTTTGTAATGATTTAGTTAGGCCTCATATTCTTAAATTATATGAAATTCTGAAATTATATGAAAAAACAGTCAAAATCAAGTTTCTTTTGAGTTTACAATTGTTGATCATTCTAAGAAGTATCAGTTTTACCTTAGTTTGGATTCTGTCAAATACATCAAATAGGAAGCCAATTAAGAAAACCATATGAGAAAAAATGAGTATATGTAATAGGAAGTCCGGACTGTGACTAGGCTGCACATTGATTCATCCAATGGTTCAACCTCCCCATCCAGTCACATTTTTTTCTTTGTACTTTGCTCTGGTCTCATTCTATAGTTCACTTCCTGGAGAGTAAATGGCTGTTAAGAGTAACCGCAGCCTTACTATTTATGTGTGTGTGTGTGTGTGTGAGTGTGTGTGTTTGTAAGAGAGTGATAGAGAGAAAGAGAACAAAAGAGAGAGAGAAAGAAAGGGGGAGAGAGAGAATGAGAGAGTGCAGAAGAGCTATAAAACTCCTCTGAAGCTTGTCAGCAAATCTTTTGCCTGTGTGTGACTGAACATAAATGGATCGTTGGTATTTCTAAACAGATCACTAGTAAGGTGATTAACCCTACCTCTGGGGTGGAGATTGGGGCAGTTTTCTATGAAACACTGAATTACATGGAAAAGAGGTGATTACTTACACAAAGATGAAGATCTATGGGGTGGAGGGTTGGTTGCAGAATTGGGATAAACAAGGTACAATGCTTATTTCAGATGAACAATGAGAATGCCTTTCCAGTACATTTTCAGATCTTGTAGTCTAGTTTCTGGATCAACAGTGTATTTTTATTATGAATTGTGATTTTTTGGAAACATATCTGCAATAAGTCATTAGGATGTTAATATATTACGATGTGCCTTCCGTGATTATTGGCTGATTCACTGCCATCTGGTCAGGCAAGAGATATATAATACAAAACAAAAATTGAGAAGAATTATTTTAAATGGTGGATTAAAAATAAAGTAAGATATATACATGTTAAAATGGGCTTTGCAATATTACACAATTTGAGGGGACATATTAAGAGTGTCCTTTATTTCATGTAGTTATGATATGATAAATAATGCTTACCAGTAAAGGGCTAGATACTAAATCAGCCTTTAAATAATTTTTCTCTCCCAGAATTCTTGATCATTCTTCAGTAATCATGTGGATTTTATGCTTTGATATTCCAAGCTATTATCTTATAGTCATTATTCTTTCTTCATTTTATTCCTCTAGTCTTCATTATTTAGTGTCCAGATCAATATTATTTTCTTAATTAGGATTAAAAAGAAGAATACTCCTCTTTTTTAGGTATATATTTGCCTTTTATTTTATTTTTAATAAGTTTTTATTGTGAAAATACTGTACACAGGGGTTACAGTTACATGAGCAAGGTAAAGAGTACATTTCCTATCAAGCATTGTTGCCCCCTCCTTTGTTTTTCCCCTACCCTCCCTTCCCTCCCAAGTCCACAACTATACTCCCCCTGCCCCCTGCCTAAATTGTAAAGTTCGTGTTTCAACATATTGTATTGTACATCTCATTGTTGCAATGGCTCAATCTGTTTCCCTATTTAAACATTTTTCTTTATCCTTTCCCCTCCACAAATTATACCAACATCAACTACAGTGACAACAGGGGTTATACCATGGGGAGGAGGGCACACAAAGCAACAAAAAATTACATGGTACCTTATAAATATGTTAGAAACAATAGCAAGAAAGAAAAAAAGACACTTGTGTCCCTATCTTGGGGTTCATTTCGCTTAACTTCATCTTATCTGGTCATATGTATATAGCTTTTGATCATTTCTACTTGTCCCAGACATATACTAGTTATTGCAAATAACCCAGATGCCCCTCAGTAGATGAATGGATCAAGAAAATGGGGTACACACACACCCATACACACACACACACACACACACACACACACACACACAATGGAATTCTATGCCTCCATCAGAAGGAATGGCATTGCCCCATTTGTTAGAAAATGCAAAGAGTTGGAAAAAACTATATGAAGTGAAGTAAGCCAGGCCCAAAGAAACATAGGCCCCATGGTTTCCCTTATATGCAATACACCTCTTTTCTTAAAACTCCCCTTAAAATGTCAAATCTTTAAAAACATTAAATTAAAAGTATAAATTATGTAGCTTGAGTAATCTACAAATTATCTTGGTAAATGATTATTGAGATGATTCTTCCCCTGAAATCATTCAAAATGCCGATGACCCTGCTGTGGACATGCCTTTTGCGTTCTCACTATCAGAATAGTGAGCATCTGCTGCACATGCATCTCCTCTGCCTCCAATCCTATTCTCCAATGGAGTTATAATGTAATTTTAATTAGATACATATTCAGTATATGATTTCAACTTTAGGCTGAATGATGTATCAATGATACACATAGCGAAGTTCAAAAACTTCGGTGAAGGTGAGTAGATAAACAGATGCAGCAATGGTACTTATTGGATAGTATGTTGAAAATGAACTATATAACCAGTAGGTGGAATGATAGGGAAAACTGGGAGAGAGTGGGAGAAGGGAATGACATTATCCAAAAAGAAATGTACTTCTTACCTGACTTATGTAACTGTAACCCGCTCTGTATATCACCTTTATAATAACAATAAAAATTAAAATGAAAAACCTGAGAAGACAGTTCCTAAGACTTGAATATAAATGTATACATGTGTGAAATACACACACACAAATTATTTATGTATACAAACACATTTGGCTTTACCTCTAACTCTATGACAAAATATTTTAAAATCTTTTCCATGATTAAGTTACAATTTTGAATCTAAGAAAATAAAAAGAAGAAAATGAGTAGAACTGGTTTTCTAGTCTCATCTGTCATTGCCTGAAGGATTTTAAGCTTTCTTAGGTTAGGTCATTGAAGAAATGTACTTTAGCTTTTAACAAAAATGTCTTCTGCTCTGTTTGCTACCTGGCTTTTTGAAGTTGCTAGTAGAGACTCTTTTGCTTCTCCCTTCTGTCAGATTTGTAAGTAACTTACTCCATCAATTATTACGTGAAAGATAACATCTCAAAGATTTCTAATGTCTTGCTTTTGGATACCTTGGGACAATTGTACAGAACATTTATGCTAAAGTGGTCAAATTTGATCCTTCCTTCCACCTTGACAGAATGAATCTATTCAAACATAGTCTTGCCTAGCTCTTTTGTTTCCTTCCTACATAAAAGTTATGGTCACTTTAGATTTACTGCCTTGTTGGACAAGGAATCAAATGCAGGTAAGTAGTGTCTCTCAACTATGGAAAATCTCACATGACCATGCAAGTTAGTATTGACATTGGTTAGATGAAATGGAACAGTCTACTTAGGAGTTCCTCAGTACAGTCTATTAAGGGGGAAAAATCCCCACAACAAGGTATGTACCAGAGAACACAAAAAAAGTACTGTTCATTATATAAATACACATAGTGATACACAGCAGAGTCTATATTGCAGAATGAGAATGACAAAGAATTGAAGATTTTCTTCCTCACTTATATCCATTCAAACCTGGTTTAAAACATTGCAAATTATCTGCCATAATTTCCTTTTTCTATTTCTAATCTCTTAAGGTTGTAATGAAATAATAGATATGTAAATTTAGAAAGTAGAGAACAACCAACAAATGTTATATTATTAGTAGTAATTTAACAAGTTTTTCTAATCAAAAGAGCATGTATAATACAGAATTGGCAAATAGAAGATCCTTTTTATTTCAGATTTTCATGTAAGATTGAATAAATAAAGACAAAGTATCCCTTTCTTTGTCTCCATTCTAGTGAGAACCATTAAAACTCACCTATGCACATACTTCTCTGCTAATATTCTGGCTTTATATCCTGAGTTAAAATGTGAGATCGTTCTCCCCTAATTTAATTTTTTTGACAGTGAATATTTATACTAAATTTAAATTAAGTGTAAAAGAGCAGATTGATAAGAACACCAAAAACCTTGTAGATCAACCAATAACACCAGCTGTCCAAATTATTCTACAGCATTGCAAAGGTTCCTCTAAACTGCATATTTATTGCTGGATACATTCCATCCATATGACGTACAAATTTGAGATTTATACTTTTAAACATAATAAGATGGAGTTCTGCCATGCCTACTGGGTGATAAGTAAATGCATACACAACCAATTTGGTTTAAATCTCAGTCCATAATATTTTTGCATTAATCTTAGGCCATACGACTATTGGGTTGTTTTTTTAAAGTTCAAATACTTGTCATTGTAGGATGCATAATTTCTTTCTTACTTATTTTCTTCTTAGGGTTTCATAGAACTTTAAGTGGCCTCAATCTAATGATAAATGTGACAGTTTTGGTTCTTATTTTATTTATAGTAGAATCTTTATAAAAACAAAGACATTTATTCATATCAAAGGCCTTAGGTGATATTTGTCTTCATAGAGTCATATCTCTTAAGTCCTTTATGATTCTTTCTATATCCAGATATTTGTTAAATAAATTAATAATGGCAAAAGATGCAGAGTATTATCAATGCATGAAATTTGTGACACTTAATACAGTAACCCTCACTAATTCAAATAAAGTACAAAATACTGATAGAACTGGCAAATGAAAATAAAATGTTGTTTGTTTCAGGATATAGAATAGCTTGAAATAAGATAGAAAAGAATATTTCAATTTTTGTTTTCATCACAAGAAAAGACTAGTAACTTTCACTATGTAAACAGTACTTCTTAAGTAATGTTAGCTCATCTATTCACTGGATTCTTAAAAAAAATCTTCTACATAATCTCTATTTGTATCACTTAAAGACAAAGATAAAAGTGGTGAATGTTAATGGGCTCTGGTTATAATTCTAAGAACTTTAAGACTTTATATGAAAGAACATTTACTCTCCTTATTAGTAATGATACATGCTATCAAGAACTCTAATTTCAGTTTTGTGCATTTTGAGTATGTATTATCGATTGAGAACCTACCTGTAATTTTCATGAGATTTTGCAAGCTGAAGCCTGTTACAGCATTTAACTATTTTTTAGAAATTTAGCTATAGAGATAGCTACATGATTTAACTAATCAGGATCTTTCTATCTCTAGCTTTGCAATGCTGTCTTATACTTAGTAGTTTAAAACATATTCTCTTATGGAATTTACATATGAGTAATACTTTCTAGGTTGCTGTTTCTTTTTTCTATGACTTTGTCTTCAGCCAATTTTAATTCTACAAAATCATTTATAAAGTGGAATGCTTAGAATCCAGAGTGTAAACAAGCCAGTCCTTTCCAGAAAAAATATTAATTTTAAAATCTATATACATTTCTATCTATCTTTCACATTTTGGGGTATGTTTTTGCTGTTCACTATGCATTTGTCTACAATATAACGTAATTATACTAGACATATATAATTATATGTCTATAATTTATAAGTGTGGACATTAAAACCCATTGAAAGTAACTACTTCTGATGTGGTTTTAAAATTTTCATGTTTTTTGCCTTTTTAAAAGTATTTTTCCTTGCACAAAAGACAAGAACATTTTTACTACTATGGCACAAAGATTTATCTTGTACCATTCTTTCATCGGCTTAATATGCTACCTACATTTGCAAAACATTTTTTTTTGTTGGTGGTGGTCAGATAATAAAATGTTATGATCTGTTTATGGTCTGAACTATCATTTTTTTTAAAAAAGCAACTTCCTTCAATGTGGTATTGACTAATCTTCGGATCCATAACTTGAAGTAATTTTTCATGTTGTAAACCAGATTTTAATTTCTCTGCTAACTGCCAGGTGACCCGATAGAAGTTGAAAGGCTACTATGATTTGTTCCTTATTGGCCTTTTATTGAGTCAGCTAGTCCCCAAGGTGTCCCACCCACCTCAAGCAATGAATATGCACTGTTAATGTAACTGTAGACAATATTTGGTACCTATTATGGTTATTGTTGTTCCTGTTGATGTCATTTTTATTGCTATAGACTTTTGACTTATAATAATAATCACAGAATGAACAGGAGCCAGAGCTGTGCAACCAGAATCTTATTCTTCTTAACAGCTATTGTCAGCTCTGGTATGGAATGTATAAGAGTCAATCCTTTTACAAAAATAACATGATATAGCTTGCTAGAGACACACTTTGGCTCAAGAAAAGTGTTCCTTCCTTTGAGATGTGTAGTATAATAACACAGTGTTTGTTTAAGGTGGGGAGAGTGATGTGTTTATGAATTGGCTCTTGGGACTGGGGTTTTAACAACTGTATAGAAAATTTTGGCCCATAGTAGGCAACTTAAAAGCACTTAAGAAAGGAGTGAGCAAAACATGAAATTGCTTAATCAAAAAACATTATAATAAACATTTATGTTGCTCTTTTTAGTCCATTTATAGTGTGAGCTTTGTATATCATTAATTCATTCAGAGCACTGAAGTGAGCTCTAGAAATGAACTGTCCATATAGAATGCTTTGTTTGACCAGAAGTTATTTGTATATAATATTTTCTGAGTAGAAATTGTTTACAGAAAAAATTAACATATTTGCACCAAATTTATAGAATGGAACTAAAGAAATAATACAGAGCTGCATTTTGAAATTCAGGTATCCAACTGACCTTTTGTAGATAGCTTAATATGTATTGAATGAATGCCAAAAATTATACCACTGGCCATACTATGAAGTCATGGGAATTATATTTTAGTGGTGATGGATTAATAACCAACTCTATTAGTCTGATCATAGGGCCAATGATATATCCTTGTAGAAGCTTTAATAGAGTTATTTTATTCTATGTACAGACCACAGTGAGCTTTTATTTCCAAAGGCCAAAATAATTGTGTGTCTTCATTGGTACCATTTTCTAATCAATTGAACCAATACCCTATATAATGTGTATTTGAACCAATAATAAATGGATATTAAAAGAATCATGAGATCTAAAAGATTATGATTTACATAAGTTTTCATCCCTTAAGTCCTGACATAAACACAATATTTTGTGTAATATTGTGATGTGTCATATAATTGAGGGAACTGAAGGTCAAGACTGCTATTAGAATTTTTAGGAGTTATATCAAAACTGTTTATTCATACCTTATTTCTAATCTGACATGAGTAATTGTAGATAAAGTTTACTAAACTTACTTATAGTCTTTAGGATTTTGTTTCAAGTATCTGTTTTTTATTTCTTTGGGGATAGAATCTTGAACATGAAGCCTAATAAGTTCCTCAGCATTACATCTTGAGAAATTAAGTTAAAGAGAAGAAACTAAAAACTAAAATTCTTCCCAGAGGAGGTGGATATTTCTGGCACTTTATTATTTTATTTCCTTGTAATAACTGTGCAGCTTTATTATTATTATTATTATTATTGTATTTTTAGCAACATTAGGTTCAAAAATGAGGGTCATTTCAATCTTGATCTGAAATAAAATCCATTCAGAAAGGCACATAGTTACCATAACAAAGGCACACAGACCTTTTGGAATTTCAAAATTTCATAATTGAGAACTTTAATAATAGATTGTCACAAAGCCAACCTCTTTTCCTACTATGAACCTGTGTGCCAAAAATATATATACAATATAGAACAGAGACAGAATATCTGGAGAATGGCTTCTCTAGGTATATCTGAACCTCATATGAACTCAAAACTGGTGTATGAATTTTGGCTTTTAAGGAAAATGTTTTGAATATAATGATTATTATATTATTTATCATGATAAATTCAGTCATATTTAGTGCTTAATTTGTTTTATTTATTAATTTGCTTGGTATAGAGAACAGATAATATGTTATCAAGTCCTGTGCATTCAATTTGGAAATAAAAGGTAAACCTAACGAAAATACACTGCCAACTCTCTTCTTAAGCTTAATTCCTAATATTTTTTAAAATAAATTAGTTTTCTTTTTTAAAAAATAAAGAAAAATGAAAAAGAAATTTAGAAACACAATTTTTTATATTGTACTGAGACATGTTTAGAACATAAACAGTATTAAAGCACATACATTAAACATGGCTTTGATTTTGTTTTTTTAGTAAGCAAAAATATAGATAAGTTAATTGGGTAGTTACTTTGATAGGGTCAAAGATTAATTATGTTTACTTGAAAACTGCTTATAATATTACTTAGGATGTACAAAGCAACAAACAAACAAAAATAAAATTAGATTCTCTGAGAATATCTACTCTTTGAAGAAATAGGTATTTTCCTATAATTTCTAGATGTTTAAAACTTGGATGTCTCCCAGCATTCACTTTTTTTCCATCCCTGGAACATCAATCATTTCCACATGGCACCTGGACTTAAAGTGATGCTTCAAATTAATATATGTTAAAAATAAAAATTTAAAATTTAAAACAGCTACCCAAATGTTTCTTGCTTTGTAACAAGAGAGACAAAAAGAGAAAGCTTCTTATGTCTGATTTTTCTGTCTGTATGATTTTTTTGTCTGGAATCCGACTTTACCCTGGCAGAAAGCCACTCAAACCTTCATATTCTTTGTACCTGGTAAGTTGCTGTTTTGGGTGATGTAGCTCTCTGACTTTTTACTCCTTTCTCTGATGACAATTGTGGTTCTTTTCTCCCAGGGATGTTATTGTTTAATGATAAGCCTGACTCATTTAAAAATAAATCATATACTTTTACTTCCAGTTTTAATGAAACATTTGGCTACGCAGAATTATTTTCCCCATTATCCACACTCCATTTTTTTGAGGATCGTTAATAATTATTTCCCACATGGACCCGTTTTGTTTTATTTGCTTATTTAAAGGGTAAGCCTATGCAATAAGATTCCATCTGCTCTGATATGCAGGATTATTCTATTAATTTCCATATTCCTATTAGGAAAAACATACTTATTCTAACGTGCTGGCCAGAAGTATCGCTCAGTAGTAGAGCCTTGGGCTCAATCTCCAGCACTGTAAAGAAAAACAAAACAAAAACACTCATATCATCTTAGTTAAATTCTGAGGAAACAGTCAATGATAAGGTCGTACAGGTCATCAATAAAACTATTGGGGTCAATAAAGCCATTTTTGATCATTTAAATACTCAATATCTTTAATGCTCTTTCTCCAAAGTTAGTAAAGCTAAAAATGTCTTTATAGATAATCATAAAACTGCTATTAAAAATAATGTATATGCCTTTAGGATCTGACAAGTGTTAACACTAAAAGAAATAATTGACATTTATTGAGTGCTTGCCATTTGGCAAATTCTTTCACATATATTTTTTAATTTTTTTCACAAGATTGCTTCAAAATTCATGTTAATATCTCTGGCTTTATATATGAGGAAATGGATAACCAGAGAGCTGATGTAGTTCTTTCAGTTCATACAGACAAGAAGGAAGACTAAGAGGTAAACCTTGGATGGTTTTGAACACATGGCCCATGCTCTTTCCTCTATATTCTACTACCCAGTGGATTTGATTTGGGAAATGGTTAATTTGAAGTCTTTCATATTTATACACGAAGAATCTGAAGCACAGAAGATATTATGACTTTGCCTGGGGCTTCATCTCTGCTGCCATTGGATATGTGGAAGCCAGCGTCAGGGACCAAATGACTGAGAAAGTGAATAGGAAGCATTTTTAGAGATATAAAACAACAGTCACATAATTTAAGTGTAGGTTTTTATTTTTTCTTTCTTTCTTGACCCATCTGATCTTGAACACGTTAAGATTGAACTTAGATTATATTTCCCATGTCTAAAATGGGAATCATAGTATTTCCTTCCTCAGCAAGTTGTTGCAAAAAAAAAGTATACATAAAAATAGATGTAAATTATGGAAAAAAATATTATAAATAATTTTTAATAATCCATAGTCGTCTACCTTTAATATGTACAGTCCAAATCACACATAACATGTACTAAATTCTACAATGCCATCCATGCAGAGAAATGATATATGATGCATCAATTAATCTCCTTTAAGTGGTTAACTGATGCACCAATCACATCGAATCTGGTTAACAGACAACAGGAGATAATGACAGGACCCTTTCTGAGTGGCTCAGGGCACATCCAATAGTCAAGATATTTAGTCTCTATTTGATAACCTTCAATTTTGCCTAATACCATGAGGCTACAATGGAAGTTTTTGGAGGGCAACCTGGGTTTTGTCGGATCACATCAGGTTCCTGCCCTTTGTGTAACAGACAGAGATGACAAAATTTCTCAGTCGTGTCCCAACTGATTTTTAATCTTCAAGATGACAATTAACTTGCCTTATTTATTTGGTTTTATTTGTTTTCCAGCTAGTATCTTTAAAAATTTGAAAAGAGGATAAGATGAAGTACATAGATACGAGCAGGTAAAGTTAAGTTTCTTGACAAAGTATAGATATTGGGGTAAAACCTAATATTTAGAGAAGGATAGACAATTAGGGAGTAACAGATAATCTATTAACTTCCAGTTAAAAATTGCACTACAACTCTCACAGAACCCAGAAAGCCAAGAAGATGATACTTTTTGCAGCACCTTGAATATTTTCTTGGTCTTTGAAGCTAGGATCTTGGCTTAGAATAGCTCATTTTTCTCTTCAAGGCACTCCTGGGAAGCAGACATCTCCATGATTAATACCAGGACCCTGGGATTCAAGCTTTATATTTGCTTCCAGATACCAAAGGCCACAAAGCTTAGAGAGTTCCTAACTCTTAGCCAGTTTCATGATGCTTGTTTAAGAAAAGGAGTCAAAAGCTGACCTTTGCATCTTTCTTTATCTGAGTGAGAATTATTGTAACTCCTTTGTGCAAAGAAATCTGATAAAAAAAACAATATTGAAAATCAAAAGCTAATCAAAATGGTTTATGTCAGTCTTGTTTATTTTTCTTTGAAAATCTCAGATTATTCAAGGCACAACTCCTTTTAAATTCAAACAAAAGTTTTAGTTTAAAGGGGAAAATGTGGAGTAAAGACTAATTCTTCCCAGCTCAGAATGCAAACTGTCTCTCTTCTAACCTGGTGTGCCTTCATGTCCGTCTTGTCTAGCAGCAATTGTCGGGAGTGTAGTTTTTGAAGTTCCATCAATCTATTAAACATTAGACAGAAGGTTCTAGGAAACAGGCCATGTGTATTGTGACGTACAGTCCTGGAAAGAAAAATGATCAATCTGTGTATTTGCCTTTTAACTAGTTGTAGACAAGTTGGCCACATCCTTGGCACATTAATGAATTCTGTCATAGCTCATCTCCACTGCTCTCTTATTATATGAATTCAGATCTCTGTTTGGCAATAAAAACTAAGTCACTGATTTAAGTTTTCACTTTCAAGCTAGGGCTCATCATCCCTAATAATCCAAAGACTGGATACCCTAAGAAAAGAAGAAAGTTTTGCAGTGTGTTTTGTAATCTGTAACTTGAACTGAGTTTCAGAAGAAATTCAGTACAAGATATTCACAGTTGGTTTTGTTTGTTTGTTTGTAAATGGTTCTGTTCAGTGATTATGTGACCCTACACCTTTATGGAACTGCTTTTTCATTCTTCTAAAGAAAAGACTTATGTTATGAATATACAGTACTTTCACATTTATTGATGAAGGAATATATCTCTATACATGTCATTTAAACATTGACCAATACCAAAACATGAAGATGATGATTTTTTTTTCCAGTTTGCAGGAGTGATTTTTAAAATATACTCACAAGGCTAAACGATGTTTTCCCCACAGTGTCTCTCAATTGAAGAGGCCTTTCTAGAAAATAGGGCTCCTTTTCTTAGCATCTGGTCTCTTTTATCTAGCACATTGATTCCCAGCTCCTTTTTATCTAGGACAGCCTATTTATAAAACAAGTATAACCACTTAGATCGCTCCACTAGTAGCCTCCTTCCCATATTTAAATTAGGCTTTAGGATGTGTTCAAGTTCTCCCTAATGATGTGTGGGAAGAATTTAAAGGTCTTTTTTTAGCCATTGGATAATGTCAAGAGAACCAAGAGTGAATACTGCATTGAAAAACAAGGATCTATATATTTTAGACACTATTTCAAAATTATAAATATGTCCACACTCTACAATATAGGTGCTAATTGAAGCAAAATATGTTGCTATAGAACAGCTGATTCTCTTTATTTCATTCTAAAAGTTAATAGTTGAGAAGCCTGTCAATCCTCTATTTACCATACTTCAGATTTATTTTTCTGGTCTGTGAATCATAGAATTTGCTTCCTTAGTGGTTTCTTTTGTTTGCTTTGAGATGATTTTCATTAATTCATTGATTTAAAAATGATATTGGTATTATACTATTATTGTTCACAAAAAATATTGTTCTTTTCAACACAACAGTCAAAGGACCTATCCTCCTGAATCAGTCTTCCTGGCAAGGGAGAGGAATAAGAAATAAATGAGCATCTAAATTGTTCTTGATTAATTCCCAGGTGCACGTTTTCTGGTTCGAATGCATCTCACAGTATGACTCCTAACTCAAGATATCTGCTATTACCCACACTATTAGCCACACAATCATTACTATATCGATGCCATAGCTTGCCTGTGTATAACGACCACAAGCATCCGTATCACAAATTGCAGAATTAGTATCATTGACTTCATGAAGATAGCATACAATTGTGGAATGATTCTTTTAGCTCACAGAAACAAACAGGATTGGGAAGGACCTGGAAGAGCTAAGGAATTTTGTGTTTGGCAGAGTCCCAAACTGGAGATTTCATCCTTTGCTTCTTCTAACTACGTACTGAATGAAAGTTCTCACTTGATGGAGAGGAATGGACAAGACCCTTTCCTTTCTACAGTTGTTTACAGAAGCAAAGAAAAATATTGATGAAGTAATATTTCAATCCATTATCTTGTCATTCTTTTTGGCTAAAAATGCAAAGCAAGATTTCTCATACCTTTAACTCCAGAATGACTCCATGACACCAAGGAGAAATTTACCTTATTTTTATTGTACTATGTTATATTACCTTTAAGTAGTTATACATAATTTGTGGAGGAAATGGGGAAAAACAAGTCGTTTAAGGATACAGGTGGACCTGTTGCAACAATGAGAAGTACAAGTTGTCATGTCGAAAACGAACTTTACAACTTTGGTGCGAGGCAGGGAGGATTGGGTGGGGGATGGGAGGGGAGGCTGGGAAGGGATGTGAAGGGTAAACAAAGGAGGAGGCTGCAATGCTTGATAAAAAATGTACTCATTATCTTGCCCATGTAATTGTAATCCCTCTGTACAATATGTTCACAAAAAATAAAAATAAAAAAATAAAAATTGTACAAAGGCAAATTTCAATGAAAATTTACTTTTCCATAACCTAATCAGCCCTGTCTGCTGGGAAGTATGCCTAAGCATTTAGACAAAAAGTTGTAATTTAGTATGTGTGTGTGTGTGTGTGTGTGTGTGTGTGTGTGTGTGTGTGTGTAAACAAGATCTTCATGGTA
This sequence comes from Dipodomys ordii, assembly GCF_000151885.1. NCBI lineage: Eukaryota > Metazoa > Chordata > Mammalia > Rodentia > Heteromyidae > Dipodomys > Dipodomys ordii. The sequence goes on along the minus strand of NW_012267217.1, from coordinate 36,102,182 downwards.
TAAATAAGAAATGTTTCTGGGTGGGTTAACTTGCATATATTTTTTTTTCTAGAATGCTGCAAAGCTAAATTGTATCATGAGATGTTTGATAGTAAGTTTCAGCCTGAACCAGTGTTTAAAAGTTATATGTCTATATGATTCTCATGGATGCTCAATATTTAGAAATTGAAAACATCTTCTATCATGTACTGAGATAAGAGGATGTAAATATATACGGATATGTGGAGATATACAATATATGTATATGTATATGTATATATATATATATATATATATACATATAGACTTTGGTGTTAACTGAACCTTGAAGTTATTTTATTTCCTGTGTATTTTATGAGATAAAGATTTAGAAAGATACTTTAATTCCTGCATATTTTCTTTTATACTACTTGGAGGACAGTGGTAGCAAACAAGCTACTTCCCTGGAGAAACCAATCTCAGCTATTTAAATCACTGATGGTAAGTTAACTTCTTTCAGAGCTGGTGTGGAATCTCATTGGTACTTAAATAATGATTTTGTCTATGAATGTATAGCTTTCAAGTATTTTTTGTATGCATTAACCTTACAGCTGTTTGTTTTTTTACCTTTGACATTGCCATTGATTTGGTGAAAGAATTTCTGGAATTTTTTTCAAAAATTAAAACAAACAAAATTCCACTTTTGTCAAGTTCTGTAAGTTGTCTCAACTACCTTTAGTGACATTATCAGATGACAAAATCCAGAACCTACTTAAAATAGAGCTAAACTTATAAGAGTAAAAAACAAGACAATACCCACATACATACACACAAAGACTAGTAATAGCTTCAGTGAACATAGCATAGTGCCAGAATCACATATTTCTTGAAGTCTCATTAGATGACCCTGATAAATTTCAGGAGCTTGTTTACCTAATACTAAGACCCAGTACACCTAAAGGAAAAAAAAAACTACTACAGCTATCCTGAAAAAACTGGATCTCACAGTAGAGGAAATACAATCAAGTAGAGGAGGATAATTGCCTGATCATTACTGAAGATCCATGTCAACTGAACTTTTCTGTCCTAGTTTAGTTTTGCATGAGCTTAGAAGCTCAAATCCATCATTCTATAACATTTCCTTTTTAAACATTTTTTTATATGATAATGAAAATTATTGTTTACATTTTCAAGGTGTCTATGTAGCATATTGAGAAATGTATGGATTTTAGAAACAGTAAAAACTGGGCTTAAGTCTTCACTGTATTATTTACCAGTTATATATCCTTTAGTATACCTATTCCTTTAACTTATATACTGTAAAATAGGGTTAATAGTGAGAATTAAGTAGCAGGTATTGTTCAGAATAAGCATTAAGTAAATGTTTTTTTTTACCTCCTACTCCCATTTTACGTAATTAAAGAAAATATTCCCATGAAAAATTAATTTTCCTCCCACTGACTGAAATACTTTAAGCAATAAAACTTTGTTTAACATGAATATCTGGATAATAAAAAACCTTAAAAATATGTAATTTGGTAGAAAATTATAAGAAGAATAAGTATATTTCAGCTAGAAGAGAAACAGTTCAAATTGTAGCTTAGTCCAGTCCTTCTGTGGCTTGCATCGACTGACTTGATTTCTCTAAAAATAACATATAAACATCTCTGAAGACACAGGAAAATAGGATTGCATCAACATAAAAATGAGGATTTAGTTATAAGTCATGGAAAAATAAATAAAATATTCGAAGAGACTTTCTGTAAGGCTGAAACTAACGGTGCTGAGCCTATGACTTTAAGAGCTTTTGCCATGATAGTTTCCTGCAAGTTGAGAAGTAGAAGAGAAACATTTTCTTCTTTTATACTTTCTACCTCATATAATTGGAAACAGTGCAATTGGCCAATAATCTGAGATCAATAAAATAACATTTGGTACATGCAGATGACAGAGCATTATATGGCTACTGCATTCATGTTGATGATGAGAAGGTCACATTTGGTTGTTTGAGCCCCATTTCTGAAGTAGCCTTGTATTATTCCCTCTTTCCATTACTCACTACACCAGATATTGCTGTACCCTGTCTTCATTTGTAAATGACTGAAAATTAGCATTTGATCCTTTCTTGGTGGGATGTTGGATTTTGAGATCAAAATACTCCTCTGTACTACTTATTTTCACATAAGGAGCAACTCCCATAACCAGAGGGGCTGGGAAAAGAGAAAGGAAGAAAGCCAATAGCCCTGGGATGAAGCATGCACCCTCCATAAGGAAATCTTGAAAACTAGAGCAGACAATCAAGAGCTAGATTTCATTGCTCTAAACTGCAAATATCATTATTGTGCATTTGTAAATCATATGACTAAATATGGTAGAGAATGAGGAAGTAGCATAAAACCACTTTGGCAAAATCAAACCATACCAGATTTATGTCAGTAAACATTAGAAATTGTGCTCAGCATGGAGCAATCAACCTCTGTCCACTAGTACTCAAAGAAGGATATTTATCTAGCACTAGTAGAAAGACAGTACCATGAGACTCAGAATTTGTTTTATTCATAGTGTATTTTTGTATTGTCTAAAATGATGCCTGGCTTAAGAGACTTTTAATAGCATTGAATAAGTGAATAAAGCAGGAATGAGAAAAGAAAATCTAAGGGCGGTATCTCTGTTTTATTTGTAAATATCAATTCTATATATCTGTTCCATTCAACACTAAATAAAAGGTTTTTGTATGTGTAGAAAATGATAAACTAAAGGAAAATGAGCCAAGATTATCTAAAAGATGCAAATGACTCCTGAAATTTTCTACTCTAACAATCAGAAGAAAAAATTTGATACTTTCAATTGTATATCACAGATCATAACGAGAAGGAAAAATATTTGTAGGTAAAGGATAAGATGACTTGAAAATAGGAACAATCTAAAGTTAGCGGCCAAGATGGCAAGGAATTTATGTGAGATGTGGAAAGACTGAGAAATAACTGAAAAGCCATTTTCCGAAATATAAGTTTTAACTAATAAGCAAAAGAATACCACACTGCTAAGCTGTTGACTCTATATTAGAAAGTTGCTGTGGCTCATACATTTAATTCTAGCTCCTCAAGGGTCCGAGATTCATAGGATCACAGTTCAAGGCCAAAAAAAAAAGCCCACAAGATGCTGCTTCTAAAATAACTGACAATAAGTAGGCCTGGAGATGTGGTTAAAGTGGTAGAGCTCCAGGCATGAAATGAGCAAGCCAAGCAAGCCCAGGACCCTGATTTCAAACCCTAGTACTACAAAAATTTGCTGGTATTTTATATTTGTGTTACCATTTTTCCTGAAATGTAAATTTATTTAATTTAAAATAAGGAAAAAATATTAATTGCCCCACATAAAAAGCAATATGCTTCCAGGTGCTGGTGGCTCACGCCTGTAATCAATTCTAGCTACTTAGGAGGCTGAGATCTGAGGATCGTGGTTCAAAGCCAGCCCTGGCAGTAAGGACCCTGAGTCTCTTATCTCCTAGAAAGCCAGAAGTGGTGTTGTGGCATAAGCAATAGAGAGCTCGCCTTGAGCTGAAGAGCTGAGGGAGAGTGCCCAAGCCCAGAGTTCAAACCCCACAACTGACATAAAAAAAAAAGAAGCAATATGCTAATTCATGTTTTTAGTGCATGCTGAGATACATTTGATTTTATCAGAGGTTAAAATAAATGTAGCCTTTTCTTTGACAAAGTTTGGTACATTTTATTGGTATCTTGTTATCTAGTGATTTTTCTTGGTTTCTCTCTGGCTATGGTCTTAGAAGTAATAAAGATTTATATATCTGATTGGTCACCACATCAGTATTTCCAACAGTGAATAATTTGGAACAATATAATTGTCTACCTTTCTGAGCCTACTGAAATAATCTATGCTGCATCACATGACACATTATGAAGCTATTAAAGGCCAATTGTTGATCATATATTGGCATTTTGGTGAGTCCACCTCTGCAGAGTCCACCCCTGAATTCTAACTCCTCCTCCTCATTTGTATGGAATATTGGTATACTGACCTAATTGGTGCAAAAAAGGAATAAATGAAGTCAGAGATTTGTTTCATGAATTATGTGCTATGGTACACAAAAAGTACTCTCACTGTCATAGATGAAGACATGTGTACATTTTAATGAGTTGTATTTAAACTTAAATAAATTTAAGAAGTTGTTTGTGTATTTTTAAATACAGGGAATATTTACAATGTATAATATCAAGTAGAATAAATGAATGTGTGAGCATGTATATATTTCAAATAACCCCAGCCTTATGTATCCTCCACACACTTCCAGACCAACAAGCAGACATGTATACGTGAGAATTTTAGCAATCCTATCTTTTAGGTGTTGGAAATATGAATAACTTTTCTTTGTAATTCTTTATGTGTGAAAAATTGTTTATGAGAAACACATTATTTTGGGCATCAGGAAAAACAAAGTAATACATAAAATTTCCTAATATACTAATTTTTGAATAAAAATGTGTGATCTCAGGTAGGTCCTAGACTAATAGTTATACCATGAATAAATACAAATAGATATGCATTATAATTATAGTGATAGTCCTCCCAACACACAACTTTCATCTGTAAAACCCTCTGTTTAAGCTTTCAAAGATTCATTTGAAGCCATGACAATGGGTCCAGTCTCTTCTAAGAATGTTATAGAGGTTCTAACAAAGTGATCTCAGCTCTTTTCCTTCTAACACATTAATCATGTTTATCCTGTGATCAAGATAGTAGTTTAGTCTTGCTAAACTGCTCAATGTCCTGGTCATCTCCACACATTCCTTCTTCATTCTGACCCCTCTATCAGTTTTTGAGTTTTCAGGACCAGGTGAGAAAACTTTAACTAAATCCAGAATGGAATTAATTTTAGCCTTTATTGTGTTCTCATTGTCTTTAACTTTCTTTTTCCTAACCAGTCCTCAAGATATTTTTCTTGTCTAATTTGCTAGCAAGTAAAAAAAGTATTTTATTTTGCTACATTATTTGCCTCTTTTGTATCCCAAAGCAGAAAATGTATACCCTCTCTGCCAGTGTGGAAAGGGGGGATGGACGATTTCTCACTTGTACATATAATCTTTCTTTATGAAAGCACACATATGGTAAAAATTAATTGGTGTATAAGTGAAACTATGCCTCTCACCAGCAGCACCAGCAGCAACTACTCTTACTAGATAGCTATGCATAGTCTTCTAGAGCTATACTAAGCCCACAAAAGAATGCATGAACTTCTTTATTTTTAACCCATAAGTAGCATAATATAATCATTCTTCTTGCATTTTGCTCTTCTGAATGTAACATATTTGGAAGATGGTCTTATATACACTTGAGATTTCTAGATTTGTTTTTGGTACTGGTGTTTGAACTCAACACCCTGTCCATACTAGACACATGTTATATTACTACCTGAGCCATACCTTCAGCCTTTGAATTTTTTAAATTTTATTTCCTTTGGGGCTGGGAAGGTGGCTCAGTGGTATAGCGCTTGCTTTGTATGCATGAGGCCCTGGTTTCGATTCCTCAGCACCACATAAGCAGAAAAAAAAAGCTGGAAGTGGCGCTGTGGCTCAATTGGTAGGGTGCTAGCCTTGAGCTGAAGAGCTGAGGGACAGCACCCAGACCCAGAGTTCAGGCCCACGACTGGACCCCCCCCCAAAAAAATTTATTTGCTTTCATTGCTTTACATATGTAGCCCCAGGTCATTCTTGGACAGTGATTCATCTTTGTATCTGGATGTCAGACATGCACTACCACAAGTAGTTTATTTGTTGAGATAGGGTTTGGCCAACTTTGTGCCTTGGATGACCTTGAACCATCTCTTTTCTACCTCTTCCTTTCAAGAAGCCACTGCACCCACCCTATATTATTCTTTTATTATGGAGTTGGACTCTATTAGGTAGGATCTTATTTTGTACTTTTGCATCCAAATCATAAGAGAAATTAGGATGTGATATTTGCATTCTATTTTATACTTTTTTATTTATTTAATTATGAAAAGAATTTATAATTTTATAAGCATTTATAATTTTATTTTTAAAGAATAGAATCTTTAGACTTTTTGTGCTATTCCATAATATATCTTAATAGTGTTGAAACTTTCTGTTTCTTAAAATGTTTCGGTAGGCTCACCTGTGAAAATTTCTTAGCCTTTTGAGTATGAGTATAGTAGCAGAAGTTCCAAGGCTAGTAAGGTTCACCTTTTGTTGTACATCTCTTTCTCATCAGTTAATTTGAATATTATCTTTGTGTAAGCAGATATCCAACATCATTCCCTTTTTATATATTTTAATTTTTTCAAAATTTACTTTTCTAAGTTAACACTATTTGGAGTTGACATTATTTGGGTAGCCTCTACTAGAATGTTCGTCTCATTATTTGTTAATAGTGACAGCTGCATACGTCTCTTTAGTTGCATAAATTAGCAACAGTGGCCATATGAGCAACTCCCACGAATCCAGGATATTGCCTTTCTCCTATTCACACGCCCCCAACTCAGGCAAAGATGGTCTCCACACGCCATTCAGGAAAAGCCACATGGTTCTGGAACTCGCTCAATACTGATAGATATATCACATTGTTGTTCATACTGAAATTAAATTTTGAAATCAGACATCATACTGAAAAGAAGAAATCAAAACACCAGTGCCATGATCTCATTTTAAATGAAAAAAAAAATAAGGATTTAAGAGTTCCTTACGTTGATAATTAAGGGAGTCAATACAAGACCATGAAGGGGACAGACCATCTAGAAACCAATTGTGGTTTGTTTTTTTGTTTTATAAGATCTTTTCCTGAAAGCACTTTTCCTTCTATTGCTTCTATCTTTATAGGGTTGTGAAAGATTGCAAGTAAAATTGCAGTGTTAATCACAAAGGAAATTACAATAAAATTCTACATAACTACCTTCCTAATTATTTTGATTAAAAAAGTTAAAGTATAATTTTAACAAATACGTAATTGTAATGTTTAAAAATCAACTTCTGTCTTTTGAGGACATGCCATTATTTGGGGGGATATGTATGTATGTATATATTATGTATATATTATGCATGTGTGTATGTCTGTATTATGTATGTATGTGTTGCTGAAATGGAGTTTGAACTCAGGGCTTCACACTCATGCTTAGCTTCATTTTCTGCTCAAAGAGGTGTACTATCATTTAAACCATACTTCCAGGTCCAATTCTTGGGCATTTTTAAATGCCCCTTGCAACAGTCTAAGGAAAGTGACCCATGGTTCTAAGCACTTACCAGCATTTGAAGAACTAGATATAAAACTTTTCAGAGCTATTTGGCTTCTGACATATTAGAAGAAGTATAAAAAGTAACTGAGATTTTATTTGATATGAGGAATAATGGTAAAAAAAAAGACTGGACAAACAAGAGAATTAATCTAAGAAGTATCATCAGAAAACAAGTAGACATAAAGAGAATTTTATTTTATTTTGCTTTTGTAAGTTTCATTTTATTTTATTGTGAGGGTGATGTCAGTGGGGTTATAGGTACATAAGTAAGGTAATGGTAAACATTGAGAAAAATTTTAGATTGAGTTGTACCTTGAGATATCTGTCTTGCAGATTAGCAATTTTTGATGAATTGAGTCAATTTCTTAGTAAGTAGGAGAGGCCAGAATGGACAGAAGGTCAGAACTTGGTACCCATAAATAAATGTATTTTTTGTGTGTCTCAAGTTAAACATAATTTTGAATTTAAAATACAAACAGCTTATATTTTCTCCCTATTTTAGAATTTTCTTCTGTTAACTAAAGCAATGACTCAGGCTTGTAATCCTACCTATTCAGGAGGTTGAGATCTGAGGACTGTAGTTCAAAGCCAGCAGGGCTGGAATGTCCAGGAAACTCTTATCTTCAAATAACCACTCAAAAAATTCTGGATGTGGAGCTATTGTTCAAATGGTAGAACACTAGCCTTGAGCACAAAAGCTCAAGGACAGAGCCCAGGCCCTGAGTTCAAATAAACATCCATTATATGTCTAAAGGTGATCCTCAGCTTTTTGTTGTTGTTGTTAGTTGTGTGGCTTGAACTCTGGGCCTGGGTGTGGTCCCTCAGCTCTACAGCTCAAAACTAGCACTCTACCACTTAAGCCACAGTGCCACTTCTGGTTTTCTGGTGGTTAATTGGAGATAAGAGTTTCTCAGACTTTCCTGCCTGGGCTGGCTTTGAACCTCGATCCTCAGACCTCAACCACCTGAGGATTAGCTTGGATTACAGGTATGAGCCACTGGAGCCCAGCTTCCTCAACTTTTAAAAACCTTTACTTTAGTGCTTTTTTTTTTTTTTTTTACTAATATCTATAATTAATGTGACTTCACTGAAGTGTTGGTGTATTGTTCTCTTCACAACCCTAACTAAGCTACCTATCCCTTGACTTGATTGTCTATCACTTAAATTATATATTATCATTTCTGTTTTATAATTGAATATACTAAATGTATTTAAATTGTGTGCTGTAGTTTCTACAATCCAAATTCATTTATTAACTGTGATGAGCTAAATGATTTTTTTCTGAAATGGTTTCTTGAGTGAGATAACATAAAAAATTTAGATATTGAAATTTCACAGTATGAAAATATTTTATTCTTTCTTCTCCTTGAATGATTGCTTGCCTGTGTTTTGGAATGAAATTGAAAATTATTTTCCCAGTCAGGAGCCCATGATTAATGAAGTGGATATCTGGATGTCTTTGGTCTTAAGTTAGCTAGACAAAAACTCCTCAAGATTCCATCTCCAAAATAGAGCAGAACCATGGTGAAGATGTACCTCAAGTTGTAAAGCACCAACCAAGCAAGGAAGCCTCCCCACCCTGACCCCGCAAATGTGATTCCTGAGTTCCATCTTGAAAAATAACCATATTCTTCAGAACCTTGATTACACAGAAGCAATAATATATTTTGTTTTGTAGTTAGGAATTGTTTTCACTCTTATTCTCATTTACCCTATCAATAATTTTTATTCTCCTTTCATGATGTCTTGAATACTTTTCATTTTGCTGCTCTGAAATTTCACCATATAAATGTCTAGAGGTGAATCTTTGCCCCTAACTCATGTCAGAATATCAACTCAAATAATCTGAAAACTTGGTGCATTTATTTAGGTTAAGCATTTAGTTTTACAAAATTTTTTGGTATTCCTTTCATTTCCTTTATTCCTTTGTAGAACTCCTAACTGAAGGATATTAGAATTTTTAATTAATCAGTTAATTAATTATTTTGTAGTTTGTAGGGCTGAACTCTGGGCCTGGGAGCTGTCCCTTCTCAAGGTTAGTTCTCTACCACTTTGAGCCAAAGCACCACTTCCAGTTTCTGGTGGTTAATTGGAGATAAGATCTAATAGCTTTACCTGCCTAGGCTGGCTTCGAACTGTGATCTTCAGATCTAAGCCTCCTGAGTAGCTACGATTATAGGCATGAGCCATTGGCACCCAGCTTAGAATTTTATTTCATTAGTATTAGCTCTTTTATTCTTTGAATTGGAAGCTGCATTCCTTTGGTATACTTTTTCTTCATATATTTGATAATTTGTGATTGAATAGCAATATTTTTAACTGACATTCTCTGTTGACCTGTGTTTGAATGCTATAAAACTATCACAGCTTGTTTTATTTTTTTATTCCTGTGATTTTGAGGGGGAAAGTATGAGTACTATTACATGGGGCTTGTCAGTTGTCTCAAGAACTAAGCTGTTGTAGGGTATTTTCGACTACCCAGATCACCCAACATTTTCAGCCTAATCTTGATACAAATGGAGAGACAAAGACTGATTCACTTGCCTGCTGGTACTGTGACTCACTGAAAAATCTCTGTGAGGTCACCCTCTGAATTCTTTTACACACCATATACAGCATCTCTGGTCACGCTGTTTCCTATTTTAAGTCTCATACTCTACAGATCGTGACTTGTAGGATCATTTTGGTCCAATGTCAGTTGCTTTCCCTTATTATATAATTGTTCCCAGTTTCTAGTTCATGGCAGATACTTTCCTTGTCTTTAATGTTAATATATATGTAATATATGTGGGGCATGGGTGTATGCGTCTCTATATAGTCTTCATAGAATTTAAGACTTGTAGCATTCTTAGTTTTAAAGACAACGTGTATATGTATACATATGTTCATATATACTACACAACAAAAATAAATTATATGAAATAAAATATAAATACTTTTCCTAAGTGCTCAGTTTTGGCTACGAGTTTTAGTTACCTGAAAATAGATCTTTTCAAACAACAGAATTTCATATATTAGAGTAGTATTAGATGGATAGAAAGATTAGGTGAAAAATAGAGAGATTTCTCATCACCCTCTACCCCTGTATGAGAGCATCTTTGCCCTCTCCACTGCCCAACCAGAGTGATACATTTATTATGACACATCATTATCATTCAGAGTTCAGAGTTTACCAGAAGGCTCACTCTTGGTGATAGATATTCTATAAGTTTTGAGCAATATAAAATGGCATATATCCAGCATCATAGAATCATGTACAACCATTTCACTGCCTTAAAAAGCCCTCTGTTGTTTCTATTTATTCTCTCTTTCTAATAGTCCCTGGAAATCACAGATGGTTTTACTGTCTCTACCTTTTTGCCTTTTCCAGAAGGAAATGTATTGAGAATCATCTGACAGGCAGCCCTCGGGATGGCTTTATTCACTTCAAAATACTCTGAAATCGGGGACAAAATATCTATCTGGCTGAAATAAAAGGAAAAGACATCTGGATTTGTTAGTTCTAAATATCTTTCAGATTCATTAAATATGACTTTATCATAATATATTAATACCTCTAAGCAGTTAATTCCCAAATCCTTGTGTGTGTTTTTAGAATATTACAAGATCAATATTTCTTAAATTCATAAAGATATAATACTAACTTATTTAATTTCAAGCTTTATTACCTTTCTCAAGGAGTTGAAGAAATAAGAGTATTACAGAGTTTTGTCACTGGATATTTACAATCTACAGACTGAGCCCACAAATACTTTCAACTATGAAACAGTATTTTTAGAGAAACTGGTAAAATACACAATTATCTCATTTCCAACCATTACATAAATGCTCAGATCCATTGCCTGACACAGTCCTACCCTGCTCTGTTTGACCTAGTGATCATTGCATCTGCAATAGTTCTGTCAATTTTATGACATATCATTAAAAAGAGCTTCTAGACTTTCCTGCTGGGAAACTGACAGTCTCTTTTGCACACACACAAAATTCTTCCCTACATCAGAGCTCTTATTTATTATATTAACAGAAAACAGAAGAAAAATTTGCATTTTGAGTGCTGTGGATAAAGATCCCAAAGCCATCAGTCTCAGTGAGCAGCATATTGTCTCTGTTACCACATGACAATTGAGACACATATTCATTTGTTCATCTCTGTAGTGGCAGCTCTTATCATTCTGAATGGAGCAAACCTCATTCCAAGAGGTCCACTGGAGCAAGAGAAGGGTAGATAGCCTTCTTACGATTATAGATGAGAACTGTGTCTTGATTTTTGTTGGAATTATGCATGTGAACATATAGATCTCCTATTAGCTCATAAGGTCTTTATGCACAAACAAAAAGCTAGCATCTCTGGGTAACAAATTAGGAAAAAAGGATTGTCTGGGCTTTGTGCTGCAGTATAGAGGGTGAACTTTACCGCAGTGCATGTGGCTCTTCAGCATATTGAAAGACGGTTGCCAAGACTGGCAATGCATATTTATTTAGAGACTATCACAAGTGTTAGTGAATTCGAAGGAGATCAGCATATTATTACCACAGCTAAGTTTCTATCACTTTTATGATGATATCCATGGAAAGTATTGTTGTTTAGTATACATAAATGCAAACTTCCTAGGAAACCAGCTCTTTCTATATTGTACCCGCATTTGTTGCTAAAAAATAAAAATAAAAGTTTAGTGCTATTCTCCAGTACCCACAACTTTTGTTTGCAAGTATTGGAACACCAATTAAACTAACTTGAGAAGAACAAAAAGAGTGATTAATGCAGAAAGGATCTCAGGCTCAGCACTAGCAAAATGTCAGGTAGGTTCATTCATGGTGATGGGTGTGGTAGGCTACCTCCCCCTCCCCCCCCACCCCGTGTATTTTAGGATGCTTCAGAGTCTATTAAGTGCATGACAAAATGCTCCAATAGGACCAACTCCTTCATGTGCTACCTAAAAAGGGCTCAGCATTACCAAAAGTCCCTTGGGAAGCAGAAGACTTACCAGTTTAGAAAACTGAAAAGTCCACATATTGGAACAGGATCAAATTAATAGCCAACCAAAAGCACCACAGGGTATATTTATACTGCACCAACTTAGCAACTCCAAGGCTTGTGGAGGTATGAGGAAGATATTTCTTTCTGTGTGCTACAAGCAAAAGCCTCAGGCAGGCTCTCATTGACAGGGGTTATATAGATAGCCTATTCAGGGATCAGAGGTATAGTAAGTTATGCATCTCTTATGTCAATTGTTTACACCAACACTAATGAACTGCTTACTCCAGGAAAAGAAGGGATGTTTAAGAGGCAGAACCAACAAGCAACTGTTTACTTAGAATTCACAGATCACACACACACGTATTTGTTGAGCAGCTTCTACATTCCAGGAGTACACTGGTGAGAAAACAGAGAGCAGCTTATACTCCACCTCTTCATCTTATTTCTTAATCTGACTCTATTTTCTAATGGCTTTTATTCTTTTGTCTTATAAATATGTTAGGAAGCTAATTAAAGTTATTTCCTAGAAGTAGGGGACATAGATTAGCCACAGATAGTTATGCACGAGAAGGAAGATCAAGACAAATCTGCAATTCTCTTTCTGCTCTGTGCATTTTGAGATTAATTTTGCTTCCTTTACCAGAACAAGAAATTGTTAAAATATCTTCTTGTCTTCAGGTAAATAAGAAGCAAGTGGTGCAAGTCTTCCTCTACTCACACTCCTGCCTTTGTGGTACTAAGCTCAATCTTTGGAAATTCCACTGAGTTCTCTCTCCATTTCTCCAACATTATTAGTAGCATAAGAATTACCTGGTAATGTTAATGAACTGATTATGATACAGTATCAAAATGTTACGGCTTAAATAAGATAGAACTTTCATTTGATCTCATTTCAGTGTCTAGATTTCGCCACCTAGTTCTGGAAGGCTGGCTTTCGATATCAGGGGTTTAGTTTTTTAGAGTTCTATCCTAATGTGTGAACATTCAGTTCTCAAATTCCACTAGAGGTCCAACATAGCTACTAGAGCTCCAGCTGTCATTTTCCATCCAACAAAAAAGGAGGAACTAAGAGGAATGGAATGATGTTTCCTGGAATTTCCCCTAGGAATTTCTCCCTTCCACTTCCATCCCATTGAGTTGAAATCAGTCACATGGCCTCCTCAGCCTCAAGGGCTTTCTTTGACCAAGAAAGAAGAGTGAAATTGATAGTAAGAACACCAACAGCATCTGCCTTAGTGGACTCATTCCTTGAAGGCTCTAGGAGTTCACAGAGATGATACTGTGTCTGGGACAGGTAGGGGTAGGGATGATATGTCAGGCTTTGCTTAGGAAAAAAGAACAATTGTTCTATGTTTTGTGGGAACAAAGGGGCTGGTATAAGAACTGAGGATTACAGAACCATGAAGAGCTTGAAAGGAAGAAAACCTCTGAGGCTTTGAGACAATTACTGAAGACCTCATCTGAAGATCCATATTGAATGGTTCTCCAAAGTTTCCACCATACATCTCAATGTGTATGGCCAAGTAGAAACTCTCCCAAATTCTAGCAAGTCTCAGTGATTGCAGGCTGTCCATATGATATGTCACACACAGCCTTCTAAACATAAAGGCCACTCCTCAATTCCATCTTCCATATATTTGATTGACAGACTCTGATCTGAAACAATACGAGAAATAGTTTCTGGGAAATGCACCCTTTAGGGATAGAAGTGATGCTGAACTGGCAACAAGCACTTAAGCAGAAGAGGTATGAGTGTCATTTCTCCCAAGCTTTGCCTCACTGGGCACCATCAGAAAACTGGCAACAGGCCAGCAGTTAAGATGAGTGATATTATTGTGAAATAAAGGTCATAATATTCTAACTTCTAGTTATTCTAACTTCTCTTTTAAGGTCATATTATTCTAATGTCTAATGTCGGCATTCCTTCCTCTGTCAAAATAAAAATATTATGGTACAGTATGAAAATGTTCAATAATAGAAAGCCGCATATTCTGGCCTTTAAACTATTCAAAATGATTTAGCTCAGTGAATATATGAAGCACCACATTAGTTGTTCTAACTTGAAGTTCATTAGATTTCAGTTCCATTTCTTTTATCAAAAGTGAAGTTAAAGCAAAAACTAAATTTTAAAATAGGTATCAAGAAAATAAAAGAGCATGTGATAAAGCATACAAGCTAAGATCTGCTTTGCAGTGAAAAATTAATTTTACACTCAAGACTTGTTGTGTCAAAAGAATTCAGCAATCAGTGTGTCCTGATACACAGCCCATTACCAGAAAGATTCATCATTCTAGACCAATGCCACATGAATTCCTTATAATAAGTAATATACTGTGTTATATAAATATTATTTTAATATAAATATTTTAAGTGCTGGAACAAATTTCTTTCTGTGAGTTTAATTCTTTGGCAGTAGGAAAAGGCTGACTAACCATATATCACCATATAACAGAGATGTGATTATAATATCTTCTTACATGAATTTGCTGGCAAGAGCATTTAAAAGTGACATGAAACTCTGAGGCCTAGTGATTTTCTTCCCTACTTTCTTTATCGTGATTCAATCTTACATTTCTCTAAAGATGAGTCCAGGCCATTTCTTCTCTGTTGTTTCAAGAGTAGTCAAGACTTTTTGAATTTGAGAAGTGATCAGGCAAGGAGGTATGCTGGAAGAAAATTTTTAAAAAGTTTAAGGTTGCCGGGCGCTGGTGTCTCACGCTTGTAATCCTAGCTACTCAGGAGGCTGAGATCTGAGGATCGTGGTTCAAAGCCAGCCCGGGCAGGAGAGACCGTGAGACTCCTATCTCCAATAAACCACCAGAAAACCAGAAGTGGCGCTGTAGCTCAAATGGTAGAGCGCTCTCCTTGAGCTGAAGAGCTGAGGGACAGAGCCCAGGCCCAGAGTTCAAGCCCCATGACTGACAAAAAAAAAAAAAAGTTTAAGGTTATACCATGGGGAGAATATGTTAAATAACAGAATGAGCTTTTCTTTGCTAGCCATGTTCTTTACTCTGTTTGGTAACACACATCTCCAGAAAGGTAAGATATGTAAGAGAGTAAGAATGGGCAGGGATGCGGTGGGAATAAGCAGGCCATAGTCAGTAGTGCTCCACATCTTGAAGGATTATTGTCCTATCCAGGTTGAGTACTTATAATTCTTACTGAAACCAATATAAGTTCAAACATAATAGTGTAACTATGATTATAGTATAAATCCCATTCAGATTCTAGATCATCAATAATTTAACTCTGACTTTAGATTTAAATGCCACTGCTACCTTTCTTAGTACTATGGCCTAAAGGAGCAGTTCTTTAAATAGTTCTAGCGTGAAGATCCCCCATGACCTCAACCCACAAAAAAAAAATATCTGGAAAGATAAGGGAAGTTTGGGGTTAAGCAGCTATTTGCCCTTTGCGAATGAGTAAAGCACAGGGATTTTCCAAATGTCCTTTCATAGGAGAGGATTAGCACTGTGTTAACAACCATGCCCCACAGCTTTGCACAGTATTTGCTGAGGATGAAGCAAAGCTGAGCTTGCTCTTGCTCCCTGTGCTGCGATCACATGGTAGCTTCACGTTCCTGTGCCTCTGTTCCCACACATGGGGTTCCCCATCTCATATTTATGAGTATTGTTCCTGAAGCTAAACCTACCAGGTGTGGCTCTTCACTGTGAACAGAGTCATGAAAGTATGTTTGTTATTTAATCATGCTTTATAACCTATTAAATTTAATACCCCATGCCTCATAAACCTTGTGGTGCTCTTTCATTGGTGGTTGTTGCTACTGGTCTAAGTGCATGTTGGACATGCGGATGCGCTGTGAGCACTGACTGCTCTGGTTACCATGTGCTATTACAGTCACCATGGACCCCAAGGTTCCATTGGTTAAGCCATGTTCGAATTACGTAGAGGAAGATTTGATGCACCAGGGTTTCAGTCTTTGATCTCAAGTTCATGACCACTCAGAACGTGGAAATATAGTCTTTATTCACCCTACGAGATCCACGGACTGCTAGTTATGTTCACTTTTTTGACTATTGGTCTTAAAATGAAAACACTGGAATCAATCATAGTAACATATCTCTGCTTTAGGATGTACCATAGCACAACCAAGTGTTCCTGAGAAACCATTAAAAATACTTAGCACTATCAAGGAATTTAACTCTTAAATTTATATAGGTTGCATTGCCATAAGGATTAATGGTTGCTTGATTCAACCAGGGGAAAATTGTTTTAATGAAGCATTACCTCCTCTTTACTTGAAATTCACTGCAAAGAATTTTGACTCTTAAAAAATAACTATTCTCTCACTCTTGTCATCCTAGCTATTCTGTAGGCTGAGATCCAAGGATCACAGTTCAAAGCCAGCCAGGCAGGAAAGTCTGTGAAACGCTTAGCCAGCAGAAAACTCTACCACTCTCCAAGTGGTAAAGTGCTAACCTTGAACAAAAAGAGCTCAGGGACAGTGCCCAGACCCTGAATTCACGTCCAACAACCAACAAAAACAAAAACTATTCTCTAAATGGGAGAAAGTTTATTCTCAGTATTTTTTGAATTATTCATTTCCATTGGCATCCAACGAGTAGGATAAAGACATCTGAATTAAGAAAAAGGCAATATCTTCTGATAACTTGAAGTTATTTGATAAAGATGAATTTTTAAACTTTCCTTATTGGTCATTCTGAGCACATCTCAGATTTCCCTTTGTTTGACTTACCACTTTTATAAATAGCTGTACTAGTACCCATGAACAATTTAAAAAATGTTTGACACACAAAAATGGAAAGGAAAATTTAAAGATTACCTCTAAGGAGATTTAAGTCTTTAGGATCTAAAATTAACTGAAAATGTAACTACTTTCCACAATGTTGTAAAAACTCATCAGTATATTTCATGGCCAGCCTCATAATCTCATTTTTACATGTCTTATCTAAACTAATGAAAATAAATTTCTACTGGAGGAAAGATGTGGAAAGTCCATATGTATAAAAAAAACTAGAATACCTTTGGAATCAGAAAAGTAGATGTAAAATCCTGAGGTTGCCACTTGCTACCCACCCTCTTGGACAAGATTCCTGAGCCATCTGAGTGATTTGGATTACAGTATGACCATTTTTACACCATGGACGAGGGTTTTTATTAGGACAGTGTCCTGGGAGTGAAAGAGAAGGGAAATGTAAGTTCTGGGGTGCATTTTTGCTTGGCTTCTCTGTTGGGAGCAATAGGCAATTATGTTGGTATCTGGTATGTATAGACTTTGCTGATCTTTCTGCAGTGAGCAGCCTGAGGCTAGCAAATGATACTCAGATGTTTGTAATTTGGGGTCACATCTGAGCTGGTGACTCAGGGTGCAGTCCCGTAAGTCAGCTCCTGAGTCACAACTTCATTTGCTTAAATAGAGGAAGATTGTCTCATAGTATCCAGTTTAAATGAATAAATACAGTGTTCAGGACAGCAAATTCTGTTTTATCTAAACCAGGGAGTTTGGGGTTTGGTCTCAGCAATTGCAACAATTACTGATTTTCAAGGAAGTAGAAGAATGTCAGTATATTTATATATTTCATTGCTAAATGAGATTGGACAGAAATTAATACTCTAGATTCCCAAAGACCTTGTCAGAATCTTGAAAGCATCACACTGATGGCCTTAAATTGCTCTGTAGATGCATAGGAAGAAGATGAAGGGAGAATATATAGTTGATGAACTTACACATAAATCAACTTGCACTAGATCTTACCATTCACATAAGGATGTATGGTCCTATATAGCAGACAGCAACATGGATACGTGTTCTAGACAAACAAAAACAAAATGGGCTGAAGAAATGAATGAGTATATTTTTTTCTCATCAACTTGGCTGGTTTTCATTACATGACAAGTACCTTGGCAAGGTACGTTTTTAAGTTCCCTCATTTCATCTTTAGAACAAACATAAGAGTGAGAATTACAGCCATACTGGTGAGAGTCAAATATTGCCTTGGTCTATCACACAGTTGGAACCTAGTAAGTAATAGTAAACATTTAATGGACCAAAAGGAAGCATTTTCTTCTCCTAAAGCTCCTTCCTTTCCTACAAAATGGTAATACTTTTGGGGGATAGCTGTATGTGCATGGGGATGGTTTGTTAATGTGCTTTTGTTTCTTCTTTTCAACTCAAGTACAAGACTCTCCCTCACTGACCTGAGATCTGGCTAAGAAGATAGAGAATGAAAGATTTATTGCATGACAGTGCAACAACACCAAACGAGCAGTTCTTGTCATGTAAGATATCACAGAGCAAGGCAATGGCTTTGAAACCTATGTTGATTTTTTTGGCAGTACTGGTGTTTGAATTCAAGGACTTTGGCTCGTCCTCTACTATTTTCATCATAGCTACCACCTTGCTTTTTCTTTGTTATTTTGGAGATTGAGCCTAGTGGACTGATCCACAGCTCTAAACTGCAATCTTCTAGGTTTCAGCTTCCTGAGTAACTAGGTCTGAGCCATTGGTGTCTGGCTCTCAAGATTGTCTTTCTTGTAGATTTTTTATTGTAAAAATGCTGTACAGAGGGGTTACAGTTACATGAGCAAGGTAATGAGTACATTTCCTATTGAGCATTGTTGCCTCCTCCTTTGTTTCCCCCCTACCATCCCTTCCCTCCCACCTCCACAGCTACTACCCTCTTCCCCTCCCCCCTCGAAGTTGTAAAGTTCATTTTCAACATAGTGTTTTGTACCTCTCATTGTTACAATGGGTCAAACTGTATCCTTACATAAGCATTTTGTTTTTTCCCTTCCCCTCCCCAAATTAGAGAAGTATATATACAAGATGCAGGGCCCAGACATCAAATACAGTGAAAACAGAGGTTATACCATGGGGGAGGAACATACAAAGAAACAAAAAATCACATGGTACATTATAAATACATTAGAAACAATAGTAAGAAAGAAAAAAGATATTTGTGCCCCTATCTTGGGGTTCATTTTGCTTAACATCATCTTATATGGTCATATGTACATAGCTTTTGGCCAAAGCAGACATCCTGAAAACAGTACAGGAAAGAATAGGAGAAACCCTAGGTCTCCTTGGCACTGGCTGAAATTTTCTTAATAGAGACCCAGAAACAGCAGCAAATCTCAAGATTGTCTTAAGAGAAATTGTTATGCATTTATGTTTTTATTTCCTGAATCCTTCTGCAACTCCTGAATAAGATTTCTGATCTTGGGCACAGGAATATTACCTGTGGATGCTCTCCTATGAAAGATTGATAGAAGTGGGAAGTCTTTGTCCTGCATGCCCCCCTACAATTGATGAATTTTTGGAAGGGAAGAAAGAGACAAGAGAAAAAGCCATCACATAACTATTGTGATTCCTTTTACTCTCATTTGGATCTGTCAAATAGATACAGTGATATGCAGGTAAAACATGGAGGGTCCAAAACACGTGATATATGCCTCAACACAGAACTTTTGAAGGAGGGGATCCATGCCCACATGAGGAAGAGAAATGTAAGAAGAAAGGCAAGTGGATTGGCACACAGGCCAGTAGATGACTGAGGGAGGTACTGCCTAGACCAGGGTAACAAAAAAGAGACATGGTCATTTACAATCATCCAGCTGATGGAAATCTGTTTCAGGGACAAAACAGTGAAGAGACAGCTTTCTTCTATCTCAGCTTTTTAGCCCCAAGAAAAAGAATGGGTTACCAGCTCACCAAATACAGACATGAGCATTGCAGAGCAGTAGGACAGAGAGCACACCATCAGGTCACCACCTTAAGGAAAGCATCAAGAGTTAGAGGACCCTTCTTGTGAGACTGAACCTATTTATATGCTTGGAGATTCCCAGGTACTGAGATTATGCTTTTATTCTTCACTCTAACAGATGTGGGTCCAGAAGTCTACCAGTTTCATTACACATGAGAGGCTAGATCCACATTTCCTCAGCCTTGCACATATAGAGTTGAGCCTGAGTTGAAGTGTGACACTCTGACACTTGAATCCCATCTTTTCAAATGTTTTTGAAACAAATGCTTAATATGTTTTAATTTGCTATGGCTCACTCTATAACCTTTTTATCAGCCCTCCACACTCCCAGATGACACTGCCTCTCTCCCAGTTCCTGGATGTTCATGGATGGGTATATCACAAATATTCACAAAGACAACCCCTCAGACATGGGTCCATTGGACCATTTCTTTCCAGAATCCCTAGGTGTCTGGTTTTTTACCCTGTCTGAACATTAGAGCCACATAGGGAACTTGGGATAGACAACGTGCCAATGTTAAGACACTGATATTTTGAGTTAATAGAAGTTTGAGGTGGGGTTTCAAGTGTGTGGCTATGTGATCAGTACATTTTATGTGCACCCCAAGTTGAAATCAAGTACCTTAGTTTTACATATTGAGGAGTCTGACCCAAGAAAAACTAGGAAAATATTGCTTACCATTGCTGACAGAACAAACAAGTGATCTACTAATGTGTCTACCTTGATTACTTTTGGTACTCCTGCCAAATGCCTTCCACTCCTGTCACAACCACTTCAAACTAGACCCCTGTTCCCTGAAATAAGGCTGTCAATGTGTTACAAGCTTTGACATGCCAAGATTGTCCTTCATTTCTCCATTAAGTATTCAAACCGAGTTCATCTCTACAGAAAGAAAGGCAACTATAATTCAAAGAAAGGTAGTCACAAATAGAATAATGTTTTCAGTTACTAAAAAGATTAGAAAGTTTCCAGGTGGAAGAAAGCCACTTATGTGTAGTGTTAGTTGTATTCTGAGTCTGTATCTGAATAGATATTGTAATATTCAATTATACACCATGGTTATATCTAATAGGAAACACCCATTCAACAAAGTCCTAACAACTCAGGAAACTTGGAGTTTAGAGTTGAAAATAACGTAAGTAAGAAACACAGATTCCTGCCTTTGCTGGTTGGCTTGCATGTTCTAATTTTATTAATGATGCTTAAATTATGTAGTCAACACATGTTGACTACATAATCTACAGTGATTATATAGTATATAGCATAGACTAATATACAGTTGTACTTTTTACCAATCACATTCAAACTAGTTCTTTTATTTAAAAATCTTCATCAAAATAAGGATACTATGATGTATCCTGGTGAACTAAAGTATATATGGAAATGAGGCTTCATAAAAATAGATGAATGAGCAATCATATAAAAATATACGGTAGTATAAAAATACACAGTAGTAGATTACTTGTTCCCACCCACCCTCCTGGAAGTCCTTAAGTTGACTATTTAAGTTAGCTCAGACTATAAAAAGAGTCCAATCTATAAATGATTTACATTTTTTATTGGAGAACCTTAACGTGTGTGTGTGTGTGTGTGTGTGTGTGTGTGTGTGTGTGTGTGTGTGTGTAGATATTGGGGCTTGATATTTTTTTGCTTAAGACTACCAATTAAGCTACAAGTCCACTTCTGGCCTTTTGTGGTTTAGAGTGTTTTATGGACATTTCTGGACAGGCTGTCTTTGAACAGCCATCCTCCTATCTCAGCTTCCTGAGTAAATAAGATCACAGACAGGAGCCACCAGTGCCCAACAACCTTAATATTTTTTTAATTTTTTTTGGGTCCAGTCGTGGGGCCTGTATTCTGGGCCTGGGCGCTGTCCCTCAGCTCTTCAGCTCAAGGCTAGCACTCTACCACTTGAGCCACAGCGCCACTTCCAGCTTTTTTCTTTTTGCTTATGTGGTGCTGAGGAATCGAACCCAGGGCCTCAGGCATGCAAGGCAAGCACTCTACCACTGAGCCACCTTCCCAGCCCAACCTTAATATTTTTAATCCTATAAAATAAGTAAGAATTCTGAGAAGAAAAGAATCAAAGTGTATAGGATTAAGAAAACCATGAATTACATTACACGAAAATATTATTATAAATGTTTCTTTCCAGTGGGAAAGAGTCTAAGACAATAATTTCATGAAGCAATCATGAAAATGGAGTCTAGAGATCTGTGGCTGAGTAAACTCTCAAGATCACTTCAACTGTTCCATGACACACCATGAAAACTATCCCGATTTGGCATGTGAAAAATCTACAATGGGATACTAGTCCACTCTGGCATTATAATAATTGCTGAATTACTCTGGCACTGGACAAAAGTCATGGGTGGGGTGCCTGTGATAGGCTTTACAAGATGCCACATATATTGGAAATTTGGTAATAAAAGTATATAAAATTTTAATCTTCAAACTTTTCCTTTAAGAAAGGTAATAAAGCAAATAAGGAAGTGATATGAAAATAAATTTTAATAGTTTCAGGTAAGCAATGAATTTGAAGTTCAAGTCAGTTCTTAAATATATTTTTTAAATGATTTTGACCATGATGGCTCATGATTTGGCTATCCTTTGAAATATATGGTCCATTATTAAGACTCTTAATGCATCATATACAATTAGTTAGCTAATACTCTTTTGTGCATCTTCCATTTATGTCAGCCCAAATTTCTGAGATTTCTAGTAGTCAGGTATCCTAACTTCTTAGTGAATTTTTGTTTAATGATAATATTTGTACTTTGAAAGTTTCTAAAAGAATTTAGACACAATTTAAATGAAATCTTATTTAATTAATGCTCCTATTATTAGTAGTCATGAATCATTGCAATTTTAATTGTGAATAACCATCTATCATGGGTTATAGAACTTAGTGTGCATTCTTGTGGCTGAGACTGATAGAGGTAAAACTACTTTCACAGTAGCAGAGTGAAAGGGTGTCACCAATATACCATTTGCAAAGGGAACTAAAGGAGTTCAGTTTGCATTATGAGTTCCAATAAGTAATCTTCCTGATATATTTGCATACTGAAGTTCTATGAAAGTGATAAAATGAAAGGCATAGTAGGCACTCATTTACTGCATAAGTAGAATTAGTTAAAGTGATGTGAATGGAATATGCCTTTTGTCTCTGCTTAGTCAGGCAAGGTCTGCCCTAATAGCAGGAAGTGTTGACATGTCCCAGGAAACATGTGCTTTGGTCATTTAGAACTGGCTTGTGAAACTTCAATAGTTGTATGAAAGCAGTCACCCTTGGCATGGTCAAAGCCCTGAAGACTATAGACAGAACTCTAATTTTTAGGGGAAAAAAAGACAGAGTCCTTCTAGCTTACATGATTTTTTTCAACAATCTACATTAACTGCTGGGACAATCAATGGCAGAAAAAAACTCAAAACTTTCGTTCTGTGAGTTTTATTTGAAATCAAAGAGTAGAATCTGACTATATTCTACTTTGTGAACTAGAAGGCATTTACCTTAATTAGCAATCAGGTGAACAGGTTACTTTTGAGCTTGGAAATGCTGTGTTTGAGTATATGATCAACCAAACTCTACCTCCTATCTGGAGACTAAGAATAGGATATAGTAAAAATATCCTTTTTCCTAACTTTTGGCAAAACATTAGAATCTATCTGTGAGCAGACAGACCTAAATGTTGGAATGCTATCTCTAACCTTTGAAAGGTTTAAATACTATATGAATTCACTTTAATGGGTGGCATTAAGACTTTAAGCCAAGAGGTAGTTTAGAAAGAGCAGAGAGAGACACATGATTTTTAGAAATAAATGTATAAGAATTGCTGCATATGATACTTAGGATAGCCAATTTTTGTGTGATTCCTGAGCAACTCACATGACAGCACATGCCAGTCTGTTGACTCTGCAGATCAACCATCTCTAGTCCGAGTTCATTTAGATGCCCGTAAAGTTAGGATCGCAAAGCACCATCCTTTCCTTCTTCAGGCACTCATGGAGCAGCCATTCTTAGGAAGGCCAGCAGTGTACAGGAGATTCAGCCAGGATACAAAATTCAAACAAAAATAAGACAAGGTGTTCTTACATTCAAGAAACACAATTCTCTCAGTGACTCACAGCGTGGATGTTGCTAACACCACATAATAAAGTAAATGGATTTTGGGGAAAAAAATAGGGCAGAGGAGAGATAGGTGCATTTTCTACAGTGACCTACAATAGTGCCCAATAATCGGGCAGCCATTTTTCCCCAGTGGACTTCAGTGGTCTCATCAAATACACCTTCCTTTGTCTACTCCTCCTCCTCTGTTAGCTTTTGGCAAGCGTATAGCTGAGCATCGTTCTTCCGGATCTAGATTCTAGATTCTCATATACACCTTTTTATCTCATTACAGATATGTCCTATTTTACTTGTAAAGATGCTCAAAGAGCAAAAGAAATGATATAAAAAGCTTTTAAGAATGCAACAATGAGAAGTACAAGTCGTTATGTCGAAAACGAACTTTACAACTTTGGTGGGGGGGGGGGCAGAGAGGAGGATGGGAAGGGGAAACAAAGGAGGAGGCTACAATGTTTGATAAGAAATGTACTCATTATCTTGCCCATGTAATTGTAACCCCTCTGTACAGTATTTTCACAGTAAAAAAAATTTTTAAAAAAGAAAAGAATGAAATTTCAAAAAGAAATGTATTGGTGGCAATGACTCTTAATGCCTTACATTGGGACAATGAAACAGAACTTCCACACTGAAAAAGTCATGAGGACATTTAGCTTGCTCTTCAACCAACAATACAGCGTTGGTGAATACACTAAAAACAAAAGAAACAGTGCTTGTGTTCCCGAGTTAACAGGTAACCTGGACCACATGCTGCATAGCAGCAGTGTGAATCCAAGGGTTCTCACCCCACCCTCCCTCAGCCCTTCCCATTGAGATTGGCCATAATAAATGCTTTACTCTCAGAGTACCAGAGCTTTGAGTTTTGGAATTAACTATGCTAATTATTCACATAGGACAATATGTATTTTTCAGAAATGTAAACCTACTGTAAATAAAATGATTTTTATTGCAAAGAACTTTTAAAATTATCTTAAATTAGGAAACATTGTACTATTAAACATAATCATATTTATACTATTCATATACTCAGAAGTCACTTGATAAATTCATAATTCTATTCAGCAAAATATTAATTGATGTAGGGACATGCTCAAGTCCAAAGAGTCTTTGTTTTCTACTTGGGTATAGAAAAGGAAAAAAAAAACCCAATAGATAATAGATAGCTTTAGAGTTTTTCTCTTTATAAGTTATTATGTGGTATCAACCAAATAACTCTAATTTTAGTTTGGTTTTTCTAATATTATACATTGTATTACATGCCCTTAATAAAAGCAAAATGTCCTTTTCATATAAATTAATTTGTGCAAGAATTCCTCCATAGTACAAAATAAAATAAGTGATTCATATGCTGTGAATGGTCAATAAAGAAAGAAACATATTTAAAATAGTGATGTTACCAAATTTTAGGTTTTAGAGCCCACACCCCTTACCAATTATGGTAGATTTTCACAAGAGAAAGCTTAAAGTTATCAGAACAAAATTAATTTTTATTTACTTTAAAAAATAGCTACATATTTGAGCATTATATACACATACATATACTTCCAAGATCATTTTTAAAGAGAAGGAGAAAAAAAGAGAATGTAAATGATAGGAAGGGAAAATAAGGGAATTCGGTGAAATATCTGATATTAAACACATTTTGAAGAGGAAAATTTCTGCTGGTGGTTTTATTGTCTGTGCTTTTACAGAGGAAGACTGGAGTCTTGCTGTTTCAAAAAAAAAAAAAAAGCTGCTCAGGATGGTAATATAAGAGGTAGAACCAAGAATCATTTTCTAGAGTTTACCAAACTTCGGTCTTATCTGCCTCTAAGTTCTGGACTGTTACTTCAACATAGGAAGAAAGGTTCTAGAATCTGTTCTTTTGTTTATTGGAAGGATCTAATGTTAAAAGAGAAATAATACTTAGGTTTGCCTAGAGGCAAAAATTAGTGTTTGTTCCTTTTAGTCTTTTCTAGCAAGAGACACAAGGAAAAACATAACTCCAACTTACCTGACTTATTTGCTATTAGGAATCAATTTAAATTGTTTAGCATCAACACAAAGATTCTGAGGCTTCCAACTAAATATATCTTTAATAAATAGTATCAGAAAAATTAGTTTTTTTTAAGTTTTTAAAAAATTAGTTTCTACCACATCTTTTAATTAGTTTAGTGGGAAGACTATTGTCTATTTATTCTAAAATCCCCTTTCTAGTGTTATCTAGACAAATCATAAAATTAATTCTGCAGAGAAGTTGTAGTCTCTTTTTCTCCCTCTAACTGTTTTTCCCCCTCTCTCTCACCAACCAAGCTGATGGTTACTTTTCTTTCTGTTTGCATATTTTATATGTGACTTTTTTGAGACCCTGCATATGATCAAAATGCATCCTTTAAAACATTTTCCAATACCTGCCCCTAAACAACTATAGAATTAAATTTATCCACGGCAAAGTAATCCTAAATGTTAATGTAAAGCTTTGCTTTTCCTATTTTGCAGGTAATCTAAAACATTTTTTCCACTGCTCTCTCCCTCCTATCTCTGTAGAAGTTTACATTTGTCTTATAAATCCAGGGCATGCAAAACTAGAATTTTTCTAAGTATTTCTTTGTATCTTTTGTAATTATTTCACTTTCATTGTGAATAGGGCTTATTGTCTAAAAATGTCTGTGTTGCTAAGTTATGACAACGATAGGAAAGTATATGCTCAGGAGAGTCTTTGTCCTTTAGCCACTTGACTACCTAGCCAAAAGGAAACTGTTTATTTTTTCTGCTTATTTCTAATTAGTAATAAAGTCTTTCATCATGTGGTTGTTTATTGACTATGGAAGCTCCTTTCTTGTGCTGAGCTAACCCTCCCCACCCCCTTTTTCTCCTTCTGTTTAGGGACTTCCCAGCTCAGGGAATCTGCAGGAAAACATCTTATTTACTT
Source organism: Dipodomys ordii (assembly GCF_000151885.1). Taxonomy (NCBI): domain Eukaryota; kingdom Metazoa; phylum Chordata; class Mammalia; order Rodentia; family Heteromyidae; genus Dipodomys; species Dipodomys ordii. The sequence continues at coordinate 36,075,199 of NW_012267217.1, read as the reverse complement.
CCTATAACGAGCATCTTGTTTGTCTGTTTTTGATTTCCTAGAAGTGTTACTCTTTAGAAGGATGGATGTGTGCCCTGTTTCTCTCATTTAGAAGAGCTACTAAATTAGGATATTCTTTTCTCCTTAACCTACAGTCTCAATGAGGAAGCAAGTAGGTTTCCAATTGAATATCTTTCCATCTATTTATCTCCATAATTATTATCTTTCTTTCTGTTGTTATCACTAGAAAAATATAATTTTTTTAAAAAATTCTAATGGTGAACACATTAAAAATCATTAGATTTCTGAAGTCTTTTAATTTTCACAGTCTTTTAAGTTTCACAGTAGTCATATGAGATGTAATGTTAAACCTTAAAAATTTCTAGAAAAAAGTAAAACAACAACAACAACAACAACTAACCCTACGGTTTTAAGGCTCTATTATATTGCTAGTTGCAATATTTGTTTAAAATTTATGTAATTGATAATATAGCACATTATAATGATGCAATAACTAATTTGTAGTATATTTAAATTTATAAAACAACCTTGATTATTCTCTTGATTTTATTTCCACAGGTAGTTTAACTCTATAAGTAAAAGTTAGTGTTAAAATATTTATCTCTAAAGAGAACATTCAAAGGGGTGACATTGACCAAGAAACATTGATTCTATGAAAAGCTATTAAATCATCATATCATCATTATCATCATATCATCATTTTTGCCTTGCTACTATGATATCTATCTCCACAATTATAAATAGAGTACTCACCACCTCCTGATTTCTGTTTGCCTGTGTGAGTCCTATGACAAGTACCAAGATAATTACATTTAAATACATAGATTTTACCTATGAAAAATAATTAAGGTGTTACCATGAAGAAAACAAAAAGAAGTATCAAATTAACTAACACAATATCCAAAAAGAATATTCTTTCTGAAAGAATGTGCTCTGGCCCTGTCCTGAGCCTCCACCCAACATTAAACCATTCTTTACTTTTTTCTTTTTTTTTTTTCATTCTTTACTTTTTTCAAGGGCTTTATTTTCTTTGTTCTTTCCTTAGGCCTTTATTCTCTGTTTACTGCCCTTTTACAGCACAAGAGTTTGGCTTGCAACTATTTCAGCTTCTCCAATGTCCACTGAGGTTTACTACCCATAGCTGTCAGCTTGCCTCTGTCTGTGTTTGAATATAGGGCTGGAGATTAGGAAAGGCACATGTTTAAACACAATCTTGCCAGTTAAAAAACTTTTCCAAATATAGCTTTAAAGTTTATGTAGATATTCTCTTCGTCTCTTGATTGTAAATAACTATCAACCTTCTTCTGATACAGGTACTAGAAAGATTGTGCTGATTTATTAGACAACATTCAACTGGCTTTTTAATGTCTCCTAAATTCCATCTGGAGACTTAGGTTACTAGAAGAATGATTTGGGGATGGAGCCGGAGGCTATTTATAATTGATTTTAATTATTCCATTGTAAATATGTAAATGTAACTCTGGGACATTGCTTTTCCAATAGGATGTGTGCCATAACAATAGGTTACTCAATCTTGAATAAATGTAGTCCTGGTAAGTACATTAACTGAAAAGACATATTTAAACAAATTGACTCAGTCGGTCCCAACAAGGCTTCATAATAACAGTAGGCTTCAAATCAAAAGAAAACATGCCCTCCTTGTTTCTTTGACCTATGTCTAGAAAGAAAATTTGGTGAAAATATTAACAACAAAAGCTTTCTTGAGCCTTACTCACACTCAATGTTTGGAGGACAAATTAAAATGTTCCTGGTTTAAGTATTGAACAAAAATAGGAACTTTTAAATTATAAATGGGGTTAACATCTGTTGGGCAAACTGTTTTCTTAGCCTTATTTTAACATTTCACTTCCCTCCCTGTCCCCTCTGTCTCTCTCACACATCTGGGAATGTGGCAAGAGGACCACAGAAGCAATTAGAAAGCCAGAGTCCAGTGAAGGGGCCTGAATTTTCCATTTTTAGCTTCTGCCGCAATGGAAGGATGTCCCAAGAGTGTCTTGTGTGGACTCCACAGGAAGAAATGCCCTGATTTAAAATACCAATAAAGCCAAAATTACAGCAAAACAAAACTGAGTCTTTGAAAAGGCCATTTGACACAAACAAAGCAAACTATAAAAAGTTCATGTAAAACAAGCATAGTATATCATCTATGAAAGAGAAATAAAACAAGTTAGAAGTTAAAAAGTTTTGGTGGGACCTGGCTTAAACAGGCAGGATTTGAGACTATCAAGAGCAGTAGCTTGAGTATAAAGTGGTCCTCAGTTTCTATCCTAGGCCTGCTACTTCCTGAAGATTATGTTGCTTTTTAAAGGCTCAATGCCTTTAGGTGCAAAAGGAGGATATGATGAGAATTTTTATCTCATAGCCTCATTAGAGGATTGAATGCAATAATGCATGGGTGTGCTTATTGAAGTGCTTGGAGTTGTGAGATGCATAAAATAAATATTACTAATAGCTGCTGGTCATAATGCAATTGTTGAAGGATTGTGATTACTGATGTGATGCATGGCATCAAAGGAATATTTAATAAATCCCAATAATGACACTGTGGCAATAATTTTTATGATGAGATGGGCAGTAAAGTGATTTAACAAATAGCCTATCATGGGTCTATCCACTGAAGAAGAGAACATTATCTGCTATGAGGATGGACAATTCATGATTCTGTTAAGTCCATTGGCTTAGGAGGAAGTAGTCTAATAAAGCCCAACAGTAGTCTTTATTTTCTCAAAGCCTTCACTCACACATGTTACTGTGCTTACTAATTAAGCATGAGCAGCTGTGGTGTTTTACACCTTTAGCCCCAGCTACTTCGGGGTTAAAGATCAAGGAGAATGGATCATGGTTTGAGATCAGCTTGGGCAAAAAAAATTTAGTAAGATTCCATCTCAGATAGTAAGGTGCGCATCTGTTATCCCAGCTAGGCGAAGAGCATAAATAGGAGGATCGTGTCTATACTCTCTAAGATAGAGAAAGACCCCATCTTAAACATAACCCTCAAATAAAGGACAAGGATATAGGGCTGGGAAGGTGGCTCAGTGGTAGAGCACTTGCCTTGCATGCCTGAGGCCCTGGGTTCAATTCCTCAGCACCACATAAATAAAAAAGAAAAAAACTGGAAGTGGCGCTGTGGCTCAAGTGGTAGAGCGCTAGCCTTGAGCTGAAGAACTGAGGGACAACGCCCAGGCCCAGAGTTCAGGCCCCATAACTGGACCTCCCCCCCAAAAAGGACAAGGATATGGCTTGAACCATAGAGGGCCTAAGCCTAAATGCTGTATGAAAGTTAAACAAAGAAATTAACCTGAAGAGGTAAAATCACTGTGACATCTCAAAGTCAGTTAAAGCACTCTTCTTCTGTCACTGCAGTTTTATCTTTGTAAAAGTAATTTGGTACTCATCAGCTTAAAAACTGTTTGGGTTCAAACTGTGTTCACTGTTGTCAGTATGAATCTCAAAGCAAACCTCAAAGTCTCTGCAATTGCTGTTAGTACTGCAGCATTAATCAGACCATCTGCCTGCCTGCCACAACCCACCACAGTGCTGGCATGCACGTCTTTGCTTCTATATCAGAATTGACACCCTTTCTCCTCGGCAGGACATGCTACCTCCAGCCCTGAAACAAGTTCATTTCCATTCATTTCTTGAGATCCAGCCTAACCACATTCTTCTTTGGGGAAGAATTCCACTTCTGATTTCCAAGCCACTCCAACTCTTGGGGATACCCAGCTGCATATTCTCTGCCCCTAAGCACTACAAGGAGTATGCTGTTGACAGGTCCACTCACCCCATATCCTCACATTAGGCTGTGAATCTTCTGGTCATTGTATAATCTTGACACATTGCCTATAAAAATGAACTGTTTCTATGCAGTTCTGAGCCTGATTTTTGTGTACTAACCTATACTCACTCTTTCTAGATTTTATTGCCCTGGACTAGCACCAACCTGTTTCTCAACAAGAAGAGTTTTCTGTGGTCATATCATTTCTTTTATTGCTTGCTTTTCTTTTGTGCCAGTACTAGAACTTGAACTTAGAGCCTAGGTGCTGTCCCTTAGTTTTATTCACTCAGGTCTGCTCTCCACCACTTGAACCACACCTCTATTTCCAGCTTTTTGGTGGTTAATTGGAGATAAGAGTCATAGACTTTTCTGCTCAGGCTGCCTTTGAACCTTGATCCTCAAAACTCAGCCTCTTGACTAGTTAGTATAATAGTCATGAGTCACCAGCATCCCGCTAATAAGACTTCTTGAATTCAATGGTGTAAAAGATGTGAATTGAGAAGAAGCCTTAGAAAGTTAGGGTGCCTGCCAACCAAAAGACTTGTTAGGAGCATAATGTAGCTTATTCGAGAATTCCACATGAAGATTGTATGCATTGTAGTTCAAAACTAACATTGGTTGAGTTCTTATCCCAGTGCTAGGAATCTGAATTCGTCTTCCTCTTAAAAGAAACACATAGCATTTGCCAAGAGCAGTAGATTTTTTATCATAAAGTGGTATTTGATAAATGTTAAACAGTAGCAATAATAATAATGGGACTAATTAGATATATATGGAAAAGTTATTTCCTTATGTTTCCTTGATTTCCTCCCGATACTTCTAATCAACAAGAGAATAAAATTGGCTGTGTCTCCACTGCACAAGAAAGTGCTCAATTTAGGTGGTTTGTTTGTTCGTTTGTTTTTACACAGCTTTGGGCTATTCTGTGAGTCTTTAGAACTTTGTTTGCTTATTCTCTGTTTCTCGGGCTCTTTAAAGAAAAATTTAATGCCTTGAAACAAAAGGAAAATCTAAGAAAATAGAAGCTGAGTTAGTGTTTATTATGTTGAGAGGGCAACTAACTACTTAGCATGAATGGTTTATTGCCCTGACTTGGTTCTACAATACCTCTCTTCATGTAGAAAAAATCCATGTGCAGAAGAAATACATTCAGTTCATAGGAGTATAAAACTCTGTCCAACTGAATCCCATAATGAATGAATAGCCAGAAATATAAAGTCAGTCAAGGGATTCAATTATTACTCACTTTCCTTTGAAGTAAGATGACATTTTGATTGTTCTATTGAAAATACAGTAGCTTATCTTTTCAGGAGAAATTTGTAACCTATCAGAAAGTCATTCACAGCCTGGGAAATCACATCTTCCCCCAATTATGCCATGCAATGTGCTTAATCATTAACCTAAAAAGGAAAGAATTCCGTTAAAGAAAAAGGAATCATGAGTCTTCATTGCTTTTGCTACGTTGTCTCTTGGTTACCGAGATGGTAAGCCTTAAATATTAAGTAAAATGAAATAGTTTTAATTTCTGAAAAGTAAAAGCTTTGTGCAAACTGATTTTAAATACCAAATATTTACTTAGAAATCACAAATAAGAAACAGACTAAAGTTCAGAATTTAAAGTTAGCTGATTTTTTTTTGGTCCGGTCGTGGGGCCTGAACTCTGGGCCTGGGCGCTGTCCCTCAGCTCTTCAGCTCAAGGCTAGCGCTCTACCACTTGAGCCACAGTACCACTTCCGGCTTTTTTCTTTTTTGCTTATGTGGTGCTGAGGAATTGAACTCAGGGCCTCGAGCATGCAAGGCAAGCGCTCTACCACTGAGCCACCTTCCCAGCCCCAGCTGATTTTTTTTAATATAAATCTTTGATTTCTTAATTATGCTTCTTTCCATATGTGGTAATATACTTTGAAATCCCTGAAGTGCACTTTTACTGAATTTCTGGCAATTCATGTAGAAATAAAAATAATATTTTCAAAGTCTAAATAAATGAGTTAGATATATTTATTAATTTTACCTTTGCTGACAAATGATTTCACTAACAAATGTATAGTCTTAACTTAAAATACTTTTAAGTGTATTTAAAAACATCGTCACTGGTATGTGCCCTTAGTAATTAAAACAAAAATCAGATCTCATGTTTACTTGTCTTGACAAAATTATATTGTGAATACTGAGAAAATGGTAATAAATTATATGATAAAGGTGATCAAAAGTCCCTTACATTTAGAATCTTGAACATTTTGTTCAACTCTTATTTCTATATAAATACACTCCTGCTGGAGAAGGGGTTCTATATACCCTGGAAACCACAGCAGGCCTACAAACTATGATACATTTCTTTGTCACTATGGAGCCTGGAGGAGAATCATGCATGCACACACAAACATCTACTTTAAAAATGTTTATGAATCACTTTTTTTGGGTAACTCCTGTGAGCTCCAGATCTATTGCTTAATACTGAGGCTATCAAAAAGAGTAACATATACCTGCTCAATTGAATTCAGCCTAGTAGGGGAGACAGATACATACGCAGTAGAAACAAAAGGTAAATGACAGTTGCAGAAATGTTCTTAAGAAAACTATTCTTGATTCTAGCCATTCTAACTGGGGTGAGGTGGAATCTCAATGTTGTTTTGATTTGTATTTCTTTTATGGCTAGAGAAGTTGAGCAGTTCTTCATGTTTCTATTGGCCATTCTTATTTCCTCTTCAGAGAAGCTTCTCTTTAAGTCTTTAGCCCACTTATGTATTAAGTGAAATAAGCCAGGCCCAAAGAAACATAGGTCCCATGGTTTCCCTTATTTGCAATAATTAGTATATGTCTAGGACAAGCAGAAAAGGTCAAAAGCTATGTACATATGACCATAAAAGATGATGTTAAGCAAAATGAACCCTAAGATAGAGACACAAGTGTTATTTTTTCTTTAATGATTTTTGTTCTTTCTTGCTATTGTTTTTATGTATTTACAATGTACTATGTGGGTTTTTTGTTTGTTTCTTTTGTATGTTCTTCCCCCACGGTATAACCCCTGTATTTGATTCTGGTGCCCTGTATCTTGTTATACATTTTTTAATTTGGGGAGGGGAAAGGAACTAACAAAATAACAATGAGATGTACAAGACACTGTGTTGAAAACAAACTTTCAAACTTTGGCGGGGGGAGGGTGGGGAGGAGTTTGGAAAGTGGGGAGGGATGGGTGGTAGGGGAAAAGCAAAGGAGGCGGTAACAATGCTCAATAGGAAATGTACTCATTACCTTCTCATGTAACTGTAACCCCTATGTAAAGTATGTTTACAATAAAAACATTAAAAAAATTCAAGGCTCATTTTTATATACTCATTTTAATCAATTTATTTCTACAAATTAAATTTCTGGAACATTTATTTTTATAAATAGGGAAAAGAAATACTAAAATTTGTTTGTCCTTGTAGCTGGTGAGTGTTCTCTAAGAGATTATGAATTGGTGCTTTGGGTTTCCTTATTGAAGCCAGACTTAAAGAAAAAATACTAGGCCACAGATAGATTACTACCAATGTTTGAGGGCAACTGAATACTCCTTTTCACATTCCCCCTTGCCATTGGTCCTGTTTTCTTTCCCTCTGAATGGTGGCTTATTCTACATATTCTTATATATCCATATGTGGAGAAGATAGGTTTGAAAGCATTTTATGAAAAAATTACAAGATATCTCACAAGCTACAAGAAGCACAGCTTAAGAGAGAACGGAAAGCTTGAACTAAAATTTCCTATTTTGTGTACAGTAATTCGAGTGCCTTCGGTGTGAAGGAATGGATAAAGAACAGAAGATGCAAAGGTATTGTGGCTTTCAAAGAACAGAGACTTCCTGGCAAATGGAAAACTTGCTCGTGAAAAGATCACTTCATTCATTTGTTAAAAGTTGCCAACATTTTGGTATGTTCCATGTGGGGAAATGACAACATATGGTCCAAAATCAGTTCTTTCTATCTTATGTAACATGATGTATTGTGATTTAGAGCAATACGTGTATTCTTTATTGCTTTACTTAATATAGATTTATATATTATATTTATATACATATATCAGGATATATGCTCTATAATCAGTTTCTATTTTATTTAATATGATGTATTGTGATTTAGAGCAATAATTTTATTCTTTGTTGCTTTATTTAATATAGATTTATATATTATATTTATATACATATATCAGTATATATGTATATATACACGTTAATATTCTGAGACTGCAGCCCGTAGACACACTGAGAGAGCCTGTCCAGTGTGGGTTCATAGCCCCAGTCTTTGCAAAGCTACCTGCCCCTTTGGAACTTCATTTGGGATTGTGAGTGGAGTTATGCATAAGGAGAGTGAATATCAATGTGTTGTTCTAAGCAATTTCCCTTTAATTAAAAATGTGTTTTGGATTTATATTTATTTACACTTGAATTATCAAAATGTTCCCCTAGAAGAATTCTTTCCCTTTGAGACATCTTAACTCACCCTCCCGGAAGCCACATTTTGCCATAAGTAGAAAAACTCCACACCAAAAAGCTGTAGTTCCAGACTCTAACCCTACAATTTTGTGTGGGTTTGCAACTTGGCAAAACACAGGATCCCATCCTTAATCACAATCCATAATGGTACAGCGTGTGACCAGGGACAGAGCAGGACTCTCCCGAAATACACCAATAAAATCTATTCAGGACAGTCGTCTGTGTTTTACTATTCACATTACCAGCTGATCCTAAGGAGGACTTTTCCTCCAGTCAGACAATTCTAGGATATTAGATTAAATACAGATTTTGTGATCAATGTACCTTAGACTCTAAGGTTATTGGTCTAATTACTGAGGTATCCATCGCTCTCCTTTTTCACATTCCTTTGTTGTAATTAACAAGTCTAATGTCCCCCCCCCTTTTTTAAGATTTGGGTACCTGAAGCATATTCTGTCTATACTATGCCTACAGTGCTGTCTATAAGGCCAATTGGGTTCTTTAATCAAGGGTGACATATTCACTGGTCAATTTGCCTTTTGCAAAAGGAGGGTGTGAGTCAATGTAAATGTAAATAGGATTTACACTTGAACTTGTTTAAATGGTACATTGTTAGCTATGTTACCTCTTTATTGGACAAAGAACAGGACTTCTCTTGAGTCCCCAATGAACGAAACATTCTATTCTGTGCACTGTGGGGCTTTGATGAAGGTCAGGGTAATCTAGACTGGGTCTCTTAAACTTTGCCAGTTTTGCTTCCTGTAAATGTAGACCAGCCTGGCCTTCTAGACAATAATGTACTCCACCCCGGGTGATGAGCTGAGGTCTCCAGCTGATTGTTACCCACAGCCTCCAAACCACTGAAGGTCATGGCCCAGGCCTTCTGCTGTTTCTCAAGGCATGTGTGGAAAACTCTAAAGCATCAAAACAATGAAAGCAATAAGAGCATCTTTAAAAGGCATTTGTTAGCACTCACCCCATGGACTGGACTATTATTTAAGGGAAACATTATAATTGTGGCGAAATTATAGATTACTGTCTTTCTCAGACTTCCTACATTTAACCTCTACCCATTAGATGCCTATATTTGGCCTAGTCTACTGAGCTACTTGGAGGAAGGCCATTTGCTCAGTGCTTGCAACTAGAGTTATAGGAGGAAAAAGAGCAACTTCTATGATAATTCTTATTTCATAAAGTGTCATGTTATTTATAGAAAAAATGAGACAGTAAACTGTGCTTTCTTGTAAATCTGGTCTTCATGGCACCCTATAATTTATGGCAATATAATAAGTGATTCGAAAATAAAGATTTGAGACAACATTTCAGCATTAGTGTTTTTAAGACAAAACAAACATTCAAAATAAAACCTAAACCACCAAAGTGAACTCTATCATTAAATGCCTACTTTTTTGCTAAATTTGTAGTCATGTCAGCTCAAAATCTCAAACTCTTTTAATTGTAAGCTACTGCAAAGTAAAAATAATTGTATTATTTTCTGAGGAATGAGAGTATTATGGTTCATTATTTTTTCTCACCCAAAAGTCCATGTGGATTTGTATCAGCTGCCATTACATGGGATTAATGAATTCAGAGGAATTTCAGTAATAGTGTGAGATTTCTGAGATGAACAAACGGCCTGTAATATTTCAGGCTCCTGATTCTCAATTATTTCGGCTTTGTCTCATCAAGGATCATTGAATCTTATTCCATTGTACATGGATAAATCAGTTTGAACTTTCTATCTTGCATGAAATAAATCCAATTCCAAAGCTCCTTTTCTGCCTGTAGTATGTAATCTACTAACAGACTATTGTGCCAAAAAATAAATGTGAGAAATACAGTAAATAATAGATGCCAGACAGTTCAACTGAGACCATTAATGCTATTTAACAACTCTCTCACCTTCATTCATTATTTTCTCTGTCACTTAAGCAAGTTGCTCCATGTTTCCCAAGATCATTGTGTAGGTAAAATGGCCATGAAAAATCACTAGTTAAGAACATAGCAAAAAAAAAAATCTCTTTTCACCTCATATTAGAGATGGACAAATCTAAAATGTTTTTGCAACAGTGTACACTCATTCTACCTTGGCACTCACAAGTTCTTCATTTGTCTTCCTAGCTTCCTGAATAATTTGCAGAAACCCTCAGGAGTGATCACTGTCAAACCTGGGGTCACACAAAGGCCTTGTAGATCCTTGTGAAGCAAGTGAGACAAAGAATTGAGGAGGCTGAACATAGACATTATGTCTGTCATTATATTCTTAGCCTTCATGTCACAATGAAATAGATTGGATGAAAAATAGCCAAATGTTCAAGACCCCCAAATGGTCCCTTATACCCTGGAGAGTATTTGGTAGGTCCATTTCAGGCAGGCTTTACCTGGAGCCTATGAGAAAGCAACACCTCCCAAACTAAGAATCTGTTTGCCCAGGAAAGCTTGACAAGCATGATCCAGAGCATTTGTGCTCAACACCTGGGCACAGACCACCTTCCCAGTACCACCTTGGCTCTTTCTGCAAACATTTGTGTTTTGCTCACCATCTGGGTCCTACTTAGACTTCTGAAATCAGAATTTCTGAGGGGGGATGCCCACGAATTTGCATTTGAAACAAGTGCTACAGGTCCTTGATGTTCAAATGTGGTCCAGGAACAAATAGGCTCCCAGAGTTATCAGAGAGCTTGGTAGAGACTCAGATGCTCAGGCCACTCCCTGCCAAGTCAGTGCCTGGAGTTTAAAAAAGTCCCTAATACTGATTCTTAGATATTTTAATGCTACATCATTGTTGCATGTAATTCTTGCATTTTTAAACAAAATTTTAACTACTTAGTGTGGTTCTATTCAAGGGAAAGGGATTTAAAAGAATGCACAGGTATAAATGTTTTAAAGTTTTGAATAATGCTGGTGAACTACAAATTGTTTTTCCACTTGCAAAAATTTACATTTTAAATTTTGGGGTCTAAGGTTTCAAACTGCTCCCATTCCTTGCATTTCTGTGCCAGCTTGTGGTAGAGCAGAGCCCCCAACCCCAATTCCTGGTAGCCATTTGCTTCCTCTTTCCAGCCAAGTCCTGACTCACAGATGAAGCCTCAAGTAGACTTCTGTGGTCTTCTACCTGTACGGTACCTTAAGGATGCCTGGGCTTAGCCAGAGATTGGGACTCTGACAGTTTAGCTTCCAAGTAGACTCAGGAAAGAAGTCCAGAAAGTCAAATCCAGTTTCAGGGATTCCAGGCACACTCAGAACCCAGGACATACCGCCTTGAAAAGAATAGTGGGAGCAGACTTTGGTGTGGCTCAGGTTCCAGTCAGTACAAGTCAGGAATGACACAGTGGCACAACATACCAAAAGATATGTTTCCCCCCCAATTTACTTGATTGTTATTTTAAAGGGGATATACAACAGGGTCACCTTTCTGTACATCTAGAAATAAATGTACTTCCTTTTGCCTGCTATTGCCTGTTCCGTCATTCTCTCGCATCTCCACTCACGATTTGTGTAGCTCATTTTCATCACGTCCAGTGCAGCCAGTGAGCTCCTCTGCTGCACTTTCCCACCCTTTTCCCTCTGATTTTGTGTCCTCATTCCCATAGATGTGGATGTGAATACACCATACAGAAGGCAAAGAATATGGAGTCAACAAAAAAGGAGAAAACGAATTAATAGTCCTTTGTTTCCATATCTTTGGAGTTCATTTCAGCATGTACATTACTTTATAAACATAGAAGGTGTTTGTTTGGGCATTACACCTTTGTAATTCTCTCCTCAGACTATACTCTTTTGGTCCTACTGTATGTGGGTGTCTAGAATCTGTATATTTTGTCATGTCCCAGTGCCTTTTAAATCTAATTTTTGCATATCAGGAAGAACATGGGACATTTGTCTCTGATCTTGGCTTACCTCACTTCACATGATTTGTTCTAGTTCCATCCATTTCCCTGCAAGTGACATTATTTTATTATTTCTAATGGCTGTGTAAAATTCCATTGTACATAGTTACCACATTTTTTGGATCCAGTCGTCTATTGTGGAACACCTGAATTATTTCCATATCTTGGCTATGGTAAATAGTATGACAATGAACATGGATGTGCAGGAATCCTTATTATCTCTTGGCTCATGATGTTCATGGCAGATGCCAAGGTATGGTATGGCTAGGTTGTAGAGAAGGTCTATGTTTAGTTTTTTGGGGAACCCCCAGACTGTTTTCCATAGTGGTTGTACTAGTTTACATTCCTACCAGCAGTGCAGTAGGGTTCCTTTTCCCCCACATCCTCATCAGCATTTGTGGTGAGAATTCAAAATGTTGGCAAGTCCAACTGGACTGAGATGGTATCTCAGGGTGGTTTTGATATGCATTTCCTTTATGGCCAGGGATGGTGAACATTTTCTCATGTGTTTCTTTGCCTGTCTTGCCTCTTCTTCTGAGAAATCTCTTGTTAGGTCCCTTGCCCATTTACTTATTGGTGTATTAAGTTGTGTAGGGTTTACTTTCTTGAGCCCCTTGTATATGTTGGATATTAGGCCTCTGTCTGATGTATCGCTGGTGAAGATCTTTTCCCAATTGGTTAGCTGTCTTTCTAGTTTAGTAAGTATGTACTTAGCTGTGCAGAAACTTTTTATTTTAATGCAGTTCCACTTGCCAAGTCTCTCTCCTATCTGCTGTATCCCTGAGATTCTATTCAGGAATACTTTTCTATACCTGTAAGTTCTACTGTCTCCCCTCTTCTCTCTTGAAGTAGTTTCAGAGTTTCAGGTCTGATGTTGAGGTCTTTAATCCACTTTAAATTGATGTTGGTGCAGGGTAACAAGCAGTGATCCACTTTTAGTTTTCTTCATATGGCTGGCTGCCCAGTTTTCCTAACACCAATTGTTGATTAAGCTATGTTTTTCCACTATATGTCCTTAGCTTCTTTGTTGAATATCAGATAACTGTAAGTATGTGGTTTTATTTTATTTCTTGATTTCCTGTATTTTGCTTCTTCCTCTTCCCGTGCTTACTAAATTGGTCTTCTAGTGATATTTTTGTTTGATGTGTTTCCTTGGTTTTGATGGTCTTCAGATTATATTCCTCCCTTTAGTATTCTTTGTAAAGTTGCTTTAGCGTTCACAAATTCCTTTAATTTTTGTTTGTCTTAAAAGGTTTTAGTTTCACCTCCAATGTAAATGATAGCTTTGCTGGATATACCAGTCTGGGTTGGCAGTTGTTGATCTTCAGGGGTTGAATTATACTGTTCCAGGCTCTCCTTTCATTGAGGGTTTGTGTGGAGAGATCTGCAGCGATTCTGATTTTTTCCCATTGTAATATAGCTCCTCCTTTGATTTTGGAGCATTTAAAATTAATTTCTTGCTATTTAGGTCTAGTGTTTTTACTATGATGTGTCTAGAAGTATTTCTTCTTGGACCCTGTCTACTAGGGTTTCTATATGCTTTTTTTAGGCAGGTGGGTTTTTTCTCTCTTCCAATTGGAGTTTTCTTTTATTATTTTACTGAATAGGTTTTCAATGCCTTTACTATTAAATTCTTTCCCCTTGTCGATCCTAATTATGCATAGATTTGATTTCTTAGCTGAGTCTGTTCTTGGATTTCCCTTTGGTAGTTTCTAAGTGTTTTTTCTATACCTTTGACTTTTTATTCTAGCTCCTCTGTTTTATCCTCGACTTCTCTTATCCATTTCACTTATTCTGTTACCTGTAGATTCCACTTTGTACTGATGCCACTTTCCACTGCTTTGTACTGTGGAAGTTGAGCCTTTTATGTTTCTGCGTTTTTGATTGAAATCTGTTCTTATGGCCTTAATTTCATCTTTACTGAGGTGTATAGGTGCTCCTGATTTTTATCTCCATTACTTTCTGGGTTTCTGTTTTTGTCTCCATTTCTGGATCTTCTTTGTCATTTCTTCTTTGTTCTCTTGAAATTATTTTCGCATCAACGTTCTTATTTCATTGGCCAGTTCTGTCATCATCTCTTTAACGGTTCTTTTGTCCTCCATCTCTTTTTCATTCTCACTGAGTTGTTGCTGGCTTTGGGATTTGTTTTGTTGTCTTGATTGCTATAAATCTTGTCATCTTTCTTTGTAATATACACAGTTGGGTTCGGGGATTGTCAGGGCCATGCCAAAATTGGCCTGTTCGTGCCCAACAGGTGGCAGTCCTCACTTGGTCCTGGCTGGCTACAGTGGATGGATTGGCCCACACTGGGTTCCTGCAAGCAAGTGCCCCTGTGCTTACTTGACCCGGGGTTAGCTGAAAAGAGCTTGGTCTGATCTGCAGATAGGGGGACTACAGGGCAGGGCGGGGCGGGGGGAGGCGGGAGGTTCCTGCATGTGGACTGATAGCCAGGGCTATGGTGGACACAGGTTCCTAGTGCTGCCTCCCCTCCCCCCCCACCCCCAGTACGAGTCGCGGTGGCCTCCTGCTGGGAGCCAACAGGTGGAGTAGGGGGAGATAAGAAGAGCTCTGGCAGCTGCTTTGTCCTCTTCAAGTATAGTGGAGGAAGAGTCACCGCTAGTGCTGGTCTCCATTGGGGTGGGGTCCCGGCAGGGTACCTAGTAATCCTGGACTCGGTTGTGGGCTGGCTGGCTGCTCGGTGGCTAAGCTCTGTGCCTTTGGGTATGGTGGCCACAGAGCTGCTCCCACTAAGGGCTGCTCCAGCCACTGGGCTGATGAGGCCCTTCTAGGAGCTGTTCCCCACCCCCTGCGTCTGCCAAGCTGCAAAATCTACTTGCTCTCTAAATGACTTCGGACAAGTCATTACCCTCAGTTCTGTGGTCAGTTTATGAAGGTGCCAGTGAGATCATATCACAGGAATACTGTGAAATTAAAATATGCATTTACAACCATTAACATAAGACCGAAACCACATAAACACAATCCAGCTATTATACTTGCAGATCACTATTTTCCTCAACCTTACTACTTTCGCATACCCCATATGAACAAAAGTTTAGATCTATGTAAATCACTGTTTATGATAATTATGTTTTTAAAGAAAGGAGTCACCTTTGCTCTTATCATGAGGAATAAGGAGATTTTTTTAGGCTAAAAATAAACCATTTAAAGATGATACTTCTAAAAGCTGTTTGAAAATGGTCTGATATAGGTACGAACCAGTGCAAAAAATGGTAAGGAAACCAGAGACTGAGTTAATCAGTTGACCAGAAAACAGAAGGAAGGAATCTAGTTCTGGAAATGTGGCTAGAACTTCGAAAGGAAATCTTAAAAGTGGGCAAACACATTAAAAAAAGTGGTACCTTGAAATCTAAGGAAGGAGGAGGTGGAGAATTTCAAGTTGGTGCTGAGAAAATAAGGAATGCAAGGGAGAGAGTGAGTATATAAGGGATGAAAACTAATACTTGGCTTTAGCAACAAAAGAATAATTGGTGATATCATCAACAATAGTGTCAGAATTGGACAAGCTGGGTAAGAAGAAAAGAGAAGTTGGAGAAAGCTGATTTCTTTCCCAAAAAGTCTAATGCTAAAGAGAAGAGAGAAAGGCAAAGAAAGACAATAAAAAAAAGGTCAAAAGAAGATAATTGAGTATATCTTATTTTTAGATTTGTGAGAGGAGGCTTTGCTTTTTTTGTTCTTTTTTTTAAATTAATCAACCCTCTACTTAGAGCATATTTGATACAACACTGGGGAAAAAACAAAATATAAAGGGAAAAATTCAGAGGCCAGAGATGAGAAGAAGAATATATAAATAGCCAGGTAGGATCCCAAAGAACCTTGAGAATTCTATGCCTACAGTGGTAAACTATGAGACATTTCAGAAGACAAGTCTAACTGCTAGTTTTTACTCTGTAAAGCACAACATTTACCTCTTGAAGTCAAGGAAGGTGGAGATGCAGCAAGGGTCAGAAGATCTTCTGTAGCACTTGAGGCATAGAAAATGATATAAAGCTAACAGGTACAGAACCACTTTGGACTTGGATATCTGAATATGGCTGGGTGGCCAGGCTTTTCTACGACACTGATTATGTAGATAATTGCCTCATATTTCCACTGTCTGGGTAGATACTACTTATGGATTTTAGATGTTTCCCTAGAGCTATGAACTGTCACCATAGTTCATGCCTTACAATAGAAACTAAACAAGGCTTTTTGGAAAGGGAAAAGAAATGTTTTACATCAAACTTCATGACATGCCATGCTGCTAATGCATTTTGAATTCTACACTCCAAAACATCTGGCAAGGCTCCCGTGATTCATGCATCCTCTGAGAGCTTCTTGCTCCAAATTTAGTTAAATAAATTGTTAAGAAAGTGTTTTTATTATATAAACATGGGTTCCAAATAAGTCCAAATACTCTTGGAAATTTCAAACATGAGTCCCATAAATAGTTCTAGGTTTTGACTATGAAGGTCTTTAGGGCTAAATGATTATTTGACAGTGATTTTAGTATAAAGAACATGTCTTTAGATTATTGCTTTGTTGTTAACTATAGTGTGCGCACGTGTGTGTGTGTGTGTGTGTGTGCGGTTTGCTTACAGGAAATTTCAGTGATCAATAATTGATCCTTTACATGGTTATTTCTACCCAACAAGGAAATATGTATATGCTCAAAATATTTTGTTGTGTTTTGAGTAAATTTTAAACCTTGAAACTTTTGGCCCTGTGCCTAGAGTAATTGTTTCCCAGTGAAACATTTTCCATAACAATAATTAGCTTTAAAATTATGCAAGTGTTAAAGACATTTTAGCATTAAAACGATCATTAACTACAAGGAAGCTAATTTTTTAAATGACTACATAGACTTAATTTATAAATTATTTTGAATTCATGTATCAAAGGACTTAGAGAATCACATCTTCAACTTTAATAGGTTGTAAAAATCCCCTTGAAGATCTTGCTGCAGTGCAGATTTGGGTACAGAGGCAATTGTAGGATGAAGGACTGCTGTGGACACATGATCCTGATGCTGCAATTGTGCAGTCCACGCCTTCTGAGGAGCAAAGGGTTCTGAGTCCTTCAAATAGTCTAAGGACTGTGTAAATATAAAAAAAATAAAGGAAAGTAGTTTATACAGTGTAGGATTATTCTGATCAGTAAATGTTGTTGATTAGAACTTAAAAAGAATTTCCTAGCCGGGTGCCGGTGGCTCACGCCTGTAATCCTAGCTACTCAGGAGGCTGAGATCTGAGGATCTCGGTTCAAAGCCAGGCTGGGCAGGAAAGTGAAACTCTTATCTCCAATAAACCACTAGAAAACCAGCAGTGGCACCGTGGCTCAAGCGGTTGAGCGTTTGCTTTGCACCGAAGAGCCCAAGGACAGTGCCCAAGCCCAGAGTTCAAGCCCCACGACTGACCAAAAAAAGAAAAACTAAAAGTCCTAGACATGGCATTGGATGAGCCAATGCCACTTTGGAGTGGCATTACTGAGCCTTGGTTTTCTTATGTTTTGCTGTTACTACTCATCTCTTTACTCTCCACCCCAGCATTATCTATGCTGATAAGCAAGCAGCTCCTGCATTAAAGGGCTTGCTCGGAGTGAAGTGACCCCACTACAATGTCTAAGATTAGAAGCACCATTTCTTTCCATCACAGAAGTATGTAGACGTTCTATAAACCCCTAGGAATGGGCCTTAGAACTATATCAGTAACTAATCAAACTATATTTAGAATGCCAGGCACCTGTGCCTCATACCTGCTATTCTACTTACTTCCAATGTTGAAATTTGAGGATCGCAGTTCAAAGTCAGTCTGGGCAGATAAATCCAACAGACTCTTATCTCCAACTAAGCAGCAAAAAGCCAGAGGTGGGTCAATTGGTAGAGCATTCTCTTTGCACAGAAAAAGCCAAATAAAAGTACAAGGTCCTGAGTTCATGCCCCATCACTGGCAAAACAAACAAATATTTTTAAAGCCTTGCCCACAAGCTTATGCATGATGTGGTCCCGTTTGACCCTTCCACTTCTGCCACATCCCTTCTTTCCCCTTCCTCTCACCCAGGAATGATAGCTTTCAGCTTCTCCAGTGTGTTCAGGACCTTTGAATGTATGGTCTCCTTGTTTTTGCATATTTTTGGCATTTTCCACTCCAAATTCTAACACCCACTTCACTCCTGCTTATACTACACAGCTCAAGCACCAATTCTCCACAAGGATTTTCCTGAAATCCCAGCACATGTCCCAAATCAATTAGTGCAATTGACACTTACATATTTGATTCTTCCCTTCCTGTCCTCTCTATAAACTCTATAAAGTGATTAACTAGGCTTGTTTCATTCTTTGTGCCTTCCATGCCAACCACAGCTGCAACACATAACTGGGCCCTCTAAGAGCAAAGAGTTGAAGAAGAAAAGCCTGCTGACACCTTTCACCAGCAATTGTGCTTTGAACAGCTATGGAGTCCATTAGCAAGCATTGAAAAAGTTGCTACAGGGGTCAAGAAAAAGTTTTAACATACGCTTTAGCCTCATAATTGTATAATAGTATCACAATAGCCTTCTAGAATAAAAAGGCTAAAAAGAGATGCAAGTTTACAGGAGAAAACTAGGACAGAGAGGCTGACTTATTTACTTTCACCTGAGTCATTTGCAGGGCTTTCACACTCGGATCCCCCGGCCTATCTTCTCTGTTGCACAAGCCCATTGATAGCGAGAGGAAATATTGATGACAT
The DNA here is from genome assembly GCF_000151885.1 of Dipodomys ordii. NCBI lineage: Eukaryota > Metazoa > Chordata > Mammalia > Rodentia > Heteromyidae > Dipodomys > Dipodomys ordii. The sequence goes on along the minus strand of NW_012267217.1, from coordinate 36,056,314 downwards.
TGAGCCAAACTTTGGTTCTCTTTGAGTACTATTCTCCATAACAATGACAATAGCCAGTAACTAAAGTATAACAGGTTGATTTACACTATCAAAATGGCCATTATCACTTCCCAAAATATATGCTTTTTGTTTTTCTCCTTCCAGATCAATGTCACTTAAATCTATGCGTTCCCCATCAGTCCATGATTCCTATAAATTTATATCCCCATTGTTGTCTGGACAAAATTAGTTATTTATGCCTTTATATATTTTTAGTCTTTTATTTCTTCAGTATTGGGATCAAAGCTAAGATAGTATACTTGCTAGATAAGTACTTTTCCACAGAGCTATATTTTTGATGCTTGAGTTATGTATTTTTGGGGGCAAGGAGGAACTAGCAAGTTTTATTTTTAATTTAACAGTTTTTTTTAACTTAACCGTTAATGGGATCTTTTTTATTAAGATTCTATCAGAAAATCCAACAATATAGAGAAATAAATACCATTTGCCAACTTTAGTACCAGGATAAAGAAAAAAATATAACTTTGCTTAAATGTAGAATTTACTTAAGTTCTCTTTCTTTCCTTAATCCGTTTCCTAACCTTGAAATGTGTATTTCAAATTATGTGCCATTTATTTAACTTATAACTTGCATTAGCATCCACAAAAACTCTACAATATAAAAGAAAGAAAGAATTCATATAGTAAAGCCCATTTGTACCGGTGGTTAATCTGGATAATAAGTATTCAGAAGGTTGAAAGATGTGGATGAGGAAAATACACATAAGTCGTACATATGAAAATCCAGGAAGGAATTTGCCAAGTCTTCATATGTCACTCCATGACAACCTAATATTAATGAAGACATTCTTGGAGGGAACTTCTGAATTAAGTGATGGTTATATTAATTTCTCAAACTGCTTTGGCCTAGTGAACCATGGGCTTTGACTACAGAAGGTACAGAGCATGGGCTGCAGCCCAAACGCTGTCAAAAGATAAGAAATGGCTCCGACAGACATCAATCTGTTACTGTTCACAGGGCTGTCTCTTCCTCTCCTTCTCCTTCCAGTTATTAAGCAACAGTGCCAGTCATGGGCCCATTCTTCTTTTCTCTTTTTATTAATGATTTCACATGGATATGTCATTACTGCTCTATACATCTTTATGCAGATGGTACGACTGTGCATTTTAATGGCAAATCTGTTTCTCACTTAACTACTGAACTGCAAAAAGACTTTGGCAGACTGGTTCCAGGAAAACAAACTGGTTTTAAAAGCAGCAAAAAACTAAAACAATGCTTTTTGGCTCTACTGCTCATCAGAGCTTGAATCGTGATTACTTCCAAAGGCAGAATGGTTTGAGAGAATGGCTTATTAAATATTAGGTTCAACTTGAGTAGGTGAAAATAAAAGTATATTATATGCTGTTTCTCAAGTTCTTGAAATGTTTTTGACAGATGTAGTATTTCTCATTACTGCTTAATATCAGTAGAAATAATTATTTTATTAAGTTTTCTAAAGATTAACCATCACAAAATTGGTCTTAAAAAGCTTAGAGCTGGGCTGGGAAGGTGGCTCAGTGGTAGAGCGCTTGCCTTGCAAGCCTGAGGCCCTGGGTTCGATTCCTTAGCACCATATAAGCAAAAAGAAAAAAAGCCGGAAGTGGCGCTGTGGCTCAAGTGCTTGAGCGCTAGCCTTGAGCTGAAGAGCTGAGGGACAGCGCCCAGGCCCAGAGTTCAGGCCCCACAACCGGACCCAAAAAAAAAAAAAAAAAAGAATCT
>NW_012267217.1:36024314-36054505 GCF_000151885.1 Dipodomys ordii | reverse complement strand
CCAAAAAAAAAAAAAAAAAAAAGCTTAGAGCTGAATGTGTATACTTAAAAGTATAAAGTATATGCACTAAAGTAATTCCTAAGGCTAAAAAGCACTGAAACAAATATGTTAGGGCTGATTTGGTTTACTTAAAATATGTAGTCATTTATGTTTTTGTATATAAAATGGCTTTAAAATTCTATGCCTAGAAAAAAATCAACTATAATTATAAGCACTTTTCTTCTGGTATTGGTATTGCTGCTTCCTTTCTCTCTGTGTCCTTTTTCTATTTTCTCTCTCTTTCACTCACTCTCTCTGTCTATATATACATATATATGTTATAGGCATACATATATATATGTATGTATCTTAAAAGCCCATATGTTGGCTAAATATGATCAAAGTACATCATGTGCATATATGGACATATTATAATTAATATATGCTAATAAAAATTCACAGGGATGCAAGCAGTTACAAATGAATTAACTGAAATATAAGACTCAATGGAGAGCTAAAATAGCATAATTCTTTAGATAAAGTTAAAGCCAAACAAAACAAGTACCAGGAAATGAGTACTTGCAAAAGTGGAGGTGGGATCAAAGGGAGAGGGGTAGATGAATAAAGCAGGGAAGGGGAAGGAATGCAGTCAAGAACTCATTGTATATGCCGCAAAGTTAAGAAAAGTAAGGGAAGGAATTCATCAAAGGGAGGAGAAAATGTTGAAGGGGATATCATAGATCAAGATGCATTGTACACCTAAATTACTCTGTTAAATGGAAACACAAATTCAATACAAAACCTAAAAAAAAACTAAGAAAAGTGAGTGAAGTGGTGGGTGAGAAAGTTGAAAGAGGTGACATTAATCAAGAGGCAATGTGTTAATAAACTGCAACTCCTTTGTACAGCTACTTCAGGATTATAAAAGCACATTTTACTTTAGATGTATTTTTTATTCATATAAGCAAGACATAAATAATGCATACTCTGAGAAATAAAATTTGTAGGTCATTAGCCAGTAAGTAGTACAGATAATATTTTTTATTATATATGAAACGAGACAAGAGTGATGGTAGTGGAACTTTCAACATGTTTTAGAAAAATAAATATAAAAAGGAAATTTTTAAAAAATTCACAGGCTTTTAAAATGTTTATATTTCATTTTAATTCTTTTCTTAAAAGCACTAATTTTTTAATAATAATGGCAGTGTTCACTGTAAAAACTATAAGAAAAAAATGGGAAAATATACAGGATATCATTACCCAAAGTGCTTTCATTTTTCTTTTTGGTTTGTGGAATTTACAAATCAAAAAGATATCCTAGTAATATCACAAAATAATCTAAAAGTAGAAATAACCATAATACTCATTGAGCATAGAGCTTTCTAAAACTATATTAATTTTTACTTTATCTTATTAAATAAAAATTCAATATGTGAGCTATGTGCTGGTGGCAATGTCTGTAATCCTAGCTACTCAGAAGACTGGGAGGGAGGGAGAGAAAGTGAGGAGAGAAAGAGAGAGGGAGAGGGAGGGAGAGGGAGGGAGAGGGAGGGAGAAGGAGGGAGGGAGGGAGAAGGAGGGAGGAGAGAAAGTGAGGAAAGAAAGAGAGAGGGAGAGGGAGGGAGAGGGAGGGAGAAGGAGGGAGGAGAGAAAGTGAGGAAAGAAAGAGAGAGGGAGAGGGAGGGAGGGAGGGAGGGAGAGGGAGGGAGGATGAGTAGCCAGGTCCAGTTGCAGCAGCAGCAGCCTCCTCCTCAGAGGAGCCAGACACAAAGAATGGGACCATTTGTGGAGGCAGGGTATGGGGGGGGGGAAGGTGAGCACTCACTATGTTGGGTGACAGAACAGACCAGCAGCTCTTCATCTTCGATCTCGATCTCCAACCAGCAGAGAAAGAAACAAACATCCCCCAAGAAGCAGGAAAGGAAAGTCAGCACCAGCAAAGACTCCAATATCCACCAGCACCGTGAGCATTCAGAAGGACAACGCTTGCTTAAGACCCTTCCCCCAAGCGCAGTGCTGGTCCCAAAGCCAGCATCTATGCCTGCAGGTGGACCATTGTAGAGCCTTCCGGATGCCCACGCGGGCAGTGGTTTCCGTCACTTTCACACCAGAGTACTCCTTCCAGCCTCCACAGGCTGAACTTCGGACAAGAATCTACCGCTGTCTTGCTAACAGCAGTGGAGGAGTAATTTGCTTGGACATATTCGAAGATAACTGGAACCCAACGCTGACTAGTCTTAAAGTCCTCCTTTCTCTCCACTCACTTCTTAAGGACTGTAATCCAGCTGACCCTTTGGTAGGAAGTACTGCAGCTCTACTTAGTGTATGACCAACAGAGCGGACCAGGACAGAATAGCCAGACAACGGACCAAGGGATATGCTACATAAACTCGGTTTTCACCATCTGTATTTGTCTGTCACAGAAGAGAGCCGCTTATGATTCTGAAGGGATGGGGGAAGGGCTGGTAAACAGTAGGGTGTTTCTATAACAGATATTATTTAGGTTTATTTCCGAAGATTTTGTTGTAACTTAAGGTATCTTGCTCCAGTAGGCAAAATCAGTAGCAACAACTTTCAAAAACTGTCACTAGTTTTGCAATATTAGCTGACAGGCAGTATAGAAAAGAAGGTACTTTTAGATATTTGGGTTCAATTGCTTGTAGTCTTAATTTTAAAACAGCATAATTTTGTACAGGTTATACACACCATTTCCCTTCTTACAAGGGAACATGCATATTTAACAGTTTGTAGAGATTGTCATCTCATATTACATACATATTATATAAATTATAACATATAATAGATTATATCCATTATAACATATAATGGATATGACACCATGCAGGAAATGAATAGTTAATGTTTTTATTCTATATGCAAATCTACTTTAGAGGTTTGAATCAAAACTTGGAAATTCTGTAGTGAAATTTCTTACAGGTAACAAACTGTAAGATGTGGAATAGAAGTCATTCAGTGGATTGGCTCTGTGTTGTAATTTTCTTATGTGTGCATTTGTTACTGTGCTAATAAACAACATTAAAATAAAATTACCAAAGAAACACAGCTAATAAAGTGATCTGACCTGTTAGATGTGTGCCAAAGTATTCATCGACCCATTTGTTTGTGATAGGATCCTCACCACAAAACACCACTAAGTAGTATACAGGAAAAATGCTTGTGGAGACTAGAAAGCCTACCATGAGAAAGAGAAGGCCTAGAGGTGGGCAAGAGCTCAAAGGAATGGGACCTCTTATTGCATAATTTATTTAATTGGGAAATCAGAACTTTCAGCCAATTTCTAGCCTTTATAGGTGAGACCTAAACACCACAAGCCATTTTTACTATTTCCTTCTCATCTTCAAATAGCTTTGCACAGATAAAGTCAACATTTGTGGGGACAGTCTATGAGTTCTTGGGGAAGTCATGGTAAACTATGTCTGAAACAACTGTACTCACTTGTAGACTGACATAGTAGCCTGGGTTAGGCCAACTCCAATAGCACCTGGAAATTATACCCAAGACCCACTGTACTCTTTTAATTTTCCACATATGATAGTAGATGTTTTTCTGTCAGTCACAAAAATATAATTAAAATAAAATCTAAGTACTGTTATCCTAAAATTAGGTGATTTTCAAATCTTGCAGGATTGGAAGCAAAAATACCAAGAGTTCTGCAGAAGAGTAGGGTCCTAGGATGACATATATAATTTTAGTATACAATCATAATCACAAGCCATCTAAATTTTATTCCATGGCCAGGTTAACATGAATGCCTTCAAAGATGAGCAAAATAGTGGTACTTGTTGAGAAAAACAATGTTGTGAATGAGTCAGGTATTACAATGTGTAATCTACTGAGGAATGCATCCGTTCTTCCTCAATGTGTTTGCTGAGCACAAGTTCCTTTTATGCTACCCTAGCATGCATATGGCAGCATCTATAAACATAAATCAGGAAGGACTCTTTTCAAGAACAGCGTATATATTTGTTAAAGCATTACTTAAAGCATCCTTTCATAACCAAGTGTAATGTCACTTTTATTTTATCATAAATAAAAGGACCAGAGGATATATTCTTGGCACCAACTTATCTGCCAAAGTAAATATTCATTGAATTTATTATAAGTGATTTATTACCATTGTTATGATTCTCTGTGCTGAGTTGGTTGGTCTCATCTTTCTAGGGGCTACATTGAGTTATATCCTTCCATCCTCCAGTGAAACTTTCTATTCAAGTAGTGGTACAAATCTCAAGAGGAGAATATGATGAGTGAGTTTTGTCCAATGCTTAAGATTTTCCTAATTTACACCTATATGTCATTCATCCCTGTGACAAAGAAAATGATTGGCAACAATAGTGCTCTAGACTGAAAATAAATTTTTCTATGAATTTTCAGTGAGTCACCATTAACTTAGCAAGGATCATGTCATGGTGGTCCTTGCTGAACATATCTTCAAGTGAGAACATTGACAAAGCGACAAATATCACATGTCTAGCTCTAAAATACCAGGAATGTCAAATCAAGAGATATCAGAGCCACTGAGGGAAGCAGATGTTACTCTACATTGTCTGGACAGAGAGATAAGACTCTTGATGAAGCCAAAGCTAGTTTAGGGAAAATGCACCACTAATTAAATACTTGATATTATTAATATCTTGAGAAATTGAATTGAAAATTGAAGAAGATCATCAGAATGTTTTCTCAACAAGTACATTCTTTTTGTGTGCTGGTCCTAGAGCTTGAACTCAAGACCTGGGCAATGTGTTTGAGCTTTGTCACTCAAGGCTAGTGACCTACAACTTGAGCAACCGTTCCACTTCCAGATTTTTGATGGTCAACTGGAGATAAGAGTCTCATGGACTTTTTCAGCCCAGTTGGCTTTGTACCACAATCCTCAGATCTCAGCCCCTGGGTACCTAGGATTATAGGTGCAAGCCATTGGCACCTGGCTTCCAGTATACTTTTGTTCCAATAGAAATTTCAATATATTTCATTTTGTTAAAGGAACAACTTTATAGAGAAATAATTCACATACTATGTAATTTACACTATTCAGTGTTTTTATCTATTTATAGAATTGTGCAGCCCTCATCAAGCCAATCAAATGCTTTTATCTTTTTTTGTTGATTGTGGGGCTTGAACCCTGGGCCTGGGCACTGTCCCTGAGCTCTTCAGCTCAAGGCAAGCATTCTATCACTTGAGCCACAGCATCACTTCCAGAGGCTTTTATCTTAAATGATAAAATAGGATAATAGCACATATTTCCTATTGTCTCCAGTCACCTGAGTCCTAGGATATAACTAATATTTTTCTTATATTTACAAATTGATTGTTGTTAGCATTTATTGCAAATGGAGTCAGGCAATATATTAACTCTTATAACTGCTCTCTAAGTCACCACGAAACGTGGCTTCATGGTTCATTAACATGAAACAGTGGTAGAGAATGTGAAATCATACAGTTATCTCATAAAATAGTCTGATAGCTCATCACATGATTAAACATAGACTGGGTGTGGTAGTTTGTGCCTATAATCGCAGCTCCTTTGGAGGAACAAATCAAGAGGTCGTGATAGAGTGTCTGCTTAGGAAGTATAAGACATAAGCTCAAACCCCAGTTCCACCCAAACACTACACATAGAGTTGCCATCCGATCACGCAATTCCACTCTCAGGATAATAATATTCTCAAAAGAGCCAGGTGCTGGTGGCTCAAGCCTGTAATCCTAGCGACTCAGAAGGCTGAGATCTAAGGACCACGGTTTGAAGGCAGCCCAGCCAGAAGAGTCTGTGAGAGTTTTATCTGCAGTGAACCACCAAAAAGCCAGAAGCAGAGCAGTGGCTCAGGTGGTAGAGCACTATTTTTGAGCAAAGTAGCTCAGGGACAGTGCCCGGATCCTAATTTCAAGCCCTAGGACTGGTGCCCTTGAAAACAAGAGATTTTCTTATTGTTACAAAATTGACCTACCTGTGTGGCAATAATGCCTTCAGAAACCAAAAGGCTGACAGCCTTATGGTAGGAAAAATGACATTTGGTGAAGATCTATTAGAATATTGAGTCCTTTGACATTTTTCCTATCCATGAGGCAAGAGTTAGGCATTTGCATCTTGCTTTTAGTATAAAGTATGGTACTCACTCAATTTCTTGAAGTAAATTTCGATTTTTAAAATAAAATAAACACATTTTGAATATCATTTCACTGACTATATCACTGAGCACAAATACCTCAGGCATTTTTCTGTAATGTATTGCTAATAGGCAGATATTTCATGTTATCATTATATAATGTGCATATATTTTAAAATGTAGCTATGTTTTTCATTTTCACTGCATATTTTCTCCTTTGATTGAGAAACTCTATAAAAGTTAAATTTAGGATGTATCCTTTCAGACTTAAAATAGAATATATCAAAATTTTAATTTTAATTAGATAGCTTATTGTCTATACTTATTAGTATACACCATGCATATACTGAGTTATAAATGACTTGCAAATTTGTTTTGACTTTCAAGAGAATTATCATGGACTGGTATTTTGTTTTAGGCAGGGCTTGGTAAAAAAGATCTCATCAGCATCTCAGCATCTAGTGAAATCATCTTTAAAAGATGTGGATTTATGATATCTGTGCAGCAAGAGCCACCCTGGCCAACATCCAGTCAAATGATTAAAATTTAGAGGCGGATCTTCTGAAATGAGAGAATAAAATCTTCTTTGTGTATAAATTGTTTTATTCGATAATGTGTTGATACTGCAATATTTCAGCTCAGGTAGAAGACATCTTAATTAATATGTGGGTTAAAATACCTATAAATCTTAATGAAAATAAAATCTACCCATGGCTAGATGCATCTGAGCAAGGCACAGAAGGAGCTGGTCCTTGAACCAGACCTTGAAGCGAGACCCGTACTTATCTGAGACTCGCTGAGTGCTATAGCCTTATTACATTTTCTGCCTCAGACTTCCAGGAAAGTTATCACAGTAAAACAAAATAAAATTTTGTACACCTGAAATTAAAACGTCATACCACCAAATCTGAAATATCAACATGTTACATGGCTTTAAGAAAAACTCAGTGATCTTGGCAACAAATGACACCTTTGTTTGCTCTGTAATATGCCCTGCTACTAGTTTTACTCTGGAGATCACTTTTCTGTGTTCTCTACTATTTCTCAGAAATTGTGAGTATGACATGTATGAGTGGATCAAAAAACATTAAAGCAGGTTTTAAGTAGAGGTAATTTCACCAAATTCTGAGATTGGAAGGAAGAAGCATTCTTATTGCCACTAAAGTAATGCAAATGAATTTATTGCTGTCTGTTTCATTTTGTGCCAGTGTGCCAGTTGTGGTACTTGAACTCAGGACCTGGGTGCTGTACCTTAGCGTTTCTGCTCAAGATTGGCACGCTACTACTTGAGCCATAGCTCCACTTCTGGTTTTTGCTAATTGGAGATAAGAGTCTCACAGACTTTCCTGCCTGGGCTAGCTTCAAACGGGGATCCTCAGATCTCAGCTTCCTGAGTAGCAAGGATTACAGTAATAAGCCACCAGAGTTCAACCACAATAAATAAGTTCAGAGCTGGAGAAAGATGCATGACAATAGTTGGGGCATAAAGCCTGCAAAAGAGAAAAAATGGTCTTAAAAATAACTTTACTTATTTTATCCCAAGTCTTTCCATTTCCTAACAAATGCGGTGGTGTCATTCTTTTTGATAGAGGCATAGAATTCCACATTTTCTTGATCCATTCATCTATTGAGGGGCATTGGGTTGGTTCCATATCTTAGCTATGGGGAATAAGGCTGCAATAAACATAGTTGTGCTGGTAGCTTTAGTGTGGCCTTGTTTGTGATAATTTGGGTAAATGCCCAAAAGTGGGATTGCTAGGTCATAGAGGAGCTTTATGTGGAGTCTTCTGAAGAACCTCCATACTATTTTCCAAAGTGGTTGAACAAGTTTATACTTTCACCAACAATGCAGTAGGGTTCCCTTTGGCCACATCCCCTCCAGTATCTGTTATTAGGTTTCTTGATTATAGCCATTCTAACTGGGGTGAGGTAGAATCTCAATGTTGTTTTGACTTGTATTTCTTTTACAGATCTGTAATAACTGATAAATGTATAGGACTAGCAGAAGAGGTCAAAAGCTATGTACATAGGACCATATAACCTGATGCTAAGGGAAATGAACCCCAAGATAGGGACACAAGAGGCTTTATCTTTGTTGCTGTTCTTCTTAATGTATTTATAATGTGCTATGTGATTTTGTTTGTTTGTTTTGTATGTTCTTCCCCCATGCTACAACCCCTGTTATCACTGTATTTGATTCTGGTGCCCTGCATCTTGTATATACATTTTTCTAATTTGGGGAGGGGAAGAGAAATAACAAAACTCTTAAATAAGGATACAGGATGACCCATTGTAACAATGAGATGTACAAGACAGTATGTTGAAAACCAACTTTACAATTTTGCAGTGGGGGGGAGGTGGGAGGAGGCGGTAAGAGAAGGGAGGGAGGAGTTGGGGAGGTGGCAAAGAAAGGAATGGTAGGGGAAATATAACAATGGTAGGGGAAATGTAACAATGCCTGATAGGAAATGGACTCAATACCTTGCTCATGTAACTGTAAGCCCTCTGTATAGTATCTTTACAATAAATATATATATTAAAAATAACTTCAATAAAACAAAGATTGATAGAAAGCAAAATAATTTAAAATTATTTGATTTTTAAAATGAGCTGGATACTAATTTATGAAACAAATACACCTAGTATATTAGAGCTAGCTAAGAGCAAACTGGTGATAGAAAAGTTATTTCAGGTTAGCATTCCCTCCCTTTCCCATTGCTACAAACTTCCATCCAGGATTCTCTCTTTACTTTTCACCTGATCATTGGACACTACACACCTGGCCAGTCCCCATCTGGTCATCGAAACACAGTCAGTTACCTCTCATTATGTGCAAACAACCACTTTTCATTGCCTGGCATCTTTTTGAGAGCTCCTCATTCAGAAGCACAGACATTTTCTAGTTCCTTATGTGGAAATCTTGTAAGTTGTTGACAAAAATCTTGTAAGTCTAGGTGCCATTATCAATCCCTGATGCCTTCACTCATTCTCTTTCCTTGTACTAGGAAAGTTCATTTTATCTGTTTGACTCCTCAGAGTCCATCTAAGCTCACCACTAATCCCCCAGATTAAACTCCTTAGGAAACATCCTTTGAATACTTGAGTGTCTGTTACCCTTCTTTCCTTCACACACTTGAGAATCAGAGCCCTCAGTTTTTCCTTGAGTTCTGAGACTTTTTTGTATATTAAAATAAACAGCCCAATTCTAGTGCTGAAGACCAACACTTAACTTGTTATTGAGGCCCTGTGCATGTACTGACATCAAATGACAGGTAAGCCTTACTTTGGAGTAGTTACTATAAGCAATGGATATTTGTCTCTTTTGAGGACACCAAGATTGCAGATTTTTATTGATAGAAAGGTCATATTATATTACAAATTTAAATCCTGCCCTGATTTATTACTATTAATACTTAATTATGTCAATTTGTATCTGTCAGCTAAAGTGAGATCTGTCACATTTATAATAATAGGATACAGAGGAGATTATTACCAGCATGTGTTTTATAAGTTCTATTTGTTTTTTTCAGACGGACTTCCTTAGGAAGGTAATGTATCCAACAAACTTTTAAGAACTAAGCACATATAAGATCTCATGAAGTAATCTGGAATAAATGGCTTATCATATTATTTATGTAATAGAGTAAGGTTTAGTAATTTATATATTCATTACTATGGTAAATCTTCAGTTTGATACATTCCCATAGTAAGTAATAGAGTTAACAGGTCACCCTTCAGGGCCCATGTGCAGACTGGTAGAAGGTCGGTCACTTTTATTGATCATCCTTTGACATGTCATAATGTTTTGTGGGTTTCTTTTGGATGGCATGTCCTTCATCTGCCTCCACCACACAACTCTGAGATGCCAGGCTGCCATCTGGCAAGATGCTCTGCATTTCGTTCCTACTGACAGCATGGTCTTTTTCATACAGGAATGTTTGGGTTAGAATATTGCTAGTCATGGAAGTCTTCACAGACCTTTTACAGTTGACAATTGCTAAAGCCACTTTTCCTACACATAGAAGTTGTGTTTTCTTCTTGCTAAAGACAGAGCAGGTGACGGCTAGCTCTAGTTTGCTCTATGCCTTCATTCCATCAGCCATGGGCTAGATTTTGAGCAGAGGTAGAAAAGATGCTTCTGACATGCACAATGTTCAGTCAGCTATCTAAATCCTATCTTATGAATTCTGAGGTCCCTCTTTCAATTCACAAGTATCCTTCTCCATCATGTACCAAATTTATTTTGTCATTGGTTAGAGCTGGGAGTTCACAGGTTTCCAGAAAACTCTTCTGTTTTTTTATTTCCTATCCATTTTTCCTCCATTTTGAACTCCTCTGAAATGTCCTTGTTATCTGTCCTCAGGCAACACCCTAGTATCTATGCTTCCTAACCTTGAACAACAAACCTAAGGACTCATTCTTCTTCCAGACTCTTTGGAATCCATCATCAGAGGCATTGTGGAAGCTATGATTGAATGATACACTAAGAAGTTCAACTTAGTTCATATTATCAATATTATTCCTTGAAGATAATCATTGTGCATACATGTGTACATATGTGTTTGTGTTTTAGATCACCCCCTCAGTAATTGACAAATTTTTATCTGGGGGAACACATAAGTAAGATTTATTACTATCTTCTTTTTCCCTCTTTGTTACATCCTTTTAGCCTTGGAAGTATATAGGGACATAATTTATCTTACGTCCTTTCAACTATTGATTGGATACATCTATGAGCTCATTTTAGTTTAGAAGTACATTGTTATTCCAGGTAGGAGAATAAATGGAGCTTATTTTGTCAATGAAGTCTCTAGCCTCTACCACTCAAACTTAATTTATTATTTTTTTCTTTTATGGCACCATAAAAGTCAGGGACTCAGCCAGGCACCAGTGGCTCACGCCTATAATCCTAGCCACTCAAGAGGCCAAGATCTGAAGATCACAGTTTGAAGCCAGACAGGGCAGGAAAGTCCATGAGACTTTTATCTCCAATAAACTATTAAGAAAAAGCCAGAAGTGACACTGTGGCTCAAGTGATAGAGAAGTAGCCTTGAGCAAAAGAAACTTAGGGACATTGCCAGGCCCAGAGTTCAAACCCTAGTACCAGAAAAAAAAGGGAGGGGGGAATCATTTTTCCTCCTTATCCTGGCTCAACTTTGTCATGGTCACTTCCTAAGTTCAATGATTCAAAGGGAAACACAATCATTGTTTTTTAAAAAAAATTGGATTTTTAAAATTTGGAATTAGAAAACTAGGCTAGCCAACATTAGCCTTCAAAGCTATTGGCTTTATCAAAGATGGAAAAACAAAAACAACAACAAAAAAGTTGGAATACCTTAATCCTGAAGTTGTCTGTGATTCTTAGATGTTAAGGCTTATAAAAGACAAAATCTCAGTAGCCACCATCAGAGATCAGCAAAGATTATGAATATAGACTGAGAATTTAAGGGAGAACCAGGCATACTTGGGAGATAAGGATAGGAGGATCATGGTTTTTGACCAATCAAAGCATAAAAAGCAAAATCGGTCTCAAAGAACAAGCTGAGTGTGGTGATATATGCCTATAATCATAGCTACACTGGAGATAGAGGTAAGAGGATTGTGATCTGAGGCTGGCTTGGTTAAAGCTCAGGGCACTGTCTGAAAAGTAAAGTGAAAATGGTTAGGAGTGTATGGCTCAAGTTGCAGTGTTTCTGCTTAGCAAGCATGAAGCCTTGAGTTTAATACCCTAATATTGCTATACTGCCAACAACAACAAGGATGAGCACTTCAGGGAGCAAAGGAAAAAAAGAGGAAGAGAAGAAAGAAAAGTGGGAAGAAAAACAAGGGAAGGGAGGGGAAGGAAAGGCAGAAGGGAAGGAAGAGAAGGGAGGAGAAGGGAAAATTTCCCTCGCTGTCAGTGTAACTTTCAAAACTAGATGTAAGTAAAATCAAAGCAATTCTTTCCTTTGGGTAAGCCTAGCTTAAAAGAAGGAGGGATGGAAGAGGTGCTTGCATTTAAGAGAAGCTAGAGCATATATGAGACTCAGGAATGTATTATGGAAGCAATTCTCTTTCAAGAGAACTTTTAGACTGAGTCTGCTGCACACAATACAAACTTATTGAATTAAAAGCAATAACAAGAATAATTGCATGAAACTGCTAGAAGATATGCAACTGAAATAATAGAATCAATAGTTAACATTATGAAATGTAGGGAACTAATGTTTGTTCATTTACAGGTAGCTGTTAATGTGTTTTTAGCCAATGAAACATGTCTAAAAACTATTTAAATAAGGAAGTCTTTCACCTGACCCTAACAAATTAAATGTGAAAAGAGGTTAATTTTGTGATGAAGGAAACAGCCCCCACAGGGTACGCAATTTTAAAAAAATGAAAAGAAAATCAAGGTAGCCAGAAAAGAAGATAACGGTACAGTGTCAGCCTTTAATTTTTAATATTTTGAAATTTTTTTGTGTGCTGGTCCTGGGGCTTGAACTCAGAGCCTAGGCAGTATCCCTGAGCATTTTGCTCAAGACTAATGCTCTATCACTGAAGCCACAGTTCCACTTTTGGCTTGATGGTAGTTAATTGGACTTGCCTGCCCAGTCTGGCTTCAAGCCATGATCCTCAAATCTCAGCCTTCTGAGTAGCTAAGATTACAGGAGTGAAACACCCATGCCTGGCTCAGCCTTTAATTTTTGTCATCATGAAAACTGGGATTTTAGAAAGTGAAAGTACATTCCACTTCCGCTCATTCCCTTGTTGGTCAGTGAATCACAGTGTTTTAAAATTTCAAACACTAAAACTGCAAAAGGTAAATCTTCCCCACATACCAACAATGATTCACGGGTTTTCTATGCAGTTTAATGCAACTACTACAAATGGAATGTTAGAAGGGACATAAAGAAATTGAATTTTTATTTAAAACTAAATAGCTAAATACCTATTTTATATTGACGTTTTACAAAATATAGACGTGCATTTAATAACAATGTTTACAAGTAGTAAAACTAATTTTTTGTTGTGAATTAGCTCTAGCAGGCGCTACTAATTAAATGATCTGCATAAATGTTAGTAAGACATGTCTTTATTTATTTATTATCATAAAAGACCCAGTCTTTCTTTTCTTTTTTTCAGGATCTCTATTTTTAGAGGCTTTATAGTATGTATTAGGGAAATATAAGTATGTATTAGGGAAACTCCACTGAAATATATTGAGTTTATTTCCAGAAATATCTTTAAATAAATAAATGCATAAATATATATAATAGGATATATACACACATATATAAACACTCTTTTTTTTTTTTTGTCAGTCATGAAGCTTGAAGTCTGGGCCTGAGCGCTGTCCCTGAGCTCTTCAGCTCAAGGCTACCACTCTACCACTGGAGCTACAGCGCCACTTCCGGTTTTCTAGTGGTTTACTGGAGATAAGAGTTTCAAGGACTTTCCTGTCCATGCTGGCTTTGAACCTCCATCCTCAGATCTGAGCCTCCTGAGTAGCTAGGATTACAGGTGTGAGCCACCAGCGCACGGCTTACGTAACACTCTTACATGTTTATGCCAACATAATTTTACATATTATATTTCTATGAAAGCAAAGACTTAAAATATTCTCTTGTGATGTACAAAATGAGGCCTTTTGGGTAAAAACTCAAGAATTTGTAGTTATACTTCTTGGTTAATCTAATTTGAACTCTGAAATTATTTAGCTTTTTATTCTGAAACTTAGTTATAACAATAAATAATTTAAATATTGTAAGGGATTTTTTTTCCTGGTGTAACAACAACAACACAACAACAACAACAACAAAATAGTATGTAGTTTAGTAAAGTAAATGTATAAATTTGAAAGTTTTAATATCAGACTAGGATTTAGAAAAGTCGCCGTGTGTTTGAATACATGAAAATATGACAGTTCTAATATCACTAGAAATTCAATAGTAGGAAGCAGATTTCTCTCCTTTTGTGTGCCAGCCAGAGCTGAAATATATAAATCTTGCACTTATAAATATACATTATCTCATTGTAGATGAACCAGATGGTAGAGAAACAAAGCTTGTGGACCAAATTTGAGATTCTTAGCTGCTCATGCTTTCTGGCTTCTCTCGGTGCAAGGAGAACAGGACCTCACCCTTGCATGAGGTTAGCTCTGCCGCGGAGAAAAGGCAGTAGCTTCAAGAAGTCACTTGCTAAGAACCACAAAATGTCAGTGGTAAATGTCAAGGACTTTCTACTGAGACAAACTGAATCAAAGCAAGTCTCTAGTGAAGCTCTTAGCATGGCAAACTCACGGGGGAATGTACAAGTGGCTGGAGACTGAAGGTATCTAGTGGCAGTCAGAAAGTGCTTTGTGAGTGGAAGAATCTGGGTTCAAGCAATACAGTGCCCTGCCAGAGAACTGAGAAACAGTAACACAAATGTCTGACTAGGAGCTGGTCTGTAGTTTATTTTTGCTTTTAATGATGTATGTGTAAAGACATTTCCCACTGGGCCCACAGCTACCAGTTTTCCTTCACTTTGTGCAGCCCTGTCCTGTGGTGCATTTTATTTATCTATTAATTAATTTATATTATTATCTGTAAGTAATTGCACAAAGGAGTTACCACTGAACAAAGAAGTTCATGGCTACAATATATCTTGATCATTGTCACTCCTTTTTAACACTCTCCTGTGATGCATTTTAAGGACTAAAAGAAGTGAAACTCTATTCAGGAGTGTTACTCTGCATTGTTATTGGCATTATTATTTTGAATTTTTGTTAAAGAGTCTCAAGTAAATAGATTATTAATTTCAAACCTGGAGCAGGGACAAAAGGAGACTGAGAGAGTTATATAAATCAAAATACTTTTCAAAGATTGTTGGGGCTGCAAGACACTCATTGGCTCATGCCTAAAGCTCCAGCAACTAAGAGGCTGAGATCTGAAGGACTGTGGTCCGAGCCAGGAGGGGAGAGAAATCCATAAAGGTTCATTTTCAATTAACAAGTGAAACACTGGGCTGGAGGCATGGTTGAAGTGATAGGGCTACAGTCTAAATCAGCAAGCTGAGTGAACACAAGTATGAGGACTACCACTTGCAGCTTCTTTGTTGAGATGGTTTCTCATTTTTTGTTTTTTTTGGTTGGTCGTGGAGCCTGAACTCTGGGCCTGGGTGCTATCCCTCAGCTCTTCAGCTCAAGGCTAATGATCTTCCTCTTGGCCCACACCACCACTTCTGGAATTTTCTGCTTATGTGGTGCTGAGGAATTGAACTCAGGGCCTCATGCATGCAAGGCAAGCACTCTACCACTAAACTACATTCCCAGCCCAGCTTCTCACTTTTTTGTAGACGATAGCTTTCAATTGTGATCCTCTCATCTCTGCTTCTTGAGTAGTTGAGATTAAGAATCCACCACCACCCTCAGCCACCTAGATTATTTTTTAAACGAGAGAATATATTCAATTCAATTATCTAATAACTTGAAAATCCTGTTGAAAGTTAAAAGGAAAGTTAATTTGCCTAAATGAGGACTCACAGTGCCATGTTGAAAGCAAATGGTCACACAGGGCAAGCTGTCAGAGCTCTGAGTGGACAGAAGAATGAATGAGCTCATGTGTTTTAACAAGCAGGAAGCAGGCAATGGGATGACTTCTCTGGTGAGTTATAGAGACACTGACGTAACAATTATAAATAAAGGTCAGTGTCTTTCCTCAAGGTCATGGACAAGAATCTCTTCTATCCTTGAATTCAAAGATCATGTTTTAATAACCTCAATTAACTAAAATAACAATTCCTTTCCTTTTTACCAATTATCTATTAATCTTAGAGCACTTGAATTTAACACAAAATATTTTCAAGGTACTCAAAACAAGTCTATTAATATATTTTAATCAATAAGTAATCTGTGTTTGATAATTGTATTTTTATAAATTATAAAACAAGTTTTCTGAAGACCAATCTAATATGAAGTAAGTAATTAATTTAGACAAAAGATTTTGAGTAAGAATCTTATGAAGTTTATATTAAGTCTGGAAGCTTTTAAAGGAACTTAGATTCTGCTTTCATTTAACTTGTTACAGTTAGAAGACTCATTCATCAGGAAGACTTTATTTGAATAATTTAAAATTTTAACTGAAATACCTGCACAGGAATTCCACTTAATAAATGCAGTTGGTTTTAATATACGTGATACATTAAGTTGGCATTATATTACCAACTATTGCTTACAACTCTATAGAGGTTACTCAAATGATAGAACAATAGTACTTGAAACATAAAGCCACCTAAAGAGCCTTGTGTTTTCACTTTCCTTGGGCACTCACAGGGGATAGAGAGAAAGCCACAGAAAAAATCATTTCTCCAGAATGATTTGTGCTGGAGAAGCAGGACACATCAACACAGCGCCTTTGTCCACTCCTCCTCACACATTCAGGACAGCTTCACACATTTTGGTATTATAGAAATCTCCTCCAATAGGAATATGAATACTAAAACTTCTAAAAATTGTATGTATAACTTTTATTATTTTCATAAAGAAATGTTAAATGGTAAATATAACCATTTTTACAGGGCCAGTAAGTTAGGAAGGAAAACCTTTGGTATACACCTCTCTCTTTCTCTCTCTCTCTCTCTCTCTCCCTCTCCCTCTCTCTCTCTCTCTCTCTCTCACACACACACACACACACACACACACAGAGACAGACAGGAGTTTCATACTTCACTCTTTTCTGTACAGTTTAGGAGTACATTTATCTATCCAGCCTGAGCTCCAACAGAACAGATTTTGGTTTCTTACTTTTCAACACCTAATGAGTGCCTCCCCTGCTGCTGTATTCATTAATTCATTAAATACTTAAAACTATTAGAGAGATATGATTATTATTGTCTTATTTTATAGAGAGAGAGGTGAAGGCATAAAGAGATTAAGTGACTTGCTGCGGTTCACATAGCTAAAACATCAAATATACCTGAAATCCAAACCTAGAAGTCTAGCTCTAGACCCTTGGCTTCTGTCATAATGCAACATGCTCCCTCCTCAGTGAAAACCTGAGCTTCCTTTAGAGAAATGAAAAGGAGAGTGGTTGAAAGAAAGATCCAATGACGATTCATTACATGTGGAGTTTCTATAAATGAAAACTTTGGATGCTGAGCTTTCTTAGTCCCTTACTTCACAAACCTCTACTTGGCCATTACCCTCAGATGCGATGTCATGAGACAAGTGTAGCAATTCCACTGGCGTCATTACTTCGGATGATTCCTCAGAATTCTCAGGCTGTGCCTTCTAATCAAAGTCAGCTGATACAATTTAGGTTTCTTAAAAAAAACACGATACATTTTTGAACAAAATACATATTAATGAGAACCAAAGTGCGAATCTTATTTTCATTTAAAAAACATGAGCATTTCCTCAGAGGAAAGAGGCACTGGTTCATGCCTATAAACCTAGATCATCAAGAGGCTGAGATCCAAGAACCTTGATTTGAAGCCAACCTGAATAAGAAAATCTATGAGACTCTCATCCTCCAATTAAACATCTAAAAGCCAGCTAAAGTGGTAGGGCACCAGCCCAAAGCAAAAAAGCTAAGGAAGAGAATCTGGGGCCTGAGTTCAAGCCCTAATACTGGCATATGCGTGTGTGATAGCACACACACACACACACACACACACACACACACACACACCCCTGAATTCCCATTAAGAGTTATAATGAAGATGCTGGCAGTGTTTTTAAATTTATTTTTTGCTTAAGTGGTGGGTGCCTGGGACTACTTTAATCTGTCATTCTGGAATATTTGTGTAATAAAGTGAAAACCTTGGCCAGGAATCATATAGAAGCTTAATATTTTTATTCTCTCTTCTGTTACTACTTTTTCAGCATCTTGAAAACAAAGAATCTAATCTGGCTTCTATTGCTTTAGGCAACATAATTTATGCTACTTATATTAAAATGATAAGAAACTATACTTAATTTTGAAAAATGACCAGAAAATCTAGCTTTAGTAAACATAATACATAAAATTTTTGATAAAAATATCAAAATACATTTGTTTCTTATTTCATTTAACATGACCTGTTGTTCTTCCCATTTTCCCCAAAAGAACATAATTTCATTCTTCTTACTGGTTGAGTAAAACGTAATACATTCATCCGTTGATGGACAACCTGGCTATTACCATGTTTTGATTATTAAAACAACCAGACAGCAATGCAAACAGTAGTCAAGAATATGCAGATTTGAATCCTGACTTTTGCATTTGCTAATCTGAGTGACTTTTACAAATTTTAAGTGCCCAGTATTCAGTTTCTTTGTATTTGCAGCTAACAATAATTCTTGCTTTCCAAAATGACTATAAAGTAGCTAATTAGCACCTATTGAAAGTATCACAAAGTGAACAAAATATATTACTTCTCTATGCTTATTCAATCTCATTTCTCTGGCTAATTTGGCTATACAGTTAAGGAATCTTATTGACATTTGAACATCATTCACAGTTTACTAACTATATATATAAATTATATCGAAGAACATAGTACTCTTATCATTTTTTTTAAAAAACCAAGTTTGTTCTTACTATAGATTTATAATGTTTATATTCTCTTTATTCATCTTTTGGCTTGTTTCATGTTTTTGAAGACTTGCCTACTACTGTAGTTTCTCATAAGAAGTTCAAAGTGAGCCGGGCGCTGGTGGCTCACGCCTGTAATCCTAGCTACTCAGGAGGCTGAGATCTGAGGATCGTGGTTCAAAGCCAGCCTGGGCAGGAAAGACCGTGAGACTCCTATCTCCAATAAACCACCAGAAAACCAGAAGTGGCGCTGTAGCTCAAGTGGTAGAGCGCTCGCTTTGAGCTGAAGAGCTGAGGGACAGCGCCCAGGCCCAGAGTTCAAGCCCCACGACCGACAAAAAAAAAAAAAGAAGTTCAAAGTGAATAAGTTTGTATTTTCAAAAAAATTTCCTAAATAGTAAATTATCATATTTATGTATCAATTATATTCTCCTACTCTTTTTAATATATATTTTTATTGTAAAGATACAGTACAGAGGGGTTGCAGTTACATGAGCAAGGTAATGAGTCCATTTCCTATCAAGCATTGTTACACCCTCCTAAAAAATATTCTTTGTTCTAATATTCACATTTAACTGGACATCTTGTATGTTACCTGGCAATTTTATCTGACAGCCTGAGAGCCATGAGAATATTTATGTCAGGAAGAGATGTGAAGTCCTAAGTCTCTGATTCTTTAAGTAGCCCTTGAGAAAGAGGTCTTGGGGAAGCCCATAGCCCATGGCTGGTGGAGGAAAAGAAAGATTACTAGACTGTGTAACAAGAGCAAACTCATGGCCTTAGAAACAGGTGCCGTCTAATCTCTCCTCCCACTAGCACGAGCTCCTTAAGAGCAGGCACTGTGTTTTAGCATTGTACATCATCACCATCAACTATAGCACTTGGTACATGGTAGGTATTATATGCATATGTAAATAAAGTATGAGTTGACTATGTTACATAAATGCTTACATTTATGTAAATATGTTTATATAAAAATATATGATGACTTATCTCAGGAGGAAATCCAATATGTGCATGTGTTACTTCTTGCTAGGTTAACTACTTGTAGGAGTTCTTTGTTGGTATTTAGTGTCAAGATTCAGATTTTTTTTTCAGTTTTAGTCTCCATTTTAACTCCTATCTTAAAGCATTTATTGCTAAAATTTAAATGTTGTTTATTTTAAAACAATTTCTACATTTCCCTTTTCTTCTTTCAATATAATTGTTAACTGCTTAAAAATGTACCATCTTGGCTCTCTGTCTGGAGCCATATACAATCAGTACTACAGTGGGAAATACCCCCAGGCTTCATTCATCTTCTACATTGGGTTTGTACTATGATCCTGGAAGACCTCTTCTCTTCCTTGTTTTTAACATTCCAGTATATAGCTAAACATTCCAATGGAATTAATTCTAAAACAATTAGCCAGTATTAGCAGAGTAAATAGAGGTACAGATGGCTTGAGCTAAGATTACAAGCATCAGTCACTTGTCCTAAATCAAGAGGTTATACAAATTTGTCAGTCTTCTTTTCTGTCTTTTGGAAAATGATATCAAATTTTTCAAAGTTTCCAGGAACAGCCTTCTGGTATATTTAAAACTGGGCTAGCCAGGTACTAGTGGCTCACACCTGTAATCCTAGATACTCAGGAGACTGAGATATGAGGATCATGGTTTGTTGTCTGCCTGGACAGGAATGTCTGTGAGACTCTTATCTCTCACTAGTCACCAGAAAACTGAAAGTAGCATTGTGGATCCAAGAGGTAGAATGCTATTCTTGAGTGAAAAAGCTCAGGGACAGTGCCCAGACCGTAAGTTCAAGCCCCATGATCAAAAACAAAAAACAGAAACAAAAACAAAAACTGGGTTAAAGCTGGACACCAATGCCTTACTCCTATAATGCTACTTACTTAGAAGGCTGAGATCTGAAGACTGGTCAGACAAGAAAGTCCAAAGAGATTCATATCTCCAATTAACCATCAAAAAGCCAGAACTGGGCTCTAGTAGTAGAGTTTAACAAAAAAAAAACTTAACCAAAAAAAATCTTCAAGGACAGTGAGAAGGTCCTGAGTTCAACTCCCAAGATTGGCACAAAAAAGCAAGCAAACCACAACTATAAAACCTGGATTGAAATGATAAAAAAAATAGGTTTTGGTTCTGAGA
The DNA here is from genome assembly GCF_000151885.1 of Dipodomys ordii. Lineage (NCBI taxonomy): Eukaryota > Metazoa > Chordata > Mammalia > Rodentia > Heteromyidae > Dipodomys > Dipodomys ordii. Next base: position 36,033,723 of record NW_012267217.1, on the reverse strand, counting down.
TCAATAAGAGTATAGCTTTACCTCTCAGCTTAGAGTTCTGTTCATTCTTGAAATTAGATATATAATTTAATAAGACCCAATGAACTCCTAGAAAAGTTAACACCATACTTGAGGGAAGCAGATGGACAGGTGAAATGAAGAAAGGGTAACATTTACTTTTTGCTTTACTAATACCTTTTCTTATGAATGCTAATGGATTTGTCAGATTTTAAGAAAATTGAAATAGCTACTTTTTAAATTTTAAAACTTTAAATTAAAATACCTTTAAATATTTGATTATGATTGTGTCAATTAATTTTTTAATAAAAAGAAAAAAAGACTATTTCTTAACAATTAGATCACATACCTTGTTTCTCAGGGAATTCAACATGTTTGAGGCAGGCATGATTTTTAAAAGAAATTATTAGAATCTGAAAACACCTTCTAAAATCATTCCAACCAATTTTATCTGTTGGGATTTGATCATGCTCCCTATTATAATCTTATTCTTCTGTTAACAGGAAGGCTTGGGATATTATCAGTTTAATCTTAGTAGTGAATCCTGGAATCAAAGTGAAAATAATATTTCAAATCCATCATTAGTGCTTCAAATAACAAAAGCTGACATTTTGTGCTCATTTGCAGTCAGTGGGAATTTGGCAGGAAGATATCAAGTGGAGGATTTCAGACATTTTTCATAGAACTGATGGGGTGTCTGTATGGTACCTTTTCTCTGGTGAGAGCAAACTTTTGTAACCAATGTGAATAACAAGATTAAAGGCAATAGGCCCATTCAGACTGCTCCTTTGCCCCTAGAAAAATTAGTTTTCTAGGACTGTCCTTAATAGAACTTGGGGGACAAAAATACCTATCACATTCAAATAGCTTTTGTTGGTATGTTTTATCACACTTGATTTTCTATGTTGGCTACTTTGGCAAGCAGTGGGTACCAGCACTAGTGGGTACATAGCACCTTCTTCTTATACTTCTTAATCTCTTTAGAAAGTGAATGGAAACCCTAAAAATATGGCATTACATTTAGCTCCTCTCTTGTATTTTCTCTGTGTATGGAAACAAATATACTCTAAATGAACTAAAATATTTTTAAGGCTTTTTGTATCACATTTAATTACAAAGTACCTTCTAAAAAGCAAGGTTTGTCTAGTCAGGATAAAAGTGCGCACACAAAAAGCAGGATCTCTTTTTCAACTAATCTTAGTTATAAATGGAGGTAGAAGGTTGTGACAAGTACTCTAGAAAGCATGATGAAGTCAGGGAAAGGTAGCTCATGCCTGTAGTCCTTGCTACTCGTAAGACTGAGATTTGAGGATCAAAGTTTGAAGCCAGCCTAGCTAAAAAAATCCATGAGACTCTGCCTCCAGGTCACCATCAAAAATCACAAATGGAGCTGTGGCTCCAGCAGAAGAGTGATAACTGTGAGCACAAAAGCCCTTATGAGAGCATGATGCCCTAAACTCAAACCCGAGTACTTGGAGAGTACAAAAGGAACAAAAGGAACTTGGAGAGTACAAAAAGGAAATGTGGTAAAAAGCAGGGTGTGGAGGAGATGGTATAAACGACTCACATATGATATCTTTAATGAGTTGTTACGTGGGGGAATGAGGCTTGAAACTCATTGAGGAGTACTTCTACAGTCAGAGAGTAGCCATGTTACAAAGATCCTGTGGCAGGAATAAGATTAGCTTCTGTGCAAAGTTAGCCCGTACATAAATCATTTCATAAAATCATCCTGGCAAAACCTAACAAAGACAATTGAAGTTGTCAAGGATATTGAATAAGAAAATCTGATAGGGGTATAAATTGATAAAAACCAAGTCAGAAGGTGGATAGGTATTTATCAGCAAAGTTGTAATTAAGCATGTAGTATTCCCTAAGGAAATGGCTTCAATATGTACACTACAAAACTCATATGAGGATATAAAAAGGAATATTGTTTTTGATATAAAAATGAAGAAGAAATGTAGAATAAAAAACTGAGGTAGATCCATATGATGGAATATCTAACAGTGAAAAGAAATAAGTTGTTGCTATATACATCAGCTTAGATGAGTCTCAAAATGTAATATAGCCTCAAAATGTAATGAAATGTTTAAGTATGATTCATCTATAGTGTGACTCATATATAATGAATCTATTCATATATGAATGAACATATATTGATGTGTACAATATGATTATATATGTTATGATTATATATAGTATGTGAATATGCATATGATTGTGATGAATATTTTTACACTATGATTCATTCTTTAAAAATAGTTTTAAACAGGCAAAAATAATATTCATGCATTAGTGGTTATAAAAATATAAAAATATAGAAGGGGGCTAATGCACACATAATTTGGAATATTGTCTACTTTTAGGTAGAACAAGAAACAAAATGTAGAGGAATGGGTACAAGGCTCCTAATGTACCAACAATGTTCTATATCATAAATTTAATCATTTAAACATAGGTGTCCATTTTATGATTCTTAAACTACAAAGCGCATAATAGGTTCTGCATCCATGCTATTTTTAACCATACAAAATCATTATACATGTAACAAAAATGACAGCAGAGATATCTCAGAGTTAAATAACTGCATTGACCAGCTGGACCTAACAGATATCTACAGAATATTCCACGCAGCAGCATAACAATACACATTCTTCATGGCAGCCTATGTAACATTTAAAAAAAATAGACCCTATCCTAGGTCACAAAGCAAATCACATCAAATTCAATAATTATTGAAATTACCCTCTGCATTTTATCAAACCACAATAGAATAAAATTAGAACTCTACAGCAAAAGCCATGAACAATACATCGCTAAATGGCCAGTGGGTGACCAAAGAGATAAGAAGGGAAATGTAAGAATTACTGGAATTCTATGTAAATGAATACACAATACATAAGAACATAGGAGGGGCTGGGAAGGTGGCTCAGTGGTAGAGCGCTTGCCTTGCATGCCAGAGGCCCTGGGTTCGATTCCTCAGCACCACATAAGCAAAAAAGAAAAAAAGCTGGAAGTGGCGCTGTGGCTCAAGTGATAGAGCGCTAGCCTTGAGCTGAAGAGCTGAGGGACAGCGCCCAGGCCCAGAGTTCAGGCCCCACAACCGGACCCAAAAAAAAAGAAAAAAAAGAACATAGGAAACACAGCTACTTAGAGGGAAATTTATTGCTATAAGTCTCCATCAACAAATTATAGAAATCTCAAATCAGTACTTTAGTGATGTACCTCAAAGTCCTAGGCAAACAAGAACAAGCCAAACCCCAAACCAGTAGATGAAATGAAATAATAAATATTAGATTAGAAATAAAATAATTATTGACTTCAAAACACATAGAAAGAGTCAACAAAACAAAAAACTGCTTTTTTGAAAAAATTAACAAAACTGACATGCTCTTAGCAAACCTAAGAGAAGAAGAGATATCACCCAAATAAATAAAATTAGAGATGAAAAAGGGAACATCACAACAGAAGCAAGCAAAACTCAGAGTATTATAAAGGAATATTTTGCAAACTTTTACATCAAGAATTTGGAGAATCTGAAAGAAATGGATATATTCCTAGAAAGCATCAATATACCTAAACTGAGCCAAGAAGATATAAACCAATCAAATAGTTCGACAACAAGCAATGAAATTGAAATGTCAATAAAAGACCTAAGATACGATGGAATTCTATTCATTCATCAGAATGATATTGTACCATTTGTAAGAAAATATATATTATATTAAGCAAAATAAGCAAGAACTAAAGAAACGTAGGCTGTATGTTTTCCCTCATTTGTGGTAACTAGAATGTGCTTATAAATCAAGTAAACATGTAAACACACTGAATGGCAAAAATAAAGAAATAAAACCAGAACATGATAAATTATATAGGACCCTAATTATTAACATACAGAGGCCAAAGGAGGCTAGGCATAGGTGAAGTGGGCAAAGGCTCATTAGCTATGGACAGATGATCATACAAAATAATATTCTATGAAATGAAGTCCAATAAAAGGAAACAAGAGATACTCATTAGTTGCCTGTTTTTTTCACTTTTTCTTGTGTATTGTTACTTTGTATTTGAGAAGGTAATGGAGAGCACGTAAAAAGTGGAGCAAGGATGATCAAATACAACAGTGATACTCACCAGACACTATGTAGAACATTACCTGGCTATCTTATGGGTGGGGATGGGAGGGAAAATTGGGAGAGAGTAGTAGAAGGGGGAAAATGGTTTAAAAATGATTATACTGATATGTCTGAGTCAAGCAGAAAAGATCAGATAAGGTGATGTTAGGGAAATGAACCCTAAGATATGTATTCAAATGGTTTTTTTTTCTTTCATGCAATTGTCTCTAACACATTTATAAGATTATTTCTTTGTTGCTTTGTATGTCCTTCCCCCACAGTATAACCTCTGCTTTCACTGCATTTGATGTCGGTATAATTTGTGAAGGGGAAAAACAAATCGTTTAAATAGGGATACAGGTGGATCCATTGCAACAATGAGATGTACAAGTCGTTATGTCCAAAGCGAACTTTACAACTTTGGTGGGGGTGGGGGGGCCGTGGGGACGGGCGAGGATTGGGCAAAGGGGCAGGAGGAGGGTGGGAAGGGATGGAAAGGGGGAGGCTACAATGCTTGATAAGAAATGTACTCATTGTCTTGCCCATGTAATTGTAACCCCTCTGTACAGTATGTTCACAATAAAAAAATGATTATACTGATTGCAACTGATTCATGTAACTGTAATCCCTTTGTAGTTGATCTACACAAAAACAACTAACTAAATAAATGACTTCACATCCAAGAAAAAACCAGAACTCAATGGATTTACAGCTGAATCCTTTAATATATTCAAAGGAGAACTAACACCAATATTTCTTAAAATCTTCAATGAAATAAAAAGGGAGGAATCACTCACTCTGTGAAGCCAGAATTACACTTATACCAAAACTAGATAGGGACCAACAAAAAGAAAGAGAAATACAGACCTATCTCTTTGATGAATATAGATCTAAACCATGTCAATACATTATTGGGCAACTGAATTCAACAGCTAGCCAAAACAATTATCTTACATTATGATCAACAGGATCCATCCCAGAGAAGCAAACCTAGTTCAACATACATAAATCAATAAACATAATACAAGATATCAACAGAAGCAAAGATAAGAATCACATGATCTCATACTTTATGGTGAAATTTTTAAATTATTTCCTTTTTAATTAGAAATGAGACAAGGATGTCCATTCTTTCCATTCATCTTCAGCATACCACTGGAATACCTAGCAAGAGCAATAAGGTAAGAGAAAGACATAAGGGTATCCAAATGGTGAAGGCAGAAGTAAAACTATCCCTCTTTGCAGATGACATGATCCTGTATTTAAAGAACCCCATAGACTCTCCCCTGAAGTTAGTAGAGCTGATTAAAAACTTTGGTAAAGCAGCAGGCTATAAAATTAACCAACAAAAATGAATAACTTTCCTGTGTACAGACAATGATATGATCAAGATTGAAATCAGGAAAACAACTCCATTTGCAATAGTCGTTTTTAAAAAAGGGAGGGGGCCTTAGAATGAATTTAACCAAGAAAGTGAAGGACTGTTACAATGAAAACTATAAAAATTTAAAGAAGAAAATTTAAAAAGTGGAAAGACCTTTCATATTCCTGGATTGGCAGAGTAAATATCTTGAAAATGGTAATACTGCCCAAAGCAATCTACATATTTCATGCCTATCAGAATTCTCAACAAAATTTTTCAGCAACATAGAGAAAACAGTGCAAAAATACATATGGAACCACAAAACACCCCAAATTGCAAAAGCAATCTCTAGTAGAAAACAGTGCTGGAGGTGTAACAATACCAAACTTCAAACTCTGCTATACAACTATAGTAATGAAAACAGCTTGGTACCTATACAAAATAGGCCAGAGGACCAATGGAACAGAATAGAAATCCCAGATATAACCCCACAGGCATGTCATCTAATATTTGATAAGGGATCCAAAAACATAGACTGGAAAAAAAAAGGGAATCTCTTCAACAAATTATGCTGGGGAAACTGGATATTCACATGCAGAAAACTAAAATTGGGGCCTTAACTATCACCTGGCACCACCATCAATTCAAAATGAACCCAAGTCCTCAATGTAAGACCTGAAACTGCAAAACTAATATAGAAAGTAGTAGGAGAAACATTAGGATTCCTTGCCAAAGGGAAAACCTTTCTGAGCACACATCCAGAAGCACAAAAAATCAAAAAGAAGTGTTGATAAGTGGGATTATTTCATTCAAATTGTTTAAATAGGGATACAGGTGGACCAATTGCAACAATGAGATGTACAAAACGCTATGTCAAAAAATGAACTTTACAATTTAGGCGGGGGGGGTGAATGAATACTCTGTACAGTATTTTACAATAAAAATGTATTTAAAAAATAAATAAAATGTTTCTGCACAGCAAATGACAGCCAACAAGCAATAAAGACAGCCTATAGAATGGGAGATGATTTTTGATGGCTACACATCAGACACTGGCTAATTTCCAAATTATACTGAGAATACCAAAAATTAAACCCTCAAATAACCAACAACCCAATTAATACATAGGCTAGTGAGCTAAAAAAGTATTCTCAGAAGAAGTAAAGATGACCAATAGGCACATAGAGAAATGCCCAATATCTCTGGCCATAAGGAAAATGCAAATCAAAACAATTGAGATTCTACCTTACTCCAGTTAGAGCAGCCTTTAAGAAGAAAACAATGACATGCTGGGGAGTATTTGGCCTAAAGGGAACACAGTTGGTAGGGATGTAAATTTGTTCAACCACTCTGGAAAGGAGTGCACTCCTGAGCATTTATCCAAAAATCACAAATCAGGATATAGTAAAGGCACCAGTACAACCATGTTTATTGCAGCACTATTCACCACAGTCAAGGTATGGAAACAGCCAAGATATCCCTGAATGAATGAATAGATCAAGAAACTATGCTATATATACACAATGGGATTTTACTTACTCATTAGAAAGAATGATATTTATTGTATCATTTGTAAAGAATTGAAAATATATTAAGTAAAGTAAGTTAGGCTCTGAGAGATAAAGGGTACATGTTTCCCCTTATGTGTGGAAGCTAGAATTACAAGTAAATATGTTGAGTGGTAGTCAAGTATATACAAATATATTAACTAAAGTAGAGTAGATTCAAGGGAGACTCAAATAGTGTTATTCCTTAAACAACTAGAATATGCCTATAAGTCTACAAGTAAAAACAATGGGTAGTAAAAGACAAATAATTACACCTGGACAAGATTAATTAAATAGCACTCTAAACATTCACAGAGTGAGACCAAAGGACAATCACAATGGCTCAATAGCTATGTACATAAGATCATATAAAATGATTCTTATCAAAATGAACTCCAAGAAATGGAAACAAGAGGTATTCTATTGTACTTTTTGCAGTTTTTTTTTGTTTTCTTTTTGTCCTTTGGTTTATTCCCTTTTGTCACTCTTACTGCTTTCTGCACCCTCTGTCTTATATATAGGTTTATCTAATTTGGGAGGAGAAGCACAGAAAAGGTGGGACAAAGGTGAACCAATTCAGAAGTCATACTCCTTAGGCACTATGTTAGTCATGAACTATACAACTTGGGAGAGGAAGGGGAAAAACTGGGAGAAAATGAGGGTGGGGGCGACAGTGTTCTAAAAGAAATGTACTCATTACCTGACTTGTAACTGTAATACCTCTATACATCATTTTACACTAAAATTTAAATTAAAAAAAACAAAGGCAAAATTAGAATCCAACAAAATTAACACTAGGAAATGAGTACTTAAAATGGGTGGGTGGAGTGCCAGTGGCTCTGGCCTGTAATCCCAACTACTCAGGAGGCAAAGAGCTGAGGATCATGGTTGGAAGCCAGCTCAGGCAGAGAAGTTCCAACAAGACTCTTATCTCCAATCAACCACTCACAAACAGGAAGGGGAGCTATGGCTCAAGTTGTAGAGTGCTAGCTTTGATCAATAAAGAACCTAGGGACAACACCCATGAGTGGTAGCCACATGACCCACCAAAAAAGGGTGGGGGAGGATCTTGAGGAGAAGGGTAGAGGAAAGAGAGGACTAGAATACAGTAAAAAATTCAATGTTTATTTTACAAAATTAAGGAAAATGAGAAGAGGGTGAGTTAGGAGGCCTTGTTGAGAATATTGAAAGGGATGACACTGATCAAGATGCATAATCTAGATAAACAATCTACCTCTGGGGTATAGGAACAAAGGTGGGAATGGTGAGGAAACAGGAAAACTCTAATGACAATAGAAAATACAAAGAAATCAACTGGGCCCTGTTGAGTCTCACTGGTAACCGTAGCCATGTGAGAATCTAAGGTTGGAAGGATCATAGTTGGATGACCTTCTTAACTCACTGTGAGGCTGACATTGTGAGGATCTCAGTTCTAGGCCAGGCCAGCCCAGATAGAAAATTCCACAAGCCTCCATCTTGGTAAATGAACTAGGTGTGGTATTACATACCACAGTGGATATCTCAAACATAAAAGACTTGGAAAAAATTATATTAAGTGAAGTTAGCAGGCCCAAAGAAACATAGGTCGCATGGTTTCCCTCTTTATTATTATTATTATTATTATTGTGAAAATACATACCATACAGAGGGGTTACAATTACATGGGCAAGATAGTGAGTACATTTCTTATCAAGCATTGTTGCCTCTTCCTTTGTTTTTCCCATACCATCCCTTCCTCTCTCCACCCTTTACCCTCACACCCTGCTAACACCCCCTTTCCCTCCTCCCCCCACCCCACCAAAGTTGTAAAGTTCATTTTTTGACATAATATCTTGTACATCTCATTGTTGTAATGGGTCCACCTGTAACCCTATTTAAATAGCTTGTTTTTTCCCTTCCCATCCAAAAATTATATCAACATCAAATACAGTGAAAGCAGGGCTTATACCCTGGGGGAGGGACATACAAAGCAACAAAGAAATCATCTTATAAATATGTTGGAAATAATTGCAAGAAGAAAAAAAAACATTTAAACCCTTATCTTGGGGTTCATTTTGCCTAACATCAACTTGTCTGACAGTTTCTGTTTGTCTCAGACATATACTACTTATTGCAAGTAAGGAGTGTAACCTTGTTCAACCACTTTGGAAAGTAGTATAGAGGTTCCTCAAAAGACTCCACATAGAGCTCCCCTATAACCCAGCAATCCCACTTTTGGGCATTTACCCAAATGATCACAAACAAGACCATACCAAAGCTATCACAATTATGTTTATTGCAGCATTGTTCACCATAACTAAGATATGGAACCAACCCAGATGCCCCTCAGTAGATGAATGGATCAAGAAAATGTGGTATATATACACAATGGAATTCTATGCCTCCAT
>NW_012267217.1:35944575-36024264 GCF_000151885.1 Dipodomys ordii | reverse complement strand
TTGCCCCATTTGTTAGAAAATGGAAAGACTTGGAAAAAATTATATTAAGTGAAGTAAGCCAGGCCCAAAGAAACATAGGTCCCATGGTTTCCCTTATTTTCAATAACTAGTATATGTCTGAGACAAGCAGAAAAGGTCAGATAAGTTGATGTTAAGTAAAATTAAACCTAAAATAAATATTCAAATGTTTTTTTCTTTCTTGCGATTGTTTCTATTTATAAGATGATTTCTTTGTTGCTTTGTATGTCCCTCCCCCACAGTATAACCCCTGCTTTCATTGTATTTGATGTTGGTATAATTTGGGGAGGATAAAGGCAAAACCAAATCATTTAAATAAGGATACAGGTGGACCCATTGCAGCAATGAGATGTACAAGTCGTTATGTCGAAAAACGAACTTTACAACTTTGGGGGTGCGGGTGGAGGGGGAGGGAGATGGGAAGGGTTAGGAAGGGGAAACGAAGGAGCAGGCAACAATGCTTGATAAGAAATGTACTCATTACCTTGCCCATATAATTGTAACCCCTCTGTATGGTATTTTCACAATAAAAAAAGCTGAAAGAAAAAAAATATATATAATGCAAAATAAAAACACAGAGAGAAAAAGAGTTAGACTATGTCAAGCCTCAACAAAGTAATTACCAGAAAATGGGTACTTGAGGGGAGGATGGGGCCATGGGTGGAGGAGAAGAGGAACGAAGAGGTGAACAGGGGAGAATGCAGGCAAAAACTCATCATATATACCACAGAACCGAGAAAAAATAAGGGAAGGGCATGAAGATGTTGAAGTGATAACCCAGGTCAAGCTGCTCTGTACACATGAACTGCTTTGTTACATGGCAAAAGGTTCAGTACATAACCCTAAAATAAAGAAAATGGAAGGGATGGGTTAGGAGGGGTGAGCGAGAAAGTTGAAAGGAGTAACATTGATCAAGATGCACTGTATTTATACACTTCTTTAGTGAATGATAACTCCTTTTACAACTACTTCAAGATAATAAAAAACATTCAAAAGAGATTAATAGCCAAAGGAGAACTATATTTGAGGGTAAACAATTTTGCAAGTGAAAAAAAGAAAGAGCTAGTAATGTGGGTCCACAATGCAGTAACTTTCTATCAAGTGTAAGACCCTGAGTTCAAATTCTAGTCATGCCAGTAAAAGAGAATATGAGGAAATCAGACCTCTTGGCTCCTGATACAGTGCCAGTGGGTGATAGATGGGGAGGCCTCCTAGATCAGATTGAGATCTCTACCCAGTACATCCAGGCTCTTGTCCTCAGCGGTAAGACAATGTAAGGAATTGGGATGATGATTTATTATAGAGTGGAATCACACCCCCAAAGGGATGAGTGCAGGCTTTTCAATAGGTAGTGATATGACCTTTTAAATAGAACTCATCTGATGGGCACATTTGACTGGAGGGGAGAATTATTCATATGGAGAAAAAACGGAAATTCAGGAATGGGTGATGATTTTTTTTGAAATAAATTTTACTTCCCTCTTCTGCCCTTACATGAGGTTTTCTTCTGTGTGCCAATCCTGCAAGGCTACTGATATGGAGATGCTATTACAATAAGGCACGGGACAGGTAGTTAGCTGGCTATGTTGTACCCATTTTGGTGGTTCTTACTTTTTACTGTTTGAGTGCTCCTGCATCAGCCTCCAGTCGCTTTACAACTGCCTAGCCTACTTCATGTAAGAGAAGGGAAACAAACTAAGATATCACCATGCTGTGATGCCCACTGATGTTGAGAGAGAAGCATTGGAGAGGAAATGACTTAACAGCAGGAATGAGAAGCATTTATTTTATTTGGGAGCAAGGCCAGAAGTAGGATAACTTTAGAGAGTCACTTGGTTATTATGGTAATTGATTATACAATAGGGATACAGTTGTCCCAGAGAAAGTATAAAATAACAGCATAGATAATTAGGCTTTGAGGAATTCCCTTAATAGAGAAGGAAGAAATTAAATAAAGGAAGTCTCATCTTCCTCCAATTTATTCTTCATATTGATGCCAACGCGATATTTCTGAACCACAAAATTGATCGTGTCAACTCTACTGGCCAAAACTCTTTATAGCTTCAGGATGATTTCCAATTTCCATAGCCTGCCACAAAATGCTATTTATGTTCTGATCCTCGTGCCAGCCAGATACATCTCCTCTGACAACCACCCAGACAGCTTATCTGCCAGCCACACTGAAGTACTTGCTACCTCCTCTTACAGCTGCATGACCTTGCCATTGCTTTCCCTTCTGCCAGGTTAATGTGATGATGGCTGGGTGGGTGATTCTTTGGCTCTATCAGGGTGAAAATTCACAGACTGGTAAATGGCAGCTTCCTCGGTGTTGACTGTCCCAGGGTCAGTGCACTAGGATGAATAGACTCTGAGGTTTATAGCTCTGGACTATGAAAACTAAAGCACTTTTGGCCATAGGTGCTCAGATCCAGCTTTGACCCTTGGTTTCTAGGGGCCCAATATAGAGTCAGTAACATTCTTGGAGCCCAATAACAAGTAACGCTGTCAGCAGCAAGTGTTAACTATAATTAAGGATCCTGAGCTTTGATTGTGGAGCCTTTGACACCCAACTGGTAGCAACTGAGCCTTGGGTATAGAAGATTCTGTGCTCTGAATGCATGACAGCTATCTGAAGCACTTCTAGGTACCAGCCACAAGCCTTCTGCTGAGCCACTGTGGGAAATTATCATACTATAGCTTGGATGAAAATAGCTGCAGGGCTATTTACAATCCACCAAGGCATGCTTTGCTTAGAAGGTGCCATCCCAGGCTGCTCCAGGCTGTCTGAAGTAGCCGTAACTAGCACATATTTTCAGCCATTGCAGTAGGGTCCTCAGAGTGATTGATAGTCAGACTTCCACTAGGACAGTTCAACCAGTAAAGGGACTGATTGGCAGACAGTTCTCTGTTCAAAGCTTCCAGGCATACGGGACCTTCCTGTCAAATACTTGCTTTTGCTCATTTTAATTGTTCATAGAAAAGTACTGATTATAAGACTAAATGAAAGCTTAACACAAAGCTTACAATTATAACCATACCTTATGGTACTCAATATTTAACAGTGCTGAACAGTGCTTAGCATCTGTCCTGATGCCCCAGGGAGAGGCAAATCCCACTGATCTGTCTCATCATCCCATACCCAGAACTTTTAGATTGCTTCTCTTACATCTTTAGTGGGCAAGAGGCTCCTTTTTATTATTCAACACCAATCATCATTTGATATTTGTCACATACATTTCCTTTTTCAGTGCTGAGGATTAAACCCAGGTTCTTAGACATACTAAGCAAGCACTCAACCACTGAGACACATCCTTAGCCTTATCACACTCTTCTGTAATTTTATTTTGACTTATCTGTATCAGTACTTCTTAGCTATAACTACAACAAATAAATCACCAATAAGTGTTCCTTAAGTAAATGGGATAGGTCAATAAAATGACCTAAGAAAGTATCAAAAATATTGTTATGAGAAAATATTTTGGAAAGGGAATGGTCAGTAATATCATGATGCACCAAGTTTGTGAGATACAGGATAAAAGAAAATGTCTAACCTAACAATGAGGCAATCAGAAGTACAGCCCCTCAGTGGGCTCAGTGGGCTCAATGAACATCACCTTCAAAGATGGCTGCTTTCAGGTGGCTTATAACAAAATGTTTCTGGGGCACAACAGGACCCTTGGCCTCCAGCTCTCAGAGGTATTTCTTCATGCTTCAGAGCATTTCTAGGACTGGCTTTGTGTGACCTTCACTTCCTGCTCTGTGAGTAGTATAGAACTTAGCCACTCAAAACGCTTAGGAGATGCCTATGGTCATGAGTCCCAATTAACAATGCCCACCAAACTCATAGTAGATTGTACCAAGCACTTGACAATTGGGTGCTTTTTCTGCAATGTTTCTGCATTTCAGCATTATAGTATGGGGTTAAGAGTAGATGAATGGCATTGGAAAACCTTGTGTGCAGTGCAGTGCAATGCATGCAGTGTTGTGGAGAATTCTATGTTCCCTACACCTTCTGCAATCTCAGTCCATGTACTGGAATAAAAGCATTTTTGAAGAGTCCAAAAGCAAGAGGCAGGAAAACAAACAGAGCCAACAAACTAGTCAATAGTGAGCCCTGAAACTGTGGTTAAAGCAGAAGCCACATAAACACTGAAGGTCTGAACACTGAAGGTTAACTCATGTGATTAACTCTATTTAAGAAGTCCAGTGACAAGAGGTATCATTGAGGTCATAGAAATGCTTTTGAAGGATTTACTCAGCCATGCTGTGGGGAACCCCTGATGAGGGCACACCAAGAAGGAGCCACTGAAGCCAAGGGGTTCCTGAGGACCACAGAGTATGTTGGGTCCATGTGTAGGGTACTTATTCTGGAATAAATGAGTTTATGATTACAGAAAGTAATTTAGGGCTAAATGAAAAGTAAGAGGAGGACAACCTTCAAAACCCAATTGGGCTTCTCGGCAGATTAATTACCTGGTTGAAAGCAGGTACATAAGAAACTCCCCCACGGTATAGCCCCTGCTTTCACTGTGTTTGATGTTGGTGTAATTTGTGGAGGGGAAGGAAAAAAACAAATCGTTTAAATAGGGATACAGGTGAACCCACTGCAACAATGAGATGTACAAGTTGTTATGTCGAAAAACGAACTTTACAACTTTGCGGGGGAGGGGAGATGGGAATGGATGGGAAGGGGAAACAAAAGAGTAGGCTACAATGCTTGATAGGAAATGTACTCATTATCTTGCCCATGTAATTGTAACCCCTCTGTACGGTATTTTCACAATAAAAAAAGAAAAAGAGAAAAAGAAACTGTGTATATCGTTGTTGCATTGGCTCTCCCCTTGTCCTTTGTCTCACCATTCTGTTGTTCCCTTTCCCTTCCCTAATTCAGATAAAAATGTATACAATACCAGGCTACCAAAATCAAATACAGTGACAACAGGGGATATACCATAGGGAGAAGAGCATACAAAAGAAATAAAAATATCACATAATACATTAAAAACAACAACAACAAAGAAAAACCTCTTGTGTCCATGTTTTGGAATTCATTTCATTTAGCATCATCTTACAGAGTCATATGGACATAGCTATTGAGCTATTCTATGTTGGAAATGATCTGTACAACTTTGGGGGGGGTTGGAGGGAAGGGAAAGTAGAAGAAAAATGAGGGAAGGGGTAACAAATTTGACAAGACATGTGTGTGTTATCTTACTTATGTAACTGTAACCCCTCTACACATCACCTTGACAATAAAAAAAGAAAGAAAATGTGCTGGAGAATTGGCAGGAAAGGAAACAAAGAATTAAACAAGAGTAAGGGTCTAAGAAATGCTTTGCAGAATTATTATTATCTGTTTATCTACATTACCAGAAAGCCATTGAAAGCCATATAAAGTCTAGAAAGCCATAAAAAGCTAGTGCACACACCTAATAAGGATGCCTGCCCAGCTTCTGTTTCCAAGGTTTCTAAGGCACCTATGTGTTTAGTTGCTGTGTTTCTCAAACCTGATTTGTAGAAGGTTAACAGTACTTAATCCAGACACCTACATCAGTCCTTTCCCCATTGCTATAACAAAATAGCACAGGCAGGCTAACTTATAAAGGAAAAAGGTACGTTTTAGTCACATTTGTGGAGCTGCAGTGCTTAGGCGCTCCATTTAGTGATGGCTTTGCTGGAAAAATCTAGAGGCCTGAGGTATGGTTACCATAGGATAACAGACAGGGAGCATATATGTGTCTCTGTAGGTGTCTATATAATCTCTCTTCCTCTTAAAACCAGGATTAGTCAATCCTTGGGGTATCCACAGATGATGTTCTCTAATTCTAATTAGATTGAAGTTTCCTGCTTCTTGACACTGACAATGGGGATTAAACTTTAACATACGAAACTTGAGGAAAACTCATATTATATCCCAAATCATAGCACCTTTCTTTGCTTAGACATTTAAAGTCTAACTAGCTCATATTCTCTGACACAAGCATCTTTCTCTCACTCCCCGTCCCCATCATGTACTTTTCTGCTGTAAGATTACCATCTCAACATTTAAAATCACCTTTCATACTATAGTCATGTCAACTTTTGTGTCTACTTGTTAAAATAGGTAACGCTGGGCTCAAACTAGGAATTTTGATAGCAGCAATCAAATATTATTTATTAATATCTAACAAGTTGTCCTTAAATTCCCATCTAGCACCTTCACAGTTTTATGATCTCAAAAATCTTACATGGTAAAATTGGGGTAGGATGTTGTACTTAACATTGTTCAAAATAAAACTCCCTTTCCAAGTGTCTTAATTTTACAATACAGTGGTTGATTCCTGGTACCAGTCTAGCTGTGTAGGGATGCTGGTTTGTTATTGCCTAGTAGCATAAGTTTAAGTCTCATATTTTAGATTAGAATACTCACAATGTTTATTGAGTATGAAGCTGACACAAAAAGTAGTCAACAAACATTTTCTTATAGTAGAAAAATTATAGCACTATTATTAGTTAAAGAAAATTCTCACCTTTGAAACTTTGTGATGCTTTTGTTATGATTTAAATTACAAAAAATCAATTTGTTATGTGATATGAGGCCAAGATTATTCCTGATATATATCTGTAGAATTGTATCATATATTTAAGAGTTTCTCAGTAAAATTAATTCAAAATACTCAGGATTTAGAATTATAAAATTTAGGACCCTGAACCTCTATTTTAAATAATTAATTAAATTAAACACATGGAAGGTATGAACTGAATGACCCGTGCCTGCTTTGATGTCATTTTTTGTTTTAGTGGTTACCAAAGAAACTAAAGCTCTGTAATTTAGGGTGAATGAGCTAGGAAGGAATAAGCAAACTTAAAAATTGTTAGGTGACTTTAGGAGTTGAAGTTGGTGCCTTGGAACTAGTTTTCTCTAATATTAAGTGACTCAATTGCTGTGCCAGAAATTGTGACAATGTCTTTGAATTTGGTTTCCATAAAGAGGCTGGGATTTATTAAACCTACCACAGCCCCAACTTTCAGAACTATATCAGGCATTTGTGTGAGCTTTGTACTCTGGGACGTGATGGGTGGGCTGCCAGCATGGAAGGCAAAGTTGCTGTATATCAGGATATCATTAGTTGAATACTTCTATCTATAAGTTCTTTTCAAAGTTGTTTTTGCAAACTGAAATTTTAAACCTATTTCTTGCATGTGACATTGAGAAAGCAAACATAAATTTCAGTTAGTAGACATGCTAGAGAGAGAACAAAATTTAAGAAAATGTAAGCAAAAAACTAACTGCTACAATATCATTATGTAGAGAAATTGTTTGTTCCTGAAAGACAGAGAACTGTGCATATGTATAGTCAATAAAATTAGTACACAAATGAGAAGTTGATTATAAATAAACATTATCAAACCAACTGGCTATATGATTTTTAAAACTCAGGAAAAAAATGTCCTTTGTCCAATGTTATAGAAAACAAAATTTCCAACTGAAAAAATTTACTAACTTTAATGATTATTTTAATTTTACAAAAATATAGTTTTTAGTTCATCCTCCATGATTTGAGAGCAAGACATTTGTATAACCATTCTTGCTTTATTTATTTATTTACTTACTTACCTACTGTTTGCTTATGGCAATAAGTGGAGCTTGAACTCAGGGCCTTGAGTGCTTGCTGAACTTCTTTGCTCAAGGCTGACACTAGCATTTTGGCCTTTTGTTGATTAGAGATAAAAATTTGTCAGATTTATCTACCTTGGTTTTTGAACTCTGTCCCTCAGATCTCTTTCTCCTGAGTAACTAGGATCACATGTTTGAGCCATCAGTTCCCAGCTTCCTGGTTGCTTTAAATAATAATAATAATATAGCTATTCTCTTTCTCCCTCCCTTCCTCCCTTCCTCCCTCTCTCTCTTCTTCCTTCTCTTCCTCCCCTCCCCCTTTTTCTCTTTCTCTCCTCCCCTCCCCCCTCTCTCTGTCTGATCAGTTTGGGGCTTGAACTTAGGGTCTGGGCTTTATCCCTGAGCTTTTCTTTCTCAAGGCTAGTGCTCTATCACTTTGAGCCACAACATCAGTTAATTGGAGATAGGAGTCTCAGGGACTTTCCTTCCTTGGCTGGCTTTGAACTGCAATTCTCAGATCTCAGCCTCCAGTGTCCACGTAATATAGCTGCATTCTATTAAAGAACTTCGGAGTAGACTTTTAACAAAAGTTGGTGGTAAATACCAACTTACATGCTTTCTCATTCAAATATTTATACATAGGAAACCCCCTTTTTAGGTTATTCTTGATCAATACATATTTATAGATACCTAAAAATATTTAAAAGCACCTTTTGTTTCAATACTCAGTGTTAGCATTGGAAATGGCAGGCATAAGTAGGGAATGATTCCTGCTTCTATGGAGTATAGTCTTGATTTTTATCTACACAATACTGGTCCTTACCAGAAAGGTGAGCCCAGTGACCCATGGGAACAAGAGCAAGAGAATTAACTGATTTCTAGAAAATAAAATTAGATAATACATATGGACATGAAGAGACTTAAAACTGATTGTTATTAGATTAACACATAGTTCCCTGCAGTAAGTTTTATATAAATATTTCAAGGCTTTAAAATTTTATATGCTGCCTCCTCTCCAAAATGATTTGAGGCAATTAATATTTCAGTGACCAAACTAGTCTTACAGATCTGTAAAACAAATGTAAATACTTTCCTTTGTCTTATCCATAAACTTTAAACAAGATAAGCACCTTAATCTTTGTTGTTAAAGTCAACTCTAGGGTGGGTTCAGCTAACAACAACAACAACAACAAAAGGAGCAATCCATCATCCCAAAAGGTTCTCCTCTCTGAGCCTTCTCACAAGTACCACACTTTTTAGTGGAAGGTCTGTCTCCATGTCTGCTTTTGCAATAAATATTTTTCCTTTACCACATGACAAGCATTTAATTGACAATCTGATAAATGCTACCAACAAAAAAAAAAGCCATCGGCTCTTTCCTCCAGTGTTCCATCATCAATTATCTTCCCATTCAGCATATCCATAAAATATTCAGATCACTGTGTAATAAAAGCTGTGGATGGATGCCATTGTGAGATAGCATATGTTCAGCAGCAAATGCTCAGTGACCTAGGAAGTGCTTCTTCCTCTCGGAACACATGCCTTGGACAATCTTAACAGAAGTTCTGAAGTGGTAACCAAAACACACTTCCTTCCACGACAGCTGATGCATCCTGTCATTTTTTTTTTAGAAAAGTGATTTAATCATTTCAATGAAATGCTCTTTGCAACAAAATTCAATTTGAGCAGTTGACATACTTTGTACCTGTATCAGGCTTCCTTTTCATACATACCTGTTTGATGGCAGGTTATAAGGAAAAACATGCAAAAATTAAAGGCAAGCTCTATCACCACACAAGTATTTTAAAAATATATGTCTAAGTATAAAATTGTTTATTGTTTCTGAGCTTCAATCTTTTCATTTCTCAAATGGCTCAAGTGGGAGTCAGAGACTTAATGTGATAACTTCCTTCCAAGATTCTTGTTAATAGGGGAAAAAGTGTGCACTCAACGAGAAAGTCCTTTGCTGAGTTGAAAGAAGATTGGGATTTGTCACATTAATTTAAAAAGTTGAAACTGAGTGGAACAGTAGAAATCAGTCAAATATGCTCATTTTATACATGAAAAACAAACCCAAAGTAGCTAAGGAAATTGGCCCAGGACACATGAACTATTTGGAGTAGAGATTAGAACCTCGCTTCTAAGCTCCTAAAACTTAACAACAAAGATGATACCCCCAGATGTGTTTCCAGTTTTAAAGATTGGTTGAAATTAACAGATAATGATGATTTAAACATATGATTATAAAACTAAAGATAAGCAACTGGCCTAACATCATTCGTGGTTTTGGCTGTTATGTCTGAAAAATGAGATGACTTCCTGATCCATAGATGAAAATTAAAAATGGAATTTTTAGGGGAAAGAGAACAAATATAAAATACAGTATTAATAACAAAACTAATCAGAAAGACTTGAAATTTATGGGTGCATTTCAGAAATAATGGATTCTTTACTTAACATCGTACAAACTTGAGCTCATATTTCAGCTTTGCCACTTCAAATAGTTTATTTGGTCTGCATCTCAGAACCTCTGTGTACTCATCTGTCAGGTAGATTTAATAATACTGGTTTCACAGGTTTGTTGTAAAGACTAACCAAGATGTATATACATAACTCATTGATGGGTTTCAACTCTGGTATATAAGCAGAATCAATTTAATTTTTAATTATAATTAATCAGTCCTAAATTGTAGAAGTTACTCTGATAACATAGTGACATTTCATAACTGTAAAATAAGTTGGTTACAGAACAATACCTGTTTTGATACATCATAAAAGTATAAGCATATATATGTACTATATACCATATATGTGTGTGTACTATATAAGCTCATTCCTGATGATTTTAAGGCTTCCATCTAATTTCTTATTATAAAACTTATATATATATATATATATATACATACATACATACATATAATCTTATCATCTTATATTCAATTCAAAGCTGAGGCCTGGAGAAAATATGTACAAGTAGGAATGTAGTGTTATGTGCCTTTAGATATTTTTTATTGATTTGTTTCTTTCTTAGTTTCTATTCCTAAGTCCTTCAGATCTCTAGAACCCAGTCACTTCTAAGGTATCTTCCTCCCACATCCCTCCCTCTAAAGAGAGAAAAATGAATCAGCTAGATTGATTGGATGTTTGCAGATATGGGGATAGGACTCTACATGAAGCTGGAACATAGTTCCTGTCCCTTCTTTTCATCTGCATTACTTCAAATAAAGTCTCAAAAACCTTGAGCTCCTTGGATCACAGAGTTACAGAGACCTTGAGAGATCTCATCTTGGCTTATCTTCTCTGAGTACCATTGGTCTATTCAACCACCTATACCTCTGGCAATTTCTATGGACTTCTTAAAAAAATATACAAAGGAGCAAGTATCTTCAGTCTTTAGAGTATATGAATAATGTTTCTTGCTTCTGTAAGCTTGATTTTATATTGACCCTAAATACTCTGAACATTACTTACTCTGGATAGCCAGATAATATACCTGAGTCACCATGCTTTGGCAACCTCTTTTCCTTCACCCTTTCATAGTTCATACCCTAAATGTCTTCCTTTATGGATTTCCCATATTTTAGGTCCCTCTATATTAGTCCTAATCATGCAGGAATGAGTATCAGACAAGTAAGTACCTCCCCATGCACCAGCATCACCTAAATTATTCAAAAGAGCCAACCTTATACTTGGTTGCCTGCCCTAGAGTTTTCTTCCATAGAAATGACAATAGAGGCTCTTGCTTATAATCTTACTTCCTCTAGCACCTTACTCCTCACTGATCCATGTGAAGCATCGGGTATGGCTACCACCATTCTTTAGATGTTCTATTCATCTTGAATGCTGCTGCATAAGCAATTCAGTCTCCTCAGCCTATGCCAGGTAAAGCAGAGACAAGCTGTCCCTGGGACCAGATCAAAGCAAAGATGGTTGTTTTAAGTCACTAATTATGATGATTAGCTATGTAGAAATAGGTAACTGAGCAGATATGGCATCGTCCAGCCTGGGCCATGTGCTAGACTTTCTTACATGTCAGGGAACATTATCTGTTATGAATAGAAGGGTGAGTAGTAAAAAGATCTGGACACTAAAGACATGACTACATGAATTTCTTCCTACCAGGACCTGATGAAAAGGTAAGATTAAATTCTGACCTAAACAGTACAGAGTCTAACTTCAATTCTATTCTAAACTAAAATTTGAGTTGGACACTTGAGTTGTGTAAGGAGCTAAAAAGGAAATGATATGGTAAGATCATTTCTTCTAAGCTTAGTCTTAGATGTACTATTACCTTGCTACTCAAGCTGCAGAATTAACATGACAAACTACATGAAAATATCCACCTGGAAGGCACATACTAGAAAGAAAATGTGGATTTCCTAAAAATTCTTTATGATTTAAATGAGGAATTTTTTAGAAACTTTAATTTCATTTTTTTCTCATAAATAATTATTAAGGATTCTACTTTTGAAAAAAGTCTTTAAAATTAGTCTTCCATGAATGAGTACCTACCTAGTTTTGCAATAAAAACTTGACTAGATATTACAAGTTCCTTTGTTCTATTTATGCATTACTAAAATATAGTATTTTATATTAATGTTTTTATTTTAAAAGTAAACATTTAAATCTCATAGTGACATATGTATCCATCCAGACATTTAAAATAAATAGAAAAAAAGGCAATACTATTTTTGTTTTCTGGGTATTTTTGACATTTTTTGGGTCTTGTTTTCCTTTTTAATGGAAGACACATGAATGACCAAGGAAATAAATATAATTGATGTGGACATAGTCACCACCAATGATAAATCAAGTGGCTTTACTATATATAATGGTATATAATTTTACAATGGTTAGAAAAATATTAGTGGTATGTGAATGTGTATATGATGATTATGTTGCCCACATAAAATCGGCAGGAGGGAGATGGTCTGTGAACATCACAAAGAACAGTGTCTACTCTGCAACCATGAACAGAACTTGTTCTTCAGACTTCAAACTTCAGGACAGCAAGGCCTCCAAACTACCTGATCTGGGCATTAAAGAAATCAGACAACTTTTTCTCCATTAATAAAGTGATCAGCAGTTGGGTGATGGGGCCAGGGACAGAATCATTTTCAGCATATGAGTCTTGTGCTTTCTGATAGGACATCTAAAATAACAACAAATATCCAAAATTAGAAAACTATTAATTTCACAAAGCTACTTAAGAGGGGAAAAATAAGTTGGATGTGTTGCTTAGGGGTACAGCATTTGTCTAGCATGCATCAATTAATTATATTTTTCTTAACAATATAGGAGAGGAAACTTTAAAATTTTTGGAAAATAAGTTACCCCTGGCTATATTTGTTAGATTATCTCAGAGAAAGAAGTTTTGGCAATGAAACTTAGATTTGCCTATTTTGACACAGCTGTTTTAATGCAGCTATGTCCAAAATGGTGCCATAAAAATGTAAAAGGAATAATTGTTTATTATTCTCTGCTATAAATGACAAGTATTTATGAGTACCTGGGATCCATCTCTGCTTCTCTCAGGACCATCACCAGAAGAGACATTATTTATGATTTGATTTGGTTTTGCTCATTCACATATGTAACATATGTATACATATATACGTGTTCATTTGGTACACTCCTTGTATAATCAGATAAGCATTAAAGACATTACATAAACATATAAAATTGCAGAACTACAGTTGTTTTGAGTAGGTCACCTGTTTGCCAATATAGCATAATTAATTGAGATTTAACAATATCCTATTTAGTAATATAATAAATGCTTATTGCTTAACACCAGTGGAATTCTTAGGAACAGAGTCCTAATTCTCTGTGTTCTTGAGATTTATGGGTAAGAGATTTGTATTATTGCTCAATGATCCTTGTCTCTTTAACTCCCCAGTACAAACAAACACATAGACGTGGATGACGGTATTTAATAGGAACAAAATACTCAGACAACCAGCAAACCCTGTATCCTGGATTGGTTCTTCATTACTAAAAGGACAGTTCAGTTAGTTGAGAGAAAATGAGTATGATCACTATAAAGTTATGACAAGTATTAAGGTGAAATTAGAGTGGATCATTTAATATACAAGTAAAATCTCAGAAAAGTAGCAAACATTTGCTTTCTTTGGAATGCCAAGTGAGACTTCCTGCATGATTAATAGGAATAAGTATAAAACTCTTCTTTGCCCAATTTTTTACATCTGTAAAATATATCCAGACCTGATCTAAAAGCAAAGTGTTTGTGGCAATGAATAAATTTCAAGTGCAAACATTGTATTTGTCTTTTCAACACACACACACACACACGTGTGCTTGTGCGCACACACATACATGCGCGCACACACACACACACACCACTTTAACCATTTCAGCGATTTTGCAGCTCTCTTAAGGGCTTGGTTTCCACTGCTTAGACCTGGCCCCCATCTCCTCTCTACTATGCAACTGTTTTCCTGGTAAGGATAAATTTGTACAAACTTATTCTGCTTTGGGCCCAGTGGCTTATATTCCCTATCCTTGTCCTTTAGGTTTTCTTCATATTTTAGCCTGTCATCATGTCTTCAGAATTTTCTCTCTCCTTAGTCAATAGCTTCATTATGCGTTTTGGGGGGGACTCAATTTCTCTGAAGCCCTTTATCACTGTGGCAGTTTATGTGACCATTGGCTACTGTCGGTCTCACTCACAAAACTAATTTCCATGAAGGCGTGACATGCCTTTTGCTCATTATTACATCCTCAGGGCCTAACATAGTGCCTGGCACATGGTAGCCATTAAAAACTATATTAACTAAAGGAATGAATTAATTTAAATAATAATTGCTGTTATTCTACATTTTAGGACTCAGCCTACACTAAAATTAATGGTGTATTTGCACATTTCCACCCACCAAAGTTCTGTCTTCGTTCTCTCTTTTTTTTTCCTGACATCTGAGAATGTTTCATGAAATCAATGTACTAGGATTATCTTTATATTCCCATTTATTTTTAATGGAATCGCACAATTTAACTTGCTCTTCAGTTTGGATTTGAAGAAGGCGAGTACTGTCTAATTCTGTCTAGATTTAATTTGGTTTTCTTCTGCCAGATACCAACCCCCATTCCAAATTTCTGCATATTGATTAGCAGAAAGAAAAGCAAAGCCTCAAACATGGTTAAAGTCTTATTGGATAGAATGATTTAAATAGCCCATTGAGATCAGTCTTTTATATAAATGCATACAGTTTTTTATATGGCCTCTCTCTTGTTTCTCTGTTCCAGTGATCTCATAAATAGAGATCTCATAAATAGAGAATAGGAACTACAATCTTATCCTGTGTTTGGGATGATCACTAAGACAACGCCCTTTACTTACTAATGTTTGCCTTCTGGCATTTTCACTTGGAATCATGATGTAGCTCATCACTTAGTCCAGTTGGTTGTGTCAGAGTCTGATGATGTTCTTTAGCTGGTAAACAAACTTAGTATCTAATATGGATCCAGTGATTGTCCAGAGGCTCACTAATCAACCACATGCCCAGACAATGATCAAATACCCTGCTTCCTTATTGATTTTCTGATGTTATCTCTGAGACATTCTTTTCTTTGAGATGAATTATAGTATTTCCTCTTAATATTGAGGAGTTGACATCATTTATCCCTACAACTAGATCCATCTCTCAGCCTAAGTAGAACTTTGCAGTTTGCCTACTTTGTACCCATGTATCTATGCATAAATGAGGAATGCTTTTCCACTTTCTCCTACTTCTAGAAAATGTATATTATTATGTTTAGGGTTTTATCCAGGGAAGAATCAAAATCAAGGTTGATTTGAGAGCAACCACATCGTAAGAGCTACCCAATGTGAGGAAACATGAAGTTGCATACAACTGAAAATTCACCAAAGCAACTCTCAAGGCAGCTTTCAAGGCCACTCACTATACAATCAGTTTGGTAGCTGATAAAACCACAGATCACAGTAGTTAGATGATTCATCCAAGGTCCTAAGGGAGTAGGTGCCAGAGCCTTAACACACAGTCTAATCTTTTCATCACCAACTATTACTGCCTTTCTTACTTCTTATTTCCTCAGGTTCATTCTAATAGAAAGGAGAATAGAGTAGAAGAGTCAATTTGGAGATCAGGATTCAGCCTTTACTCCAAAGATTGATTTATTTTTGCCACTAAAGTTCAGACATGGTAAAGAGATATATATGTATATTCACATTTGACTTCCTTTACTCAAGTCTCAGAAAGAAGACAAGTGAAATAGAAAGTAATGAGTCCATTTCCTCTCAAGCGTTGTTACACCCTCCTTTATATTTCCCCTACCATCCCTTTCCTCCCCACCTCCCCAACTCCTCCCTCCCCTCTCCCCAACGCCCCCCCAGAAAACTTGTAAAGTTTGTTTTCAACATAGTGTCTTGTACATTTCATTGTTACAATAGGTCAACCTGTATCCTTACTTTAGCATTTTGTTATTTCCCTTCCCCTCTCCAAATTAGAAAAAAAGTATAATCAAGATGCAGGGTACCAGAATAAAATACAGTGACAACAGTGGTTGTACCATGGGGGAAGAACGTACAAAAAAAAAACAAAACCAAAAAATTACATAGTACATTAAGAAGAACAGCAATGAAGATAAAACCTCTTGTGTCCCTATCTTGGGGTTCATTTCACTTAACATCAGGTTATATGCTCATATGTACATAGTGTTTGAACTCTTCTGCTTGTCCTAGACAGATACTAGTTATTACAGATAAGGAAAACCATGGGACCTATATTTCTTTGAGTCTGGCTTATTTCACTTAATATAATTTTTCCAAGTCTTTCCATTTCCTAACAAATGCAGCAGTGTCATTCTTTCTGATAGAATTCTGATTTTATATATATATATATATATATATATATATCACATTTTCTTGAATCATTCATCTACTGAGGGGCATCTGGGTTGGTTCCATATTTTAGCTATGGTGAATAATGCTGTGATAAACATAGTTATGCTGGTAGCCTTAGTATGGCCTTGTTTGTGATCATTTGGGTAAATGTCTAAAAGTGGGACTGCTGGGTCATAGGGGAGCTCTATGTGGAGTCTTTTGAGGAACCTCCATACTGCTTTCTAAAGTGGTTGAACAAGTTTACACTCCCACAAACAGTGCAGTAAGGTTCCCTTCTGTCCACATCCCCTCCAGCATCTGTTGTTATTAGATTTCTTGATTATATCCATTCTAACTGGGGTGAGTGGAATCTCAATGTTGTTTTGATTTGCATTTCTTTTATGGCCAGAGAAGTTGAGCATTTCTTCATGTGTCTATTGGCCATTCCTATTTCCTCTTCAGAGAAGTCTCTCTTTATGTCTTTCGCCCACTTATTAATCAGGCAGTTGTTTCTTTGAGGAATCATTGTTGGGGGATTTAGTTTTTGAGTTCGAAGTGTATTTTAGATATGAGGCCCTTGTCCATTGTATGGCTAGTGAAGATCTTCTCCCAATCCGTGGGCTTTCTATTGATCTTGCTTGCTATGTCCTTTGCTATGCAGAAGCTCTGCAGTTTCATGTAATCCCATTTGTCCAACCTTTCTTTGATTTGGTGTGTTCCTGGGTCTTTTTAAAAAAATTTCAGCCTGTGCAAAGGAGCTGCAGAGTTTCTCTTATTCCTTCCTGTAATGTTTTCAGGTTGTCTTCTTTGACCTCGAGGTCAAAGATTCATTTGGAGTTGGTTCTTGTGCAGGGTGATATATGGGGATCTAGCTTTAGTTTTCTGCACGTGTTTAGCTAATTTTGCCAGCACCATTTACTGAAGAGGCTGTCTTTCTTCCATTTTATTTTTTCATTCCTTTATCAAAGCTTAGGTGGCTATAGGTAGGTCTGTGGGTTCAGGGATCCTCTCTTAGTGAGCCAAAAGAGTAAAGAACAGAGAAATAGGAAGATGGAGAAGAATGCAAGGAAGGAAGGAAGGTAAGAAGGAAGAAAGGAGGGAAAAAAGAGAGGGAGGAATGAGAGAGTGGGAAAGAGAGAGAAGAAAAATAGAAAGGATGGTGGAAAGGAAGAATGGAAAAAAAAGAAAAGAGTATCTGCAAGTGAGGTAGAATATTGCTGAATCTTGTAGGATCACTGGCCAGCCACACTGATCAGTAGTGAGTGCAAAAACGAGCAAGAAGCTTTGACAGACACGACACCAACTGTAGACAATCATTGTTTTGGTAGTGAGGTAGGTATTAGTAATGGAGGTAACAGAGGCAATTTCTGCACCATTCAAATTCCAGAAGACATACAAGCATCCAGAGAGCCATCAGAAAGCCTGAAGCAAACATATTTGTACATTTAATTTTGTTAACTCAGTTTGCATAGCATTTCAGGATTGATGGATAGAATGCAGTTTATAAACGTCAGTAATAACTGTAATGTTCACCCTGTGACATAATTTAATTGAATGAAGCTAAAGGCTAGTAAATTTAGAACCAATAAAAGGAAATACTTCCTTCCATTGTAAACTTCACCCTCCTGAGACCAATGCCAGAAGGTCACTGACACAGGGCCAGCTACCTTTGAGAGAGTATTTGACAGGTCTCAATTACATATATATCTGGCCAGTCAGAGTGGAGGTGACTTAAGAGTTACAAAACCTGTGCTGTAAATCAAGGCCTGTGTTAGGGTCAGGGAGATCCTTCACCCTCTTTATTTTCACAATTTAGAGAGATCAACCACAATTACTTCCTAAGAAAGGGAAGTATGGTACCCTTTGGATGGGAAGAGAGGTGCTCCTTTGCACCAGTTTTCCCAGTCTCTCTTGATACTCTTCATTAAGAGAGAGGAATTTTACAAAGGGCTACAGTGGCATCAGGGAACTCTCATCCTATTACCTTCTAAGAAAAGTCTCTTCAGCCAGGAGCTGTTGAGTTATACCTATAATCCTAACCAATCAGAAGGCTGAGATCTGAAGTTCACAGTTCAGAGTCAGCCTGGGGAGAAAAGTCCACGAGGCCTTGATCTCCAATAACCAACAAAAAGCTGCAAGTAGAGGTGTGGTATAGTGATAGAGCCTTAACTTTGAGTTAAGAAGCCAAGGAGAGAAAGAGGCGCTGAGTACAAGCCCCAGTGCTGACACTAAAAAATGGTTTTCCAATTTTCTTTGAAAATGGCTGGTACAAGGCATCTTCAGAGGGCAATTAGCCACTTTTCACCACTAAATTTTTTTCAACTGGAAAAAGACTTCATTTTGGAAACCACAATTCACTAATTCTCACTTCAACTATACTGTGATGATAGTAACTTCCACGGACATAAAGGCATGGAGCAGAAAGCCTAAATACTGATTGTTCCCATTTAGCACAGACCAATATCTAATGGACAAAGCTAATGGACACAGTAATATTCTGGGCCCACCAGCTTAGTGTTTGAAAGGGACTTGCACCTAGGGGTAGTGTGTAAAGGTAAGAGTGCCTTTGGTTTCTATAGTAGGTATTCCTGGGTATTTACATAATTAAATACACTATTTGGTTATACATTTCTTTTTTAAGTTTTTGTTATACTACACGAGAGCATTATGTTTTCAAGTTTTGTTATATTATCTCTGAATTTCACTTCTCAGTGTAGATGAAATTTTTATCAAGCATTTGTTGTAATGGAGGAGCATTAGATCAGAGAGTTGAGATCATAGCAAGTCTTTCAATATTCACATAAACTTGAGTAAAAAATTTCCCCAGTTCCTCCCCCCCCCGCCCCCGCTCTCTATCTTAGTGTTGATTCCTTCAAACTCTTTGTTTATCCACTAATGCTTCTGTTTCTACTAAATATGGATTCTACTGTATTTAAAAATAACTTGCTTTTGCTGTCTTTTCCCTCAAGGTTCTGTATTTTCCATCAATTTAGTGGCTGTCAAGGCTCTCCCATGTTACTAGAGGGACATGGGCTGCCTTATAGAAAACTCTAGCTATATGGATTTTCTCATTTATCCAAAGCTTAAGGAATCAGAGTTGGGGAAACATTGATTCAACTCTCAAAATCTTCCTTAAACCTTACTGCTTTTCATCCAATAAATGTAGATAATAATACCAGCCTCACTGGGCTGTTTGAAGGATTAAACAAGATACCATATATAAAGAACTTAGCATGATATAAACCCTAAACATGTGGAACTCTTTATTCCCTGCCTTTGAATTACCCATGTGATTCTTTCAAATATCAATTATATATTATTCTTGAAATAGCATCCATTCCTTGCTGAATTTTGCCATTAAGACCTGAGAAACTAACCCAAATTCTGATCTAACATAGACCCTTCAATTATTGGAGATACACTAATGCAATTGCTTATTATTTCAGCTTGATTTTAATTAGCAGCATGAGAGATGTTTTGGATACAACATAATAGTGTTTACTTAATTCTCCAATCCAGTAGTCTCCAGGGTGAAAGCTTCTGCTTTAGTGCTTGGTCAAGCCTTAAACTTTATGTGCTTTGGCACTGCTCCGTAACAGAAGCATTCACAGCAGAGACTGCCAAGTGCACAGAGTAAATATAAATTTTTATCAGGACAGTAAGTGTTCATAATACTGACTGTCAGTGGAAGGCTGTGGATACTTTTATGATTCTAAATATGAGAAAAGCAGTAAGCCTTGGGAGTGGCTATTGATCCTTTAAACCTAAGCTGCTGATGACCATAAATCATTATTGTATGGATGACAGTGTGCCCAATATTTAGCCTGGAACAAATGAGGAACCAAGAGGCCAAGATCTAGCCCATGATTCACAATGGTTCTCTATGAGCCAAATAAATTCTTCAACTCAATGGTACATAAAAATGAGACCATTGCCAGTAGACAGCTACCTCAGGCTTGTTGGAGAAAAAAAACAGAGGTAACACATGTGAGAATAATATTGAACTTCTAAAACATGACTCTATAATTGTGGCCTACATCCAAGTACATTGCTTTACTGCTAAAGAATCCAGCATTATTATGAGTTTGTGGTGGGGAGCACGCATGTGCACATGCACATGTGCATGTGCATGTGTATGTGCTGGTACTGGGGCTTGAAATAAGGTCTTGGGCACTATTCCTTAGCTCTTTAGTTCAAGGCAGGTTACCATCCAACAAATCAGCTTGTAAGTACAATGTATGTTGATCAGTATCTCCCCTTTCCTTCATTCTCCCCCATCCCTCCAACCTAAGCCCTCTTCTCAATTTTCCTAGTTTCATAGGACATGCCCTTAATAATTATCCTTTCATTCAACAGAACATGTTTTTTTTATTTGTTGTTCTTTTGTTTAGAAAATGGATTGTTCTAAGTCTTTACACTGGTAGAGAGCTCCAAAGGCATTTTATGTCTGGTCACTCCTATGCAAAGTGGGTCGGCTCATTCTCACTCTTCACTTTCTACTACATCCAATTGGTTATCAAGTTCCATTAATTTCATCTGCCAGCTATTGTCTGATCCATTTCTCTCAACCT
Source organism: Dipodomys ordii (assembly GCF_000151885.1). NCBI lineage: Eukaryota > Metazoa > Chordata > Mammalia > Rodentia > Heteromyidae > Dipodomys > Dipodomys ordii. The sequence continues at coordinate 36,003,218 of NW_012267217.1, read as the reverse complement.
TTAACCCTACTGTCTGAATCCAGGCCCTTATATTTACCATTGGTCTTGTTCTAAGAACCTCCAAATGACTTTAGATTCATCTACTTGTTTTTGTTTGGTTTTTGGTTGGAGTGCAGTACTGGAACTCAGGGCTTTGTGCCCTTGCTTTGTCTTTGCCTTCAAGGCTAATACTCCACCTCTTGAGCCACACCTCCACTCTAGCTTTCTGCTACTTAAATGGAACTCAGTCATTCCTCTGAGTCATGTTTGGAGAATGAGCCCATCACATTTATATATTTGGGTTATGCACTTAGTTATTAGATAGGCAGTGGCATTCAACTTTGTATCCCAGGAATCACATGGCCATTGCTTGGTAACCATTTCTTAAGGAAAAAAACTGATTTGGACACAGTCTCCTTCTACAGTTCTTATACCTATGTATAAAAAAATCGATGGCTGAAGACAGGACATTTAGAAACCTTACTTTCCACTATTCTATCTCCGCTCCTAGGCTGTGCTGAATCTCATTACAGTCTCATTTGAAAGGTTATAGGCCCTATGGTAACAACTCTGTCTATTTTGTGTGTGTGTGTGTGTGTGTTTTCTTTCAATTAATTTTCCGGTTACTTTGGTCCCTTAGTGGCATGGATATAGAACTGAGAAGGAAATTTCACACAGATAAGATGTGGATTTTAGTTGACTCCATATTACTATCTAAAATAACCTCAGGACTAGGCTGCATGGGCCTTAGGAGTTGTCAGTGACATAATACTTCCTTACACAGTACATACCAGCTTACACATCCAGCCAAGGGAACTTGAACCTCAGCCTAGCAACCATGATTGTTTTCTCCCTTCGGTTAACAGGATGGAAATCTTGGTGAATTATTCACCTATTTCTTACCTACACATCCACAACATGTAAATAATTGTGCTAGTAGACATTTAGCATTTGTTTTCTTTGTCCCTAGTTTAGCTTCATAGACGTTCTGAAACATGGAAGATACTTTTGAACAGGAGAATAAATTTTCAGTGGGATAATTGCTTTATGAGTCTTGAGACCCTGAGTCTAGCCACTACTCTTTGAGGCAAGATGCTTTCTTAATGAGGAGATAATTTCCAGTGTGTCAAAGTCATAAAACTTAACACCAACCCTCCCTATATTTTATGCTATATTTGTGTTGTGCTTGCTTAAACATGTCGCTGGTGGATTTATATTCTAATAACTTGATTTTTAATTAGTGAGAAACCAAAGCAGTACTAGTTAAATGTCTCACAAAGCACCGCAGATGACTCTAAATGCCTCATGATATAAATACCTTTGGTAAAATGAAAACACAAGTAGCTTTGCATATATTTATATGTTTTGCCCTTTAAGTTTTGAGTTTAAAGGCTAAAAGCAGAGATAGTGGTAAAAAGAACGCAGATCTGCGCCTTCCATTACTTGGATGTAACTCAGGGCACATTTACCAGGTATGTACTATGTGCCAGGGCATGTGCAGGGCTCAGTAGGCAACTATCAAAGCAGACAGCACAGAGGGCATGCTGCCAGAGAGCTTGCCAATGGGCTGCATTTCCCAGCAAAAACCTTTGCTATCTGACTAATCTCCAAACAATAGGTGAGACCAGGAGTGATTCTGAGTTGTGAAGCAGCAAGTATGATTTAAAACATTATCTGATGCAACTTATGCGATCTTTTGCAGGCAACCATGTAAGTGGAAGTGATACAGCTCTCCTCATTTTAATTCACTTTGGGAAAGTAAATATTCATTTTCCCCCCAAAACTTATGGTGCTTTTAAAAAAAAGGAGAGTATTAAAAAATATAAAGTAAAATAGTCTTATAAGCATCTAAAATTGTTTTAAAGGTTAAATTGTCTGACTAAAGGAATTTATGCTGTGGCATTCTAGCTCTGCCCTAGAATAAAATTCCTATTCAAGCATGATCAAAGGATTCTCTTTTATGAGTTAGAGAGTTGTGTGCATTTCCTGCTCAAAACTTCGCAATAGAGTTGGTATTGAAGACAGGGAAGAAGTAGACAGGTTCTCATGTTTCTGTAAACAGTTCCATTCAATCATCTGTCTGTTCATCCAGCCACCCATGAAGCCTTGGCTGCAAGTTTGTTGGGCACCCTGACTCAGCAGCCTGTGCTTTAATTTCCTATTTTCTCAATGGACAGCACCATGTTTACTGGTCTCTGGCACTGTCCACTGCTTTCTTTCTCTCAGTTCTGTCTTCTGGACCTTTTTTTCCAGTGAGAAATAGAGCACAGGATATCGCCATTAGGAAAGCTATGTTCATTCTCCTTGATTCTAGACTTTTTTTTTCTATTTGATCTTAACTAAGTAATTTAATCACTGTGTTTCACATCACTTATTTGTGATATGGATGTAACAATACATATGGTCTCTGACTTCAATTTTCTGCCTAAATGATTATTTAAAATTACGATCACAGGCAGCAAAACAATGAAACTGCATTTTAATATTCAAATTTTGATCTTTTTTTCTGGACTAGGGATATGCAACATGTTCTTTTGGTTGTGCTATATAGTGGCAGCAAGCTGGCTTTCAGTTACCTGTAGCTTCAGGAGAAAGGACAGACTCCACAGTGCATAAAGTGACAATAGATCCCTGAGAGGAACACAGGCTGCGTGGTTTCCACAATTTGTAATAATTAGAATGTGCCTATAAATCCACAAGCAATCCCAATGGATAGTAAAAAACAAAAAATTACACATGGACATGAGAAATTATACAGGACTCTCAACATTCACACAGTGAGACCAAAGGAAGATATTCTTAGGAGAGGACCACAAGGGCTCAATAGCTATGTGCATACGCTCATATAAAAAGATGATCATTGAAATGAAATCCAAGAAATGGAAACAAGAGGCTTTTTATTGCACATTTTATGATCTTTTTTCCCCCATTTGTCACTGTTTTAAATTTCTGTACCCTTTTTTTTTTGTATGTATGTTTATCTGATTTGGGGAGGGGAAGGGGAACAGAAACAGTGGAACAAAGGGTGAACTAATCCAGCATATTCATTACATACTATGTTGGGGAATGAACTATAGAACTTGAGAGGAGACCAGGTCAGGAGGAAAAAAACTGGGAGAAAATGAGGGAGGGAGGGAGAGAGGGAGTGACACAGTTCAAAAAGAAATGATTTCATTAACTGACTATTGTAACTGTAACACCTCTGCATATCACCTTTACAGCATTGTTTTAAAAGTGCATTGGTTCAGTGATGGAGCCATTCCAATGGTAGTGGGTATTCAATGCATTTATTCTTTTCTTCACTTAAAAAATTGCTATGCAGTAATTGTACACTGGGGAGGGTTTCATGTCAATATAAATGTGTTTTCAGCTTATGAATAGTTTCAGCTTACAATGAATTCTTTAGCATGTATCCTCATCACAAGTTGCAAGAATTGATAAGCGTTACATGTTGCTGTGAGGGTCAAGTTACCTGAAGTCCAAGAGAAATCATGACATGGATAGGGTTGATTTTTTTTTGTGTGCTTTCTCCAGTGACCCCTCAAACTCCTATCACCGTTCCTTCTTGTCTTTACTTGTATTTTCTTTCTATCCTACTTTGTGCTAGTACTGGGTCTTGAACTCAGGGGCATGTACTCTCATTTGGCTTTTTTACTCAAAACTTGCACTCTCACTTGTGCTTCTGCTTTAATGGAGAAAACTATCATATAACTAGCTGGGTGTCAAAGAATTATCTACAATCGTTCCCAGTGGTTCTCATTCTTGTCTTGTGTGTACCACAGTCCCATGATTTGAATCGATTTCCTAGGAACCTCCATTAATCTGTTTATGTCCTCTTCACACTGGTGCTGGTACTGAATCCCAGAGTAGAAATGGAAATGTGCAATATAGTCCCTTGACCTTGCCTTGGCTTGGAACTTACCAGGCCTCAACAATATACCTCCCTCAATAACTCAGCAGCTGTCAACTATTTTTACAGTTGATTTATAATTTCAGCCAAACTTACCTATCTCTGACTTGTCTGAAATTTAAAGCTGTAATTGCTCCTTGAGAGCACTCAGTGGGTTAGAGGCAGGTCTGACAGATAGTCACTTTTATCCATATGGTTATTCATTGATATCTGAATCCCGATGGTTCATGTTACTATTATTTAGTGCTTATTCTGTGTTTCATGCTTTGTCTATTAATTCATTTCATTCTTTATGCCAGCCTTATACTATTTTGGTGCTACCAAAATTAGACACATAAGGGTTAAATAAATCGTTCAACTATTCATAGCAGAAAGCCAAGGAGATTATGAAATGAACGTGGGTACTCTAACTGTAGAATTTGTTCCTAGAAATACTGCATTATTCTAGTAACACAAATCAAGATAGGCTTGCTGAGTAAATGTTTGAATGAAAACAAATGGGCTTCCAAAAAGAATATAACACCATGTAGGTAATGAAAATTTAAATGCTACTGTCCATCAATATTTAGGAAGGAAATTTGTATTGTATTTGTGATGTGTCAACAAATGCTATAGTTCTGAGAGGATACAGTGGTTGTTTAATAACTTTCTTCCTAAAAGCAACTTACTTTTAACACTTGTCTTTCTGCTAATATTGAGAATTTGACCATAGCTATGATACATTTTCAAAGGTAAGGTAGTAACATAATTATATATTTTCTGAACAGGTACACAGCCTGTTGGACTATTGGGTGCCCCAAATGGGAAGATTTTAAACTAGCAGCAGTTCAGACCCTGTGGTGACATTTTTATAGGTTCATCCCATTTTAAAAAGTGTGCTTTTCAATCAGAAAGGCCAAGAAGAAATTACCAGAGTATCTTAAAATGTTAGAGATATCTTGCCAATAAAATAAGTCAGCAGTTCTGTGAAGGTAACTTGAGCTCTTTTTGTAGAACTTTATATTAGGAGAAATTCAGTAATTCCTAGATAAGTTTCAAAAGACTCTTCAGAAGAGTACTTGAAAAGGTGAACTCATTGGTAATATCTCTAGATTCTGGCTCAACTTAATGGGCTTAGAAGTGGCTAAGTTTAAATATGTACTTAGCAGAAAATCAGCTTTCTCTCTGATGCAACCTGGCTCATCTTATGAATTGGGTCCATGTCTTTGTCATCCCTGAAAACATGGAATGGCTACCCCATGTTTCTGTGTCTGAGACAACCTACTTACCTTTACTATGAGTGACTCTTTCATTGATGAGGGTACCATAGAACAAAGGAGTGACTTATTATTTAATAGCCACATAACTTACATGAGTTATATATTTGAGGATAAAATAGGCATGGTGTAAAATAAGAACTTTATAATGTAGCATTTGTTTTATGAAAAGCATTACACCCTGAACACAGTACAAAGATCAGTCATGTAGCTTGTCTGACTGGGACTGTAAACTTACTGCTTCAATAGACGTTCACCAATTACTGCTTTATTATATTTTCTTTTTATTTTTATGGGAGAGAATGCAGTTTTCCCACAATTAGTCCTTGAGCTCAAATATAATAACAATTTGGGGAGGGAGAAGAATAAAAAAAGAAATTCTAGTTTTATCTGCACAAAGAGACCAATTGGAGTTCAGAAGAAGGTCCTCACACCATTGCTTTCTTCAAATGTAATTTTATCCCTATAGAAATTATTCCATGAATATGGCTTGTGTTTCAAAAATCGAATGTAATACTTTTCTTTCTTCCTTCCTTCCTTCCTTCCTTCCTTCCTTCCTTCCTTCCTTCCTTCCTTCCTTCCTTCCTTCCTTCCTTTCTTTCTTTCTTTCTTTCTTCCTTCCTTCTTTCCTTCCTTCCTTTCTTTCTTTCTTTCTTTCTTCCTTCCTTCCTTCCTTCTTTCCTTCCTTTCTTTCTTTCTTTCTTTCTTCCTTCCTTCCTTCCTTCCTTCTTTCCTTCCTTTCTTTCTTCCTTCCTTCCTTCCTTCCTTCCTTCCTTCTTTCCTTCCTTTCTTCCTTCTTTCCTTCCTGTCTTCTTTCCTTCTTTCTTTCCTTCTTTTTAGTATTGAGGCTTAAACTCAAGAACTAGCACTTGCAAAGAAGGTGCTCTATCACTTGAACCACTCCCCAGTCCTTTTTGCCTTTAGTTATTTTTAGTGTATGTAATTATTCTGGGGCTTGAATGGTGGGCCTGGGCACTGTTCCTGAGCATTTTTGCTCAAAGCTAGCACTCTACTATTGAGCTACAGCACCACTTCCAACAGCTTTTTGCTAGTTAATTGGAGATAAGAGCCATGGACTGTCTTGGCTGAACTGGCTTTAAACTTTGATCCTCAGATCTCAGCCTCCTGGTACTTACTACCTAGATATTTATATTTCTGTTGCATAGAAAGCTACTCTGATGCTTGACTAGGAATAACTGGTAGACTCCTGTCATTGTTGGGGACTAAGAAATGAGGAAGTTGTATCCTGAGTTCTGTTTGATGAGCCTGAGGTTCTGACCTTAATTTTCTCCAACTTGCTTTTGAGAGCCCTAAAGGCTATCAGAACCTACTCACAGCCATTTTCAATATCTTTTCTCTTAAACCCACCTCAGCTTTATTGTTAAGATCTTAAGATCTCAGCCTCCTGAGATCTGGGGATCAAGGTTTGAGCTAGGATAACAGGTTTATGCCACCAGTGCCTAAAGTTTTTTGAGGTTTCTTGTTCTTGCCTGGGTTATTCTGGACTACAATCCTCTTACTTACATCTCTTGAAAAGTTGAAATTACATACATGAGACATCATGCCAAGCTTATGAATTAAGATAGGAAGGTCTCATTAATTTTGGTCCCATCTGGCCTTGAACTGTGATTCTCCTGATCACAGTCTCCCAAATAGTTGGGGTTACAGGTGTATAATACAGAGGGTAGATAATGGAGGATTGACTCTTTTCATAGTAATGCTATAAATACAAATGTATTGGGTTTATTAGCTTCATTTAATTATTCTACATTTAAATATATACTAAAATATCACATTGTCCCCTATAAGTATACATAATTACTGTTTGTTAGTTAAAAATAAAATAAATATAACATACATTATAAAATTTTCAGCTTAACACATCACCATCTGTTAAAAGATACTCTCATTTTCTTTCTTTCCTTTTAAATGTGTAATATTTTTATTTAGCATTGTCTGTGAAGCCTGAAGCAAACTTTGAGAAGTTACACATGTATTAAGAATATTCTCAATTTTATCTATGAAAGATTAGATGAATAAATAGTATTTAGCTTTTATAATGTAAGCACAGGTAAGCAATAAACTGCTAAGAAAATCTAAAACTTTAAAAATGTTTTCATATGGTATATTTGTTTCCTTTTCATATATGTTTATATATATATATACATATTAACTGATAAAATTCTGATGATTGAAAGAAAGAAACTTCCTTTCCATTTATATGTGCTATCTTACTTTAAATTTCTCCTTGGCATCTGAAAACAACTTAGACCATTTTTACACTGAAAAAAAAGTACACATAACACTTAGTTATTATTTCTTGCACACAAATAAGTAGGAAAGTTAATGTTTTAAGATTTGTGAATAGTGAATTTGTCAGGAGACTTTAGACAAAGAATGCAAAATGGATCAGGAAATAGCATTACTCTTCTGCGTTGTATTTGTTTTAGAAGAGAGTTTGAAAATATGTATGTTCAATGATGAAGTACGGTGCCAGATAAGGTTGTAACTTATCAGGAGTAAAGATTAACATTATGTAACTGTTAGGTAGGGATTGTTTGATGGTTGGGCTGAATTTCACAGCTCACAGAAAAGTTATATAGCTAATAGTTACTACCTAGATATTTAGATTTCTGTTGCATAGAAAGTGTTTCTGCAGCTTGGCTGGGAATAACTGGTGAATGCCTGTCATTGTTGGGGACTAAGAAATGTGGAAGTTGTGTCCTGAGTTCTGTTTCATTTCATGAACCTGAGGTTCTGACCTTAATTTTCTCCAACTTGCTTTTGAGAGCCCTAACAGCTATCAGATCCTACTCACAGCCATGTTCAGCATCTTTTCTCTTAAACTCACCCCAGCTTTATTTTCTTAAGTGACTTAATCAAAGGTAATTCGAGTTCACATTTTTCTATCAATGGTTGTATTTAAAGAGGCCTTATCTGATTTCCATCACCAATTACAGGCTTGCATTTCTTGTTTATATCCATCTCAAAGCTGACAAGAGCCTGGGTTGGTTTTGATAGGAAGTCAAGCCTCCATCTCCTGTCAAAAGACCCTAACACACATTTGTTCTGGTAAAATTATATCTCAGGAATGATGGTCTCTACTACAAAATGAGGATGTGGTGGCATGGGGTGGTCCCTGCCACTTTGTTTGAAAAATAAATTGTGAAACCTCACTAGTAAATATTTTCCTGGGAGCACATAGCGGGAGGGAAATTACAGTGCGCAGGAATATCGCCATTAAGAAGGGTGAAGTCAGAGGTTAACTTAACAGGAGTTGGTCTAGTGGAAAAGGTCAGAGCGGCTGGGCCTACTTAGCCCAGAGAGCCTAGATGACTTTTAACTATTTTTGGCAAGATAAACATCATATGTCCCTGCCTTTGGGAGCAAAGAACAAAGGTTGGAGACCCAGAGGGATTAACTTCTTAAAAAGAGATACAATATTTAACTTGGCTGCCTCAAAAGCCTCAGCTTCTTCTGGCTTGCTTTCCTTAGCAATGGAAATCCAAGTTTTCTTTTAAACAAATAGAGGGAGTGTGTGTGTGTGTGTGTGTGTGTGTGTGTGTGTGTGTGTGTGTGTGTGATGCCAAAATCCAAGCATTACAAACTTAACACCACAAGAAGGAAGTGACAGATTTGAAATTGAATTGTACACTCATATCTATGTGAGACATGGTGTTGGGGTTTGCACCCTGGTTGGGAATCACTTGCTTTCCCCTCCATCCACCCTCTGTGCCGCCCTGTGGGTCCCATAGCCCTCTAGACTCTTCCCCATCCATCAACCGGATGCCTGCTTTTCCCATTTGGGGCTGTACATGTCAACTGCTCACTTACTCTCGTGCATATGGCTGGAGTTCTTTGTGCTTTTCATTATATACTTTGTTTATTTCTGATATCTTTTAGTCCATACTTATTCTGGAGCTCCTTCTTCCCAGCTCTCTTCTTTTACACTGAGCTTAGATTTCATTATTTCACTTCACTGTCCCTCACTTTTACTTCACCTGGGAATGGCTCATAAGAATGTTCCCAACCCCCAAGACTTGCTAGGATGACTAAATGAGTTACACTGAGGCACAGGTCCATAGTCACAATGATTAAATACAAATGTTCAAGAGCCTAAAGATCTTTCTGTTGATTTGTAGAAAACCCATTTGGCAAAACCCAGCCTGCACTAATAATGCGAAGTAGCTATTATTAGGCTGGATCCCTCTCAGTATTAGAAAAGTTCATGTAACTGATTACAGGGGATTGCCCTCAAACTTCTTAGGGATGGTACATTCTATTTCTGTTTTAGTCTCTTAAAAACATGAAATCAAAGCATATCTCATTTCAAAGTTCCAAATAAAGCTATTTTTAACTGAGTTGCACCCAGAAAACAAACAGAAGGTCTTAGCTATCATTGCTATGCTTTGCATCCTGATAATGACTTCTGTCACAAAGTAGGTGCTCAAGAAACTCCAGTGCTGTTTCTTTAAGAATAAATTGATCACTTACAAAGCAGGCTGAGTTCTTAACACCAAATCACAAAGTCAAGTTTTTCATCCAGTAACTTGAGGTTACTGGGTGCTGGAAGAAGAGTTCCAATTCAGCAAAGTTAAGTATAGGTAGATGCATAGAGCTAGTTCATGCTCTGCTAGTACTGAAGCCAGCGTCTACACTCTGGGCCACCAGATCCTGGACTGCTAAAGTGATTTAGCACCCATCCCTTTATTTTGTCATTAAGTCTATATCTGTAACTTAAAAACATAGTCTCAGCATCAATTTCTTTAAGGTCATTCATTGATAAACAGTATCCCTTAGTATACAAACATTAAATCAGTTTTATGGGAAATGGCAGCCTATAGCAGAAGAGAAATGGTTTCTATTTTATAACAATCAAAAATAGCTTCTATGAGGTTTTCAGTGCACTTTTTAAGTGTACAAAATTATCTAATGTATCAATGACATTATTAGAGGCCTGGGATATATGCTTATGATTAATGAAATTAAACTAAGATTTCTTTTACTTAAATATTTACTCTCACCTAACTCATGAAGAATATTAGTTAGTAAATAATTATTTGGGATGTTCCAGGTAAGAAAATACTTGTGATGTTGCATACATCTGTGTGTTAGGTGAGCTGACGGTGCTAATGGTCCAGTTTTTTATGCCTCTCACTTCCCATAGGCATATGCCCACACAGTCTGAGGGTTTGGGCATATGACTTACTTCAGTCAGTGGACATTAGCAAAGCAGATAGAAATAAGGGTCTGCCACCATGACCAAGATACTACATCCAGGCTGCTGGACTAAAGGACTGGGAGAGGTATTTGAAATAAACTTAACTCGTTCACACTGGTGTCAGCTCAGACTAGCCAGCTTCTTGCTAATTCCTCCATTCTTGCAAATGCATCTGCAAACCCCATTGATAGTATCAGAGCCCAGCTAAAGAGAAGATCTGCTAAGTCAACCCAATAGACTTAGAAGAAATAGGGTTGCTGGTTTGCAGTGCCTTCTATTTGCAGAAATGACTTGAAATTTGCTCCTTTGTGTCTCATTATTCCTATCTACTGGGATAAATGAGACTGAAGTTTAGTGTGGTTATAAAATTCCTGCTAAGCCAGGTGCAGGTGGTTCAAGTTTATAATCCTAGCTGCTCAGTTAGCTGAGATCTGAGGATCGTGTTCAAAGCCAGCCTAGGCAGGAATGTCTGAGAATCTTATCTCCAAAAAACTACTCAGTAAAAGATGAAAGTGGTGCTGTGGCTCAGGTGGTAGAGTCTAGCCTTGAGCAGAGAGAGGCTCAGGGACAGTACCCAAGCCTTAAGTTCAAGGTTAGCACTCTACCACTTGAGCCATAGCGCCACTTCCAGTTTTCTGGTAATTACTGGAGATAAGAATGTCACGGACTTTCTTGCTATACCAACATCAAACACAGTGAAAACAGGGGTTATACCATGGGGGAGGGACATACAAAGCAAACATGTGCTTGCTTCTTTTTAGTTGGATACAAGTAATTATTTTCTTGTATCTAATTTTTGTGTGTATGCTGGTATGGGAGCTTGGAAATGGGTCCTAGGTGCTTTCCCTTAGCTTTTTCATTCAAGATAAAGAGAAACTTCTCTGAAGAGGAAAGAAGGATGGCCAATAGACACATGAAGAAATGCTCAACCTCCCTAGACATAAAAGAAATGCAAATCAAAACAACACTGAGATACTACTTCACCCCAGTTAGAATGGCTAAAATCAAGAACTCTAATAACAACAGATGCTGGAAGGGATGTGGCCAGAAGAGAACCCTACTGCATTGTTGGTGGGAGTGTAAACTTGTTCAACCACTTTGGAAAGCAGTATGGAGGTTCCTCAAAAGATTCCACATAGGGCTTCCCTTTGACCCAGCAATCCCACTTTTGGCATTTACCCAAATGTTTACAAACAAGACCACACTAAAGCTACCAGCACAATTATGTTTATTGCAGCATTATTTCCCTTGGTTAGATATGGAACCAACCCAGATGCCCCTCAATAGATGAATGGATCAAGAAAATGTGGTATATATACACAATGGAATTCTATGCCTCCATCAGAAAGAATGGCATTGCCCCATTTGTTAGGAAATGGAAAGACTTGGAAAAATTTATATTAAGTGAAGTAAGCCAGGCCCAAAGAAACATAGGTCCCATGGTTTCTCTTATTTGCAATATCTAGTATATGTCTGAGACAAGCAGAAATGGTCAGTTGATGTTAGGCGAAATGAACCCCAAGATAAGGACTCCAATGGTATTTCTTTCTTGCTATTGCTTCTTTCTTGCTATTGCTTCTAACATATTTATAAGATGATTTCTTTGTTGCTCTTTTATCTTTTCTAATACTGGAGATTGAGTTCAAGCCATCAGATTTGCTAGACAGGCTCTCTACCTCTTGAGCCATTATTCTAGTCCTTTTTGCACTGGTTACTTTCAAGTTATCATCACAATTTATGCCTAGGCTTCAAGCTTCCCACATTTGCTGCCCTGCATTGCTGGGGATGAGAGTCATTGATTGTAATAGAAACTAGAGAATTTTTTGTCTTGTCTGGCCTCAGACTGTGATCTCCTGATTTTTTGCCGCCAAAATAGCTAAGATTACAGGCTTGAGACAGGACAGCTAGTTCATTTGTTTTTGTTTGGTATCAGTTTCTTGTTATGTTTGATCCTTTGATTGGACCATGTTCCCTATTTCTTCTTGACCTTGTAACTCTGCATTAGAATCTGCATATTTGGATAAGGAACCATCTCTTCCTGGTTTAACACATACTGTCTTGGCATAGAGAAAGACCTTCACTCATCATCCCAGCTAAAATTCTCGAAGTTCCTTACATCTTTTTTGAGTATGTACTGTCTCTGGATTTATTCACACACACCCTGCATTAGAGGGGATTTCTAGATGCCTCTTTGGGAGTATGTGGTATTTTATGTCCTCCCATGTCTGAAGCATTGTTTATTCTCTAGAACTTCCAGAAGTCATCTAATTCTCTTCTGTTCTCATTTGTAGTGTTTGGGTTCATGTTTGTTAGTGTTCTAAAGTGGGCAAGACAGAACCCTGTTCATTGGGAAGTTTTCTGAAAAGCCAGAACATTAGTACAAGTTACATTCTTTCTTGTTCTCCTTATGAAGGAAAACTGTATTGTCCTTAGTCTGGTGATCTGAAGTAGGAGCAACTTAGCTCTTTAGTTTCACAGTGGCCTCCAAGCCCCTGGAGTGTTCTAGGTTCTATTAGTGTTTTCTGACCACCCACGTGGAAACCAGTCCCTTAGGTAGCTCCCTGAAAAGCCAGAATGATGAAAGGCAGGCTGGCTGGCTGGCTGGCTGGCTGGCTGGCTGGCTGGATGGATGGATGGATGGCTGGATGGATGGATAGATGGGTGCTCCAGGTGTTCCTTCCTCATTGAAAAAAAATACAAGTTTGAATTTTCTTCCATTTCTTCCATGCTAAGTAAGCAGAAGGATTGACAAATGTGTCAAACTTCAAATCTCCCCATTTGTTCTCAACAGTGGCCAACTGGTGCCCTTTCTTGTTATTAGTTAGCCGCAGCAACACAGAAAGCAGGTCCTTGGGAATTCCACAAAAAATCTTGTGTCTTCATTTTTCCTTTCCCCGGGAAGAAGCTGGAGCTGGGAATTCTTTCACTCTTATACATCTTTGAGACAGTAGGAGGGATTATGGGGAGTCAGTATCATGGTTTTCCTGCCAAATTCACTGGGTCTGGTTTCACCCTTGCTGAGGGTATAGGAACTACTTTACAGTTAAATAGATGGCTCACAAAGGAAATTGCCTGATGTATTATACTGACCTGAGTATTACAGTGATCAAAGAATCTAAGTCTTGTTATTTTATCATCTTGATGACATCAAGATGATGTCCCTTTGCTTTTTTTTCTTTTTTTCTTTGAGGTTTCCATCAGATTAAAAGAGAAAAGTGTCCTCAAGAAAATAAAAACTTAGAAACAGGAACAGAAATAAAGACAAGAAAAGAACGGAATGGGAAAAATCAGGTATGTTTCTCTCCTTTTTCAGGCCATAGAATTTTTTCAAACTATGTAATTTTACTCATCAACATGTTAAAAAAACAATGTATTACTTTTAAATTATAGAATCAACCAATGCCTATGTAAATATCATAATGATTTTCAATACTGAATTTTTAAAGCCTCATTAGTCACAAAACTACCAATTTGCAATCATATTTCACATTCATGTTGTCCATATGTTACAATAAACATAGCTTCCATTTGTGTTCAATAAATGTTTGATAAATGAATGCAGCATTCCATTATTCTTTAGAAGACACAGGAAGAAACAAGTTTCTTTTTCTCTCATTTCATTGATGTTTTATAGAATGTACCAGTTACCAAACTTAACAAGATCACTCCATTGTAAAGTTGAAACAAAAACTAAATTTCCACTAATAGAAACTTCACCTAATTCTGGGCTTAAAGCTGCACTATTTAAATTATATCTAATGGATATATGTATAAAATTATAGTTTTAAATTACTAAAACTTTAAGAGTATATTTTGAATGTACATATATATACAAATGTATGTAATATGCAGGAATGATAAAGGTATCAAAATATATATTGAATACATATATTGAATATATAATAACATGGCTTTAGGATATGTAAATACAAAGACTATTCTTTTACTCTCTCTCTCTCTCTCTCTATATATATATATGTATATATATGAGTTTTAGTAAAGGTTTATTTTAATAAAACAGGGTTAAAGTAGGGAGAAAGAGAAACATTTCCTGCTTCTTATGTAGGAAATGGGAATTAAAGTCTCCTACTCAATATTTTTGTATTAAATTTTATAACAAAAATTACCCACTTAATACCTGTAAAAATTAAAATAATTATTCAACATCAGAAGAATCTAAGCCAGGAGCAGTGTCTTATGGTCTGTAATCATAGCTGCTCAAGAAACTAAAATCTGAGGATAGCCATTCAAAGCAAACTTGAGAAAGAAAGTCCATTTGACTTTCTAATGATTATTATATTTAATTAACCACCAAAAATAAATAAAAACAAACTAACAAAAAACCCTGAAGTGAAGATGTGGCTCAAGTTGTAGAGAACTAGCCTTGAGTGAAAAAACTAAGGGACAGTGCCCAGGCCCAGTACCCCACATAAATAATTTTAAAAATTAAAACATTCTAACATACACTCTCCTATATTTTTATTCAGTTATAGCATATTGGTGTTCATTTGTGGAAAAAAATATATCTTGGTTATTCTAACTATAGGTAGAATTTAAGAACTGGTGAGAAATACTCTAGAGTTAAAATTTTAACCTGTGAGGTCACTGGCTGAGTACATAATAAATTATATGATATATACATAAATATATAAACATAATACTATAGACATCGTGACTCACGATCATGCTTCCTGCTTTGATATCTGTGTGTCCACCTTTCCTCCTCACATTTGAGGCTTCCTTTTCTACTCTGTTTAAACGGGTGACTAGGTTCTCTGATATTCAAGCAGTCTATCACAGTGAAAAACCTTGGCAATTATTAGTCTTCCATGTTTATCTTTTGTTTATAATGTTTCTTCTATGCCAGTTGATCTCTAATTTAAGTGTTCCAGGTCTGAGAGTTGGAACAGAGCCATTTCTAATCTCTGTGTCACTTATCGGGCCCCAAATAATTCAAAATTGCAAACTGAAGAAATATTTGCTTAAAAATCTTATGCTAGATGTTTCAAAGACCCTTAGAAAAGTATCTTATGGCAAAGGGGGCCCCTGCTGGAGTAGCAGGGGATGTTCGCATCTAAGTTTCCTTTGAAAATTATATTGGTTTGAGTTTAATGTAGGAAATGTTTTTGGTATAAGCATTAGACAACAACCAAGTTTCTTTATGATAAAATATGATACAAAATGATTTTATGCAAACCAGAATTTAAGGCTAGTACAACTCTTCAGCTTGATTGCTCATGAGATAATATTTCAAGCTTCCAATCATTCCATTTTAAAATACCTCAAGTTTACAATGATGAATCTAAATGCACTAACAAATCCTCTCCATTCAACTCTGATTCTTGAAATGGCATCTGCCTTTGAGCTATAAAAATAACAGATGATTTTTGATAGCTTATCAGTTAACAGACTGCTTAGTTAGGATAGCACATTTTTATGCTAATGTCAGCAGAGAGGGAGAAAGAAAAAGAAAAGTAAAAATACAGAGAATAACATGATGCAGAGAGAGAGAGAGTCAAAGGCTCTTTTTGCTGAGATAATTAGGAATTTTCTTTTCCAGGCTTTTTTCATGGCAAGGTAGGAACTTAAGTGACTTGGATTTGTTGAAACTTAAAATAGATTCAGGAGTAGGTGAGGGAAATAGTAGAATGTGATTTCATGTTTAAATTATGCTCTATACTGAGCACAAAATACATGAAGAGTCCTGTTGGAGTGCCAGTAAGCTCAGAAGGAAGATACATTTCTTGAAATAATGTGAGGTTGTATCTCACCTGAATTGCAATATGAATTAATTCCAGGAATTCAGGCCTGGTCAGTTGAAAATATTTTGGAAATACTAACACGATGGCATTCTATTAACACAGAAGTGAGATCATTACTAGAAGTTTCTAAGTACGTGAGAATAAATCATAGAGATTCACAATGTTAGAGTTGGAAATAGTCGACATTTATGTTGATCTATCACTCAAAGAATATCTTCTCTTTATTATTATCATACCATTATTAGTAATAATATGACCTTAATAGTTATTAAATATTATATTTCAGACTTTACTAAATGTTATTCAATGTGGGATAAAAGAGTTTTAATGGGAGAAACTAGGAGTTTTAATGAAGCTGAGCACCAGTGGCTCACTTCTAGAATCCAAGATACTCAGGAGACTGAGATTTAAGGATCACAGTTCAGAGCCAGCCCAGGCAGACAAATACAAGAGACTCTTATCTCTGATTTATAAGAAAGAGACAGAAGTGGAGGCTTGGCTCCCCTTCTGTGAAGATAGAGCACCAGCCAGAAACAAGAAAACCAAATAAGAGCCCAGTACAGACTACACACACACACACACACACACACACACACACACACACATAGTACACACATACACACATAAATATTTATGTTCATATGTGTACAGACATTATACATATATGCATATATTGATATATACATATATTTCTCAATAATACATTTATATAGGAATTTATGAGAGCAGTGAATTTTACTTGAATAAAGAAGAATAATTAAGATAAAATTCACTAAGTAGATAAAGAAGAAATAGTAGATAGAAAAATACCTTAAAAAAAAAAAGTGCAGCCGGGCACCACTGGCTCACGCCTGTAATTCTAGCTACTCAGGAGGCTAAGATTTGAGGATCACGGTTCAAAACCAGCTGGGCAGGAAAGTCCATGAGACTCTTATCTCCAATAAACCACTCAAAAACTGGAAGTGGTGCTGTGTCTCAAGCGGTAGAGCGCTCACCTTGCAAGGACAGCACCCAAGCACAGAGTTCAAGACCCATGACTGACCAAAAAAAAAAAAAAAAGAAAAGAAAAAAAGTACATAGACCTTCATAGACTTCTAGTATTCTAATAGGAAGAAAATACAATATATTTAGAGGCTGTTTATTTTTAATCCTTGTATGCATGCTAGTGGAAACGGCTATTCCTATCAAGATTCAGTCTGTTGAACAGAGCTCAATTTCCATTCAAAAAATAATATCATTGTTTTTGAGGGATGAATTGATGTTATTGGTGGTAGTCGATATTCTACAAGCAAGAAATTCAAGGAAGGAGCACCTTGCCTGAATTTATAGTTGTCTTAATATATTGTCCACATATAAGGTGGAATAATGGATTAAACTTAGCCACTGGGTCAGAAAATAAAGATAACGAGGCAAGAGATTTTCCGTACATAATCCCTGCCAATTTAAGTGATGAAAGATCAGAATCATGCGTTTTGAGAAGGTGACTGGAGACTTGTGTTCCATTAGTTGAGAAGAGGAAGAGATGGGTTTGAGAGGCTCAGGTAGGTACAGATTATAACTAGTAAATTGTTAGAAACATGATTGCCTAGTAGAGACCACAAAGGATTAGGGTCATTGTCTTCCTCAACCCAAATTCCTAAGAGAGCCACACTTCCTCAAGTATGAAATGTTTCTCCCAGTGCATAGGAGTGAAGTTAATTCAATACATAGAATGGAGAGTTATTGCAATAAGGCATCATTCTCTATATGAACCTTGGCTGAATTGAGTTTACCCACAGAGAAGAGGAAAGAACTAAGAACTGTTTGTGTTCTTCTGTATTTCAGGGTTAAGGAAAGAGGAGCCATTGAAAGAACCCAAGAAAAAAAGCATCCCAAAAGATTGGATAAAATTTTGAAGTGTGGATTTCTCAAATGTATTTGTAAAAAAATATCAAAGAAAGAAAATGTTTTGAGGTTAAAGAAGTTAGTTGTAACAAAGTTATAAGGTCATAACTAGAACATTAAGTACTAAAAATAGATGTGACATCTAAGGTCAAAGACCTTTTAGTGGATTCAAGAAGTAAAAAAGTATCATTGATATCACAACCAACAGTCAATGGCATGGTTACTTTAGGAAACTGATGTGAATAATTTAATATGAAGCAAAAGTTATATAAAAAGACAGGTTTGGGTTCATATGTAGGGCAAATTTTCTGCAATAGCAAATTTGTTTATTTTTGTATGGCTTGTGTGAAATCTGAAATCTATCACTATTTAAAATGAGTTCACCCCGAATTGATGGTCTGGGGCTAGTCTTCCCATTTTTAGGTAAGCTATGGTATTAAAGGTGATTTTTTACTCAGAGAAACTAGATTACGTCCTCTGGCTTTCCCTCACTCAGCACTTACTGAAGTGTCACAGAAATAGGTGCAGAAATATCCATGACACATTCTTTTAAATAATATATGACTATCTCCTGTTTGCTCTGAGTTCTTATCTCTTCCTTTCTGACCATCTTCAGGACTACCAACAAGTTGTTGATCTTATTAACATGGTATCTCTTCACCCAGCATTTAGTTCAAATTTCTCTGACCATGTCCCATTTTTATTTAGAAAGGGAGGGGGTAACAATGTTCAAGGAGAGATATGCTCATTACCTTATTTATGTAACTATAACACCTTTGATGTCACCTTCACAGTAAAACAGGATTAAATTTTTGAAAAAGAAAGTATTCTCTGTGATCAGTAAAAGCTATGTAACTGTGTAGAAGTATATGGTATCAATTCATTTGAGCTTATGAAGGAAATAAAAAATAATAATTAAGATACTGGAAAACAAAACTTTAATTCTTAGGACATATTGAACAATTCATTTTAGTGACTAATTGCAATACTTATTATGTTCTATGGACACTTGAAATAATCTGACCTTGTACATGCTCATCGATAGATGAACTACACAGCAAGAACTTAAGTACTTGGCCAGTTTACAACGTCATTAGAGACAGCCTGAAAAACCTGAAGACAGGTGCATCTGACTCCACCCAGTATCTTATCATAGTAGAGAAATGAAAACCAAGGCCTCGTAGGGTGAATTATGCACATATATCAATTAATCACCAAGGTAGTGAGTTTTCTAATTAATAGACCAGATCTCTATTGTATCTACTTCTTCCTGAGGCCATAGTTTTTAAATTTGTTCAACTTGGGCTGGGAAGTGAATAGATTCAATAGTGTTCATAAGAATAAAGATGTAAAATGCTTCTGAAAATCTGACAAAGTATAAAGTATTTGTGGAACTCTAATGCTTTATTAATGCTGATAAAGTTCACTGAAGCAGATTTGGCTAATATTTTATAAACTCCCAAAATGGTATCTCTTTAAAAGCTCTCTCTTGAAGAGTGCTTTACATCCTCTTGTGTTGGGACTTTTATTATCTTAAAAAGGCCTGCCAAGGCATGGAAATATTGTGAATCTTGTTAGAAACTGTGCAGACATTTCCTAGATCTCCAAAATCCTTTATTATGGTGAGGGAGAGGGCAGAGGGTGAAGAGAGAAACAACTACCAATTTAGAAAGAGCATTTCATGATTTATCAAGATGTCATTTTTTCCTCTTTTTGTTCTCGTTTCCATTTCTCTCCTCTCCCTTGTTAATATACAAAACGTTATCAGATCCTAGAAGAGTTACTGGCTCATTGTAAACCTTGAAAAAATTTTTGCTGAATGACAAATAATGGAGGATGGATATTGCTAAGAAAAAAAATGTGGCTCTCACAGTTCCCTCACAGAAAAGTACAATAAGACATCCTATGACTATAGTAAAAACATTGAGTAAGTGGTCACAATTTTTGACTTGTAGGTTCATCCTTGCCAAATAATTTAGTCAGAAAGAATGATGTCTGTAATGTTAGCTACTCAAGATGTTGATATGTAGAAGATACTCATTTGAAGTTAAGCCCGGAAGAAAAATCCAGGAGACTCTATCGCCAAAAGATCCAGCAAAGAGCAGGGCTGAAGGAATGATTCAAGTGGTAGAGCACCAGCAAAGCAAGTCAGCTGAGCAAATATTGGGCCCTGAGTTTAAACTTTGGTACTAGCCAAATGTTTTTAAAAGATGAGAATATCAATGCCTTTGTGCTGTCACTCAGAAAGAATGGCGTACAACTTCATCACGTCGGGAATAGATGCAGGGAGATCTGTCATGGAGCCCTGAAAGGAAGCTATAAAATGAGCGTGAATGAGCTTCTGATCATGTCTGTGTGACGCCATCTGGTATACCCTATCTTCTGATAAATGGATGCTCAGATTTACTTTCTGAAGCTATCAAAATGTGGCATGGCAAAGGACTTTCTGGATTATTGATGCTGCTGCATCCTAGCTTCAGTGTTCCTAGATCAGGGAAGAGTGGTGAGAAAGGTGTGCTTCCTCAGTCCACAGCACCTCTTTTACATAGAATGTAGGGTTTGTGTTTCCATGGGTCACTGTCAAATTAGTTCTCAAGGACAGCAGGTCTCTACAAAGACGAGAGAATTCAGTGATCATTAAGTCCAGATGGGCTCAACCAATTTAGGCGGTGCCGTGGTCCACATATCCATGTTCTCACTGCAAATGATCTGTGATGTCTTCCGAAATCAGTCTTTGATTTTTTTCCGGGGAGAGGGCGCATCATGTGGCTAAGAATCAGTTGTCTAGCTAGTTTCTTTAGCTAGTGGGAAGGCAATAATCATATTCTGTTTAGGGTTACTTAACGTTTAACAGTGGATATACTTCCACTGTCTTTGTCTTGTCAGTCTTACTAAATAGAAAACAAATTTCACAAACTCTGAAAGAATTACAATAAGATATTCAATGAATGTAACACTATACACACGCTCATCATGATTACATGACCATGTATTCATTCAGCAATTACTTGGCAATTTCCATATTTTCATGATTTGTCCTGAACTAGAATTTTAAAAACAATTATGACACTACCACAATATTCTATGACCCTATGATCAAAAATAAACACAAAACTTTTCTTCTAAAACAAAAAATCCTTGCCTGCATTGGTGGCTCACAATGTAATCCTAGCTACTCAGGAGGCTGAGATCTGAGGATCATGGTTCAAAGCCAGACTGGGCAGGAAACTCAGTGAGACTCTTAGCTCCAATAAACGACTCAGAAAACCACAAGTAGTACTGTGGCTCAAATGGTAGAGTGCTAGCCTTGAGCTGAAGAGCTGAAGGACAGCACCCATGCCCAGAGTTCAAGCCCCACAACCAACAAAAAAAAAAAAAAAAAAAGAAAAGAAAAGAAAAGAAAAAAAGCCACCAAGTACTGGTGGCTCACACCTATAATCCTAGCTACGCAAGAGGCTGAGATCTGAGGCCTGGGCAGAAAAGTCCCGATGAGACTCTTATTTCCAATTAGCCACTCAAAAATTGAAGTGGTGCTGTGGCTCAAGTAGTAGAACACTAGTCTTGAGTACATAGAGACTCAGGAACAGCGCCCAGGTCCTGAGTTCAGCGAACACACACACACACACACACACACAATCCTCACAAATGATTGTTGCTTCTGTTCAGTTGGGACAATTTATTCTTTTTACTTATGTAAATTGTGTTTAATATTTTAATATCTGAATTGGAAAACCTTGGAATTAAATTTAAAATTCTCATCACAATATTCCTCTACTAGTTTTCTTTTCCCTCACACTTAGGAGAAACAGTCCATAGATGAAAATTCTCTAAATATGTCCTTTATAGATATTTCTGTTCCCTCACAGTTGTTAAGTTCACATCTAATTATTTCAACTCAAGTTCTTGAATTTAAGCATTAAATTCAATCTTAAAAAAAAGAAGCATCAGTAAGTAAAGGAATAGCTGGATTTCTGTGGTAAGGTCTATATGATCATCTGAGCAGGAGACCTGGTTAAATATTGTATCTAAATTATATTAATATTCCTCATTTCCCCTATAACAAAGCTGTCTACCTGTATGAAATCCGATGAGAGGGAAGCTATGTCTCCTTTCTCCTATAACTGGTTGTTTTTCATCTCTGGATATCTCTACCATGGTTTGAATCACTTAAGTATATGTATTCTTACAATAAGTTGTTCAAAGATTCCTGCAAAATAGGCTGAATGCTGTGGCTACTTTCCAAGTATAGAGTGTAAGGAAAGCAGTCTGAAGATAGTCTCAGTGCTAAAGGCAGTACATAGGGAGAAAATGAGTATAATAATAATAATTAAAAAAAAACAGAGAAAGAGCCAAGTGCCAGTGGCTGATGCCTGTAAACCTAGCTACTCAGGAGGCTGAGGTCTGAGGATCGAGGCTCAAAGCCAGCCCAGGCAGTAAAGTCTCTGAGACTCCTATCTTCAATTAAATAGCAAAAAAGCTGGAAGTGGAGCTGTGGCTCAAGTAGTAGTGTTAGCCTTGAGCAAAAATGCTCAGGGACCTCACCCAAACCCCAGGACTAGCACAAAAAAAATTTTTTTAAGTAGAGATATCAAAAAGATCACAAAATCCATCTAAATTACTTCAAATTTAACAGAAAACAAATATATTTTAATACAAATGATAATGGGCACTGAAAATGCTAATGTCAAAGAAGGTATTTGTTGACCCTAACCTTGAAAAACAAAACAGGTATGGTTTTACCTCAACTGTTTTATTTTCATTAATCTAAAGCAATTGACCAAAAGTTGATGACAGAAATACAATTTTTTAAATACGTTATTTATTGTAAAAAATACTGTACAGAGGGGTTACAGTTACAGGAGTAAGGTAATGAGTACATTTTCTATTGAGCATTGTTACCTCCTCCTTTGTTTTCCCCCTACCATTCCTTCCCTCCCACCTCCCCAACTCCTCCTTTCCTTCCCCCCACAAGTTGTGAAGTTTGTAGAAATACAATTTTGATTCATGATTTAGACTAAATCAAAACTTTTCCATGAAATCATCAAACTACAATTCGGTCTAATTAAAAGGTTATATTTGAAACTTCTCTAATGTGTAAGGTTTGAATGAAGATCATTTGGGCTTATAGATCAAGTTTATAAGTTTCATACTAAAAGTCATTAGTAGGTCCATGATAAAACAGTAATTTGGACCTCAAATATTTTCTAGCATTAAAGAATCACAAAGAGGGGGCAGAGAAGATGGCTCAGTGGTAGAGTGCTTGCCTTGAATGCATAAGGCCCTGGGTTCGATTCCTCAGCACCACATAAGCAGAAAAAGCCAGAAGTGGTGCTTTGGCTCAAGTGGTAGAGCACTAGCCTTGAGCTGAAGAGCTGAGGGACAGCGCCCAGGCCTAGAGTACAGGCCCCACAACCGACAAAAAAAAAAAAAAAAGAATCACAAAGAGCCGGGTGCCAATGACACACCTGTAATCCTAGCTGAGATTTGAAGATTGTGGCTTGAAGACAACCCTGGGCAGGAAAGTTCATGCAACGCTTATCTCTAATTAATCATCAAAAAGCCAGAAGTGGAGCTGTAGCTCAAGTGGTAGAATGCTAGCCTTGAGCAAAAATATTTCAGGGACAGCTCCCAAGCCTGGAATTTAAGCCCCAAGACTAGCACACACACACACACACACACACACACACACACACGCACGCACACAATATGTCACACAGAATCACATACACTCAACATATACAATTACAATGCTAACTGGGCTTGCTCCCTAGGGAAAAAAATAACTAAATGTAAATGAATCACTTGACTGATTGACTCAAACCCTGGTAACTTGCAAAATGAAAGATAGATTTCTGAGTTTTATTTTGAAATATATTTGGTGCACAAAAGGTAACAATATATAAATAAAATCACCCTGTATAAAATGCAGGCAAATATTATTCCTGCATAGCTAAAACTTAGGATATGATGATGCCATGTATCCATTAATGAACTGTAAGAATAAATTCTCACCTTCAATGCATCATTCATATTGCCTTTACAAATCAGGTGACAAAAGGCTGACTTTATCATAATATGATCTATCAGGAAAAACTCTGGTACTTCTCCAACTTTCAAAGTTCATCAACCACAACCAAACTTAGATGTGTGGCCAACAAATATTCCATAACTAGCTAAGATGCACCTTTAAATACTGGGTCCTCGGTTCCATGTTCACAGCCACTGCCTAAGGAAAAGTAAGCAGCTACAGAGTAAAGTGAATGTGGTTCTTAAATGGAATGTGTTACTCCTTCCCACTCAGCTGAATGAACTGTTAAAAGACCAAGAAGGCTGTCATAGAGATATCACAGGAAATAAAGAACTCCAAGCCAAGGGTGTGTCCAACAGGGCTGGCATGGAATGACAGACCGCCCTCCCCACATGGAAAAGCTCGTTACCCATCTGAGATATCACATAACGGTGGCAGCGCTCCAGAGACAGAATGAGCTCCACCTGTTTGCAATGTGTTTAGCTATTAATATTTATGTAGTAATTCAAGGGAGTAAAAAAATGACAAAATGAACCAAGTTGTATCACTGTTGGTGCTTTCAACCACGATTTCTCAAGGGGGGGGGCGTGGTGGAAAGTAACAGCATGAATCTGTCCTTCACTGTAGAAAGAAATCGTATGACATCCTCAGGAAGCCAAGGATTGTTGGAGAGGAGAAGACAGTAGCCATGGCCTTGGCATGCTCAGAATGCTTACTCTGCCATGACTTAATAAGAAATTTCACTGTTTGTAGTTGAGCTTCTCACTCATGGAAAGGCCATAGAAACCAGAAAAAATATGTTCTCAAGTCCTGCTAACATAAGTAAGCCATATAATTAAATTTAGCAGAGACAAAAATGGCACAAATCCTCACCTCTCGTCTGAAATACAATTATAAAGATCCTTGTCACCATCAATGTCTCCAAAGATATTTTGGTAAGGACCATTCTCTCTGATGGCAGCTGAAAAGGTGGGCGCCATTTTGTGAACATATATTGTTTTTATGTTTGTGATGTTGTGTTACATTCATGTAGCTAAACTTTCCTTGAATTTATGGTTTTGGTCTCTTTTGTATCTTTATGAAATGAATGGCATGTTTGTGATGTTTACCTATTTTTTTTTGACATGGCCTCTTTCAAGATTAATCCCATGGTGTGGCATAATCCCAAAACTCAAGACAGTATCAAAGGATATCCAACCTCTAGATCTCATTGCTTCAGGCACTCAGGCTGATAAGATGAAGTACATGTGAGCATGTGAGTCAGACGAAGCTGAAATCTACTCGGGAGCTTCTTCACTTTGGCTATTGATCTCCAAATTGACTTCATAACATGTATTGAACTTCTTGAATGATGATAGTATTAGTGAGTTGTGAGAACAGAGGTACAGTTAAAGTACCTAGAAAAATGTTTCAATTTCTATCTAGCATGTCCTGAGCTAAATTTTATCCTGATGTTAATAATAGAATGTGGATAGGATATAGGGCTGGACCACAGTACACCTAGAACTAGCTGAAATTTATTTTTTAATTTCTGCCATAGAACTTCCCAGGAGGCCAACTGATTGTTAATAGGGATTTAGATCAGTACCTGGCACATAGCAAATGTATGTGTGCACACACATGTGTGTATACAATACGTATAACATACTCCAATTGTTGGAATATATATATATGTGGCATATATATGTATATATATGGGTATATATGTATATATATGCCATATATATTATCTGCAGAAAATGCTATATGTTATGTATATATTTTAAAGAACAATTTCAGAACTTGGTATATGGTTCAAGTGAACCATATACTTTGAATCATAAGCTGTGGATGTTTTAACCTACCTTAATAGAACACTGAGAGGATGTGCCTTAAGTTAGTCCCTTTCAAAAAAACTCAGATGAAAATACCTTTGGACCCAGTCCCTATGGGACCTATGAAATGGTGTTGGCTTTGTCCTCAAGTTACTCTCAACCCACATTAGTACTGCAAGTAAGCCTTAAATTATTCAAAGCATCTTTGTGATAATTGGTTCCCAGGGAGTCTTTTGCCCACCACATGGCCCATAGACCACAAAACTACCAATGCTCAATAATGTTATATTAGCCAAACCTGAATGATTCATTCTACAGTGGAGTATTAATAGTTTAATCCTAGAATAGCTCCATGTAGACCATTCTAACTTTCCCTTCAAAAGTGAAGTTGTGAAGAACTTGTCAGTAAGAACTATAGTAGGCTGAAAATTATTCTCCCTCCCCCTAGAGTTATCAGGTCTTGATCTGTCTATGTTGTTATATAGCAATGTCTGTGGACATGTGATTAAGTAAAAGATCATGAGTTGGGAATAGTATACTGGATATCTGGATGGGATCTTAATATCATCATCAGTGGCCTTGTAATACTGAGACAAAAGCAAGACAGATCCATATAGAAGAAGGTGATGTACAGACAGGCAGAGAATGTGACAATGTGCCACAACAACAAGGAAATGCCAGCAGCCACCAGATGCTGGAAGAAGCCAAGAGTGAGTTCTCTCTCAGGGGTTCTGAAGCAAGTGCAGCCCTGCCAGACTGTGATTTGATCCTGGGATGCTTATTTCTTGGTCCTGTCATTATAATTTTCTGGCATCCAGATTTGTGAGAGAAAATATTGCTGCAGATTGAAGTCACCAAATTTATGATAACTTAGCACTTTAGTGAAGGGAAACTAATATAAATACTAATGCATCGTCTTATCTCAATTAACAACACAACAACATCTTTTTTCATATTGGTGCTGATAATCAGATTTTAAAGTGCTACCCTAAGTCATATTGAAATGTTTTTTTGCAAACTAACTTTTTTCCTACAATTAATTTACATTATTATTTTTATTTTTGTTATTCTTATTTTTATTATTGGTGGTGTAAAGAGGGATTACAATTACATGAGTCAGGGAATGACTACATCAACTTTCATATAGTGTCTTCTGTTCCTTCATTCTCTCCCAATCCCACCTTCCCATCTCCACCCATGAGTTGTGTTGGTCACTTTCATCAGTCCAGTGAGCTCCACACTTTTCCACCCTTTTTCCCTCAAGTACTGTACACTGTCTCCACCCTCCCAAAGACATACACATGAATACACCATATATAAAGAAGAGCAATTCCTCAAAAAATAGAAATTTTAAGAAAACCAATATAAAAAAGAGATATCTTATTTCCATATCTTGGACTTCATTTCAATATATATATTATTTTATATTAACTATAAAGAGGCAAGTAGGCATTGTGCCTTTTGGTCTCAGTGTGTATGAATATCTAGAATCCTGTATAATTGATCATATCTCAGTGTATTTTAGATCTAATTAACAACATATTATTGGATTGAAATTGGAAAGAGGTTTCTAAGGAAGTGAAAGTGAAAGTGACTTTAACCAGTTTTGTAAAACATGTAAGCCTCTTAGCTATTACATAGCTCCTGAAAGTAAATACTTCCTAAACTTCTGCTGTAGACCAGACAAGCATCATAGAGTCTCTCCCTTGCATCAGATCCTTCCAGAAAAATCCTGGTGATCAATTTTCCAGTTCTTGGGCTTGTATTTTTCACAGTATCCTCTAATAGCATCTCATGTCATGACCCTCTGCTATTTGGACCATGGGAGCTCCCATTCTCATTACTTATCACTGTTTTCCATTATGACTGTCTCTTCCTAATATTTTCCATTCCTGCGACCAATTTCCCACTCATAACCCAGAGCTTTTCAATTTAACTACTTCCTCCTCTGCAGCACTTTTTTTCCTCCCTTCTGTGGTTTCTAGGCTACATATATCCCCATACCTTCTGCTCCATAAAACCATATATGTGTATATATATATATATATATATATATATATATGTGTGTGTGTGTGTGTGTGTGTACATAGTTATAGTTTTTATAGATTATATTTTAAATTTTATATAAATATTTAATACATTGTATTATATGTTATATAAAAACATAAAAAGATGTCTCTTCTATTGTGATTGTTATTTAAATTATTATAATTATGAATATATTTTCTTGATAAACTACAAGATCAATGATGATAGAAATTATATCTATTTTACTGATTGTTTCCTCCTTCAGGCCTACCATTAAGTGTGATGGGCTCTTCAAGTGTTAAATAATTGTTGGTAAATAGATAATTGGAAGAGTTGGATAGATGAAAATATCTGTTAGACTGGAGAAACCCTTGAGTGTGTTTTATTTCTTTTTTCAAAATACACTTAAGTTATTTCAAATTACTATGTGTTTATTTTAATCCTGGGGACATAAGGTTAACCCTGAAAAAATATTTTGATACTAAAATAAAGATCCTATTTGTCACATCTAAAATCAATCTTATTCTATCAGCTTAATGCTTTAGGCTTGTTATGTATGCCAAGTATACAGATAACAATATGGCCTCACCCACCAATGAATGTTTCATTATGAGTCCACCAAAAGAGGAGGGGTATTGAATATGACAACTACCTAAGATCTGTCTTTACCTGTTTAAGACAACATTTCTGAGATGGTGGTAGTGGGTGGTGTCTTCCAGTTTATCTTCAGAAACTTTTGGAAACCTGTAACAGAGAAGCTTAGGTTACTCACATAACATTCTTGTGCCCTGCATTTCATATGTTAACCCATTTTAGAGTTGATGCCAACTTGAGAGTGTTCAAATTTTTCTCTCATAAAATGTCAACTCTTTGGATCTTTGGAAGTAGTTAGTGACCATAATTCATTTCTAGTAGAAAAAGCTGTATACAACAGCCAGTTGTCTTAGCAATAAGTAAAATGATTTGCTTTCTCAAGTTGGCTTTGAAAAATGTATCTGCTGCCAGAAGGCCTCTGGGCATGTGTATGAAACATCGAAAACAGATACAATACACAAGAAAAGGAACTAGCTTCCCAGAGCTGGTTCCCCATGAAGTAGCCAAGTAAGTTCAACCAACAAAACTGAGAAAGCCATGGGAACATCACTCTTCTCTATAAATAACTCTTCTCCAGGAAAGTTGAGATATATGAAGGAGGAGGAAAGTTGTGTTTTTTTTTAAATCAAAATCAGTATTTCAATTTTTAAGCATTTACTATTTTAAGCATTCTATGAATTAAGATTTAAAAAATCAAAATCAGTATTATATTTTTTAAGCATTTACTATTTTAAGCATGGATTTTTTTTTGTTTCTGTAAAATACTGCATCTGAGAAATACTACAATTTATTTTTGAGGATCTCCAAAGAGTAAAAACATTCCAGCTCTCAGAAAAGTTGAGATGCTTATTAATTTAACATTTAACTGCAATTTCAAAATCTCTAACTTGCTTGTTTTATTATACAAATATATTCTTATTTACTCTCTTACAGGAAAATCTAGAATTCATATTTAATGTGCTGATTAATGAGCATAAACAATGCTTTTAAGATTTTTTTTAACCTGTGTATAATCAAGCCATCTAGTTACCAGAAACAGCAAATGTCACATATTTCAATGGTCTCTCTGGGACTTTTAATCTGTTTGCTTTTATAAAGAAGGTGATTTTATTTTTACATTAAGGAAACATTAACATCATTAAATGGGCTCCCACTTTATGATAACTGCAAATGTCACATTGATCCAGAAAGATAAGAAAATGTGCTCGTCTTTGGAACAAATATCCAAGGCATGAGCAGGCAACCCACACTATTTGCATTAAAAAACAAATTGTATAAATGCAGAAGATTGATGTACCATCTGTTCATGTCCTTCACTTTCCTGGCTCTTCTGTGTTGAGATATTTTTATGGAATAGTTACGTTTATTATTTTGAAAATGAGCCACAGGTTAAAAAAGTTTACG
This sequence comes from Dipodomys ordii, assembly GCF_000151885.1. Taxonomy (NCBI): domain Eukaryota; kingdom Metazoa; phylum Chordata; class Mammalia; order Rodentia; family Heteromyidae; genus Dipodomys; species Dipodomys ordii. Next base: position 35,973,338 of record NW_012267217.1, on the reverse strand, counting down.
ATGGGTAATATAACTGAAAGCTACTTGCTTGCTGTATTCCAGGTATTAAAGCTTGCATTATGTTGCATTTCATGATAGTAAATGTATCACCATACTACTTATGTTGTCTGATGTTTAGATGAGAATAAAATGTACACAAAACTACAATGTAGGATGTTTAGGATCAAATCCAAAATAGCTCACTAAGATGCCTCTTGGCAAAGAGAAGAAAAAGGTCCTTTAAAGATTAATGACGTCAAAAGCCAGTGGCAATAGATATCCACTCCCTGTGCCCCTAAAGGAAACAGAGTAAAACAAAGAACATAAATTCCTTTTGGGAGGGATTATAAAAGTTACTAAAGTACCATTTTATTCTTACAATTTGTCATATAAACATATCAGAAAATCTAGTAACTTCAATTTAATTTTCCCTCTGCCGTCTTTCATGCCTAACATATTTGCTTTCTTTCTGAAGTTGAAAAAATTAGTCTCACAACCAGAATTATCTACATAAAGTTTAAGGTTCCATTGTGAATGTGTTACATTTAGTTGATAACTGGGTCAAGTTCGGTTTCCTCAATATCTTATTTTAAAAACTATCTTTAAGTAGTTGTACAAAAGAGTTGCCATTTAACAATGAAGGTTTTTGTGTATGTTCTTTCTAAAAGCAGTTGTAATTGTTTAGAATGAAGCTTTACCATAATAATCGCCCCCTGGTGGCAACTGTCTTGGACTCTTGAGGCCAACATTTTTTCTACAGCCCCTTTCCTAATTATGCAATTCTTTGGCTGAGAAAGTTGCATAATTGTGTGATGTGTATATTAATTCCATTTTATGCATTTGAGCATGTGAGTGATTACTGAGATTGCTACCCCATCAAACTCTGACTATATGCTTTTGTCATTCTTCATTTTTCATTAAAGGGTGACTTTTTTAATTTAAATTTTATTGTAAAGGTGATGTACAGAGGGGTTACAGTTACATAAGTAAGTTAATGACTACATTTCTTTTTGAACTGTGTTATCCCCTATGAAGAAGACAAGGAGGAAGAAGGAGAAGGGGAAGAAGGAGAAGGAGAGGAAGGGGAAGGGGAAGAGAAAGGGTGGTAGAGGAGAAGGAAGAGGAAGAGGTGGAGGACTTTCCTTGAAATTGGACCAATTTTTGAATAAATTTTAATACAAAAATCAAAAGCTTAGCAGAATCTTGTATCATTTACTCTTCCCATATATTTCTCAAGATACTTGTTTTTCTTCATGGGAGTTTGCTGTATTTGGTAAAGATAAACACTGACTATTTTTCATTTTATTGTTTGTTCACAGAAGCTGTGAAAAAAAATCTGCACTGGAATAACTGCTATTCTAACAAGAACAAATATCTCTTGTGTATTTTTATTCAACAGGTATAATGATTTTGTCTTTTTGAAAATTCCCTATTTTGATCTTTTTTCCCCCACATTATGCAAAAAAAAAAAATACGTGCAAAGATGTGACCTTATCTGCTGAAGAATTCAGGCTCTATCACTTAGTTCACCTAGGCTTGGGAGGATCACCCACTCCTGGATGCCCCTTTCACTCATCCAGATGATAAACAATCAAAGAGAATTTCTTAAGGAAGGAAAACAGTGAAGGAAATACACAGAAGAGGAGGAGTAGAGTGCTGATAGTAGAAAGGAACTCTAAATATAGAAAATGGTAGTACAGAATTCTTGGAGACTACAATAGCAAAGACATAAGCTTTCTTGTTATCAAAATTAGAAAGTAATGAAGAAATGTCCACATAGTCAAATTTGTGTTAAAATGAGAAAATGAAGCTAATCACATTTTTTAATGTTAAACTTAAAATCATTCTTTAAATCCTGTTTACCTCTGTTGCAACTTCCTAGAATTGTTTGTCATTTAACCCTACACAATAAATTGGTCTGTCCAATGACTTCCAGACTACAAGGATAAAGATGGAGATCAAGTTGGAAATGTAATACGGAAAACATTAGTGAAATAGAGCCTTCACTCATTACAGAGCATAAGTGACCTTCATGTTGTATATAGGAGAATAAAATGCTGTAATATAATCTGCTGTGGTATTTTTCTAAAGGTTGGAGAAAATTCCTGCAAACCCATATTTATTCATAGAAGGAGTAGAGTCCATCTTAAAAGGAGCAATGGTTAACATAATTTTGCAAATGCTAATATGAGATTTGTGCAGAAAAATATATACATGTTCATTATTTTTTCCATTTTGGAATTCTAAAACAGGATTTTTATTTTGCAACCTTAAACTGATCAATGAAAAAGGCTGGAAGTGACTATTTTGGCTCATTCTTCCTTATCTACTTCACATTATTCCAAGACAAGAATTTACGTTGCTTCTTTTTCTGCCTGAAATTTTGTTGTTAAAATAATTCCAAATTCATACTCTGTTAGTGCTTTACAGTGTCTAGTTCATAATTCTTCATGTTCATATGAGAAGGTACACACAAAACAGTAGGGACCTATCATAAAAAAGAGGTCTGGACACAGCTTTCTGGGTATACAGGAACACATAATAATCTTTTGTCTATTCTCCAAATCACAGTTGTGGTGCATTTTTATTTTATGTCAGATACACAAAAGTCTCAGCTTACTGAACTACTATTCTTTTTAATATTTCTTTCAGAAGGTGATATTTGTCTCTATTCTTTTATGTTTTATTTAAAGGTAATAGTATACAGCTGCAAGATAGAGCTAGTATCTAGTCTGCAATTAAATGCTTTATATTTCTTAGTGAACTGCACATTTCTTGGTGTCTAGTCTCTTAAATCATATAACCTCATGTATACATTTCTAAAAGAAAGATTAGAGGGCTAGGTCTCAAAAACTGAAGTTTCATTGAATATTATATACTTTTTGTATGGTATACTTGACCACTTGACTGTGTTATTCTTTTTCTTTTCTTCATTTCTTTCTTTTTTTTTTTGCATTTACTTTCAAAGCTTGATTTACTGGGGATTTTTAAGAACTAGTATTTTTCTTGATTAGAAGGATCTAATCAGAGTCGTCAGAGTTTACAGTTGAGTCCTAAGATTTCTTTGATCCACATAACTAAGGAAAGTGGAAATAAAACACAGTGAAGCCATGGTAGAATTGTTCTGATGAGTCTCACAATTCAGGACAGATGCCCTTCAGTCCAATAGATGCTGTCCGTTTCCTATGCAGTAATATAACTGGCTTGAATAGCATGAAATTCTCTAATGGAATACCCAAATGTGAAGAGAAGAGGGAGAAACTATGCTTCCTGTTTTCTGTATTCTTTCTGGATGTTAGATTAAGCTTTGCTGAGACAATACCAGAACCTAACCCTCCTATATTTATTTAAATAAATAAAACAAAGCTTTATCTTAAGATAATGTCTTATTTTAACAAATATGTGGATTTGGTTAGAATATGATATCTACTTTAAAATTTGAAATCAGAACAAAATCTAATTTTATTCAGAATATAATTTGTAGATATTAAATTAAGCTTTTTATGACTACAAGTTCAATTAGATATTGTTCATTTGATTTTTTTTCAGAGGAAGAGAGTATGAGGAAGTAAAAGAATCGATACAAGCTGTATAAAAGCATACACAACAAAAACATCAAGTAGAACAAGCTTGATATCTTTTTAAATGTATGCACCAGACTTTGGTGAGAAAGATATGTTACATGAAGCAGTATGAGAAATAAAAAGACAGTAAAGCTATGTCTATTCATATTCTGTCTTGAGGCTGTCCACCATGTAAGATCATTATAATGTGATGTGCCCTGAAAACTGTACTCGTGAACTGGACGACAGGAAAGAATCCTGTGAATTGGGGACAGAATAATATCCCATCACCTAACAAAAAGCAACTGGCATCACAGTGAAAGCATTAAATTTTCCTACAACAAGAATTTTTTCTACCAGCTCTGTTCGTGCTGGTCAAATAACTTCCTCCACTTAGAAGGAACGAACTGATTTTAATTGAAAGCTAAAATAAAGACTTGTAGAAATTCACACAGTAATTGCAAAATCAAGTGCATGTAGAAATAGGTAAAAGTAAAACAACCGTCTGTTGCAGTAAAGAAACTTAAAGAACAACTTTGAATTAAAAAAAAATAGCTGAATTGGCTATTATAGCATCCTGTACAATAGAACAAGTAACAAGAGGACTGATGTGTATAATTTTTATTTCCTAAGGTAATAAGCCGTAATGCAAGAATATTTTAAATAATTATTGTTTCTACTCTTTATGTGGTTTTTAAGTATCCCAAAACAATTTACACAAAATTAAGCATTAAGATGGGTAAGCTTTCCTGTCCTGAGTAGTGAAGATGAAAAGCAAATAGGGGCAGAGAAGAAATAGCCATAGTAAAACACAATTTCTCAACATAACAAATTTGTGTATGACACTTATATAAATGTCTAGGCATAATTTGGGCTTTTTGCATGCATAGTATGATGCTGTAATTTCTTCCATACTATAATTATTAAAATTTACTATTTTATGATTTAGTAGCATTTAAAGTATTTACAAAATAAAATTCTTTGGGGGAGGAGAGAAATACTGTTCAAATTGGCAAGAAACTTTTTCAAATGATGTGATGAACTTATTTTTTTCAAATTAATTTCAGAACCTTTGCACTTTTAGAACAAAATTGACACTAACTTTTCTTGTCTTTTGGTTAAAAAAAAAGAAATTTTGACTATTAAAAGTCAAAGAACTTTCTGAATAGAATGTGAAATCTTGGCCCTGGGCTATGTCCTGCGCTGTAGTCTTACACTGCTGTGGCTGCTCTCCTTAGCTCACCATTCCCGGGTTCTCCAATACATTTTCCCATTGCAAGTACAAGGGGGTCTCTCCTCCTCCTTCTGATGAAGCACCAAAGTTATGCTCCGAATTATATAGAATATAAAATTAGATATTGTCCCTGCCCAGTGGGCTCACAGTATCTCCAAATTTGCCGTAAAATATGTCTACATATTGCATAACAGATGCACTTCAAGTGCTAAATGTCTGGAGATAAATCTATTATTGACTTCATCCTCTCAACCTTTCCAATTTCCTTTATCATTTGTCAGCTCTCTTTATGTACATGCCCAAGCAGATTGGTAATTGCAGAGTATGTTCTTTATTTTTTTTTAAGAAGTGCCACAGTCCCAATCAGCCATGACAGATTTTTGTCCTATGCATGGAAGGATCTAGTAACATTCTTGCCCTCAATCCATGCTCTTGTCTCCCTTCGCCAATGCTATAGAGAGTACTCAAGTACATTCTATAGGAGTACTAGTTCTTCTGTCTTATTGAAAAACTCAGAATTCTGTCCATTTTAAAATATTTTAACTTGTCTTCAAAAATCCTTTTTGTGGGCTTGAGAGTCAGTTCTTTTACTATATATGGTTAAATTTTGGAAAAGATGGGGTGGATTTTTAAAGTATATTTTAATATACATCCAAAGTGTTTTATTTTTAAAATTTTGTATGGTTGGATGACTTTACCTTTGCTGTGGTACATTTGTATTTTAATAGATGTTTATGTAATACAAGTAAATTTTATATTTATACATATAAATGCATTGATTTCTTGATAGGTTAGTGTGCCATATACACAAGCATGACAACTATTGCTTTTACAGACATCTGGGTAAATATCTTAATGTACAAGAGATCAGTCTTATAGTACTAGTGTTAAAAACACATCACTTATTCTCTTAAATCTGTAGATCAAGAGAAGTAAAATTCCCAAAGTCCAGATACTCCAGTTAACCACCAAAAACCCAGAAATGGAACTGTGGTCCAAATGGTAGTGTTAGCCTTAAGCAAAAAAACCTAAAGGTTATTTCCCAAGCTTTGAATTCAAGCCCTAATATTGATGTGCACATACACATACACACACACACACACACACACACGTGTGAAAAGAACAGAAAAGAAATAAAGGAAAAAGAAAAGCAAAAATTCCTTCAGAGTTGAAATGTGTATTATCAGCCTACCTGAACACAACTTTTTTTCATTTTTAAAAATAAAAGTACTGTTTAACTTTTTATTTTAAAAATAAAGCAAGGAAAAAATATAAAAATGCTTTCTTTTTTCCCTCTCCTTTCATTTTTTTTTGTTTATTTCTGAGTCTTTTCTTCATTTCAAATGAGTTTTTAAACATGTTTGGCAGCCAGTTCCCCTAGTCACTCAGAGCTGTGAGACAAGAGGAGCTGGCCAGATACCACCAGTCCTTTTAAAATGTATTAGTCTTTAACCACCTGGCTTCTCCCGTATGATTTAAAGAGGTACATATATATATATATATACACATACATACACACACATATATATACATACCTATATATATATCTTTACATATAGAGATGTATATGTATGTGTATATATATATAATTTATATATATATATATGTATACAGAGAGAGAGAGACATAGAGACAGAAAGTGAGAAGAGAGGCTTTGTCATTTTAGCCCAAAGCAAAGAAGGAAAAGTTGTATTTTGGTTTCCATGTTAGTGTAATGATTCTGGTCCCAGAGTAGAGAGAGAGGAGAATCTTATTGTTGTTACATTGGTGTCAATAATCTCTTCTGTGTTCATTGACTTTCCACCTCATAAAATATGGTTTGGCCATTAAGACACTAGTACCTGGTGATCTATTTTATACATCCTCAGCCTGACACACCCAATCATGTAAATACACTGCTGCATCTGCTGAGTTAATGGTTTTCAGCGAGAGGATGTTACTAGAATCCTGACACCAGCTCTTTAAAGCTGTAAAACCATCTATAATCTGAAAATACTTCATACCTTCTATAAACCTTAGTGAATCTTGATCAGGTTGTGATCTGATGCTATTTCATTTAAAATGTATAGATTCAAGATGAATACTTTTAATGCATTATCTTCCTCAAATTCCATTAGGGTTTCCACATCTTGAAAGTATTTTAGAGAATATGGAGCTGTTTCCTCTTGAAGAAAATTTTAGACTTACCCTAGAAGAGTTAAGATCTCAACTCTTCCTGTACCATGGGACTACTGCTGACATTCATGATGTTAGAGGAGGAGAAGACAAGCTGGCGTGCCCACTCTGAGGAGCAAGACAGAACTTGCTGGTTTGGGAAATTAAAGGCATTTTAAAAAGGTAGAGAAAAATGAGGGAGGGGGTAACAAATTTGACAAGAAATGTACTCACTACCTAAGGTATGTAACTGTAACCCCTTTGTACATCACCTTGACAAGAAAATTAAATTAAAAAATACAAAAGTAGAGAAATGAATGTGTTCACAGAGTACTTAATAACTCAGTGGTCACAGTATACATCTTACAGAAACTAGTTTGTGATAATCATATTTCATTCATGTCACTAGAGATACTGGGGGGTCCTGTTGGTTCTATTAATGAAATGGTAAATAAAGTCACGTAGAGTTATTGTCAAAAGTTATGGTTATGGATTTATAAAGGAGATAGGTCCTGATCAAATAGTAACACACCTGCAGTGTACACAAATTTTCCATTATAAAATGTGCATATTCTAAGTATCTGATTATAACATGGCTGGTGTTAGTTATGTTAACTTGCACTAATTATCACAGTGTGTATACATAGATTGAAAAATTACATTGTATGCCTTCGATCATAGTCAATATGTCAATTGCTTTAAAATCAAAAGTAAAATTTTTCTGCTACAAAGGGAGTATGAAAGGGTGCTACAGGCAGATAATAAGAATTTGGCCTTGTCTAGGAATCATGAAAGAGTTTAGCGTGAGACTAGAAAAGTAAGTACAACCTACAAAATCATTCCACCCACACTAAAGAGTAGAAATAATATAATAAGGTGGACACATCAGTAACCACAGTAGGCTTTCGTTTTGTGTTTATAGGTTTAGTTAAAGGAAATTAAATGCATTATGTATCTGAAATCACTATTAATTCATAACCTCATATGCTATTCCAATCTCACAATGTAACACTCACAGGCAGTAGTTTTACTGTATCTATAAACTTGAGTTTTCAGTTTAAAATCTCAGATGTTTCCATTTGCATTTAGCTAAAAATTGGCAAGAAGATTATCATCTCTGATCCAATTTTTTTAATGGAAAACTAATTTTGATTTATGGGGTGGCAAAAATATAAACATTTTAGATAAATCTTTTGCCAATTTCTAGATAAAAAATGGTTTTAAGTGTTAACTTTGGCCTTTTGAAGGATTATTTTTAACTGAACATGTCAGGGTTTTGCCCTATAATGTTTTTCTTTGTAAAATGACACAGTAGTACCTTGTTCTGTTTCACAGTATGTAACCCTTTTATGAGGCATTGGCACTTGTGCCCTTCCATGGTAATAGCCACTGTCTAATGAGCCAGCGTCCATGTTATAACCATTTTCCAGGCAAGTGTGTGATCATTATTAGCACATTATGGAAAACATGAAAACACTTCCCAGGTAAGTGCAATGCTTTATGTGATTTTTTTCTAAAAAGAAGCAAAGGTACTGATGAGAAATGTTTCTGATTGATGCATTCATACTAGCATCAGTGCATATTTGCAGGTTGGCTAGAGACACCTACTTAAAAAGATCTAGTTAAATAAAAGAAGGGATCTAACTTAGAAAAAAAATCTAAGCAGCATCTTTATGGAAAAATCAACTCTAAGCAGGTTTCAAAATGCCCTGAAGTTTGCACAGGAAAACTAAATTGATTACTTCTAAATCCTTGCTATAAAACTGTGCAATTTTGTTAGTAGAACTTCTTGTGAAGTAGGTAAACAGACATTAATGATAAGCATGCCTATTACTAGGTGTAAGCATGCATATTCCCTCACAGGATTCAGGTGCTAAAATTTATAATTATGCTGCAGTTTGTCCATTTTGCTTTTTTCGTAATTATGTCTAAATATTTTAAAAAGTCATGTATTAGACACCTGACCCTTCAGTTTGGGAAATCAGTCTAATAAACCAGTTTTAAGTGATTTTAGTACTCAGAGCAGGAAAGTTTAGTTTTAGTTACACTCCAGAATGATTAATTTTAGACTTATTGTTTGCATGATTTATTTCAAGTCCTCTTTAATTCTAGCCTTCTATTTCATTTTTCCCAAATATGACATCTACATACATATATAATTTTTAACATTACAAATCTTTAAGATGGGTCTCTATATATAGACACTACATAATTTAAGGTGCTAGCTTTCAAACAAATATATAATAAAACCTGTGTCATTAACATATTTATCACCACTTATGTATTTGTGGTGAGAGTTCAAAAGTCTTCCCTTCTAGGTTTTTCAAATATACATTATTGTTAGCATTATTATATAGTGCAATAGGACACACATACAAACTTTTCCTGTTATTTAATTTGTTTATAATTATGTGTGTAAATATACTTTGTGTTTAGATGTAATTTGTAATGAATTATCTTAAGTATTCTTTAAGCTACAAGTGTATTGCAAGTTTCTTCCAGCTTTTACTGGAATACATCATACATAGTATGAAATTGAACATGTTATGTGTGAATTTTGACAACTTTTGACACATGTTCAGTCTCAAGACCAGTCCAACCATTAGAGTATATGCCATCACTTTCATTTCCTTTCACGCACCTGTAGTCAATTCCCTCCCTTGGTTTCCTTTTATTATAGTTTTGCCTTATCCAGGACTCTTTATTTTCTTCACCTTTTTGAATTCTGTTCTATGTCCCCACCAACACCTGAAGCTCCTCAGGTTCATCAATAGAAGACTGGATTTGAAAAGTGAGAAGAAAGTCTACTCACACATAGAAAGTCAATGGAAATTTTACTTTGAAGTACCAAGCTTCAGAGAAATGAGGACAGAAAGTCACATCTTCCACGAGTGCTTCTCAAATCACTCTCAGTTCTTTCATGAGACATACTCTCATGGCTCTGCTAAGCATACCAGCATTCCTGTGCTTCCTGCCACCTCACTTGAAAACATCACCTGTACGTATTTCTATTTCATTTATTTATTAGGGCTCATTTTAATTTTCATCTTTCAGGAATGATTTCACTATGTAGTATGTTGTTCACAACTCACTTAACAACCTCACTAGCCTTCATGTATGCATAACAGCATGGTCGTGATCCAGTACTGACCAGTTCAGGAATCTGGGCACTTACTTAACCTGTTTCATGATTTGGCATGGAAGAGATCAGGTAGAAAAGTACTGACCAAAGTTCATCTGAGCTTGTTTGATTAATACCATTAATCAAGGGCTCAGTAGAAATCAGGAACCTAGTACTTACTCAGTAAAATACAATGACACCTCTACAAAATGAATCTAAATCTTAGTACATACTTTCTAGGTGAAAATATATGTGAAACTCTAAGCATGGTGCCTGGCACATATTTGATAAACACGCAAAAATGTTTATTGCTATGATTACTAGAATAGCTCTGTAAATTAGAAGTCTAAATTAATTATCCAGATGATCCAAGAAGGAGCATTTTCACTTGTCTCATTCTCAATTCTTCTTGGACTCAGGGAACTTGACTAATTGAATGGCTGCATATATAATATCCCACAACCACCGTTCCTACTTCTCAATTACTGAGTGATTGACAAATGTATTGGTCTGAAGAGTTTTGTGAGTTTCACAGATTTTTAATGAAATCTCCAAGTCAGCTTGTACTTTTGCCTATAGCACTCTCTACAGATTTTATAGAGGGCAAAATGCTTGATGAGTCTTCACAATGTGTGTGTGTGTGTGTTTGTCCACACACTTGTGTGTGTGTGTGTGTGTGTGTGTGTGTGTGTGTGTGTGATGCCAATGTAACTGTGCCTGAGTTTGGCATATTGAAATTTTCTTTAACCTTGAATGATGATTTCATACCCTGTGAACTCATTATTTAAAATTGAACGCTCATAGGCAAAGCTTTGTTATCTTATTCCTTTCTTAAAATCCTAAGCACATCTATTAACTGCCACTCTGCTGAAAACTGTGTCATGACACTGTCCAGAGAGTTCCTGGGTAAAATTCTGATTTTCTTATAGCATTTAGAGTTGGCAAAAAACATTAAAGATCATCTTGACTAATTCTTTAAATGCTCAGGTGAAAGATTAGTGAATTGCTCCAGGAAATTAAGAGCAAGAATGGAACCTCTGGGGTTCCAGTTCTCTATCCACTTGGGTGCTATCATAGTTTTTCTTCTTACTGATGAGGCATATAACACTTTCAAAATTGTGTGCATGTGTGTATGTGTGCACGCATGCACACACACACACACACACTGTGATGACTCATTCACACACACACACACACACACACACACACACTGTGATGACTCATTAAGTATTTTGTCCTCTACAAAAAATCTATAGGCAAAAGTACAAGCTAACTTTTACATTATTAAAAATATAACTATATAACTTGATTGGAGGGAGTGGAAATTGGGGAAAAGGATAGAAGAGGTGACACTGATCATGATGCATTGTACCCATAACCTGACTTACGGAATTGTAACTGCTTTGTACTACTACTTAATAATAATTTTCTAGAAAACAAAATATAACCTACATGTATCTAAGCTACCAATATTGAAATATGAATTAGACAAAAATAGAAAAACAGAGTGAAAATATTTGAGTACTAAACTCTGTATTTCCCACATGTCTATTCTCTGTTGTTTTTCAGACTATTTTTATGTGTGATAGTTTCAAATATTTTAAAATAATGAATATGTCAAACTTGCTATATTTAGATGGGTTTCCTCTTGCATTTCATTTTTGACTAAATTATTGGTTACTTTATTTTAATGTCATGGTAGTCTGGATACCGATGATTCATATCCAGCCCCCCAGCTCTGTCAAGTAAGTTCTAGAAGGTTGTAGTTGAGGAGTTTCTTGAAATATTATCCTGGACAGTTAAAAGAGCCCAAAACTGCATCAATAATGTGCAGATAGCAAAATTTACATGCAAAATGCAATCTTGTGCTTAAGGGAAGCCGTAGGGATGGAAGGTGAGAATTAAAAAAAAAGTATCAGTGCAGAAATAGCCAAAACATTTAGAAATGAGTTTGCTAAAGTTGAGGAAAAGATTCACTGAAAGTGGCTAAAGTTTGCATTTAGGAGATGTCTATGCTATAAAACTATGAATGGCAGAAGGCAATTTTAAAAATTACAATCACATTGCAAAAATTATAGTCTGATAATTGAACTTTTTAATTGGAAAAATGGGACATGTTCCAAATAAACAAATAAATAAACAAAATCAGTGCCAAGAAATCAACTGCAAAATGCTAGATAGGTCTCTATCCAGTTTAATCTCTTTCTTTCTTTCAATCTCTTCTGATTTGCCATCTGAATTTTCTCCAGTGCCCACTGAAGTCATGCCACAAATGCTTGAGATAATATTATAATTTCAAAATGATGCTTATGAAGCAGACTGGTTCCTAACAAAGCCCTTTAAAGAAACCTATACATTTTTCACATGTCTAGGGCCTCATTTCACAAACCTACTTTAAAAATCATCCAAAATTGAACATATTGGAGGCAATCAGCCAAAAATCAAGACTCCACCATGTTAAGCATTAAGAGCCAAGAAGAGTGACTGGATGTCATGTGCAGAGCTGTGAAAACCCAGCCCATCTTGACAAAAAATAGATTTACTGTATACCATGTACTGTAAATGGCAGCATGTGGAGCGAGCAATCACATAAGCTAAAAGAAACTCTGTGACATGCCACATCGCAAGCTCTGCAGAGCTGAGATGCAGATGAACTTTCTGGTGCCTTTATGTCACAAACCATCTTTTCAGGGGGTGCTGTTCTGGGTCAACTAATTAAGGAATACAATTTTTTTTAATCCCATGACTCAGAACAACAAGACTTTGAATCTATGAAATTGTTCAGCTATTCGCTATCTTGCTCTCGTGCTGGATGTGGTGTGATGCATCTTAGTCCCGGATTTATTTCACATTCCTAGGAAACAACAAGCATAAAGCTGTGTTGCTGTTAGATGGCAAATACTTCAAGCATCATCATTCCTGTCACCCATACTTCCTTATTTTTTAAACTAAGGGAGAAATACTTGTAGGGCAAAGCCTGGCTTGAGAACTCACACCTTCCTAAGCCACAGCAAAAGGTACAAGTAAAGTGATCCTGGCAAAATCAATACAGCTACTGTCATTTATCTTTTTTGGTATTTTACATGAAAAATAAAGTGTAAGAGTTATTTTCCTTTCTGTCCCTACAGATGTTTATCACAAAATGAAGAGATCCTGACATTCCAAATTATTAAATACAAAATTATATATAAAAACTAAGTACTAATACAAAATGCCAATATTACAATTAGCTTGTATACATTTTTTATTCTTTTGGGAAGAGATACCATTTCAAGGACATTTTATACTTTTTTCTATAATTATTGCAGTGATAGGCTATTGTCATAAATTAGTTTTATAACACATTTTCCTGACTATTCCAATTGTAATATTATTCTATGACACTAATTAGATGATAAAGTATCCTTAATTAACATATACCATATTTTTTTCACATGTTATACACTATGCCAAATGCACAAGACTACTATATTTTATATAATGTTATGTGTCCACATAGATTTTCATATAATTATATAAAAATATACTGATATAATTACAAAATAGTAACAGTATGTCCACCACTTAAAGTTCAAATTTCATGCTCAGAGTGTCTTTCTTCAAGACAAAAGCACTTAAGAATTGCTGGCAATCTCAATAAATTTATAAGTAATATTTAACTTTTTTCAAATTCCTTATGATTAAGTAATTACATAATTTCCCAAATTTCACAGTATTGTGGAATAGTGATGCTTAGTTAAAATCACAAACACATTCTAACTTTCATGGGGCAAATTGTCTATTGTGGTCTATAATATTTATGAGTTCTTTTAACATTTAACATGAAAGTCTTGAAGTGCATACATCTTATGCCCAATAGGATGTTTTCTAAACTAGGAATATAAGTGGCCTATATAGGAATATACTTTGTTTTAGCATGAACAAATGAATGTTTTCTAGAAAATGCAAGATATTTCTCATGTATTTGTGCTGATTATAAGTAGAAAGTCCCAGAGGACTGTTATAACTTTATTATATATATATATATATATATATATATATATATATATATAGCAGCCTTCAAGAGAACAGCATTTATTGTGCAAGATGATTTCAGATTCAATATTATTTCAGTATTAAGAAAAACCATACAATTCAATATTAGTTTTCTATTAAGAAAAACCATATAGTTAGTTCACGGGGCAATGGCTTGATCCACTTTTTCTTGATAGTCTTCATATTTAAAATAAATCCAAAATTAGCTATAATTCGGTGGACATGATGAGTAATGATTATGCACAGCTTGTTTGAACAGAAAAGTAGACAATTACAAAAGTTTGATTTTTAAAAAACATAATGCACTACATTGACATAAGAAACAACCGCATGGGTCTACCTAAAAACAACAATTGTCTGAAACCAGGGATGTTTGGGAAGAGGAAACCCAAGAGGAAGAGATTCCTAGGGGAAAGTCTTTTTCATACTATATTGAAGGGAAAGGAAAACAAAATGACCAACAGAACATTTCTAAGCACAGGGCAATGGCATATCAAGTCATTATACATTTAAAACCACAGTGGACTTCATTTCACCAAGATATTAAACTTTGTCTTCTTTTTCCCCAACTCTTTAGCTAAAGCTACTTCTCTATTCTTGTTGAAAATGATTTTGTTTTTACATTCCCCAAATGTTGAAGGACCAGATAGAAGACAAGTGTTTTTCCACTACACAGAAGAGCTGACACCACCTTACTCCCTATTGGTCCATTTACAAGAGGAGGAGTTTCTGTCCGACTGCTTGCCTCATACAGAGGGAGTTCTGCCACCACTTCTTGAAATTGATGCCCTGCAATGCATATTGGCTCAAATCAGGTATTAGAGTTCATATCTGCTGATTATGGTTTTCATTTAATCCTTTCTCAAAGAATAAATCCTTTAATTTTTGGTATTGTTTATAAAGAGAACAGCCCTCTTTTTATAAAACCACCTCTCTCTCTCTCCTCTCTCTCTGTCTCTCTCTCTGTTTCTCTCTCTCTCTCTCTCTGTCATTCAGAATAGAATCAGTATTCCAAGTAAAGTCCAGTGGAGTTTTAATTCCTCTGTGTAAGAAGTTAAATATTGGTTTAAATATGCTGCTATTTCATTGTCATTTATGTGGATGGTGATATGGGGGCACTTATCCAAATTTTTAGGCTAAAGAAACTGTATCAGAAAGAGTTTTACCTACCTTCAACTTGTTAATTTCCTGTAGGGATTTGTATCATCCACACTAACAAACATTTCTTCAGCTACTTGATGCTTGGCTCACATCCCATTAATTTGTGTGGTGTGTATGCATATGTGTTTATGTGTGTGTGTTAACATTCTTTTGATGCACAAGCCTAGGGAAAAGTTGCTTGGTTGAAGGCTGGCATATGATATCATTTTGATGCCTCCAAGTTCCCCCTCATCCCCACCACAAACTCTGTCCTTATAAGTTTAAAATCATTATAATTTTTTGGTGTTATTTTGTTGTTGTTAATGTGACTTACTTTTTTACTTGTATTACTTTTTTATTTTTACAAATGTGGCCCAACAATTTATCTGCTGATGCTTTATTACATTCCATCTACTTTCTTACATTCTATCATGTACTTCATTATCTACATGTGCTTTTAGAGTTGATATGACTTTTTTTCCCCCATTTTCACCATCTGAACAGGGGCTGTATGACATGGGGGAAGACCATATCTATTCAAAGGTAAAAGAAAACACTAACGTTTATGGTGCTTTCAATCAGTGCCATGTGTTGAGCAAGGGTCTAACACATTGTATCTCCTTTCATATTTGCCAGACCTTATGACCAGTGAGTATCATCTACCTAATGTAGATGAGAAGGTGAGGCCCAGAGGGACTGAGTGGCTTGGCTAAATCCCAGAGCTTTGTGTGAAATCACAAATCTATGCTCTCTACCACACCATCTTTCTGCTTCCATCATTCACTGAAGGAAAAGGGGTTGGCATTTATTTTATATCACTCTCACTAAAGGTTTCCAAGTTGTTTAGTTTCCAAAACTTTGGTAAACAGCAATTATCAATGAGTTCTCTTTTTTTTTTGGTCATGGGGCTTGAACTCTGGGCCTGTGCACTGTCCCTCAGCTCTTCAGCTCAAGGATAGCACTCTACCACTTGAGCCACAGTACCACTTCTGGCCTTTTCTGTTTATGTGGTGCTGAGGAATCGAACCCAGGGCCTCATGCATGCGACGCAAGAACTCAATCACTGAGCCACCTTCCCAGCCCATCAATGAGTTCTTAAAGATCAGTCAAAATTATGTCACAGGACTGAGGAAGGTGAGGGACGGAAGGGATAGTGGGAGAACAAGGGAAGGGGTAACAATGCTCCACGAGAAATGGACTCATTGCCTTACTCATGTAACTGTAACCCCTCTGTACAGCATCTTTACAGCAAAATAAAAATTAAAAAAAATTATGTCATAAATGGGGTTACAAAGTGTTGTGGAAGGAAATATTCTTTCACATTGTAACTGTACAAACATTGCAAGGAAAATATATGGTTATTTTTCCCCAGACAATTGCTAATAAAGGAAATTTTAAACTTAAATTTTAACTATATTGCCATATTTTTAACTTTTAATAGCTTCCAAAGATCAGTGTCATTCCTTAGGAAGACAAAGTCAAAGTTAAAAATAAATAAACACCAGAAAATGGCTAATTAAAAGAGGTGGGATTGGGCCAAGGGAAAAGGGATAGACAAACAGAGAGAAGAAAAGGTAAAGAATAAAGTCATAATTCAAAGTATAACCTACAAAACTAAGGAAAGTAATGGAAGGAGTGGCTAGGGGAATGGGTGAGAAGGTTGAAAGGGGTAACATTGACCAAGACTCATTGTTTTCATAAAAAACTTCGTTAAATGTCAAACCCTTTGTACAACTACTTAAATAATCAAAATAATAATCAAAAATTTTAAAAGACAACACACTGATACACACACATACACAAAATCACATCCTGATGAGTACTGACAATCACAAAAGATAATTCCTTTGAACGCTACTTAAAGATAATAAAATGTAAAAAGAAAACACACAAATCATATCTGGGTGAGTATTAACAGTCCAATTGGCGAGCAGTACTCTAGTCTAAGGAGAATGACTTATTCCTTATTTTTTTTTATTTTGTGTCCTAGGGTCTACGTAAAGGTTTCCAATTTTCTGAAAAAATATCTTAAAGACAATAACGATTACTTTACAATTACAAAATTTATATTTGATAAGGACACAAGTGTTTTTTTCGTTCTTGCTATTGTTTCTAACGTAATTATAAGGTACCAGGTGATTTTTTTTGTTGCTTTGTATGTCCCTCCCTCACGGTATAACTCCTGTTTTCACTGTATTTGATGTTGTTATAATTTGGGGAGGGGAAGGGTCAAAACAAATTGTTTAAATAGGGATACAGGTGGACCCATTGCAGCAATGAGATTTACAAGACATTATGTCAAAAAACAAACTTTAAAATTTAGGCGGGGGAAAGGGGATGTAGTTGTGGAGATGAGAGGGAAGGGATGGTAGGAGAAAAACAAAGAAGGAGGCAACAATGCTTGATTGGGTGGCTGGGCAGGGGAGGCTGGGAAGGAATGTGAAGGGTAAACAAAGGAGGAGGTTGTAATGCTTGATAAGAAATGTACTCATTATCTTGCCCATGTAATTGTAACCCCTCTGTACAGTATGTTCACAATAAAAAAAAAAGAAATGTACTCATTACCTTGCTCATGTGATTGTAACTCCCTTGTACAGTATTTTCACAATAAAATAACTTATTTACAAAATTTATGTTTGTATTCTTTGGAGATTAGCTCCTAGTGTGATCATTGTATTTAATTAGTTTTTTCCCTTAGTTTGAGGGAATCTGATAATGTAAGGAAAGAGCTTTCTAAAGCTCAAATAGAGTTGAAACACAGTGCAGGAAAACAGTGCCCAGAATTCATCTGTAATATAAGTGTGTGTGTGTGTGTGTGTGTGTGTGTGTGTGTGGTGTTTACAAGTGCTTTTAGAAAAATGTGAACATTCTTAATAATCATATGCCTTCATAGGATCTCAGCACCCAGAAGACATAGTACTAAATGTTTAGTCAAAAACAGAAAACTGGAAGGATAGACAGACTGGAGGGAGGAAAGGGAAAAAGAAGAAAGGAAAAAACCTATGGAAGGAGGAAAAGAAAGAAAGGGGAATAAAGGAAAAAGGTAAGATGGAAGTGTAGAAGGAAGAAAGTTATGAAGAGGGAGGAAGGAAGGGAGGGAAGGAAGGAAGGAGGGAGGGAGGAAAAGAATGGGCTTTGAAATTTAAAACTAAGTGGTTTTTATTATTGATAACATTAAAATTATTAAAATTAAATTAATTAATTAATTAAAATTATTAAAATTAAATTGACATTAATGACACTATTATTACTAACATTTTTGCCTTCATTTCAATTCCAGATAAGAGTCTTTGCTAACACTGAAAAATCTGTTATGCAGAACTATTTTATTCTGGTAGGTTAAAAATAGTATCTTCGGTTTTTATTAGGAAGTCTTAGAGAAGAGTTTAATCAGAAAAGCAGTGTTTGTTTTAGGAAAGTATACAATACAGAGCATAACTGGTTGGATATCTGAAGAAAATTCAAATCCACAAAATATAACAGCTTTCCTTGAGGAGATTAAAATTTGAAAGCAGAATTTAGTCAACAGAATAACTGAGGGGGGGGAGGAAGTGGGTGAGGGGGGGGACATACTCATGAAGTTTCAAAAGAGAAGCATTAAACTCAGTGTGTAGGTTGATCTAGAAATCTGAACTGAAAGAAGGAAGAGAAATGAGGATCACAGGAAATTCACTGGACCTCAGACATTTCTTTCTTCCATCTTTCAGTTTGCAGCATTGAAATGTTAATACACACTAAATACTAATTTTATGGATATATAAAAATAAATAAATATGCATCAATACCGTTTGATCTTCTACAATAGTGGTTATTAGTCATACGAAATATTAGCATAAAACGAGCTCATTTTAAAGGCATTTTAGGGGTTCATGAATTTAGGTTCCGTTTGCACAAGCTATCTTTGTTAAGCAATAACTATATCCTTTGAAATAAAAGAAATCAAACTCATTCAAAATGTTGTAGGAGAAAGTTTTAAGTAATATTTCTGATTATAAAATAACTTTTTATGCTGATAGACATTTCCTACTGTGTTTTTCGAATGGTAGGTTCATGGCTTAGTCAGGGACAAAGTTATTAAGGACATAAAACACCATCTGGATGGAGCTAATAAACATAAAACATAACCTTCAGATACACTGCTGCAGTGGCCAGACTGTGCCAGGCCAGATTACCCTTTGTTTGTGTTTAAACCTGAGCCATGTTCTAACAGCCACTGACAATGTAGCTTTAAATGTTTCCCCTTGACTTAAAGGCAAATATTCCATGAGATGAGCAAATTCGATTTGCGCACCATGCCAGACCACGGGTTCAATGTCTCTATGAGTGATGTGACATTTGTAAACTTTTATTTTCCTCAGAAATTTCCTAAAGAATAATTTTATTGACTTACAAATAAGAAGTACTAAAATCGCAATGAGGAAATGCCCCAGGTTTTACTATCTTCTCTTTAGTTAAATCAGAGAAATAAGTATTTGAACTATGAAAACTTGACCAGTTTTGAGAAACATCATGCATCTCCAATACAAACCATTCATTTAAAACTAAACTTCAGGACTTAAATTTGATTGATAGAGAAAAATCTATAACTATATCTATATCTATAAGATAGATATCAGCTTACAGTAGTCTAAGCTTACAGTAGTCTAATCAGCTGACCTATTTCTCTTTAGCTATGAAATAAATAACTAAATTTTCCAACCCCTTTTTCTTTAAGTTGCTTATAATTGTAGAATTTATTAGGATGATGAATGTTAAATTATTAGACAAGGGAGAACAGATTCTTTAGGAATATATTCTACCGAAAAACATCACAAACTACAGTTGCCCATGCTGCTCATAGTGATTACTGTCTGTAGCATGAGGAGAAATGTGTTGACCCCAGTGAATACTACAATGCCATACCCAGATCTTCCTTCAGAAACAAAATAAAGGAAACCCTCAGCTACTGGGAATGTCTCTGGTAGACAGTGATTGCCCTTGGCCATTTTCAGATATTGTTTCAGCTAAATACATGACCCAACGTCATACATATTTGATAGGTTGTTCTGTACTGCTCAATTATTCTCACTTCAACTTAGATGGTCTCTGACAACACCATCAAACCTTCTGGCTTTCATCACGATTGCTGTGTAGCCCAACTTCTCTCTCTGTTTTGTCCTGTCTTGTCTTCTATAGGTAGTAATCTTAAGAACATTTCTCAATATGTCACCTGGATTAATTTCTGCCTTGGGATCTTTGTATTAGAGTTCCACAGAGAAATAGAACCCACAGGATTTATGTGGATGTACAGAGATGCTCTTTGAGGAATTGGCTCATACAATCATAGAGGCTAAGAAGTTCCACAATTTTCTACCTGCAAATTGGAAAGTCAAGGAAACTCAATACTGTAAGCTCCACTACCAACAGGAAGATTCAAGAGCCAGGGCAGCCAATGGAGTAAGCCCCAGTTTGAATCTGAAGACTTGAGAACCAGTAGCTTTGATGTTGAAAAATGGAAATGACAGATGTTTACAGCTCAAACAGAGAAGGAAAGTGAAACTTTCTCCACCTTTATATTCCTTTCAGACCTTCAACATATTGGGCTATCCCCACAAATTGGTTGAAGTCACCTCTGCCTATGTTTCCATTTCTGCTAGAAATGCCCTTCTAACTAGACCCTACAAAGATATTTTCACCAGCTAACCAGGTAACCTGTAATTCAGTCAAGGTGACACATAACATTAACCATGCTCAGATTTCTTGCTTGAGAATCCAGTCTAAAACAAATAATTTTCCCAGAGGAAGTAAAGTACACCTGCCCGGATATCCTTTGCCAACTCCTTTCCAGTTTTCCTCGGTGCTTGCCAAGTTAAATATGTACGCTTGTTCTACAGGCATGTACTATATGCTAGTCAGCACTGGAAGTGTTAAACAGATTTAGTGACTAACAAGTAGAATTATTTTTAAAAGAAAAATCATAAAACACTATGAGCCATGCTATGCAAATTGCCCTGAAAGCGACGGCAGTAAAGGCTGACTACTCAGCAACATCAATCCATACCCACAGGCCTCTGCAATTAGTCTACCATGGTGAAATTGCACTGACAGACACATGTTTCATTCTTCATTTCGGTGTAGCCTCAACATTTGGAAATTTCTTCTCTTCCTAAGTAAGAAGCATGTCATTAGATCAGAATGACAGCTATATAGTAAGAGTTTTAAAACAAAAATGCAGATTACAAGTGGGAATGCTGTGCAAAATGGTGATTAAATTAATTATGAGGTCTTTTTAAAATTTTCAAAGCCACATTATGTTAATATTCCCCAATAGATTAGGAATCTGAATGTTTCAAATGCTATCAGCATTAGGTAAGATTGTCTTGGCATCTACTGCCTATGTAGTTATTAATCGTTTTCTTACCCTCATTTATTTTGGCTATAATCCTGTCTTTTGTTGATTGACTAAAGTTAATTGTCATCAAGGCAGACATGGATTCATGTTACCAAAAGACAGAGCTCTCCAGAAATGGATCTTGTCGACCTAATATGATTGTAGTTCATTTCTGCAATCATTTACCCTTTTGACATTAGTCACATGGGACTTGATACCACTGCTTATATTGTTGTCTTTTTGTTGTTAGTCATTTTTGTTTTCCTTGATAACCTAATGACTATGAAATCCTCCCTTACAGAATTATTAGCCTTTTCAGAACTGAGATGTTTCTTATCTCTCTCAGTAGGCCTCATATCATTTGTCATAGTGGCCCAATGATGGGTGATACTGGATAAAATATTTTGCCATTATGTTTCTATCCTGTTTGATGGCAGGCTGTTTTATTTGTGATTGAGAAACTAAAGATTTGGTTTCAAAAGTCAGTGACATTTTCTATATTTCCTTACGACAGTTGGACACTTCCTTATTCAAACCTCTGCAGGCAGAGCTATTTAATCTGAGGTTTTGCCAAGTATTTCATAGCTCCTGCTTATTTTCCAGATCTTTTCTTCCCTCAGTTTTGTCATTCTAACAAACCAGGCAATCTTCCTGGTGCTGAGGATCCAAATATTGATCATCTGTGATCTTTATTCTAAACAAGTCTTACCCTGACAACAAAGGCATTTTCCTTTCCTAGCTCTTTCAATATTTATATTGCACTCATTTCTCAAAATATTTACTACTTGTTATTTTCCACACCCGATTTTAAAATATGAGGTCAACAGAGAAAGAACACAACCTTACCATTACAGAGCTTGTTTTTGTGGGGTGGCATTAAAAAGAGACAATACAGGAAATGAGTGAAAGACAAGGATGGTGATAGCTGGTGGTAGCATAGCAGAACGATACAGTTATAACTTAAGCTGGCTTCTTGTGTTCAACCCAAGAGTCCTGCTCTCCTCTGTGACAAAGTCAGTGCAACATTTTTTTAAAGTCAGTGGATGTACAGAGGGGTTACAGTTACCTAAGTACGTTAATAGGTATATTTTTTGTCAAACTTGTTACCCCTTCCCTCATTTTTCTCTTACATCCTTCCCTCAAACCCCCCCAAGTTGTACAGATCATTTCCAACATATTGTCTTGTGCATATTGCTCTTGCATTGGTTACCCCTCGTCCTTTGTCTCCTCATTCTGTTGTTCTCCTTCCCTTTCTTATAAATGTATTCAAATAACCGTATATACAACACCAGGGTACCAGAATCAAATATAGTGACAACAGGGGGTATACCATAGGGGGAAGAACATACAAAAGAAACAAAAAAATCACATAGTACATTAAAAACAACAACAAAATAAAACCTCATGTGTCCATGTCTTGGAGTTCATTTCACTTCGCATCATCTTATATGGTCATATGTACGTAGCTATTGAGCTATTCTCCTCATCTGCCAAGATTATCCCAGATATATACTAATTATTCCAAATAAGGGAAACCATGGGACCTATGTTTCTTTGGGTCTGGCTTACTTCTCTTAATATGATTTTTCCCAAATGTTTCCATTTCTACACAAATGGATTGGTGTCATTCTTTTTGATGGAAGCATAGAATTTCATTTGTTGCACTGTGATATATATATATATATATATATATATATATATATATATATATATATATGGTACAACATTTATGCTTTGGTTTCTTCATCTGCAAAATGGAGATGGTGCTAGTCTTTCCCTGGGTATGATTAGAAGGATCCAATAGATTCAAAGCCCTCATTAAGGTGACAAGCATGAGTTTAGTCCATGTGACCTCATTAACTACAGAAACATAGTGACAACTCCTATGAAGGAAAATAAAGCTTTGGTAGGGGATAGAGATTACCCAGACCACCGGGGAATGCCTCCAAGAGCCGGCACTGCAAAGCTAATTTGGAAAGTCCATTTGCTCTGATATGTAAAGTGGAGCAGGCCAGGTGTGTTCCACAGTAACTCCTCACAAAGTGAGGAGATGGATTTCTATTCTTATGCATTCCTAAGCCAATTCATTTTCCCAAACACATTTGAATGATAAGTTATTTAAATTTTCTGGTAGGGATTGGTGTTTGACATATCAGTCATTTCTAAAGCTTTGTCCTGGTTTTCTCCTTGGGCACTGTAATGGTTTTATCTGTTTTCAGTCTCCTGGATTCTCTCTCATCCTCTGCTATTTCTCAAGGGATATCAAAATGGTTCTGTTATCAACATTTCTGAAAATCTGGGCATGTAATTTTTGTGATTTATGGTTTGTGCTGGTTCAAAGTGAAATTCGCACAGAGAAACATTCCCTTAACCAGATTGCTTGGTGTTCAATCTTCTCTTTTCATTGTGTCTGTATAGCCTTTTCTAGAGCTATTCTCAGCACTTAACAGTTCTACCAAGACATGAGATACCTCTGGTCTTCCTCTTACTTGGTCTAGACAGTTTGTACCACCTCTCTGTAATCATTGCTCAAATGTACCTCTATATTTTCCTGATTATATGGAGTTTTTTTTTCCTTATAGCTCTTGAAGAATTTTTTTAATACAAAGTTATAAAAAATTCTCCAGGTAGCCTTTTTATTGTTTGTTTTCCTCTTTCAAAGTTATTACTTCATACTTTGCTTCACCATAAAAATCCTGAAGCTTCATTGTCACAATATATCTATGAATGTTCTGTACAATTTCCAGATCTGTGCTTCTTTGGCAGAATCAAACACCATGTGCTGGAAATTTCTGAAGCTGAGGCCACTTATTTAGCCAAATCTTGAATTCATCACTTTTACAGATGCTCAAATAACATAGCTACTTTCCATCAAACTCCTATTGTGCCTAGGTTCCTGTCCCAATACTGAAATCTGTATTAATGTTATGTTCAGATAACACCCATAGGCTTACTCACCAACTCACGGCTGAGCAACCTTAAGAGAGAGCCTGTGGGCCCTGAGGTCCTTTCATTGTAATGAAGAGTAGTTTTGTGCTTAAATTTTTGAAAAGCATGGGCAAATGAGCCCAAATATTCCCAACCTGTGAATATTTAGTGAAACTTCATTTATATACATCTTATTCTGCATAGTGCATTATAAATAATTAAGAGGAAGATAAAAAGTGTGAAATATTCAGGATGACTCTTGTTTATAAGATATCAATTTTGAACCTTTCTCTGGAACTAAGAATGTGACTGTACATTGCATGATGGTATAAAAAGAACAAAATGAAATTCCACAAGCAATTAGGAAACTGGTTGAACTGAACATTCTAGGTCAAAGAGATAAAACGAAATATTTAGTTGTCAGATTGAAATTTCTCATGATGAGTTGGGAGATGAAAGAAAGTTTTCTAAATGGCTAATTATAGATATTAAAATTTCATAAGGAGAGCTTTTTTGCATTATCAATAAAATTCAGCTTACAGATCTTTCATACATTTCTTTCTTAGAGCAAATAAAACTATGAACAGGATAGTTCCCTTGCTATTCCTCCATGAAGAATTTGGCTGTATAGTTACACAGTAGACAGGTCATGATTTTCTTTAGAAAAAAATTAAGCTATTTATGAAATATTGTGCTTCTTGCTTTGGTATGTTTATGAGCAATGAATTGTCTAATTGTGTGGTTCATTATAGGCTTTAATTTTGCATGAAAAATCAAGATATTTTTCTTTTTTTTTCTTTTTGTCAGTTGAAAGGCTTAAATTCTGGGCCTGGGCGCTGTCCCTGAGCTCTTCAACTCCAGGTGAGTGCTCTACCACTTGACCCACAGCATCACTTCTGGTTTTCTAGTGGTTAATTGGAAATTAGAGTCTCACGGACTTTCCTGCCCAGGCTAGCTTTGAACCACAATCCTCAGATACCAGCCTCCTGAGAAGCTAGGATTACAGTAGGCATGAGCCACTGGCACCCTGCATTATTTTTTTCTTTTTAAATGTCAAAGTTTGCAACTGTTTTTACCATTTTTTTTTACCATAGGAGTGAGTCTTGTTTCACTTCACACTTGTCACAATTTCATCACCAAAGTGAAGCTTGTGTTGGCTTTCACAATGACCTTAAAAAGAGTGAAGGCTTTGGAAAGAGTTCAGGATAAGAGGCTGAAATATGCCTTTTGAAATAATCTAAAAAAAGAGAGAAATATAAAGAATATCCTGATGTTTTCCCCCTTGGGTAGCAGGCATTTTGATATTGATAGGAAGAGGAGAATGAGGGAAGGTGTGACTCTGATCAAGATATATGTATATATATATATATATATATATATATATATATATATATATATATATAAATGGACATGCTACATGGAAGCCCCTTTGTACATCTAATTGAAGATAATAATAACAAAGAGGAGGAGATACAATTAAAAGGAAGTAGCTTGGGTGGCTTTCAGAATCAACGAGTAGATTGGAGGATCAAGAGAGGCCAAGGAACAGCAATAGTAGCAACATATCCACAGTAAATCCAGGATGTGACAACAGGACACATATGTGTCCACTCTCTGGGACTTCCCTGCCATTTTTATCATCACGTGAGGATTCAAAATTCTATCTGAGCAAGCTCAAAGGTTCATGTCTCAACTCACAGCAAACAGAGAGAGGAACAACTCTGGACCTCATTGGCTGCATTGGAACGTAACTCTTTAGTTCACTATAACTTTCCACAGAAAGGAAATGTACTTAAATTCTTGGTTGGCAGGTAGACAAATTACACTAAGCGTTACCCCTTTGGCTCTATAATATCTACACATATTTTATTTTAATATTTACAGTTTCAAAATTATAATGTAACTACTTCATATAATTAAAAAATTACTCTCTCTTTGAAAGATACAAGACAAAATTTTATCTGATAATGTGTCTAGTTTAAGCATGGGACAGTTGGGAGAAATATGTCCACCCCATATATTTTTGTATCCTGATACCTATTGTATTAATTTATAGAATTAGCTAATACTAATTCACTTGAAATTCAATAGTTGGAGATAAAAATATAAATACAAAGAAAAATAGTTGAAATATATGCAAGGCATAGCCAAGAGGGGAAAACCGGTCAGTCATAACACTGTCTCAATAGCTGTCATAGAGGTAGCTACAGCTTTTATGGCTTCCTTCCTTTATTATCTATTACGTTTTCCACTTCAACTTGCTAGTCAGTTAGTTGGAATTCTTTCTCTTCCTCCCCCCACCCCACCCCCTCTCTTGGTCAATTGTAGGGCCTGAACTCAGGACCTGGGTGCTGTCCCTGACCTCTTTGTGCTCAAACCCAGCCAGTGTTCTACCACTTGAGCCAAAGCATCAGTTCCAGTGCTTGAGTGGTTAATTGGGGATAAGAGCCTTATAGAGACTTTTCTGACTGGGCTGGCTTCAAACCACAATCCTCTGATCTTAGCCACCTGAGTAGCTAGGATTACAGGTGTGAGCCACTGGTGCCCGTCTGGAATTCTTTTTTTAAAAGCATGATTACCCAAGTTTTATTCATTAAAAATTTTCTTGACATGACTGTTCATCTATGGTTCTATTAAATTTCATGAAGGATTTGATAGTATAAAGAAGCATTACTTGATTTTTATTATTATTTGTGTGTTATTAGCATATCTCTATGTGTTCCTGATATGATGATCCTAAAAAAGGCTAAGTAGAAGAATTTACTTTAAGTTCAACAGGATATTTATACTTGTCCCTACAAGCAGCATCATTTGTTTAGACATAAAAAATTTCTAAGCATCAGAACCCAGAAATACAAAGCAGAAAAGCAATGGGCAGCAAGTTTTAGTTTTGAGAGGTGACACTCCATTCAGTTCCTTTTGGAATTTGTGAATAGACAGCAACTTCCATTAATTCTGATGATGCATTCTGTCCAGAAACTATACAGAATCATACAGAATAGTGTTCTAGCATGGCAGAATGAATGCTGCTGTGATACTTAAACAGAATAAGATCTATCTGCTTCATAAAATGGGGTGCAAAACTGTAATAAATCTCAGACAGCTTGGTCAATTGTCTTATTCTCTTACTGAAAAGAATTTGGGGGGGCTTAATGAAGTCTCATGTTGAATGTGTTTAAAACATTAAATAAGTCTGAATTTAGATAGAATAGTAAAGAGAAGCAAAACCAATTATATAGTAAGTGCCTATTGTCTGTCATAAGTTAGCAACATCTCAACTATGCACAGCAGTCACATTCTCAGAAAATTCGGCATCAGTTACTATCACTATTTCTGCTGATAAATCAGAACAGATCTGATGTGGGGAATGGATTATGACAGCAGAGTAACTTTGAAAGCAGAGCTCTCTGAGTGGTAATTCATAGGATTTACAGTGATTGGGGCATAACAAAATCATTTGTATTCGTCTTAATAACAAGTCTAGCTTGTTAAATACATTTTTGTCATCTAGTGTTTTACAGAAATATGCTGTTATGGATGCAATGGAAAGAAAGAAAGAAGTCTTAAGGTTTTCAGTGTAGTAGCTAGCAACTTCAAAATTAAATAATAAAGTGAGTAGAAAAAAAAATCAAGGCTAGTGGTAACTCAATGGCTACCAAAATTAGGCCTGGATGTTTTTTTTGTTTGTTTGTTTTACAAAAAATGATACTAAAGCATCTAGAATGTAAGAGCAAAAATATTTTAAAAAATTAGTTTAGAATGCATTAACTTTGCTCCAAAAAGAGTTTAGCTGAAATGTATAGAACTGTCTACCCCTGACAAATATCCTCACCAATAATCTGTCTTTTTGACTCAACAACTATGTTAAACTTGTTTTATATTTTATCAAATTGTAGGCTTTTGTATTCTCCTTTCAAAATGGAGGCTTTCAACCTCTAATTTTATGACTCTTCCATACATTTTCCCATATTGTTCAAGAGTTCAGAACTACAAAGAAGCCAGAGGATAAAAAAAGCAAGCCTGGTTACAGTGTAGTTGAGGCCAGCTAGTAAGACCTGCAGTCACTACAAATAAGGTTCTGTAATTAGGAGGAGGAACCTGCCTGTCACACTTATGGGAAATTGTATTTTTTTTGGGGGGGTCCGGTTGTGAGGCCTGAACTCTGGGCCTGGGCGCTGTCCCTCAGCTCTTCAGCTCAAGGCTAGCGCTCTACCACTTGAGCCACAGCGCCACTTCTGG
>NW_012267217.1:35932256-35941565 GCF_000151885.1 Dipodomys ordii | reverse complement strand
GATGGGAAGGAGAAACAAAGAGGAGGAAACAATGCTTGATAAGAAATGTACTCATTATCTTGCCCATGTGATTGTAACTCCTCTGTATGGTATTCTCACAATACAAAAAAAAAAAAAAGAAGAAGTAAAGAAAAATAAGTTTAAGAATACAGCATTCTTAAAAAGTTTCCATGAGGGATTTCAGTTACCTAAGTAAGGTAATGAGTACACTGAAACCCCTCTATATATAACCTTGACAATAAAAAAGAAAGAATATATAAAAATAAAAAAAAATCTTTCTGAATTAAAAGAAGTTTCCATGAGCACTAAGATGGAGAAAAAAGTTAAAAAAATACTGTAAGTTTAATACAAATCAAAGTACAAATGCCATAAAGTATTTTTGAACATTTTAAATGTTATTTAATGAACAGATAAATTGTGTACCTCATACATCCAATAGTTTACATGAGCCTCAGAAAGCACAATATTGGACTGGCACTGGTAGCTCACGCCTGTAATCTTAGCTATTCGGTAGGCTGAAGTCTGAGCATTGCAGTTTAAAGCCAGCCTTGGCAGAAAAGGCTGTGAGACTCTTAGTCTCCAATTAATCACCAGAAAAAGCTGGAAGTGGAGCTGTGGCTAAAGTGGCAGAGCCTAGCCAGGCCCTGAGTTCAAGCTCCAGGACTGGCACCAAAAAAAAAAAAAAATATATATATATATATAATATATATATTTACACACACATATACACATATATGTATGCATACATATACATATATGCATATACATATATATAAAACACAATTTTGATGTATATCAAAATAGACAAAGCATAATTACACAAAATTTGTGACTAAGGAACTTACTATGGGTATGTATGCATTTCTGGTCAAATTTAATAGAGTCTATGTCTGTGAAGCTCAAAATTTTACTAAAATGAAACTTCTCAAAATGATTTAAGAGAAAAAGAATTTAAATAATCTAGCAATTATGGAAAATAAATTATCAATGAATTATTCTTTCACAAACCTCAATTTTACAGATTTTAATGGAGAAATAATTTCACATTCTCCTATAAAAAAGATAATTTTGTACTTTTCAAATATTGCATTAGGTTGCAGCTTCTCAGTTGGCAAAGCCAGTGAAATCACATTCACCAACAGGAATATTTGTGTTACATAGGTAAAACTCAAACTTATATTATTTGCACAAAAATGAATTACAAAATGAAAAATTCTATCAAGATTGACAAGTACTTTAGGTTTTTCCTTTACTGCCTTTTTCTAGTTCCAAAAGTAATATATATATATATATATGTCAAAATAATTAAAAATAAAATTCTAATCATTAGTATTCTGAGCAATGTTAAGAAAATAATAAGCCAAGAGCAGAAAGGATTCATCCTAGTCATCAATGGATTGTTGAGAATTGAAAAGTTCAAGTTCAGGATGTCTTCTTTACCTCAGTAAATGAGGAAATTGATCTTTATAAGGAATTCATTCAGAAAAAAAGAACCATATTTTCACAGTAAACCATATTTAAAAATATAAAATGTACTGGGAATTAACCTAAAAATAAAAAGAAATTTGTGAAATGTACTTATTTTTAATCTAACAAAATGTGACTGGGAGTTGAAAGTATGAGCTAATTTCTAGAATAAAATAAGGATGAATCAAATGCCAGGAACTTTTTGAAAAAGAATTTCTGCAACAAAATTATAAGATTACATTTTCATAATTATCTTAACAAGGTCCTCCTACCAAAATTTCTCTCTAGTTCCATGCATTTTCAAAGGACTTTCTTGTCAAAGCATTCTTTCTTAAATGTATATAATACCATCAAGCTTTTGGACATTTTCTTCTAAGACTGATCGGTTAATATTTTGAAGACCTTCACTTTTCAACTGATTTGAGTGTGATTAATATTTCTAAGACCTTTACTTTTCAACTGATTTGAGTGTGATTCTTAATTTTATGAAGTTACATATATTTTCACGTTTCCTATTTCTCTTTATAATTTTCATTTCTGGATAGTTCCTGTCTAGAAATACCAGATGACTTAATATTACAATGTGTTATCTTGACAAGAAAAGGTTCAATTTGCTAGATATTATGAGTTTTTGCATTATGTCAGTTCTGAAGTTTGCATATAAACACCTAAATATAGCCAAAAGTTAGTAGAATTTTTATCAATCATAAACTTTACTGATGAAGAGAAAAATAAATACATGTTAAAACAAAAATATTACTGGAAGGACAGTAGTGTCAAGATGTTATTTGCACCCATATTAATCTGTAAAAGTAATATAATCATAGACACCTTCACAAGAAGCCAAATACAAGTTTTAAGAAAAATTGCAGAAACAAAATTATCCCCAAGAAGAAATGAAAACAAGTAATACAGGAAACCTACACTATCAGTAACAAAATACAACATTAAGGTAATTGCTCAAAAAATGAATATTAGAACAGAATAGAAATTCTAGAAGCAAGATATTTGTCAACCCATAGTATAACACATGTAGCATATACATTCGTGAATAAAATGATGAATTAGCAAATCCAAGGCCTCATTTATGCCAGACTACCTACCCAGCCTAGGACATTTGTTAGTAGAGAAATGGTTGCTTATTTTTGGAACCAGAGCTACCCAACAGGAAAGTGGAAAGAAGAAAGTAATGTGATCTGGGTCTTTTGAGAAATATCCTGAAAATCCTTCCTGGCTAAAATTGTTGGAAGGTAGGTATGATTGGATAGAGCAAGGAAGAAGCAGATGTCTTTGCAATGGAGAAATTCCCATAATTATGGGCAGAAAAGGAAAGGGGAATTAGGATGAGACTTGGGGTACCCAAAGTTTAGAAAGCAGATAGTAACATGAAGGTGACATTGTAAAAAACAAATAAATAAATAAAATTAGGTCAGGTGCTCATGGTTCATGCATGTAACCCTAGCTACTTAGGAGGCTGAGATCTGAAGATTGCTCTTCAAAGCCAGCCTCGACAGGAAAGGCTGAAAGACTTTTACTCCAATTAACCACTAGAATGCCAGAAATGAAGTTGTGGTAGAGTACTAGCCTTTAGCACACTAGCTGAAGGACAGTACTCAGGCCCTAATTTCAAGCCCCAGGACCACACACACACACACACACACACACACACACACACACACACACAAAACGATGATTTTAAATGCAAGACAATGTGGATTGGCAATAAATGGGCTGTTTGGATTTTGTGAAATAGAAGTAATCATGAGAAAATACATGATAAGGAATTAAGGTAGCAAGAACTGGGCTTAACATTCTTTGCACTGAAACTAAAGACAGAAAAGAGAGGACAGAGCATGTGTTGTGACAACTGTGCTGGGCACTTCCAGGTGGCATTAATTTCTTAAAAGTTTATCTTTATTTTTAAACTTTCAGACCTTTAGGGTATTTTGGTGAGAAGAAATAAATGTTCTCTGTATTCATTCATTATGTTATATTGTTCTGTGAACTGACAAATGTTTTAAGTCATGTTAACTACTGCCAAGGTCATGATAAAGTACATTTTTATCAGCTCCAAAAGTTCTCCCTTGACCTCCCACCTCCAGGCTACCCTAAAACAGTGATATTTGCTGATTTCTTTTCTCTCACTATTGCTTGCTATTTTCAGAGTGTAGTATCAATAGAATAAAATGTGTGTTATGTATTTTTGTACTTTGGGGGTTTGATCTGTTTTGAATGTATCCCTTTTCAGTGCTGAACAGTATTCCATTTAACAACTACACCACATTTTTTACATCAGTAAAACTAATCATCACAAATGACTGTAGAAGAATATTTTGTTATTCTCCATTATTGAAGACAGATGGAAGATTCCATGAGATTATTCCGTTTCCTGGCTCAGCTACCTGATTAATAGTAACTGAAACTGCAGGCTTGTAAAACCCCAAAGCCAAGGAACACCACATGCCTCAGAGAAAGAAAAGGTAATAAGTCTTTAAAAAAAAAAGAAGTATAAAAAGCAAGAATTTGAGGCTGGGAAGGTGGCTCAGTTGGTGGAGTGCATGGCTTGCATGCACGATTCTTCAGCACCACATAAGCAGAAAAGCCTGGAAGTGGGGCTGTGGCTTAAGTGGTAGAACACTAGCTTTGAGCTGAAGAGCTTAGGGACAGCACCCAGGCCCAGAGTTCAGGCCCCATGATGGACCAAAAAAAAAAAAAAAAAAGCAAGAATTTAAGCTTCAGGAGATGGGGCAGTTGATTTTTTAAAAAATTCATTAACAGTTTGGCTCATTAAAAATCAAGATAAAATGTTTGTTTCCAATAAAACAAAAGTGTTTATTTTTCTTATATTTCTTCTATCTTATATGTCAATGACTGCTTTCAGTGCATTCTAGTGTTTGAAAAGATAATATGAGAATTTAGGGGGACCCCAATCCACTTTGCGCCCCTAGAACATTTTTAAGAGCTTGAAACAAACTGAACTTCTGGTTTGGATCTGTTCCTGAGGGACATTTGCCACAGCCACACACTTCCATCAAATGTACAGTACGTGATCAGAAGGACTCAGACTATAGATAGAAAAAGGACAAACTGCATTCGAATCTGTTCGTTGCTAAATTTAACCGTTCATTTTTGTGTTTATGTAGAGCAGCATCAAAGCTTTGCTTTGCCAATACAGTATTTTATTTAATTCTCAGATTGCTATTAATTCATCCAGTGCCTGACTTTTGAACAACTCAATTCCTTGCAGGAATGATTTTGTGCATATTTAAAACACAAGTTGATTAGGATTCCTGCCCGGCACTAGTCTTACCACTAGCTCCCCTCCTTTCTTGAAAATAATGCAGTCACCCCACAAGGGCCACGCAGGGGAATGTGTTTCATATCACAACACAGATGGCTTGTTTACACCATTTCCCCCTCTCCTGGAAACTTTTAGGGATGAATTCAAATTTTACTCCTTATTGCATGATGTGTCTTACGATTCCATTCTTGTCCAAACCTAGTATTGCCCTTGCAATACAAGAAACTCTCCTGCTTTTGTTCCTTGTAAGAAACAAGGATGTACAGGAGTCAGAGGAGATAGCCACTCTGTCCCAGCTGCTTGCCAACTTTTACACAACTATTTGTACAACCTTTGGGATCACTCCTAGCTCATCTTGATGTTAACACAGTAACACCTAGACCCTCTCCTTTGATTTTTTTTTTAGAACATTTAGCTCATTAAGTGATTCTCACATCTACCTCGGCCAGAAGTACAAAGGTTTCAGGTCACACAGATCCTCCAGTAGTTTTCAGCCTTTATTGTAGCTCAGAATTATCTGGAAGTTTTGAAAAAATAGTATTGCCTGGACTCTCCTTATCATCACAACTTCTGATGGATTATTATCAAGTAGGATGACCTCCACAGCAGAATTGTTCAATTCCTCAATTGATCTTAATGAACAGCCTAGAACGAAAAATGCTGGTCTAGAATCTATAGTCAAATATTCAATAGGATGCCAATAGAGGATTTTATTTGCTTTTTTTTGCCATGCTTATAAAACATGTGCTTGCCATTTAAGGTTATAAGAGTACAGCAATGTGGGAAGGTTTCCATAGTGATGAATATTTATGGATAGAGTGACAGCTCTCCTATCGAGAATACAACAGGTTGATGAGAGTGTTTTATAACCTCTTGAAGGATATTTATCTAGTTCCAGGAGCAGATTTTATTCTCATGTCTTCTAAAAGATATTTGGTAAGCTCTCTTCTCAAATCTATATGAAAGCCTAGTCAATATTGTGGAGGAGCAAACTAAAAAATTCCACTTCCCTCAGAAACTCCCAGTCAGGGTACTTCAATTCGAATAGCAGGGCTAGATGATTCTTTGTTGTGTGGCTGGCTGCCCTGTGCATGTAGGACATTTAGCAGACTCTTATTAAGCTCCAACAGTGCCCCTCTCCCAGTGAGACAATTGCTAATGACCAATGTATTTGAGAGTCACTGTTCAATTTTGTGTGTTGATAGAAATGGTATATTGGACTCATTCCCCATTGAGCAGTGATATGTGTCCATATTGTGGTCATAGTCATTTGTCTCTTAAATATCTAGAGCATTGAATGCACATTTATATACAATACCATGACAAAAATGTTCTGGCAAATTGGACCACACAATGTTAATATTCATACTACTGTCAACATACTGAACATGTGACATTAAGAAGATTCTGTTCTTATCACTGCAATGTAGAATTTAAAAACAGCCCATTGTGGAGATTCAACATGATCTTAACAGTGCAGATGAAGAAAATGAGGAGAGGAAAGTGAGAATAGGCCGCGGTTGATAGAGGTTGATAATGGGTGGCCGCCCTCACTATGCTCAGAGCCTGGACAAAGGGGCGTGGATTCCTTAACAAAAGTACAGAGTAGACACTGGAGAATCTGTGACTAACATGACAAGACAGCCAGTTCCTCTAAGAAGTATTGTTCTCATTTCTCTATATTTATACTAAGCTTTATTTTCATTAAATCTGAGGAGAACTTCACCCATTGGGTATGCATTTTCATCTTCTTTGTAAGTGGCTCACTCATCATTTTAAGGACAGGCGTATCCTACACAGAGTTCACAAGATGCTCTTCCTGCCTAAAGTCAAAGTTCATATGTATTTTTAGAAATTTATTAATTAAGATACTTATTATTTTATTCACAGACCAACAAGGTAAACGTGATTTCCCTGTGAGTCTGTATGCTGCTGTAGAACACTGGGCAGTTCCAATCTCTTTCTACTCTTACAATGGTTACATACTAGCATAAATGTTATTTTTACGAATTTCCAAAATAGAATTGAGCTTGTAACTAACATTAATAGTAAAGCTAAAAGCTACATATTTTCTTTCAGACATCACATCTGAAGGAAAAGTACACTATTTTTCATAGAATAAAAATAACCTGAATGTTTTATATTTCATTCTCACTGTTTTCTCAAAGTGAAATCTGATTCATTTCTACATGTAGTAGATTTCTAGGACAATCTTTATTTAAACAGTTAAATCACTGTTAAATCACAAGAAAGCCTGTTTTCAGCTCAGTGGATATAGTAATTTATATTATAATTTCAATTCAGGTCACTCATTACATATCACAAGGATATAACAAAAAATTTGAGGATCATAAGCTATGTGAACTAGACTAATCCACCTCATAGATGTTGAAAGTAATGTATTGTAAAATGATATGTTGCCCTTTTGTTTCTGTAATCCTCAAGCTATAGAATCTTTTTAATCTTTTGAACACCTGATACTGATTCAGATATAGAGTTTTACAACATATAGCTCTAAAATTGACACATACATACACACCCAGGAAATGTGTATATATTACACATATATATTAGTAATATGTATATAATACAAATAGTTAAATATATATATAAACAAAGATATATATGTATACTACATATATAGGAATTTCAAATATAATGTTTCTTTACAATTTTCACATCTATACTTATTTTGAACCAAAAGATTCAATAGACATTTTTCTTTTTCTTTTTTTTCTGAAAATACTAGGACTCTTACTGATACTTTATAAACAACAACAACAAAAATCAAATAGAAGTCAGAACATGCCACAAGTGAAAAGTTCTGAAGCATATTCTTAGTATCATGGTTAAAAATTAATAAAGTTAAGTTTTATCAATTATCATACAAGAATATATTCTCTACCTTAACTTCTTTGATTTAAGCTAAAAAATAGAACACAGATATGGTTTTGTTTTAGAGTACATATATTCATGGACAAGAAAATATTTTGTCATATTCATATGTAGGCAAATAAAACTCAATTTGCTGTTAAGACTATAACTAATACATATTCTCCTTCAGAGCTGTGTACTTTTTCATAAATCTGCTTTGGAAAGTTTTAGTCATTCAATGATAGCTTTTAACCTACAATCATTTTGAAAAAGGATTGCAAATCTTATTAGCTTCCTTATAACATAGTATCTAAACATTTTTCTTGCAATTTTTCCTTTTTAATGGATTACTCTCCTCAGCTTATATTTGTGTTACCAAATCTGAGCTAGTTCATTATCATTTCTGTCTCAAATTTTATATCCCTACAAATCTCTGAAGCTATTGCTGCATGGTTGTGAAAAGAAGGTATAGAATAACACAAAGATAACAACAAAAATGCAAATTCAATAAATACAAGCAATAAAAAATCAACAATCTGAAGGTATACTTGCTGTGATAAATTGTCCCCAGATATGCCAAAACATAAAGGCCTCCAACCACTAACTGACTGGTTCCAGGTTTGAGGCATAGGTGTACTTTGAAGAAAGTACACAAAGAGAGTAAAAGGATTTCTGTAAGGATCATGATAACTCATTTCAATATCATAATACATTTCAATTTTTATGGGATATATATTTCATTTTACATTTTAATATAAACATACATTTGTACATTTGTAAAGATAACATATTCTGAAACAGAAGTTTTTTGGTTTTTTTTTGGTCCGGTCCTAGGGCCTCAACTCTGGGCCTGGGCACTGTCCCTCAGCTGTTCAGCTCAAGGTTAGTGCTCTACCACTTGAGCCACAGCCCCACTTCCAGCTTTTTTCTTTTTGCTTATATGGTGCTGAGGAATCGAACCCAGGGCCTCAGGCATGCAAGGCAAGCGCTCTACCACTGAGCCACCTTCCCAGCCCCATGAAACAGAAGTTTTTTAAAAAAACACTTATCTTCACTAACTACAATCCACCCTAATAATTTCAACTTTATCCTCTTCTATATTATTGCTTTCTATCCTATTTAAAATTTTTACAAGTTGGTTCTAGACAATATAGTTTGCAAAATGCGTTTGTTTGTTTGTTTGTTTTTGTCGGTCTGCGCCTAGGCACTGTCCCTGCACTCTACCACTTGAGCCACAGGGCCACTTCTGGTTTTCTGGAAATTAATTGGAGATTAGACTCTCACTGATTTTCCTTGCCCAGCTGGCTTTGAACCAGGATTCTCATATCTCAGCCTCCTGAGTAACTAGGATTACAGGCATGAGCCACCACCCGGCTGCAAAATGCATTCTCTATTTACCAGTTCTCAGATTATTTCTATTAGCTGTGAAATACCTAGGCAGATTATTGTCCATATTAATCAAATACATCTGACTAGATGCATTTTTCTTTTCTTTTTTTTTTTGGGGGGGGTGGTCTGGTCATGGGGCCTGAACTCTGGGCCTGGGTGCTATCCCTCAGCTCTTCAGCTCAAGGCTAGCGCTCTACCACTTGAGCAACAGCACCACTTCAGGCTTTTTTCTTTTTGCTTATGTGGTGCTGAGGAATCGAACCCAGGGCCTCATGCAT
>NW_012267217.1:35697742-35932206 GCF_000151885.1 Dipodomys ordii | reverse complement strand
TTTTTGCTTATGTGGTGCTGAGGAATCGAACCCAGGGCCTCATGCATGCAAGGCAAGTGCTCTACCACTGAGCCACCTTCCCAGCCCCGCATTTTTCTTTTCTATATGGATGAAATATACTTAATTGCCCCAATGGAAGTTATTTATTTTTATTTTTGTTTTCTTGGGGGCTAGGGCATGAAGTCAGGCTTTCATACTTGCTAGTCAAGATCTTTTCCACGTGAACCACACTCTTTGCCCCATACTTTATTTGTAAAGTGGATGTTAATATCATCATAAAATAAATTTATGGGAGAATCTTGTTACTTATCAAAAAAGGGAAATCAGGAGAAGGAATAGGAAAGGAGAAGAAGTAGAACATTGCCTGTATCTTGTGCTTAATTTAAAATTGTACAAGTTGGTTAAAATAATTAATTACTAGATATTCATTAGCAGGAGCCTGGCTCAGACCAAACAAAGCAGGAAAGCATTTTATCAATAGATCTCAAACTCTCAAACTGAAATAGTCTCAGAGCTAGCTCTGTCATCATAAAGCAAAGTCAAGTACTGGAACTGCAAAACTGCATCTTAGTAAATATGAACAGCCTTATTTTATACCAGCAAACCTAAAGTAGAGATACAAACAAGGATTTTTTCACCTCTTCCTGTGCTGATGGTTGTGTTGTGCCAAAAATATCATTCATTTGGGCATTGTGGCTCATGTCTATAATCCTGGCTATTCAGAAGGTTGAGATCTGAGGATCATGGTTCAACGTCATCCATGGCAGAGAAGTCTTGAGATTCTTATCTCCAATTAACCACCAAAAATCCAGAAGTGGATGCCAGCTATACTCAGAAAAGCTAAGAAATAGAAGCCAGGTCCTGATTTCAAGCAAATTTATATATATATATATATATATATATATATATATATACACACACACATATATATACATACATATATATATATATATTTCATTGTATGTATCTAAACTAAATTTTAAAAATTAAATAAAATTGAGACTACCTTTACCTAATACATACATTCTCAGAATGAATTAACAATTGAATTCAATACTTCTCTGTTCACTGTTTTAACTGTAAGTTCCATGTAAATCTCATTTACCAAAGAAGTAGGGAAAGCCACTCTTAAAAACAGAGACAAATATGACTATCTTACTGATCTTACTTGATATGAAACAAGTTCTCGAATCCAAGTATCTTAGGTTCTATTTGTAAAACCAACAGCAAACAAGTTGAACTTTATTTCTCTAGTATCTGTTCTTTAGCAAACATTTGTTAACACTTGCTTTCATGAAATCAAACTTTTGTTATCTGGCCACAACTATAAATCAACAAACTCACACAGGAGAACAGAGTCAGTCCCAAACCACTAGGAAAGTTATCATCCAGGAGTTTGTAGGGAGCAGGGGCAGTGTTAGATCCAACGCTACTGTTTTTCATTTAGGAGAGAAAGCAATCCCACAGAGCCCCATCTTTCATGTTAAATCCTCGCAGAATGCATGTTCTTGCAACTGTGACAATTAAGTGTTTCTATTTCCCATTTGAAACTGATAAGGAAGATGGTGATGATTATGATGATTATTCATTCGAGTTATTTCTGCTGCGAGACCGTTGCTAGGTCCTTACATCGTCTCTAGAGTATGCTGTGTTCCTTGTAAAGAGAAAACCAAAATTACTTTATTAAGTGACCCTTAAAAATTCCCCCAAATCCCCATTTGGTTTGGATTTCCCTTAATCTATTCTCAGATGATAATACAGCAAAGGAAAGCATATGGTCCTAATAGATATTCAGACCAGATGTTGGTTGTCTAATACATATCCTATTCCTGAATGGTGAAGCAGAAGCGTCTCTCAGAGAAGATGGAGA
Source organism: Dipodomys ordii (assembly GCF_000151885.1). Taxonomy (NCBI): domain Eukaryota; kingdom Metazoa; phylum Chordata; class Mammalia; order Rodentia; family Heteromyidae; genus Dipodomys; species Dipodomys ordii. Next base: position 35,930,336 of record NW_012267217.1, on the reverse strand, counting down.
AGTCATTAGCTGGAGACCTTGCACATTCCACTCTGCTTGCCAGTTTACAAAAGTTAGGAATTCCAGATTGCAGCACCTCCGGCTGTGTCACATTGAATTTCTGGACAACGTTAGCAGCATTCAACTTTTGCATATACACGTGGGTGTAGGAGAGACACACCTGAGACTAGATACCAGACAAATATTGGAAACAGGAGGGCCAAGGCCTGAGTTCAGTGTTAATCTACATCACTGTAGTCTGCCATGAGGAATATGTAAACCCTCACAAGGAGCTCCATCTTCCCCCTGCCTTTTTCTCAGGTGGATAACCCTGGTAATTCTTGTGACCCAGCAGAGCTCGATACACACTATGAACATAAAATATCAATTGAACATTGTAAAGAAATTCATGCTAGCATTTTTAGAGAATCACATTTTAAATAGAGTTGGACAGTTGGACTTGGAGCAATGTATAATTAAGTTGCATGGACCCTCCTCTGAATTATTAAAGTATTTATAGTTTATTAAGATAATTGTAATACCTTTGTGTCTTTATGTGGTAACGCACATTCTTACTGCAGAGAATGTAGTTTTATTTAACACATCAGAAAACCATCACAAGGAAGTGAAGATGTGGCTCAAGTGGTAGAGGGCCAACCTTGAATGAAAAACTATGGGACAGCACCCTGAGTTCATGCCCCAAGGCAGAGAGACAAACAGACTGATTGACAGGCAGACAGACAGACAGATAAGGAGAGAGAGAGAGAGTTGATTTGATGCTTCCACATTTATTGGCAATTAAAAGATGAATCTTCAAAAAAATCTTAATCAATGTTAAGTAGGAAAAAAAGAATAGAGGTCATGGCCTGTCTGCCAATTGGGTGCCCCGTTTTCATGCTGAAAAGATCTTATTTCCACAAGAGTTGTTTTTAAATGACAATTTTTCCTCTAACTATCAAAGTGTTTGGGGCATTGTCTTTATGGTCAGTGGCATATTATAACAATAGAAGCACACTATAAATCAAGTGCACTATGCCAAGTCCTTGCAGATGTAATCAGCAGAAACTTACCATGGGTTTGGCAGAAGAAATTCTGAACAGTCATAACATGGACAGGAATTTGGAAGGTCTTGCTTAGAAAATTCAATACCAAGGGAATTCTGCATGTCCCTTAGGAGGAAAACACAGCAAGTATCCTGGAATTTAAATCATCTGGTCAGGATACCTCTTCTGGAAAGAAGGACTCACTTCATTCAGCGGAAAGCTCCTTTCCAATTCTTGCATCTCTTGCCAAAAAGCTAAAATCCCTGGAGAGGCTTTGGAGGGGCTGTTTGGGCTATCTCCCTGCCCTGGAAGTTGGCCCTTCCAGAGCATAAGAATGTAAAAGACCCAGCCATTTTGGCTTTTGTTTTAGTGAGATTATACAATCTGAAATAACCTCTCACCAAAACGGTATACAATGGGTAACACAGCTTTCTGAACAGATAGGGTGCTACAAGATGCGGACAATCAAACACCAGTGTACAGTATCAAAGCAAAATGTCCCTAATCCAACACGGTATACCTCAAGAATTAGACAAGAAGACGGATATCGGCGGCAGTGTTTATTCATTTTATGAAGGCAATGAGGTCATAGGCCCTTCCCTAGAGAAGACATTACATTCAGAATAAGTACATGGACTCATACACTAGACATTCATAAAAACACAATTAAGTGATGTCTGCTGTGCAGGAAGACTAAGTGATCACACAGACATTGATGGAAAAACTGAAGGATGAGTTTGGGCTAGTTTCTAAAGTCTGTAAGCTCTTCCAGGCAAACATTTATATCTATATTATTCAGTCAAGACTCTGACTTGATCATAGGTTCAGAGAGACTTGTCAAAGTTCAGAGACTTCAGCTCTGTATGTAAAGAAATATGGAAGGGAGAAAGATTAGCAGAGAAGAAACTTGGCAGAATTAAGAAGTCATTTTTACTTTTAATCTCTGGCCAGTCATGAAGGATTTCTCCCTGAGGAGTAACACTCTTTGGCTTTTGGTACAGAAGAACATACTCAGTGGGCTTATAAGGTCTTGCTTAATTTTCAGAATGAGTGATAGTGTGTTGTATTGTAAGTTTCAAAGTCAATATAAAGCAAAATGGAGCTCATGACATGTCCAATGGAAATCCTTTATGATCTGCCACAGTAATTTTATTATTATTATTATTAATTTATTTCTACTACTATTACTATTATTATTATTGGTTGAAAGGTAGAGTTTTAAAGTTGTAAAGCTGACTAACTGAAAATTCATCTTCATTCATTCAAGTCTGACAAAGGTTGTGGATGTTTCGCTAGAATTGCCATTTAGATATCATGCCTTCTCTTCTTTCACCACCCTATCAAGAAATTAGGTATTAGTGACAGATATGTTTGTACAGAACGTTCTGCTTAGCTTTGCAGATTATTGAAACATTTAATAATTTCTTCATATTTTTCTTTTGTGTGTTCTAGCTACTGAGGCAAGGAATTCACAGTGAGTGGTGAAGGTGTATGGGAGATTGAGGGAGGCTGGCAAGGTGTTTGAAACACTGCTGCAAGGCATGGGGAAAAAGCTGTCTAGACAACTCAATGCTGAGTCTCTCAAAGTGGTCTGTTACTCCTTCCTACCTGTCATTGGTGTGCCCAAGCAAAGCCCACATACATGCATGCTGTGTTAGTCTCACTAAATGACGTGTTTATCATTACCACTGGACACACAGGTTATAGGGCCAGGAGTATGGTTTTTAAAATGTGGATCCTATAATAAAACATCTTATGCAGAGTTGTTTTATTCATCAAAAAGCCCATGATGAATTGCATTTTTTTTCTGCCACAAAGAATCCTATAATGTTCCCAAGGAAGCCATCTTTGCCTCCAGTACAATCAAATGAGATTTTGGTATTATTATCTATATTCTAGCATTTAGTCAGGGTCAGCTCCCAAATAAGGAAAAATTAAACTGTAATTGCCTAGCTCCTCAAGATCTTCCTCTCCCATAGAAGTAATTTTCTCTAGTAGTTTTTAAATAAAATAATAATTTGAAAATCGTTGATGTAGTCTTTAATAGGTTCTTTCATGAACTCCCTGAGTTTCTGTGTCATATTTCAGATTTACCTGTTTGTTTCAGCTAACTTATTTTTACATTGAGATTTGGACCTTCAGTGTTACTTAACTCCATGACTTGAATCGCTGTGATGTAGGATAAAGACAGAGTCTACAGAATTTTAATATTTTCAAAATGCTGCAGTGACTAACTTCTTGTCTTATGTATTCAACATGATAGGAATGTCCTGTCTACAGGTCTACAGGTCTCTGATGTCCTTTCTTTTATTAAAAATTTTTATTTTATTGTGAAGATGCTGTACAGAGGGGTTCCAGTTTCCATGAGTAAGGTAATGAGTACATTTCTTGTGGAACATTGTCACCATGCCTTTGTTTTCTTGGATGTGTTTTCTAACTCCTTTACTGTTCAGTGTCCTTATCTTTGACAATGCGAATCAGCTAGCTGAGTATTGACAAGTATTCAGTAGTGCTGACAAGTACTGACAAGTACTCAGTAGTACTGATAAGTACTGACGAGTAGTAAGTTCTCAGCAAATTTTGTGACTTGTCTTCTTCCACTGCTGCACATGAATAATACTATGTTAGTGAACAATAACATAAAGACATGACAACCAAATGCATTGTTCATCCATTGTGTATCATCTGATCTTTAGAGGTCTCAATGAAAACTTCAACAGGCACTGTACTCCAATAATTTCCCTTGTTAGAGTATATTAAACTTAGCCAGAAAACACACAGACATCCAGGTACAAAGAACAAAGAAAAGGTTTATTGCAGTAAAGGTTTATTGCTAGTAGGACCCCTTCTCACAAGAGAGGAGTGAGAAGTGCCAGCTATTATCTGAGAGGACCTATATAACCTGGGAGATTTAGGAGGGGCCAGAAGGAGCTAAGAGGCGAGACTCTGGTGTGGACATGAGGGCCAGGGGCTTCATCATGGTGGACTAGGATTTATGGCTCCTGCCCAAGTAGTAGATAAGGGGTTCCGCAGCTTCCCAGACCTGACAGTCACTCTAAGGGGCTCTTGCTGCCTTATATGGTGGTAGCTGCCCCAGAGGAGTGCCATCTGGAGCTAAAGCGGGTTGGAGGCTGATTATTTACTGCCTGGGAAAGGGGTGTGCCAAACTGTGGTAAGAGGAAGGAGCATGCTAAGCTACCGGAAGGGAGCTCATTGGGCTAACATCCCCCATTACACTGAAAATGCAGAACACTTTCTTCTAACGTTTCAATCCAATCACCATTTCCTGGTAGTCAGCAAATGCCTCAAAGGTAAAGTAGAACTACATGTAGAAACAGCTCTGTCCTTCCCTCTTTCTCTCTTCTTTTTGGTACCCTCACATTCTTGATCGCTCATAACCTTCCTTTACAAGAAACATCTTTCTGAAACAATCTGGTAAAAGTAAAGGAAAAAAAAGGTCTAAGTTTCATTTTGGAGAGAAAAATTAAAATAAGTAAAGATATACATGTGACAATTCAATATCCTTACCCTGTAACCTTTCCCATTAATCCACATACTCTTTTTAAGCCAATACTTGTGCTTTATTAGGCATAGATAGGGAATTATTTAAGATTATACTAATTATTTCCTCAGTAACTGGAAGCAATTTTATATTGAAAAATTGTTTGATGTTGATGTTATTACTATTATTTCCAATAAAATAGTTCATATCTTCTTAAGATTTTCTACATATTTGAAAGTATAAACTACATGATCAGTTCTCTTTTTTATGTGTGTGCTCATTCTGGACAGTGCCCAGGCCCTGAGTTTTGAACTTAAGTCCCTAGTGCTGTGTTACATGAGCCACACCTCTACTTCTGGCTTTCTGCTGGTTAGTTATAGATAAGATCTCATGAGCTTTCCTGCCCTGGCTGGCTTTGAACTCCAATCCTCAGATCTCCTAAATAGCACAAGCAGAAGATTGTTTAAACATTGTGTGTGTGTGTGTGTGTGTGTGTGTGTGTGTGTGTGTGCGCGCGCGCGCACTTTGTGTGCCAGCCCTGCGATTTGAAATTAGTGCTTGGGCACTGCCTGTGAACTTTTTGAAATTAGTTCAAGGGCAGCACCTCTACCACTGGAGCCATAGTTCCACTTCCCATGATCAGTTCTTCACATGGTAAAATCAACTGAGATAAGAGAGATTCCCATTGGAATTATGCCAGTGGCTAGTTGCACAAATCAGTGTTTTATGTGTTCTTTTTCTACTACAGAAACAAAAGGGGTTAGAGAAGAGACAATTTTCCTCTGCATTTCCCAATTGGTATAACCACCTAAGAAGCTTGGAACATTTTTCCACAACAATTTTATCAATGCCTTTTTGTTTTCCTTGGCCAAACAGTTGCATGATCCATGGTGACGTGTCTTTGACCATGCCCTGTTCTCACTGCTTACTCTACAACCTCTGAGCTAGAACTCCAGAGAGCTTTTGTGTTTGGCTTGGTTGTGTCTATCTTGGCCTAGTTCTGGCCTAGCATCCTGGACAAAAGTTCCAATTTGAGGAATATACAGCTCAAAACCAATTCAGTACTCTCTCAGCTATTTTACTTTGCCTGGGAAACCCTATATTTATGACAATGCAAGAGGCAAGAGAAAAATACACATACACACACAGAGAAAGAGAACAGATGCCAATCTAAAGAATACTTGCTTTTCATATTTACTAATTTATTTCTCCTTTCTTCAGACAGGAAGCTGTCAACTGGACCTGTCCCCACCTTCAAACTCTTGAGTAAATACAATGAAAATTATCTTCAGTTCAAACTATGTCCTTTTATTTGAGATAAGATCAGAATATTTATGACTACCACTCAAAAGAAAAAGAAAAGGAAAAACAAAACAGCCTTGACTTCCAAAAACCCATCTGATGGTTTCTCTAAAAATACTAAGAAACATCTACATAACCAACTGAATTTTTCTCCCTCTCCCTCTCTTCTCTCCCCTTCCCTCTTTTCCCCTTCTTCCCCCATCCCCCCTCTGTCTCCTTTCTTTTAGTTTCTTGAATTTTCCAAACATGTTCTAAGGTCTCTTTTAACTTGTATAATCCAAGGAAAGTACTGGATTTCAAGCATTACTAAAGCTATTCCAAATATTTCCCAATATTTTATAAAGAAACTTCCTAAAAGTTCGTTTGAATGGCAAATAAAACATTCTGGATGGCAGCAAATCTAAATTATTCCGGGCAAGAACTATTAGTATATTAAAAATAAGCATTAGGGTTTGGGGAAGAAAATGCATAGGGTGTAACATTTTTCATGTGGCTACAATGAAGTAAGGGATTTGAAGGCAAAAACAAATCTGGCAAATTATAAGTTAGGGTAGTAATTCAAGGAAGTCATAAAATAAAAGACTTTTATTGCACCATGGAGACAGTTTGGTGCTATTAGTGGATTAAAAAGCATGTGGGACTCTGAGTCTGAAAAAGAAGGAAGCTTGAAAGAGTTGGTGGGTTAAATATTAACAAAGAAAAGATGTTTACTGACAGTGTCAGCAAACACGCTCTAATAAATAAGATCCTCCATATCCTCAAAAATAGAACAGCACGAAGCCACAAAAATCCATGCTATTGATGTTGCCACCAAACTTGGTCTCCTCAGGGATGCATGACTTCACTCTCATCAGGATTTGTCTTAGTCCCTTTGGAGAATATTGCCAGACTAGTCAAAATCTAGTAAAAATAGGGGAGGGGGAGGGGAAGGGTTGGTGACAATTTTTCACTTGTCTTCAAAAACTGGCTACAAGTACTGAACACACTGAAGTGTGGTGGCAATGTGTGAATACGAGCTTCAAACAGACCTGAGCTTAAATTCTCAAGTTGCACACTCCAGCCTCTCTGAGCCTCTGATTTTTCTCCTTGGAGAACTGAGATTCACAATTCACGCAGCTTTCCAGCTCTTCCTACAATGTAACGTGCATATTAAACCCTAGAGAGTCTTACTGAAATGCAAAGCCAATTCTGTAAGTCTGAGGCAGTGTCCCAGCTCTGACTTTCCATGTCCATCCAGGTTGCTGAGCCCTGGAGCATGCTTGGTGTGAGAGACTTTGAATTCACCAAATCTTTAGTGTACAGTTAACTAAACTGCTCTTTAATGATAACAATTTGGAGGCTCTTTTTGACTTTACAAAATAGGCTGCAGAGGTGGAGTAGGGAGAACAGGATATATTACCATCTGAGAGGAAGTACCAAAATCTAAAGAGTGGTCTTAAGAGAGGAAAGAGCTGGCCCTGAGAATCACTTGCTGGGTCTTTAGTGCACCCAACTAAAATTTCTTGACTTACTCAATTTCTTAGCTGATTATAGAATCCTCAGTTTGATGAGAGGCAGAGAACCAAAATCCTCAACCATCCATACAAGGTATTAAAACCCCCCAAAACTAGAGGCATATAAAATGTCTAAAATGTCTAATTTAGAAATAATAACATTTCTATGCGTCAAGAGGAATTTACTGGGAGAAAAATAAAAACTTGCAAGTCCTGTCTGCCACATCATATAAATTCTTAAAAGACCTCATTCAAGATCCTTGGCAAAGCTTGAAACAAATGGTGTGATGCTGAAAATTAGCAAGAAAAATCCCATGTAATAATCTTAAAAAAATAAAAAAGAACAGTTATAAAAAAATAAGATGATTCCCTAATATTACTTAGGCAGTTGTCTGAGCTGTGGCAGCATTCAGATGTTTCTGTCTCATTCCCCAAGGATGTAACCATAAGAGAGAATACTGAGTAGGGACTTCAACAATCCAGTCCAGCAATTTCTGCACTAATTTGTACCTTTTTAGTATCATTAAAACATTATAATTCTTAACAAAACAGACACCACATAAAGTGTCCTTTGTGATTTTTATTCCATTTTATCTTTTAGTTCATCTTTCAGTGTTATTTATTTAGTTTTTGTTTCTTTCTTATTTTTACTTTTTATGATTTTTATTTATTTTAGTTAGTTTCATTTAGTTCATTTTATTTAGTTTATTTATCCTTAGTTTTATTCCATTTTATCTTTTAGTTCATTTTACAACTAGGTGAAGGTTACTATTAAAGAAATATTAACCTTATTTGAATTGAATGTAGTTATTGAAATATAAGCATACAGACTATGACTTGTCTAATTTTAATACCATTAACAGTTTACAAAGGAACTATGTTTGCTTCAAAAGAACAAAAAGCTGAAAATGAGAACATGCAACAAATGGCTGGCGGTGCCTCAGGGTTGGCAGTAGGAAGATGGCTTGCCTTGCAATTGTTTATTTTTGATTTGTTTGTGTTAAAGACAAACAATATGCAAACTCCACGGTGTTTCCTCTTATATTGGAAGATTGAAAGTAATAGCTTCCTTTTACGAAAAAAAAATGCAAGTATTCTTGTAAACAAAATCTTAGCTTCTTTTTTTTAATGTGACAAGATCCATACCCTCTCTAGTAGGATTTCCTTTCCAAAGGTCGATAAGGCAACAGAATCCTATACAACAGAATCCTATACAACAGAATCCTAACCGTACCTGTAGGGAAACAATGATATAACCATAGTCATAGTTTTGTGGTAAACCTGAAGAATCTGTAGGTCACATGGGCAGAAATAAGCTACCATCTGCTTCTACCAGCAGGTGAATAAGAAAACATACAGCCTTTCTCACTAATTACCTACAACAGCATCTAACTCTAAATATTTTGCATGTAGAGATTTCCTTTCCATGTTTATAAATACACATATATGACAAAGAACCACTTATTTTAAAGATCTTAATATCTTGTTTGTTAAGCAATTAGTATTTAGGAAAGGGGCTACATTGACAGATCTGCAAACAGAAGCTTCTGATTCATCTGCTAGAGAGGTACTTACGTCCCTTGGCAGGCTTCCTCATTTTGCTTTGTTGAATGGTTTGCCCATATTCCTCAGAAAACTGCCTTGTCTTTCCCAAACCACCTTGGGTATCCATCCCAATAATTAACCAGTTGAGTCGTAGTATAGAGTAATCTGTTCATTCCTTGAGTCGTGGAAAATGTCAATTGAATGTCAAAATGTTTTCTTTTATTTTTCCCCTGGAGGCACCTGTACTATTTAATCACATCCACAAATAAGTATAAATGAAACAAAAGCCCATTTGTGAATTCCAGGAAAATAAACTATCCTTCAGCCATTATCTAGAAGGTTGCTTTTATATTTCTTTAGCTGTCGTTTAGGCATGGTCTGTGGGAGAGGAAATAGTAGCTCCTAACTCGTCTTTCTTCTTCTGAGTTACTTTTTGTAGACATGTTTGCAGTTGTGTCACTGAATTCCAGCCAGTGCACTGAGACTAGACTTAATGTGTATCACTCTTCAAACATACCAGGCATCTATATTAAAGTTTGTCTTAATAGTTCATGTCAATGTGTTCTATTCTTCCTTTAAGCATACAAATATCATTACTACTAACATGAAATTTTGAAAGATAAACTTACTGATTATGGACATAACCAACAGGCTAGGACTTAGGTTTTAGAAACAGATGAATGGATTTTAGCTAATAAAAACAGAAGATATCTATTTAAATTTGAACTTCAGGGAAATTATGAGTATTTTTGTAGTATAGATGTCTAAGGTGATACAAGTAGTAAAGTAGGCCAAAATTCCAATAAACTGATTTTCACTGTTTATCTGAAATAAATGGATCATTCTAAATTTTCTTTGGAAACTTGAAAAAAATATATGGATATATATTTTTTCAACAACAAGCATGTTACATGGAATTGGAAAATGTACAGTAAAGATAATTTGTGGTTGTTTCCAACTTGGATCCTATGAAGCTGTCCATTCAGATCCCTTTGAGGAAGGTCACACAGACAACTACTACCTTACCTCTTTTAGAAAATAATACACATTAGCACCTTCTGAGGGGAAGGAGAAAAACATTTTTTTTGCCTGAGACCTAAAACCTTTTTTTAAATAATCAAATATTGTGCAATATATTCAAAGAAAAGTGCAAATGAGAAACTGGAAATATACTTTTTTTAAAAAATAGAGGAAACATTTTACTAAAAATGATTATATTGGAAAGCACTGGAGAGGATAAAGAAAAGATAAACTTAAAAAGCAGGATGCTGATGTCTCACGCCAGTAATACTAATTCTGCAGGCTGAGATCTAAGGATCGCAGTTCAAAATCTGGCTCCAGCAGAAAAGTCCCCATGAGACTCTTATCTCCAATTAACCATTCAAAAATCTGGAAGTAGAGCTGTGACTCAATTAGTAGAGTACCAGCCTTGAGCACAAACAGGCTCAGGGACAAGGTCAAGGCCTTGAGTTCAAGCCCCACAACCACCACCACCAACAACAATAAAAACAATATAAATTATATGGAAAAAGGAAGTATATTGTCACTAACAGAGAATAGAATCCTTGGAAGAAATGGAAAAAATATTTGCATAAATGATGAGGGAAGCATCACATAATGAACCAAAAAAAAAAAAAATAAAAAGCAGTGCCTCAGAAGTCAAGGAGCTGTACATTAGTGAAGACAAAGGGTGGTGAACCTGAAGTGTGCAAAGCACTTAACAGCATACACTTAACTGATCTTAGAGCTAAGTCTTAATTCTAAGAAAACTTCAAAAACAAATTCTCAAAGATCTTAGCGTGGACATGATAGATGACATGGAAATGCCAAAGAATCTACTTCCAACAAGAATGGGTTAAGAAAGAATTTCACCAAAATCCACAAGACTGATATAAATCCACTGGCTTAGGAACAGGACAATAATGACAGGTTGTCATTTATTACCAACACAACTCTCTTTCAAGAATGTATTCATGTAGTCAGCAAGTATTAGGCCTCAGCAAGTTTGGGCTCCCTAAAATGCAGCACTAAGAGGCAGAAACTTAGTAAACGAGTATACTAAATGTTTAGCATCGGTAAATCTGTATTTCCTCCACAGTGTTATATACAGCAATGATTCTATGCATAGCACTAAACAGATTTGAAACAAGAAAGAAAAAGTTCATTTAGGTTGGAAAAACAACCTGTCTTGAAGATTAACCTTGGATATTGCATACAAAAGACTATAAAGCAAGTAAAAAAAATCCACAAGTTAATTCAGCATTCCTCTTAAAACACAGTTGACCTCAGAATGCCTTCATTTTTCTTTCTCAAGAATACCAACTAACAAGTCAAAGAATACCTAGTGACATGGTGAATCCACTTTAGAAAATTTATTATTTTCATTCAATTTTTTAATGATTTATAATAGCTGTTTATTGAATGCAATACATAAATTTGCCCAACCATAACTATTTTATCACATAAATAAAGGAAAACTTTTTTTTACCTTTTTTTTCATTTGTTTAAGCACTTTCATTTTTCTTATTTCATAGTTATTGGCTGCACTTAGGCTAAAACAACCATAAGGAAAATAATACAATGAAGCAACTACAGTTAGTGCTGAAATTTATACCCTCCAGTACTTAACAGCAGAAGTATTCAAATTACTATGGTACACATGGGGACTCCTGGGCTCAGGATTTACTGTCACTGAAATCACCCCTGAGTAGCTGAGACCATTACAAAACACAACACTATAAAAGAGACAGCAATATGGGAACAATGTGCTGGAAAGGCTCGTCAGTAAATAAAGACTCGGTAGACTTCCTGGCTTGTGGTAATACTCATCATTTAATACAGTTTATAAAATTGTGCTTATTAAATTTTGTAGGGCAAAATAACACATCTCCCCATTTCTTACAGCAATGTTGACAGAGGTTTGAAAAAGGCTGCAGCTGCTGTCTTCCTGGGCCTCCCTCCCCCACTTTATTACAATATGTGTTGTTCTGAAAATTTTCAATTCAGCTATAAACAATCTACTTTATCAACAACATGCTTTTGCACTTTTTGAAATGGTGCTTTGAGGCAGATAAATGAAAATAAGTATGGCAGAGTGCCAATAAAAATTCTGCAAACTGTATCTTCCCGTGAACTACAGGCTAAAGCAGCACACCCTTTTATTTATTTCTTTACTGTGAATTCTAAAATCCATTTCTAGCCTTACAACAGCTGCTTTATTTTTGTTGGCTGTTTGTTCTAATCTTGGCTGACACTTGCAGATAGTAACGCCTCATACACTTTAAATCAATACAAAAAGAGACTTTAAAAAAAAAACTCTGGCATCTTTTCAACTACTCTGGGGGTCCTCAGGGTAAATAGAGGGTGGATTTGGAAGTTTAAGACATATAGGATATAAGAAAATGTCATTTATTGCTCCAGATACAGCCCCTTGAACATAGAAAGCCCAGATTCTAAACTGATTTCTCAGCTCTAGATGTAAAGATAGTTTTATAAATATATACAGATATATATATATATATATATATATCAGCATTCTTTACAAACTTAGCTTTACAAAGACCTATGAGATAGAATAATACTGAAACACAAAAGATATTATCTGTTATAAATGAAAAGAGACTGACATTGAATTTATCTGCTTCATATTGATTTGGATTATGAGAACTTAAAATTTCTGTTTAATTTTCTATGAGTAAATTTTAACTTTATATACACTAATTAAAAACTTACTATTTGATATTAGTTTGGAAATACCCAATTATAAAGTAAATTTTAACATCATGGGCTTTCAGTTCTTAAAGGATGCCCTTGGGGATCCCTTCTTAGTAACTAATAATTTTATTGAGTTTGTGATCAACCCACATATATCCATGACTCAAAGTCTTCCACAAACTTAGCAAAATTCTATTTATTTTTTCACATATAATTAAAATGATTTGTTCAATAAACTAAGAATATTGAAATTAGAAAAGGTCATAATATAGCCCAACACTGAAAAGTAGATTTTAAATGGCCACAATATAAATGCCTGCACACAATAAAACAATAGATAGCACCGGATGCTGTTATATCTGTGTTTATATTAATGAAATATGAAGAATGTTCATGCCAAATTACTGCATAAATCTAACAGTCTAAGATTAGCTGGCCATTTACACTTGGTTACAAAGGCAACTCCAAAATTATTTGATATTTTTTGGCATAGCCACATTCTTTTGAAATTAAATATTTTGAATCCTAAGCCCTTAACATATTTTCCCTGTCTCTATCAACAAGAGATAAATGTTCTTCTCACCATGGGGAATTTCTGGAAATTCAAATGTTCTTGAGTATTGATATAATAGCGATGCTAGTTTTATGTAGCCTCTTTTAATATATGTTTGAAATTACAACTTTGGAAACTATTATGAAGGGTATAGATTCAAGGAATTACATATTAATAAGGTTGATAGAGTGGCACATTTTATATTAGGGCTAACAAATTAGGAAAGTAGAATCAAAATATTCCCATGTAGAAAAATGAATAGCACTGATGAATAATTCTGAATAGTATAGTCATGACATTTCAAAGTTAAAGCAAATTTGGACACATTGCTGTGACATCTATGCTCCCACCATCCCCGGATTCCAAATCAGAATTGAATCTGAGCCATTCTACGTTACACTTGAATACAAAGAGAAAATAGGAGAATTCTGAGAAAGCACCACAGGAAGCTAATTTTTCAAAACAGAGGTAGAAGTAAGGTTGATTTCTACGCACCGTCCACTACAAAAGTTGACAAGGAAACATCACATGATCTTGGGATTCTGCAGATTTTAGCACATAGATGTCAGAATGGACTGACAAAGAAAGACGCTGACATTTGCTACAAACCGCAGATCCTTCCCTTCCCATGGACAACTAGAATCCTTTCCTGGGCAGGATCCATCTCAGGGTTCTGCCTATGACATACATACTCTGATAACCTTGAGTGACCTTCCCTCAGACTCATCTGGATAAAATTATTTTACATTCAAGGCCCACGTACCTGTTTGCTTCTTATTAAAGCCTCTCCCAGGCCCAGGAACAAAACAACCAAATTCCAGAATTCTAGAATTATGCCTATATGAATCATTCCTTGCTGAGCTGTGAGAGTTTTAATAACAGAGACTATGCTTTGTCCCTTTTTCAGCAATAGGTCATCCTAAACATTGTGGAATTAATTGAATTAAAAAATAAGTGCAACTTAGCAATGTGCTTTTAAATAATCACATCACATAGACATTTTGTTAGAGTCAGGGTCATGCAAGTTGAGCAAGGAGATCAAAGGAAGACATGTCCTTCTGTACAACAGAGGCAAGATAGACCACTGAATGCTATGACAGGTCCTTGGGACCATAATACTATATATTCAGTGATGTAAATGTTTACAGGTACAGAGAAAAAGACAGGACGTCCTGTACCATCATTTCATTGAGAGCTTAACAGTGCTAAGTATGTTGAAACCATGTATTTTCATGCTTATGATCCTAGCTAGTCAGAAGGCTGAAATCTGAGGAGCATGGCAATTAGCCTGGGCAGGAAAGTCCATGAGACTTTTAACTCTAAAACTCAGAAGTGGAACTTTGGCTCGAGTCATAGAGTCCCAGTCTTCAGTAATAAGGCTAAGGGAAAACACTCATTCAAGATGAAGAACACATTATTCCCCATTTTGCTTAGCTAAGGTAGATGGGCTGCTAAATCCTCCTGTTTTCCTGTCATTTTATAATAAATATATAAATATATATATATATAATAAATATATAAATGAAATATTCAAGACTTGCACACAGAATCTGATCCTAACACATTTATAAACACTCAGAGATAAAAGTATTACCTATAAAATACAGCTAGTTATAGAAGTATTTTTATAATGTACTATGTCAACAGGAGCGTCTGTGGCACAATTCTCATCCAAATAGTGTTATCTGAATAATGTTCAGTCCTTAAAGAGAAATCAAACATAGAACAGATAAGTTAAATTCAACATGGTGACTTCTTAGCAGAAACATGCATAAAGGTGAAAGTATTTATTCCTTCTTTTTCAGGGTTTGGCCATAATCTGGGTGAAATACTTACCTAGCCACCTGGACATCTGGTGTGTCATTTAATCTTTCAGTATTGAAAATCAGATTCTAAAATAAAACATTGTCAGTTCCTAATTCCTCGAGTATTTTGCTTTTTGCTTCTTGTGTGGTTGTTGTTTATTTTTAATTTTCTTGTGTTTTTGACAAGGTCTTGCTATGTAGCCCAAGCTGAACTTGACTTGCTCAACCTTCTGATTGCTCAAAACACAGGCACAGGGCATCACACTTGGAACACTAGGAAACTGATTCAGGATATAATTTTGCCTCCAAAGCAGCTACTTTCACTGGAAGCTGAGGAATCATAGGCACTATTACACAGATTGGACCATGTATACCTTTTACATGAGTTAAACCTTGTTACCTTTAAACACTGAGGAAACAGTGTTGATAATTTAACATGGAATTGAACATCCACCTGAGAAATATAATTTAAGGAGTAAGAGACATAGACGAAAAGACTTGCACACAGACAGGAAAGTCAGAGTTGAATAAACAGCACAAAAACGAAACATTCAAGTATAAGAAACTGTAACTTCAGTAATATTACCAAGATGCACCAAAGAAGTAGTCTGAGTAAGGGCTGGGCCTGTAGCCACAAATCAAGCAGGGGTATTTTTACCATGGCCAATGCAATGCCATGGGATTGCTCTGTACTCTGTCAATTACTTCCTATCTCCATTATGAGTCATCTCTCTCCTGGACTCACACACAAAAAGAAATACACTCTAGGAGGGAGAGAGAGAGGATAAAACAAGCCTGAACTTGAGGCTTATAAAGGAGGAGTACAGAGTTTATGCAAATGACAAAACCAGCCAGGGCCAGGAAAGCCAAGCAGAATGGAGCCTGGGGGTCTCCCTCCCTTCTCCCACCCACCCCTGCACACCCATGGCCATTAACAGGGCTTCGGCATTCATACCAAGGGGCTGCCAACCCCTGGGCAGAGACTCACCATATACACACTGGATATGGAAAATGTATGAGGCAAAAATGATTAACTGACAAAAAGTTAATTAAAACTGCTCTGATTATGGGGCAGAATTTAACAATTACTTTAAAAAATGCAGTGTGACACAGTGCAGCACTGCAGCTGAATTAATCATGAATGAGGAGAGTGCTGTTTAATTTTTGTGTGCAGGAGAAAAACACTCAACAGATTTGACAATTAGAGCGGGGTAACAGCGTCGCGTGTCACAATGCGAGGCGGTTTTTCCCAGTGGTTTCCTGGGAGGGAGCTAAGCAGATGTGCTCAAATATTTACAAATGCACAATATTCTCACGCTCTCCTCAGCTGCCCACCCTGCTGATTTCGCAAGAAGTTGCCTTCAATCTGGAGGCCCCAGTGGGAGGGAGCCCCGCGTGTCCCACACCACAGGGGTAGTTCCAGCAAGGACCCCTGTTGTCTCCCACAAAGGCACTGTGGCAGCAGCAGAACCCAGCAGTGGGTGACAGCTGGGCAGAGCTCTCTTATTCCTCTTCCAGGATTTGGTTGGTCGCATAACATGGACAGCACACGCCCTTGTGGGTAGGTGAGGTAGAGGGTATGCTGAAATTTCTGCTCTCAGGGCATCTCTACAAAGAATATGAGCTCTGTTTAGAATGTCTGTATATACATTCTCAGCATTGTGCAACTGCCAACACCATCGATTTTAGAACGTTTGTTTTTAATCCAAAGAGAAACCCAGTAACTTTACTATCATCAGCCATCCTCTCTTCCAACCCAAGACGGTTTTACTTTCCACATAAATTCCACCTATTCAAGGTATTTTACCCCAAAACCATCATTTGGCATATGTTCTTTTGTGACTTTCACTTATCATAATGACTTTAAGGTTCATCTGTGGTACATAGCATGTATTAGTATTTCTATCATTTTAGTGGATGAATAATATGCCATTTGTGCTCATACCAAATTCTTTATTTGTCCTTCCCTCTATAGACTTTTGGCTAGTTTCCACCTTTGTAGCATTGTGAATGTACCACGATGCATAAATATGACTTTGTATAAGTTTTTGGGTGGACATGTTTCCATTTCTCTTGATGATATGTGCAGAAAGTAGAATTGTTGCAATAAAGATAATGACGCTAAGCTTTTCTGAGGAAGCTCCTCTTTGCCATAGTTACTACGCCATTGCCATGTGTAATCAGTGTTCAAATTGCCCCACATCTTTCCAAAAGTGTTATCATTTTAATTAGAGCCATCTTAATAAATGCAAAGTGGTTTCTCAGGGTTTTAATTCTTAATTTCCTGATACATGGTGACATTGAGCATTTTCAGGCATACTGGCCATTTTTACATCTCATTTGGGAAAATTCCCATTTGGTAATTTGTTAACTTGTATTTTCAATATTGAGTTATCATAAATTATACACAATTGTGTTTATTATATTCAAATATTTACTCCCATTTGCAGGATGACTTTTTGATTTCTTGTCAGTCACCCTTGAAATATAAATGTTTTAGGGGCTGGGAAGGTGGCTCAGTGGTAGAGCCCTTGCCTTGCATGCATGAGGCCCTGGGTTCAATTCCTCAGCACCACATAGCAAAAAGAAAAAAGCCGGAAGTGCTGTGGCTCAAGTGGTAGAGCGCTAGCCTTGAGCTGAAGAGCTGAGGGATAGCACCCAGGCCCAGAGTTCAGGCCCCATGACCAGACCCAAAAAAAATAAAAAATAAAAAAAATGTTTTAATTTCTGTGAAGCCTAAATTTTTATTTTGTTTGTATATCATTTTTAAGATATCATTGCCAAATTGTAGGTTAAAAATATTTACCCTATGTTTTTCCTAAGACGTTAGTACTTTTAGCAATTAAATTGAAATCTATGACTACCTTGAGAGGACCTAAATAGCCATAAGAATACCTGTCATCTTTTAAGTCAGATCAGTACATTTCTTAAGTGTCTTTCATGATATATTCACTTTCATTTTAATACTACTGAAACCATACCAAGAATTTTATGCATTTAATTTTCTCCAAGATTGTGTGTGTGTGTGTGTGTGTGTATATATATATATATATACACACATATATATATGTATAGTTGTCTATTGTATTTTTAATTCTGAAACACTAAGCTTACTTACACTCTTGTTCATGGTTCCTTTTCGTCCCAAAAAGTTTCACTCTATTTTAGACATAAGATCATCTTAAGTAGCATGTCATCACCATCAGGCTTATACCTAGATATGCCAGTGTTTCCTTTGATTTTATTTTGATTGGCCCATCAGAATTGCATATGAATATGAAAGTACATGCAAATATGTATATGTGTGATCTTTCCCTTTGAGAATGTGTGTAAGATTGTACATGTAGCCTATGAATGTACTTCTGTGTGAATATATTTATGTAAGGTGTATATTCTTAAGAAACCAAAGAATGTAGGCACAGTGGCTTATGCTTATAATCCAAGCTTGTTGGGAGGTAAAGATAAGGAGAATCATAGTCTGAGGACAACTGGAATAAAAAGTTCATGAGAGCCTGTCTCAATAAATTACAATATTGGTCCTATCATCCTAGCTAGGCAGGAAGCATGTACAGTCCAGGCCTATCTGAGCATAAACGCAAGATGCTATTTGAAAAATGCTTAAAGGAAAAAAGTTTCTACATGTGGCTAAAGTGGTATAGTTCCTGCCTAGCCAGTAAGACCTAAATTCAAACTCTGCTACCACCAAATAAGACAAAACTACAAAAAGTTGTGATAAAAGCAAATAAGTATTATGATATATAAGAAAGACTGGGTAAATAGGATTGCATCAAACTAAATGATTTCTACATGGCAAAGGATATAGAAAGATAAATAGAAAGCCCACAGAATGAGAGAAAGTATAGTAGCTATACATCAGACAAGGGCCTCATATCTAAAATATACTTAGAGCTTAAAATAATTAACCTCCCATAAACAAATCCTCAAAGAAACAACAACCCACTTAATAAATGGGCTAAAGACTTACAGAGAGACTTCTCTGAAGAAGAAATAAGAATGATCAATAAATGCATGAAGAAATGCTCAACTTCTCTAGCCATAAAAGAAATCCAAATCAAAACAACACGGAGATTCCACCTCACCCCAATTAGAATGGCCATTATCAAGAAAACTAAAATAACAGATGCTGGCAAGGATGTGGCCAAAGGGGAACACTACTACACTGTTGAGATTATAAACTCATTCAACTACTCTGGAAAGCAGAATGGAGGTTCCTTAAAAGACTATACAAAGAGCTTCCCTATGACCCAGGAATCCTACTTTTGGGCATTTACCCAAATGACTACAAACTAGGCCACACTAAAGCCACCAGCACAGCCAAGTTCACTGCAGCATTGTTTACCATAGTTAAAATATGAAATCAACCCAGATGCTCCTCGATGGAGAAATGGACCAAGAAAATGTACTATATGCACACACAATCGAATTATATGCTTCCATCAGAAAGAATGACATTGTCCCATTCATAAGGAAAAGGAAAAACCTGGAAAATTATATTGAATGAAGTAAGCCAGACCCAAAGACACATAGTCCTCATGGTTTCTCTTATTTGTAATAATTAGAATGTGCCTATAAATCTACAAGTAAACTCAGTAGACAGTACAAAACAAAAATTGGGCATGATAAATTAAACAAGACTCTAAACATTCACACAGTGAAACCAAAAGAGGATATTCTTAGGAGAGGATCACAAGGGCTCAATAGTGCATATGAGCATATAAAATGATGCTTATAGAAGTGAAGTCCAAGAAATGGAAATGAGAATTTTTATTGCACTGTATGCAGTTCTTTTACCTCCTCTTCCTCCTCCTCCTCCTCCTCCTCTTTCTCCTCTCCTCTCTCTCCTCTCCTCTCTCTCCTCTCCTCTCCCTCCTTCTCCTCCTCTCCTCTCCCTCCTTCTCCTCCTCTCCCTCCTTCTCCTCCTCTCCCTCCTTCTCCTCCTCCTCCTCTTCCTCCTCCTCCTCTTCCTCCTCCTCCCCGCCATAGCCAGGTGGTCGTCCTCCTCCTCTTCCTCCTCCTCCTCCTCCTCCTCCTCCTCCTCCTCCTCTCCTCCTCTTCTTCTTCTTCTTCTTCTTCTTCTTCTTCTTCTTCTTCTTCTTCTTCTTCTTCTTCTTCTTCTTCTTCTTCTTCTTCTTCTGTTTTTTTCCCCTTTCGTAACTATTTTTGATTTCTGTTCCTTTTTCTTATATGTAACTTTATCTGATTTGGGGAGAGGAAGCATAGAAACAGCAGGACAAAGGATGAATTAATTAAGCAGTGATATTCACTATAGACACTATGCTGGAACTGAACTATAAAACTTGGAGAGGAGTGGGGTAGGGAGGTAAAATGCTGAGAGAAAATGAAGGAGGGGTGAAACTGTTCAAAAGGAAACCTACTCATTACCTTTCTTATATAACTGTAACTCCTCTGGACATCACCTTTACAATAAAAAATTTTAAAGCAAATAGATATTATGATATATCTTTTTTCAGAATCAATGTTAAACCAGTACTTCACACCTGTAATCTAAGCTATTCAGGAGGCAGAGCTCAAGACGACTATAGATCAAGGCCAACCAGGCTAAAACTTCTCAATCAAGAGCTGGTGCATAGTGCAAGCCTGTCATCTCAGCTATGTGGAAGGCTGACATTTGCAGGATCATTAAAGTGCCAGGCCAGCCTCGACAAAAAAAAATGTTTATAAGACCTCATCTCAGAAAAGAAATTCACACCTGCCATACAAGTTATGTCAGGAAATATAAATAGAAAAGTCAGTGTTCAAGACAGCCAAAGAGAAAGAGGTTGGAGTCATAGTTTAATTGTAAAGTGCTTGCCTCATAAGCTCTAAGTTGAAACGTTACAAAAAATTCAAAACAATAGATGTTATTTTTATGTAAAAACAAGCAGTTTACTTCTAAGTTTATAACTTATTTAAAATAGTTTGCCAGTTTGAAACTGGGCATGAGTTAGCAAAGGGTTTGTATTAGGAATGCTTTTTACCTTTCTCACTGCAAATATTTGCTGGTAGTGGGGCTTTAACTCAGAAACCTTTCTTGCATGCTTACATGCTTGACTAGAACTCTAACACTTGCGTCACTACCAGCACAGGTTTTGGCTGGTGAATTGGAGAGGGAGTCCTGGAGAGTTTTCTTGATCTTCAGAACTCAACCTCCTGAGAACCTAGCATTATAGATGTGAGCCACCAGTGTTGGACTCCAATACTTCCTTTATTTTAAGGCATGTCTTAAAGTCTATCTAAAGAGCTCAAGAACACATAATTTTTAATGATAACAAATTTACAATATCTGTTTTCATCACCATTATCATGCTGATGAATGATACATCTCAGTAAAATCTTCTAAAAGACAGCTATTCTCACATTGCTTTCCTTTGTAGCTGTCATGACATTTTTTAATCAACAAGTTGCTTTCATAGTGTTGAGCAACAAATTTCTTAAAGATATCTATAAAACAAAAGTTATATCAAAGTAAGAAACAACTAAGCAAAACTCCAAGAAGACATGTTAAGCACTAACAAGAGCTGGCTTAGCAGTGTTTACAAAGTGCCAAATCAACCTGGTAGAGAGAGAAAAAAAAATTAACTTGCCTAGATGATTTAGCTACATGTTGCTCACTTTACTTTTGCATGGAAATGTTTTGGCATTAGGGAGGAGATAATCTATATACATATATATATATATATATTCTTTTGTGAAAATGTAATATATGTATATTATATATATTAGATTGTTGAGATTAAGAGCTTGCTTTACTTAATTGCACGGAGTTTTAAATTTTGAACTCCTAGACTTTTCAGAAGCTTTAGTTTAATCCAAATTAATTAGAAGTCAACAATGGTATTTCTTGCACATTAACTTCCCTGGCATATTGAGATATCACTTTTCTCTTTGAATATGCTTATTTAATAGTAAGATTTTGTCTTTTTTCCTAAGCATATGTAGGCATATGTTCTCCTTGAAAAATTAAATGTCTTCTGTACATCAAAAAGGAACAAAGAATAAATCAAGAAAAACTTAAGAAATTGCTGGGGACAATTAAATCATTTCAAAAGCAAATGGGCTTCTTATAATTGACTAGGTGTGGAAGAGACTAAAGGACTGGAGGTCTTTTTTTATGTTGAAGTGTTTTTTTTTAATTTATTTATTTATTTTTTATTTGTGAACATACTGTACAGAGGGGTTACAATTACATGGGCAGGATAATGCGTACATTTCTTACCAAGCATTGCAGCCTCCTCCTTTGGTTTACCCTTCGTATCCCTTCCCAGCCTCCCCCCTCCCCCCCAAAGGACTGGAGGTCTTAAGCGAAGTGTTGTGTTTCACTATCCTACCTACGTGAAGATGTAATAGCTGGGGCAGACAATAACATTTTTTCAAAATGAAAAATAAAAAATTATAATAATAAATTTACATGATTCATTTTATAGTAAAAGCTAGAAATAAAAGTATTAGATTTGATATTTTCAAAATGTTATTTACCTAATTATAATTTAAGTTCTTATAAAAGTATAATAAAAAAACAAAGCCTGTATGGGACACACTAGTTAGGTAGGTAATAATTTTGCCTACTATGGAAAAAATATGTTTTAGAATAACTTTTGCTTCATGCAATAATACAAATACTTTGTTTCTGGTTGTCTCTTGTCTACACTGTTCATCGATAATGAAGTAATGAGGTGTCATTTTAAAATATTACAATTCAGCATTTCCAACTTGGAGCCATCTTGAATTCTTCTAAAGATTCATGATTCAAGCAACATAATGTGATTATTTGCCATTTTTAGAATTGTAGTTCAACCCCTGGACAGATCATTTTCAATTCACCATCTTTTGTTTGTGTTGCAACATTCTGCATCTCTTGGCACTTCTGCAGAATACCTGTTATAACGCTTGTCTCTTCACCTCTTCCATACCCCAGTGTTCACACCTCGAGGAATTATCATGTTACAAGTAAACAAATATGTTCTATCTACCAGTTTGCAAAAGTGGGCAAAACAAGTGTTTTTTACCACTACTCAATATACACTGCAAATACAGCTCATGCATGCTTATTAAGTTTTAATTGAGAATTAAACCTGAGGCTAAATTACTATTGAATTCTATGGACATTGAATTCTTCCACATTTTGTTTGGCAAGCAAAGTTAGAATCGATTTTTTATATAGGGGAGCCATTACTAGCTCAAAACAAAAATGATGGGATTTTACCTAGTTCAAGAAAGAAAAAGTATGAAGAAAGTTGTGGGATTTTTTAAAATCTAATTTTAAGGTGACCATATTCAGAACAATAAAAGTACAGTGTCCCAAGAAAATGCTACCTTTGAAAGTAAAGTATGTTTTGGGGACTTTGAGACACTATCAGAATATGCAGTGAAATCAGTTTTGAAGGGTGGAATATTCAGATAATAATACTTTACCTAACTTCAAATCATATTCAGATTCAAAGAATCAGACTCGAGAGCATTAATAAACAACTTAGTTCCTCAAAGCTAATGATTATAAAATTTCCGGTTCAGCCTATGGATCTGTGTTTTCAGGAAAGATGAGCCATGACAAACTGATCTAAGCAGCGTATGTAATCAGGGCAACCACTGGCACAATATATTCAGTGTGAAATACAGCAATGAGATTAGTTAGAGTTTTTGGCAGTCTGAAAAAGCAAAACAAAACCACAATGCTAAAAACATTGTTCCAGGTCTATTTAGGGAGAAATATTCTATAGAGTCATCATCATGGTTCTATAATCTGCAGTAGGCAGTTTAATAGTGTGTTTCAACATCAAAAGATGGTGAAAAGGCAATAGAAAAATGTGCACATGGAAAACTGGCAAAAAAAATGCCAGAAATATCCTGTTTCCAAACCATGTTACATTTCTTAATCATTATTTTAATCAAAAAAGGATACATACTGGCATATGTTTTTTGTTGATATGCAATATACAAGTAGTCACCATTTTTACTGAGTATTTAATTGATGATTAGTATTGTGTTAGGTTCTGATTTGTTGTAATTTTAGAATTTCATATTGTATCTCCTATCTGCTGAAGATGAACATTATATCTGTAGATGCTTATATATATGAAAGAAAATGGGTGAAGGAAAGTTTAAGAATGGACTTAAGTTTCAAAAGGCACTACTCATGAATATCACTTATAAAAGTCCCTATAGGAAAATATATCTTTTCCTAAAAATAAAGGTACTATAAGAGTTAATTTGTCACTTATCATTTTTCCCTCAAGAACAAAAAAAATAAATAAAATTGTGGAGATTTTTTTCTGATCATAGAGTAAATAGTTCTATAAATTATTATAAAATAATGATTATACATTATTAGAAGTTGAGATAATATGAAATATATCAGAAGTATTTAACATAATGGACGTGGTGTTTATAAAGCACCCAGTCTTCTTAAAGATTTGAATGTTAGTCCTACAAGCGTTTTCTTTCAAGAAGATGTGTTAAGTGGTTGTGTGAACTTTCTCTTGTTTTCCTACATACAGCATTTAGAAAATCTTCAGGTTTCATTCAAGGACTGTTCTCTTAGAGTAACTGTTAAGATGTTGGTGTGAAGGTCTTTCTTGATGACTAACATCTCCATATCTCCTTATGTCTGTCAGCCAAAGAAAGAAATCACAGAGAAGAGGATTTCCATGTCAGTTGGATGAAAACTGCAATATGCAACTGGAAAAAAATAACCTGTCATGAAGAAAAAAATAACTTTCTATAAGTAGCTACATGACCTTGAAACAAAACTTCATATTATATATCAAATCTTGCATTTATTGAATATGGTGATCACCACTAGGTCCTTGAAAGAATTTGAATTTCCCATGAGTACTAGCAATAAGTAGCACTCAGCCTGCCCACCAAGGAAAACATCAGTTCCTTGTGATGCCCCTTCCCCTGTAAGTCACAGGAGATTTCTATCCAATTTAAATAAACTTCAAGTATGTGGTGGAGCATGACAAGACCCTCCCAACCACAACAGAGTGGTCCTTCAAGCTAAGTGAAGTAGGAAGGAAGGATAATTACCATCCATATACCTCCCACGTGAGAAATTGTTACTTATCATTTCTCTCAGTGGTATAATTTGATGTAATATGTTCATTTTTGTGTTCATTCTTAATGTTCCGGCATATTGTTTAGGAGAATGTGTCTAGACAGAATGGAAAAGAGCCTTTTCAGTACATCTTGTAATAGTTGTAAAATGAGCATCAAAATAACAGATCTGGTCACTGTATGGTGGAAACTTCCAGAAAGGTTGTTTTCTACCGTAGAGTATTTCAAGTATTTTTTTAAGTAGTGCATGTCCGAGAGAATATTCCTGTGAAAAATCTAGGTCTCTTAAAGTTGCCTTACACCTTACATAGAGCAATATTAAACAACATTAAACAATATTAAACAAAACCCAACACTAATTTTAAAAACCCAACCCTGATTTTTTTAAATGTGCATAATTCCTATCTGTGGAAACTGTGAGGTTGAATAAAAAATGAGATTAACCCAGCTGTAATGTTGTGCTTTATCTACAACTCTTCACTGCACAGGTCTGGCTCACATGAGATCCTTTATACCTGTAATTATAATGATAACCAAAACTAAAGGTTAAATTGTATTTTTATTATCTTTAAATACAAAAGTATCATCATTTAAAATGTCAGTTCATGAGTATAATTCATCTTGATCAATGTTACCTCTTCCCTCACTCTCTCCTCCATCTCTCTCAACCCCAATCAGCCCCTCCATTTTCCTGATAGGCACTGAGTATTATGACTGCAGTCTCTACACTTCATTATTTCATTCTTGATCTTTTTTAAATATAGACATATCATTGTTTGGGGATATTAATGTTGAGTCTTCTGCTTCGTTTTGTTTTTGATCTTTCAGTAGCTATATGAAAGTGTTGCTTTTCAACAAAGTTCTTTAGGAATACAATGCATCTTAATGTACCCCTTTCGATATTCTCACCCATTCTTCACCTACGTTCTTAACATGTCACCAGGTTCTGAAACTCAATCACTCATATAAAACTTTGTGAACATTTTGGCTTGTGAAAAGATTAAAGCACAATGAAGGTATCTGCTAAATACCAGACATTAATATTCACCACCTACTTTAATCATCTTGTGCCTATATGGTCATAATTGTCCAAGTCTCAGTGGGAGAAATAAAGCTAAGACTGAAGATGCACAGGATCTAGGATTCAAATTCATTTTCAATTGCTCAAATCAGTTTTCATCCCAAAGTACAAAACATCTTGAGTTTTCTAGTTTCACAATGATTCTTAGATAGGAGCTCTGAGGATGTGAAGAACTTCTTCCCATCTGGGTATTATTAGTTCTTAACATTGGACTAATTTTTGTGAATTCACCACTGCATTTTGATTATTATGGTGATGATGATGATGATGATTAACAATGGTTATTTAGTAGTCTACATTACATGTTTATAATTCAAAACTATTATCCAGAATTTTCTATATCTTACAGTAAGATCTCAGATCAAATAAACTAAATATTTGAGGGGATTTCTATAGTTCCGTTGGCATATAGGATTCAAAGTAGACTAATGATCTAGTAGCACACAGATTGGGCTGAATTTAGCCTGCATATGCATATCATCCAGCTAGCAAGATAGCTGATAACATTGAGGCAGCATTTAACAACCAAGAGATTCAGAATGAAATCCTGATTGAAACTCCTTTGGAACCCTCAGATGACTCTGGCAGCTGTGTGCTCACATTCCCCCAGACCAAAGCTTGGCAGGAACTGAGGAGTAGCTATCCCCCTTAGGTAGGACTTGAGCCCTATTTGTCGCAATTGCTAACTTTTCTTGCTGTTGCCCCATCATAAGGCTGTAAGTGGTTTTTAAGGGGAGAAGGGAAAGACTGCAGCAATAATATTCAAAGTGCATCATACAAAATTAAGAAAATTGAAGGAAGGGTGGATGTTTGGAGGGATGAGGGGGAATCATGAAAGGGGTGACATTGAACAAAATGTGTTGTGTTACTAAACTGCTTTATACAACTACTTAAAGATAATAATAAAAATCATATTTAGCAACAACCGGACACCAGTGGCTCACACCTGTAATCCTAGCTGCTTAACAGGTTGAGGTCTGAGGATCCAGGTTCAAAGTCAGTGTAGGGCAGAAAATTTGTGAGATTCTCATCTCCAACTAATCACCAAAAAGCTGACAGTAGAGATATGGCTCAAAGTGGTGGAGTACTAGTCTTGAGCATGAAAATGACAGTGCCCAGATCCTGAGTTCAAGAATTGGCACACAACACACACACACACACACACACACAAACACACACACACACATACCCCATGCACATACAAACACTACAACATACATATATACACACCCATACATCATTTAAGTATCATTTCTGTTGTCCTGTCATCACCAAACGATATAAAATGGATACAGTTGGCGCAGTGAGCTTTCTATGAACCTAGTCATTTCATATATTCTCTGCATATAGATATGTTACATATATAATCTCCTTGTATTTTGAGCTTAGAGACTTCTTTGTAAAAATGATTGACATAGCCAAGAATTTAGTATAACATACCTAGCCTCTTCTCTAACTTATGTACCTGGCTGTCCCCGTAAGTTTTAATTCTTGACCCTTTCCCACC
Organism: Dipodomys ordii; assembly: GCF_000151885.1. NCBI lineage: Eukaryota > Metazoa > Chordata > Mammalia > Rodentia > Heteromyidae > Dipodomys > Dipodomys ordii. The sequence goes on along the minus strand of NW_012267217.1, from coordinate 35,902,738 downwards.
CATAGTTTCCATCCAGCTTGAAGACAGGAACTGCTGTAGCTGGGACTGAAGTGACTGAGGACCATAGTTGCTGGGACATTTCCCTCCCCATCTTTCCTCTCTTCCCAACAGCCTGTTTTGTTGCCAAAAAATGTTTTAATTTTAAAATTAAACATTTAAGTTTGAATAATAAAAATTAAGATTAAATGAATAAAATAACAAAAATCAATTTAATATTTAAAATTAAATTTGGAAACTCGTCTCATAAATAGGATAATTGATACTAATAACTAATATTTGTTTCTGCAATTATTCTCAATCCCTTTAGAAAATTATGACTCAAACAAGATAAGAAATGTACTCATTCCCTTGTTCATGTGATTGTAACCCCTCTGTACAGTGTTTTCACAATAAAAACTTATTTAAATTTTAAAAAAAGCTAAGCCTGTTTCCTATTCTTTCCTAGAGTAGAAAATCTTCAGTGAAAGGTAGAGGAAATAGAAATAGATCATCTGTGTGACATGTAAACATAATCTAGCAATATACCATTATTTGAAAGCTGGCTGTAAATATTACAAAGTCTGGAGACTTTGTACCCCTGGAGATGAGTATATTCACCATCTAAAGGAAGTGGCGTGCACCATCTCAAACAAGAAGGCTTATTAATTAGCACGTCAGTAAGTTCTCCCACCATGGAAGGTCACGTTGCTTAAACAGCCCATACACTAGGGAGGCATGAGAAAGATTGTACTCAAAAGCTATCTTGCATATGAACAAGGCATTCTGCTCAGAATCTATTTTCTGAGTTGCCGGAACACTGAAGCACAACTCTCAAAAGGTAAGGCTAGTCCATGCTTCCTGCACAGAGCTCCTGAGGCTGCTCCATTCAGCGGGCTGGTTGGGGTTATACATAGTTCCCCTGAAACTGAAGAAGCCTCACTCACATCGAAGTCACAGAACCTGAAGCTTCTTCAACTTACACTTGGTAAAAAGATGAAATTTGATGTCAGTGATTCAGGGTATAATATGAAGCAGGTTTTCTCCTGAATGATTAAGGCCTGACAAGTGCCTTCCTCTTAGCCCTGGCACCTTATTCCTATATATGTTTGCTAGTTTAACTGCACAAAGAAACACATTTGGGGGAGGAAGAAAAAAAAGATAAATAGATTGTGCCAGGTTGGCTTTGAACCTATCTTTCACACCACTGTGAAGTGCACTGCCAGGATGTGCGATATGTAGTTAAAAGCAGCAGATGGAAAAGCATTTTTGAGGGGCTTTTTGATGGTTCTGAATCTATGCAGCATTTACACACCAAAGCATGCTTGTTCATCTGTTAGATATTTAGGGAGATTTAAACTGTGAACATTTGTCTTCTTTAAAGATTACAAAAGTATCTGGAGACTGACTGACTTACTAAATAGACACAGTAAATTGATCAATAATTAGTTTGACATCCTTTAGTTGCTAGCCTCTCATTTCCATTCAACTTCTGGCCCCCATTCTGTAGTGACTGGCAAAAGCCTGGTGTGGGATCCTGAACATCCTGTGCCACAGGGTAAAACGACATCACAGTATCACAGGAAAAATACCCTTTCCTGTGTGATTGTTTACAGAGGGAGGGAGGGGATGGTGAGAGAGAGAGAAAGAATACCTTTTAAGAAATCTCATTCAAAATGTGGAGCATGAGCTATCAAGTGTTGTCCTGTAATTCAGCAAAAGGTAGACATTCCCATAGATTTTCTACTTAGAACATCCTCTCAAGATCTCTAAATAGCAGAGTGGAGAGGATTATCAGTAAAAGGGAGGAAAATGATGTAATAAGCTATTTACAAATTTCATGTACCTTACACAATGAAGACCAATGAAAATAAAACAAAATGTTTGAAATGCAATCCTTAGATAAATAGCCATCTTCCTGAGCAAGCACCAAAACGTGTCCTAAATCCACAACATTTAAATTAAGGAGCGGTTCTCTGAGACACCTGCACCCGCCATCTGTGTTTACAGTTTACCCTTCACCTATCTAATTTTAGTTGCCCCAAACTGGCAATTTCAAAGGAAGAGTTCATGGCAAGAACAGATAAGTGTCTATTTATGGCTGACAAAGCCACTGTTATAATATGAATAATGTGGTTGGAAGATGGAATTGTTGACTCTGGAAATGTTCGATGATTCCTGAGACCCAACAATTATTTAGGAACTTCCCAAAGCAAGCCTCAAGCACTCATCAGGCAGCAGACTGTAATCAGCAGTGGGTAGTGCATGTGTTCTGGAAGTATGAGGAAGGAGTAATGACAATGGAACTGGACACACAAGCACACTCGGCTTTTCACAAGACATGGGCAAAGCAAACTGCAACCTTTTATTCCAGGGTGGGTGAAGTACATCAAGTTTTGACCTTCAGTGTAAAAGACATTTTTGTCCTGTGTTACTACTAGTTTTTCAGGTTTCCACATAATTTATTTGCAGAAAAGATAAGCAATACATTGAAAATCTGAAGATTTTCAGCATTTCATTTGCTTGTGTGAGAACACTAGAAATAACTATCATTCACTGACCATAAAGTGTCTTTAGTTGACAATACCACACACACCCTTCTCAATTAGCATGCATAACCAGAGTCCAGGAAGAGAGAGCTAGCAACCTCAATCCTTCTTAACAGAGGTGTTTTGAGGATTCAAAAGCAAAGTAATATTGCTTGGCACATATTAAGGGCTCAGTAGATGTTAATTTCCATCTTTCTGCCCTTTCCCTTATAGTTAAACAAAAACATAAAAAACATGACATTTTTAAAATGTGAAACTTTCATAAATTTGAAAGAACATTCTCTGGACCCAAAAAAAAGAGATATCTTCTAACTAAAAATAATGTTCGTGAAAGTGATTTGCATTTCAAATTTTGGCAGTACACCTATGAAGAGTGTCTCTGGCTCAGAACTCTGGCAAGAGGTGATGAGGACTTGAACTAAGGTGGTGGCAGGAGATTGGAGAAAAATGGTTATCAGAGATAACAGAATTGTCAGGCCTCAAGTACTGCCGACAGACAACCTGGGTTCCATCTCAGCGCCAATCCTTGCTGACTATGTGATCCAGGCACTTGCCTTACATTCCAATCTGTGAAATAAAGAGAAAAATATCCCAACTCCTCAACTGGATGTGAGGACTAAATGAGACAATGCATACAAAGCTCTAAGCATGGTGTCTGACATGTTTATACAATAAAGGTTGGCCATTATTAATAGATATAGATCGTTGTGGTGCATGTACATAATGAAATATATCTGTTCAACTGTTTAGTCCTCATGTTTAAAACCTTACTGGTGGAAAAAAAAAAGATACCCCATATGGAGATGGGACTATTTGTTCTATGGGGAGAGAAAACAAGTTTCTAAGGGTCATAATAGAATATCAGCCTTGGGACCTGGCATTTGTTTGAGTCCTGCTTTTACCTGCAATGTGAATCCAGATATTCCAGGTTTTCATTTTTGTTTTGTTTTGTTTTTACCAAAAAGCTCAGAACTGAGACCCATTCAAATTATGTCAACATTTAGTTGGAAAAATCTATGTGGGATACAAAAAGCCCAGAAAAGTTAAATTTCTATCAAAATATTTTCACTAATTTTTTTATAATATGGAGATAAGAAAATGCTTATATACATGACAAATAGTCTGTGTTGCTCTTAGAGATATTACATATTATTATCTCTGTATAAAATACCATATTAAAAATTCCCTGGATAGTCATGATATGAAAAGTTACTGGAGAAATATGGTTTTTTAAAAAAATTTTAATCTGTAACTACAATATTTTGTTGTGATTTGTCTTCTGGTAATCATGGACCTTATGATTAAAATCTATGTTTATGAATAATAAAATTTGTAACTACAGTTAATAAAATTAGTTTAATTTTACCCATTTTTTCTAACATGACTTTTTTTTAATCATTGTAGACATACAGCTTATAAAAAAATTGTTAACTAATAAAGGAGGAGGTAACAATGTTTGATAGGAAATGTACTCATTACCTTACTCATTTAACTGTAACCCATCTGTACAGTATTTTTACAATAAAAATATATTAAAAAATAAATAAGTAAATAAAAAATTGTTACCTAAGATATTAGTTCCCTGCTATCACATATTTTAATCTACAAATAAGCTTTTATTATTAATTAACATATTACATTTATATCTTTAAAGCTATATCAAATTGTTTTAAATATGTGGATAATTTATTGATAATAGTAGTCTTTTAAATTTATGGTTCTGCTTGAAGTGTTTAATATTTATTGAGTGCTTAGTAGATATAAAACAAATTATATGGTATTAGTGAAAATAAATATAGTTCAGCAAGTAAAGTATATTCTTTTGACCTCTTAGAGAAAATTTTTCATTAAGCAAATAGTACAGAATCATTTGAAGAAAAAAATGAATATGGAAAAAAAGAAAATTATATTTAAATATTTTGAAAGCTTATTGACAAAAGACAGCCATTATTATTATTTTACTGTATATCTGCTCATACTTGAACATGCAGATTTACTTATGTATTGTTTTATTTATACTTAAATCAAATCACATTATATTTCAGTATATTGTAAATGATCATTTATCTCACTGTATTACTGCTTTATTGGTTGCATAGTATTCCATGCTACATATATATATATATATATGCATATATATGCCTTCGAAAATTAAACTAGTTGTATATTGTTGGCAAAATATTGGTTATTTTAAAAGAAATTTATTCAGATCACTAAAACTTCTTTTTTATTAGCTTATATTAGTTATACAGAGTGAGGAATTTCACTTTTTTATTTCCACTCATGTTTACACTGTATTCCAATAACTCTTATCCCTTCCTTGCATTCCTTGTCCCCCTGTGTTCCCTAAGTTTTATGCATCCTCAATAAACTTTCTGGTTCTTTTCATAATCACAGTCTATTTCTACAGTATTCTGCCTCTTTTATTCCCATATGTGGAAGCTAGACCTAAAAGAAATACATATGTATGGCCACACACACATACACACACACATATACAGATACATAATAACTTACATAATTAAACATAGCACATGAATCAAACAAAGAGACTACTCAGAAAGAGGGTGAATAACTGTCACATACTGGAAATATATATATGAAGGGAGCATAGAGAAACTCAAGGAAAGCTGCTGATAAAATGTTTTATTTTTAACACTGAAATTACAGAACTACCAAATATCACTCCGTTTAAAGAAAAGGATAAAACCTTAAGTGAAACTACCTTATGGGTGTGATTTCTAGCAGAGGAGAGGAATGGAGGCTCCTTGCCCACCCCCGGCTATGTGAATTGTTAAGTTTTCAGGAAGAATATCTGCAGGTTTCTAACCACACACCACTCCTTTACCAGCAATCCACCTCCACAAGGCTATCTTCAGTAAATTGAGGCCATGGTCTATGCTTCTCAATAATATTAAAAATTAAGTTAAAACTGAGTTTAGAAGTAGCTTCTCTATGCAGAGAGATCTCAGGACATAAAAATTTTAATCTATCTTCACACATAAAATTAAGTTCTCTGAAATTTATTTCATGGTAATATCTGATGATGTTACTTACTTATACCTGGTTATGCTTCCCCATATGTTCTACCAAATAGTATACTTTGTAACAGGGATGTCAATAATCCCTTACTTTTTAAGCATTTCAAAAGCACATGTTTCAGTACATTTCTCACTTTGCATTCTAATTCATAGGTTTACTATCTATCATGATGACATCAGACAGCTTTGATTGCTATAATTTAATAATTTTGAATCATCATTCCATGCATCCACAAATATTTGTTGCAAATCCATTATCAGTAAGGCATGATAGACAGTAGACACAATGAGCAAACCAGACACAGCTGTTGTCCATGAGGATCCCATATTAAGGGGATCTTAGACAAAAAAGAAAATCTCTGAAGTGAATCTCTGCTTACAAAACACAACATGTTTAGGGCAGGAAGTACCTGCAAGTTCACATTCACCTGGTGACCTCCCAGACAATTCTTTGCACCCAGGGACTCTCATGGAATTTTCTTCACTAGACATATTCCACAAATGCCAGATTAATTTTAAGCTTTTTAAATAAATTTTGAGTTTTGATGAGGCATAAATTAAATCTTTGGTTAAATTCAAGAGCATCTTATATATTTATATACATAACTAGGTGCAAGTTATGTTTCTATCGTGTATATTCTTTTGGAAATCTCTTTAAATTGATTTTGTGTATAAAACTTGAAAAATGCTTCTAAATAAATTTGTTCCCAGGCATTTAATTATGTTTTCAGTCATTATTAATGATGTCTACTTACATATTATTTTCTAAAGGCTATCACTGACATATAAGATAGTTACAGAATTTTGTTTATATTTGATGCCTTTCTTTATATTTGCAATGTTCTATAATGTTGCCAATTAGAACTGCTGTATGTTGATTTTCTTGGTAATGTTAGTGTATCACCAAATAATTCTTCCCTTTCTTGCTTAGCATTATAATAGAAATAAAAATGTGTGTATGCTTCTCTTTTCTGGCAAAGGTAAGTTCTTAAGTTCAATTTTACATCAACATTTAGGGTTATAGCAACATGATTTTTTGGTTGGCTTGCTATAAAGCTTACTTTGTTAGATAATATGCCTGTATTTTCAGTACAGCAGAAGTATTTCTAACTAAACCATGAATGTTATCAAATTTATTCACAGCAGCTATGGAGTTCATTGTGCTTGTTTTCCTTCTTATTATCCTAGAGGTATGAACTATATTTAAATGAATAGTTCAATTTCATCTCTGACCATTTGCAAACCTTTTTTATTGTATTTGTGAGTATAATTTGTAATTTTCTTATTTTTCTTCCTCTTTTATGAAGTCTTTACCCTTTTTCTGCAAATAACATTCCTGATATCATTACTTCTAAAATTATAACTCAGACATCTTTGTAGTCTATAAAAATTATGAAATGGTTTAAGAATTTTATTTTTCAAAGTTTTTTTTACAACAAAGAACTCTTCCAAAAATAACTGAGCACAGCAACTTTTGCAAAGGAGTTTTTTTGTAGTTTTCTTAGAATTCTCTATGTTTATTAATATATTCAGTTAAGCTATAAATTTAACTAAGCAGTATTTGTATGCACTTATGTTAGTTAAGTGATTAAGTATTTACCAAACTTTGCTAAATATGTTCTTAAAAATCAATATTATTTCTTATTTTTAATCATATAGTTTTTTAAGCCTGAATTAAGAATGTTTCTAGTTGATCATTTTTAAGCTTTTTAACTTATTTTTTGCAAGCTCTGCAGGTGGACTCAGCTCATTTCACTTTTTCCCCTTTGCTTTAATATTTTTTCAATGAAATTCCCAAATGTAAGGATCTTGCTCCATAGTTTCTGGGCTACAAAAACTATGCAGTAATTTTCAACTACTTTGTTACACAGTGCTGTAAATTGTTTTTTATTTTTCTAAATAATTTATACTTGTTGCTCTGATTTATTTTTTCTAAAATACACATGCAAGTTCATACATATTCATATTTACATTTGTACATATACATTCTTAGATGTATACTTATGATACTTAATATTTAAATTATAATACTTTATACATCAATTACTAACTTTCAGTTTTACTTTATTGTGGTTAGACAATGCATCCTGATGTTAGAATTTATTGAGCTTTTCCAATATTAACATTTGCAAATATTTTCTCTGGATACTTAAAATGAAAGTATATTTCTAATTTATTGGGATTCCCAAAGTCTCGATGCTCTAGTCAATTTGATAGGATTGGGAAAGACTTGGTGGTCTATCAGCTGGATTCTCTCCCCATGTTTATCTACTTTCACTTCTACTAAGGTTCTTCTCTTTAGTTATATTCTAACTGAACTTCCTTTTCCCATATTTCTTTTTCTTGCTTGGTTTTTCTTGTGGTCATATGTCAGTCATCTTTCAAATATATGCTGATCCACAGTCAATACATAATTTAAAACATTCTTCCACCTTTTTCCAGGCAGCCTCACCTAACCAAACCTAACTTCTCTCTTCTGCTGGGCTGAGACCATAAATGTTAAACATCATTGGATGTTACTCAGCAGTGATTTCCACAAATGTTAGCAAAACACAGATTTGTTATGATGAATAGATGTCTGGCCCCAAAGCATAAGGTCAAATCTTATTTTATAAAAAATAACTAGTAGAATTATGGCATGCAGGTTTTTTATTTTTAACTACTCTTTAGGAGAAAAATGCTGAAATTAATCTTTTGGTAACTAGCTACTCACACAGTATTATAGTGGAAATAACCTCCATTTGGTAAGTTGATTTTTATATCAAATAAGGAATATTTTAGAATTGTTGTGTGGTCTGGGCAGAAGTGGATGGATTTATCATGACAATCTTGATGCCAATTATTTCAGGTTACCTTTCAGCCAAATATGGCCATTTGACTTAGATAAATAAACATGCTGTTTGTATTTTAATAGAAGACTTAAAGTTCCATATGCATAAAATATACATACATACATACATATATATATAGAGAGAGAGAGAATTGCTTACTTCATACCTTTTATGGATTTTAGTGGTAGTCAGTGAATATCTTCTTCGACATGAACACTTTCAGTGACCATTCCATAATTCATATTAAAATAGGTTTGTTTTCTGCTAAATTTGAAAGGTTTTAGTTGATTTTTGTGGTGTGTGTATGTGGACTTGCAGGGCTTAGGTACGGTCACTGAGTTTTTTTGCTCAAAACTAACATTCTACCACTTGCACTGCAGCTCTACTTTCAGCTTTTTGGTGCTTAATTGGAAGTAAGAGTCTCACAGACTTTCCTGCCTGGGCTGTCTTCAAACCACAATCCTCAGATTTAATCTCAGCCTCCTGAGTAGCTAGGATTAGAGGTGTGGGTCACTGGCACCCTGTAAATCAAGAATTTTTATATCTGAATTTTCATTTTGTATCTGTGAAATAACAAGAGCCAAAATTCAGCACACATCTGGCATTTACTTACAAAGTCAGCACGAGTAACGTTTACTAAGCACTTTCTGTACACTTTCTGTACTATCTATCTCCTGGATGCTTTGCATTTACTTTTTACTTTCTGAAACCACTTTATAAGGTAGGTACAGGTCAAGAGCCCATGACTTGTAGTGACTCACATGCACAAGACAATATGTTGGAAATGATCTGTACAACCCTCCAGGGTTAGGGGATAGTTGGGGGGGCAGAAATTAGGAGAGTAATGAGGGAAGGAGTAACAAGCTTGACAAGAAATGTACTTATCACGTTAGTTATGTAACTGTAACCTGTCTGTACATCACCTTGACAATAGAAAAAAATGTTCTACTCATAACCATAGCTAGGGTTGACACTTGGGAAGATTTAGATTCAAAGCTAGTCAAGGAAGTAAACTCCACAAGATTCTATTTCCAATTAACTGGAAAAATGCTGCATGGGAGGCCTGGCTTAACTGGTAAAAGAAGCTAAGCAAGAAATCCCTGAGTTGATGAAAATGCTCACAAAAAGACAGCTCAGTTACTATTTTCCCATTCACCTAAATAGTAAGGCCAAAATCTGAACAGAAGTCTATTATCAAAGCCTGTGGTCTCAATAACCATGCTATACTAGCTCACATTTGATTATCTCAATGTGACAATGATTTATCGCACTAACAGATGAGTAGCAGACACACACACACACACATCTGCACACACATGCACACACGTGCACACACACAAGCCTTCCTCATCTGCCTCCCCCACAGACCACACAACAATACCAAAATATCCCTTACTTGATATGAAAATCGATTTACCAAATGGAGATCATTTCCACAATAATACTGTGTGAGCAGCTAGTTACCAAAGATTAATTTCAGTGTTTTTTCCTAAAGAGTAGTTAAAACCAAAAGCCTGCCACAATTCTACTAGACTGTTTCAAAGGTAGTCATTTTATATAAAATAAGATTTGACCTTAGTCTTCCCCCTTTATTGGACTGAAATCAAAACCTCAACTTTTCTGAAGTTTTGAAGATGAACTCTGGGTTGACTTCCTCTCTCCTTTGTTTTTCTATATCTCTTTATTCTTAGATTTTTCCAGCATAAAAAAAAAAACCAAATGATCAAAATATAAAGAGAAGATGCTCTTCTCAGCTGTATAAGGTCACACATAGTTTAAAACTATGAAGAAAATCTAATACTAATATTAAGTATATATGAAGTATCTTTTCGAAGTTTTTTTTTGCAGAATAGAAAATCAGATATTACATACCAAAATAAAATATAATATTATTTTGTTAGAACACAAAACCCTTGCACATCTCACCAACAAAGTTATAACAGTGATTGACACAGTCCTTTGAAACATTACAAGGTTTATGACTTTTGCATGGTGCTTAAGATTAACAGCCACGTACAGTGAAGTTATAATGTTGCCTACAAGGGGGTATCTTGTTAAATTGCTGGGAGTGAATGCATAGGAGACATCCTCATCACTATCTTCACAGAACAGGCAAAACCTACAATTAGGACTATGCATCAGGCTCTATTTTAAATGCTTTCTATGAATTAATTTGTCTTAATTTGTTCAGCAATGCTGGGATAGCAGCTTTTGTCATTATAAGAAGTAAATAAATTGAGGTACACTGATGAAACAATTAGCCCAAATTCAAACTGTTCATTTCTAAGTGATAGAGGTGACTCAATTCAGCTATCCCATGCCTATTTTTAAATATTAAACCCCACCATCATTTCTGAAACTATTTTTATTATTATGTTTGAAAAATGATACAGAAATAAATCTTAAAATTAAAGCAAACACCCAATCAAATTATATACATATATATGTGTGTGTGTGTGTCATGTGATATATGTGTGTGAATACACACACACACACACATACTACATGAGCACACATGACCAAAATAAAAATGTAGTTCTAAATGAATTTAGGCAAGGCATATATACATATGTACGAAGATCTGTTTATGTTCCTAGTTCCAGAGTTCTCTATAAAAACAAAGTAATTGATAGTATATTTTATGTGGCGATCACTTTAGATTCAGATGCAGTTGAAACAGAAAATATATACCCTTTATTCAATAACCACTCATATCAAATAAAATCATAGTCCAGTATCACAACCATATTCATTCTGTCTGTCTCTATGTGTCTTTCTCCTTCACTCATTCTGTATATATTATATGAATATACACATATATTACATATACATATACTATATATATATATGTATATACAAAACAACATTCCACTCATCACACAGGATCCTTTGTGTACACTTTTATAGCCACACTACAAAAGTTCTACTCCCTTCCGTGTCTTTAACTCTAAATCACTAATCTGTTGTGTATTCTGCTGTCATCTATAAATATGCATGTGTCTGTTAGTTTCATAAATACAGCAGCTAATTGATTTTGCTGGATTCTGACCTTTTTGTGTTTATTTGGTCTTGGGAGTTGACTACTGAATTTCTTGCTCATAGAGACAGGTGTGGGCAGGACATGACTGAGACCTGGAACATAACGATGACACAAACAAGAGATTTTCTCACCCATTCCTCTCCACCAAACTCTTTCCCACATTTGGCTTCTGTTTTAACAATTGTTCTCTCATCTGTGATTGTGGGACACTTTTATAGATTTCTTATTCCAAGATCTTAATAAACTTTCATCGTAAAACATCTTCTTTTCTGCCCACATGTATTTTCCTTTGTGAAATGAGGGAGTGCAAAGTGTATGGTAATTTTAGAAAGAAGTTCATTTATCCATCAAGAAAAGAACTTAAAACTTTTAAATGTCCTACATAGCATCTCAACATTTCATATAGAATTGGCCAACATACCTATTTAAAATTCAGAAAAACCCAGGGGCTGGGAAGGTGGCTCAGTGGTAGAGTGCTTGCCTTGCATGCATGAGGCCCTGGTTCAATGCATAAGCAGAAAAAGCCAGAAGTGGTGCTGTGGCTCAAGTAGTAGAGCGTTCGCCTTGAGCTGAAGAGCTGAGGGACAGCGCTCAGGCCCAGAGTTCAAGCCCTACAACCGACAAAAAAAAAAAAAAAATTCAGGAAATCCCCAAAAGAGTTAATTGTGGAAGTTGGAGCCATGAGTTATTCACTATTATATATTTTGCTACCTCTCATGGACATTTGATTAAAATAAGATCATATGATCCTTACAATAGAAAATGACATTATAAACAGTATTACACTGAGCATCTTTTCTTGATTTTTGTGTTATAAGGGAAGCTTTGTTTTGTTTTCTGAATAAGAGAATACACTAACATATAGTATATTTGCATTTAGCTCTCTGTATTATGTGTGTTTATGTTTCTTGACCTTTCTGCATGCTTTGATCTGAAAACTACTCTGAAAATATTTGCTAGGAAAGAGTGGTAGTTTAATTTTTCTAAAGCAAGATTATTTCTGACTTTACCAATATGCTAGTAAAAATTAGTTACCTGCTACCCAAAAGTTATTCTTTACACTTTATAAAGTGTTTCCCCAAAAGGCTATTTAATTAGTTCAATCTCATTTACATTGGTTATGTTTCATACAATGCAGTGTTACAGTACATAAAAAAGTATTTGATAAGAAAATGTTATCAGTTTGAATTTTTTTATATTCAGAAATAAGTGATCCATGCAGCTTCCTCATCTTCATTCCTGTTTCAACGACCTTTATTTTTTCTGGGTTTCTTTTTTCTGACTTTTGGCTCTATGGTTTACACTAGGTTGGTAAATAATAAAAAATAATCATTATTATTTATGGTATCTTTTCCTCCTTTCTTTTTTAATATTTGGAGGGTATGGTCCTTTGAAACATCTTTGCCCTTTGGTATCTGGAGAGACAGCTTTAGTAGGTGATGTGTAAAAAGTATTCCCAAATTGTCTGATCAGTTGATTTATTATCTAATCAACAAATTCATAGTGGCAAATCAAATAGTAATAATAGGTATTAACAAATATCAGATTTCTCTGGACTAGCCTATTTCAAAGTTTTTTAAGAACCCTAAGTAAAGTTACTTATCAAGCAAAGAGAAGTATCCCCTCAAACAGCATGCAGCCAAAGATTCTATGTACGGAAGGCTGACAGTCAGTAGCCCTTGGTGTCTGCTTTACATACACTCCAACTCTCACCTTGGCAAAGGCCTCTGGGACATCTGCATGGCTTTCAGGGTAGAGTAAATGCTTCCTGTCTCTTCAAAGACAGGTTTGTGTCTTTGTTTTATCAGCCTATATAATGCCCAAGCAGTCATTTGAAATGTATACAGCCGATTCTTTGTTTAACTCTACAAGTTGGCACAGGACAAATTTGCTGATTCGATGGCTCTCTCTTTTGTGCCTTGGTATTTCAGTAATGATTTTTGTGGGCTTACAAAAGAAAAAAAAGTCACTTTTTCTTTTTATCACTGCCAGCCAGTAGATGAACAGTAACTCAAGTCTCAGTAACCTAAGAGGCACATTTGGTTAAAGTTCATTTAAACCTTCCCCAATATGTGCCTCGTGAAATGAAGCAAGTAGAGAGCCCCATTTGACTGGGGTGAGTTAGCAGTCTCAGCAAACAGAGGTAAAAACAGGCCTCGTTAGGGATTAGGGATCATCAAACAAAATTTTAATGCCTGCTCAGAATTAAGTAGGAATCATTCAGGAAATAACACAGGAATATTATTATTTATGTAGTCTAGCATTTGGCAAACTACATTTCTGTTTAATCTTAATATACCTCCAAAATGAGTTTTTCATAAGTGATGATGAGACATTGAAATGAGAATTAGGTTTAAGTATATATTTGCTATATATTAAAATAGTTATATATTAATACATAATATATTGCATACATTTATATACACATATATCCTATTTGCTTCAGAATCAAGTATAAAACTGTGCTTGAACAAAATGTTCAAGATGACCTAATGGTGTCCCATTATCTCTGCACTGAAATCTGGATCTGATATGTGAGAACAGATAAACACCCTGGATCAGGACATCTGTCCATACATCAGTACGTATTGCTCTCATGTATACTCAAAGTTCTGTAACTCAAAGTTCTGTTGTTAAGGTTAACTCTGGAAACGTGTAGAATATAAAATGGAGGAGGCATCTGAGGAATGTGCGTATGTATGCATGCATGTGTGTTTGTGTGTGCACTCACACGCATGAATCTATTAAAACTGGTCTACTCATTCAGAGGTACTCCATTGCAAAGGGAATCTGTGAGCAAATTCCCACATTTCTGTTTACTTGTTTAACTGACTATTAAGTGACATAATACTTGTCTGTAAGGTTGCTATCTATATTATGAATGACATAATTATAATTCTCAGTTTCAAAAGCCCTCTGTCTGAAAGCTTTATTTTTTTTCCTTTGTGAAAATTAAAATAGTTACTTCTCTACACGCTCTGTTGGGATGACTGACAATTGATGAAAACATACCCAGCTCCCACAAATAATTTTAATTTCCATCCAAAATAAAAATGTGTTAATTCCTCATGCCTATAACAAAAATATTTTCATAATGATACTGTTTACACAGATTTAATCAGTTGTGTCACTGGGGTACAGCAAAAACAGCAATGTGACCTGCCGAGTTTTTGCACCAGATTGCGATTTACAATCAAGGCAGCAAGAGTCACTGAAGTGCATAGCTCTCGCCCCAATTACTAATTAATCAGACCCAAAGAGGTCTCCATAAAAGGCACAACATTCAGCTGTGCATCCCATAAATTTAAAGGCCTCCTCTATTTGGTAAGGAGGAAAGGTGACCCTCCTTATGTGGTACCTGTCTTATATACATGCTCATCCAATACATACCACAGGGTGCTCCTTCTTCCCCACTCCCCTTGGAAATGTTCTGCATACAAAATTTCACACTGTGGCAGTGTCCCAGAATCATTAAATGTCAGTATGCTGGTTTCTGTGTAAAAACAAGTAACTGGCTGGCTTTTTTTAAGTTTCTGTATCTATACAAGTTTGTTTTTTTTCCCCTCCTGCAGCTAGCATCTATAGGAAATGAAGGGGTATAATAGGTAACTGTATTTTTAAAGTTTGTTGAAAATTCTGGAGGACAGCAGTCAGTATAATTCAGTTCAGTCCAACTGCTACTCAACTTCATTCAATGCACAATAAATTTGATGCCCTTCACATTGAGATCAGACAATAAGACAATAGTAACTTTGCAAACTGCCCTGCTCTGACAATAGAAGGAAAGAAAGATTCCAATTGTGTAGTCTAAAGGAAAGCATGCATTGCCAACATATTTATTTTAACCTCCTTATGATAATGATTCCGGCTTTTCTTCTTTTCCTGGATTCTTCCTCTGTGTAGATCATTTCCTGTGAAGTAATGGCAGCCTTGGACTTAAAGGAGTTCAGCAAAATGAGAATCAGGCTACTGAGTTCTTAACCACACACTGTTTTCTATGGGCTGCCCTAACACAGCAGCAGACCTGAAAGCAGACATCGTATGCCTTCCTATGTGTACAATAAGAACCATCAATAGTAGAAGTGTTAACTGCATTTACCAAAGACTTTGAAGACCCAAGTGTCCCCCCTTTTGCGTGTAAGGGATTTCAGAAAACAGCATTGAAATGGAGTATTATAAAGTAAGTGATATTTTCTTTTCAGAGAAAAGGTGCAGTGACTAGAGATTTACATTTTTAACTAAGGAGCCTATCATGTAAATTATGGTTGAAGCAAAAATAAACCACAGGCTAAAAATGTAACCGCTGTAAGTCACGCTTAGGGTTTTAAAACAGTTTACTTATGTTTTGGATCCTAAATGCGCATTGCACAATGAATTGGGAAGTGATCACAGTCACGATCTTGACCTGGGATTTTTAGTTCCTCCCTGCCATTGAAGGAGCAAAATCAATCATAAGACACTCTTCCTACCCTCCATTCCTACTCTATAGACTTAACACACCATCTAGAAAACCCAGAAGGTTCCTGACAGTTCGTATCTATATAAACTATACTTTAAATATTACTGTGAGCTGGGCGCTGGTGGCTCACACCTGTAACCCTAGCTACTCGGGAGGCTGAGATCTGAGGATCATGGTTCAAAGCCAGCCTGGGCAGGAAAGTCCGTGAAACTCTTATCTCCAATAAACTACTAGAAAACTGGAAGTGGTGCTGTGGCTCAAGCGATAGAGCACTAGCCTTGAGCTGAAGAGCTCAGGGACAGAACCCAGGCCCAGAGTTCAAGTCCCCAAATCAACCAAAAATAAAAAAGTTACTGGGTACTGTCAGCCTCAATGTTCTGTTGAATTACCAGCAATTGTGCTGACATAGTGTTAGCATACTAAAGAGGTTTACATAAGCTAGATCAATTAAAAAGTAGCCAAACCTGAGCTGATGTTTTTGTTTTTCTTTCTCTTGATCATTTTCTCTTCAGAAAATAGGTGTGGGTGATGAAGATGATGGCAGTTACTTTTTCTGTGGTAATTAAAACTTGTAATCACTCCCATTTTCCAGTGAGACAATTGGGGTGAATAAAGTAAACGGCTCAGCTAGTTCTCCCACACCACGCTAAGGCTGAAGCAAGAAAGCGTATTCTTGTTTTTTGTTTTTAAATATATTTTATTTTTATTGTAAAGTAGATGTACAGTGGGGTTACAGTTACATAAATCAGATAATGAGTACTTTTGCATACCTGCTTTTAACCCCTGTACTTTACTGCATCCTCAAAAAAGGCAGACATTACTGGTCAATAATGGATTCCTAGGCAATAAAACTTATTTTTTCTTATTGCTACTGTTGTTTTTAGGACAAGTCTTCCACAAATAAAGGTCCTGTACTATTCCTGATTATGAAATCCACTGATGTATTCACAGTTAGACAAGTAGCAAAGAAGCATTGTGTGGCTTTTTTATGCCAAGGTCTCTTGGATGTGTAGCAGACATTAGATACTTGAAGCCATTATTGACTTATTTTCCAATTCATTTACAAAGTTGCTATGGCACTCTAACTGACTGCTTTGAAGAGTTTTAGATCATGTCTCAGAAACTGATAGACAGTTGACCAGCTTCATAACTTGCACAGACCCAGTGCAAAATGGAAATGCAGACCTGGGAAGTCAATTTCCCCTTTCCATGGGCCTCTGTCTTTATCCATAGTGGATGGAGAGCCATGAAGAATCACAGTATTACAGTATTTATCTGGGGACATATTCGGCACCTAAACCAGGAATGGGAAGAGACTCCCAGTGATGTCCTCTAAAGCACACTAATGGCATAGCCCAACAGGCAGCCTAGCATGGAGCAGCCCACCTCTGCAGTGTTCCTCGCCTCTTAGATTAGAGAGTGGAGGTAGAATGTGGGTTCCTCCATCTGAATCTCTTATAAACACAAATTCCAAAATGATGCTATTCATGATTTTAAGATGGCAATTGCAGAATATTAAACCCAAAGTGCTGGATTTTCCTGAGCTTGGACCCTTTGTTACTGCATTCACCATATACCTGTAGCATGGCACTGCTAAAAAGCTAGTCTAAGCCATCTACTAGGCTGTAGGTGAACTGGTAAAGTTGAAAGTACCAAAGAGAGAACTGATTTAAGTTGCAACTAAGCACACTATTTAATGGCATGAAGAACACAACTCTGAATTGTGAAGTTCCATCCATCAGCCTTCAGAACCTTCTTTGTAGCTTCTGACTGAAACGAGAACACAGCGGGGATAACCTACTCTCCCAAAATGTTATTTGGGGGGGAGAGGCAGATTTCCTTGGTAAAACTTATTCTTAGGAAGTCTTTGCCTTAAGATATGAATGTATATGGAAAAAAGCAGATGTAAAAAATTAAAATTCGATGTGGCTGATATTAAAGAAAATTTTAGGGGTTAGAGGTTTGGTTTGGGTGGTAGGACCCCTGCCAATGAGCATAATGCATCAGATAGCCCATTTGATAGCCCATCAGATAGCCATTTGATAGCCCATCAGATAGCCCATTTGATAGCCCATCAGATAGCCATTTGATAGCTCATCAGATAGCCCATTTGATAGCCCATCAGATAGCCATTTGATAGCCCATCAGATAGCCCATTTGATAGCCCATCTGATAGCCCATTTGATAGCCCATTTAATAGCCCATTTGAATCCCAGCCTCTTACTAAAAAGAAAATAATATTTTAGTATAAAGCAATGCAATTATGAAATATAAACTATCATGTTTTCCTATATTTAGAATCTCCTTTCCCCCAACTTAGATTCAAATATTTGAATTATATAATATATAAAGAATATTTCCATAATTGTAAAACTCTTTTACATAAATTGTAATCAAAGTATTAAACATTCTTTGCAGTCCTTACCTTTTTCAGTTTTAAGTATGCCTTTTATCATTTCTCACTATTTCTTCTATGTCGTTGTAGAAAACATGCAATGATTTTTTTTCTGCTCCACTGATTCACAGTGCTCCTTTGTATATGACACGTGTGACAGTAAATAAACCCTATTTACAGTGAGCCAATTGGAATAAATAGTATTGTCCACATATTATCTATCTGAGATTTACAAAGTTTCCAAAGATCAGATAGTTTCTCCAAAGTTATGTGAGAGCAAATGTCTACATTAATTGGGGGGCTGCCAGGCTATGTTTACCCTCTGCTTCCTGACTTTCCTGGAATCAGAGGATACTAGGCAGCAGGCAGGATACCTGGCAAAGAGGGTGGGGTATCCATGCTATGCCTACTGAGCTGCTAGCTGGCAGCACCTTAGTACATGATTGGGAGGTTCTTGCCCACCCTTGGTCCAGCCCCAACCATGTGGGTTCCAGCATAAAGATTCCCATTCTAACAAGAATCTCTATTTATAGGTGCCTGCTATGTGTGTGGTGCTTTTCATGCGATCACTTTGACTCCTCTTAACCTGGAGACAGAACTGCCTGCAACTTGAAAGGCTTTAGCCTCCATTCTTTTTATCATCTATTATGATCCAAAATGAGAACTGGCTGAAATAGGATGGAGCATGAACGAAGCCAGGTAAAAGAGAGCACACTTCATGCATCTGTGAGTCTCATTTGTTTGAAAAGCTGCAAAGAAAATTGGCACAGGTTTTCTCTCAAACGTATAAACTAGATCTAAAATACAGTTAGGCATGATGGCATACAATGTACACGTTGTGAAAAATGAGCTGTTTATAAATCATGGGTAGAGATGGGAGGGGGAAACAGGGGAGAACAAAGGAAGGGGTGACATTGTCAAGCATTGTACTCATTACTTGATATATGGAATTGTAACCCCCTTTCTACAGCTACTTAATAATAACAATAAAAAATAGCATCTTATGAATGCTTCTGCCACTATCTGTATCTATCCCATTCTGCTCATCATAACATATATGAATTAAAATATTGACCCTATCTATTCAATAGGGCTCACAGACAGGGAGAGTGAGACCAGAGTGAGCAAGAGTACAGGGTTAAGATTTGATCCCAGACTTGAGTCTGAATGCCATCCTCCCAGCGCCCTGCTTTCAGGTGCAGCAGAGTCTATTTGTGGAGTTCTCTCTGTAAAGGCCATTGTGTAAGAAAAGCAAGGAGCAGAGCAGGGATTCTCTTCAGATTATTCAGCCTGTTAAACTTAGACAATGAGTACACCGCTGCTTTTTCTGAGCTATGATGGCTCTTACTGAGAACCCAAGTTTCTAGATTTGTAACTGGGGGTGGGAGAAATAAAGATCCAAAAGAATATGGATCTACATAATGAATTCAGGGACAGATAAAGAAACTGGCATTGACTCCTACATGAATGAATGAATGAATGAATGAATGAAGAAAACCCAAGGTGTTGTTTTCTTTAGCTCACCTTAAATAATGTTCTAATTAAAGCTCAGGCAAGGTACACAGAGACTCACATGAACAAGAAGAGAATTCAAGTGTGTATTTATAAGATAATTTTTACATTTTTCCCTCTGCAGAAAACAGGCTCGAGAGGTTTTGTGACATTCTGTAATTCTCTGAATACTTGGAAGATGTGAACACTGTACATAGTTATGTACCCACTAGTAAAGTCTCATTAGCAAAAAGTTGACAATGGAAAACTAAGAAGGAAAAGATAACAGCGGGGGTGTGTGAAAGCACCCTGTTTCTGCTTCATGGTAGAGTAGGGAACCAGCAGACCTTCACTGTGTGCCCTGTCTAGCACTAGCCATGAACTGACTGCTGTTTCCTGGGAAAGGGAACTCAGCTATTCTGAGACCACACAGACATGGGATTCTGAACCAACACCCTGACAAACTGAAGACAAATACAGAAGCATGGCTCTTGCTACACCATTTATATTAAATAGGTTTGGGGCTATCAAGCCAAATTTTTAATGAGTAAAAGCACATTGCACATTATTTATGAATGGGTAAAAACACTCCAAAGTCCATTTCATAAAACAAATTACTGACATGCTTAGATTCCCTCTGCCTTCTGTGGTAGAAAGATTAGAAACTATTTTGAAATCTCATTTACCATAACAAGATAACCATATTTTATATATGACTTCATACAGTCTGGTATTATGCCATTTCTCTACATGTTGTTTTTTGCTTAGAGAATATAAAAATTAAGCTTTATTGAATGATGGCAGTGGATTTTGGAAGTGAGACTGAGGAGGAAGAAGAAGCCAAAAAAATCTTGTTCTGTGCTTTTTGACGGCCTGGACAGCGTTTAAACAACCCCAAGGAATTAAAGCCTTACAGCTTTACAGTATCTATAGCACACAGAATGTAGGCAACATAACATATAAAATACTTGTCTCACCTTCACAAACATTTTTGGGGATCTTTTTCCTTTGATTTCCTTGGAAAATTATTTAAAGTATCCTAACATGTAACTCTTTCATATTTATCTTTTATTCATTCATGAAAGTCCCTAAAAGCACTTAAAATTTCAATAGAAGGATGTTCAATATAAGGATTTATGTTATGGCTCTGAACACAGAGAATGGAGAATCCAATTCCTTCCTTCACTTTGTACTAGTTTGAAAACAAATGTTGTTATTTTTGTGTTGTCTGTAAGTTTTAAAACTGTAAGCTTGTGATTTGCATGGAAAAATGCTATCCCAAACAGCTACCCTATAGTGTTATTGGGTCACTACGGAGAAGTAATTTGCTGTTTTGCTATTTCAAAAGGCTAGTGTCAATTCCAGTTTGACAATTATATATAAAATCAAATATAAGGCCAGTCCTCTTTATTGTGTCAAAGACATAGATGTTGCCCTAACACTACAGGGGGAGGAGAGAGGAGGTGGAGCTTCTAAACTCATCTACCCTCAACAACATAACAGGGAAATGAAATGCACATCTGTAAATAAATGCATCATTAGATTCTCATCAATTTGTAAGCTTCACTTGATGTATGGCTAAAATAATCCCACAAGGAAAACTAAAAAAAAAGTGTTTGGTTCCAAGCACACACCAGATAGAAAAGGGAAGGAGTCGGTGGGGCCAAATTCTTTAAATGAAGACTTCTACAGATGCTAGAAATATTTTTACAACAGTCCAGAATAAGAAACTATTTTAAGTGCACAGCTACCAATGTATTCGTTAACGGAGGAGAGCTCTGGACATATTAAAGGAGCACAGTAAAGCAACTAATGATGCACTTGAGCAGTAACAGGTTGTCATTAGACCAGCATCTGCTCTCATCAGAGTTAATTATTCAGTTGCTTTGTTTTCCAAGTAGGTGTCTGGTAAAATTTAGCAGAATCTTAATTAAAACACATTTTCAAACTCCTTGGATGCTCATCTCATCTAAAGAAATCAAGACAATTTCCACCATAAACATCAAGCTTCAGTTGAGCTATCAAATGGAAGAAGGAACTCAGCCAATACAACTTGTTAGGTATTAACCATTGGGATGCCTGGAGCTTTCAGATATGGAAAACCTACCATAAGAAGCATCCTGTATTTCCCAGACCACCAACTAGTCATAGCAGGCCGATAACAAGGATCCTAACGTACCTTCTTTACTTCCCCTATGTGATACATAGTGCTATGCTTGGGCCATAAAAACGGCAGTGGGAATATCCGTGTATATCCTGTTCTTTGGTTAATCAGTAAGATGTGACAGGTATTTATACCAACTTTAATATATAGAGTAAATTTTCATAAAATCAAAAGGTTTCTTGAAGTGATTTCTATTTAAAAACACCTACTAACCATGGAGAGGATAACTAGTACTCCAATCAAATCTTTAATATACATATATATGTAACAAATGTTTGTAATACCTACATGACATTGACATATTATTATTGTATAGTGCTGTACAGTATCGCCATAATATCAATACTGATATTGATATTATATAATATTTTCACTTCAAAATATGGAAATTTTAATAATCAGTTACAGATAATTTTCAATTTTGGTCAGGTGTTGGTGGCTTATGCATGTATACCAACTTCTCAGGAGCCAGAGATCTTAAAGATGATGATTTGAAACCAGCCAAGACAGAAAAGACTATGAAACTCTAATCTCCACAATAAACCATCAAAAGGCTAAATGTAGGGAGTGTGGCTCAAGTGGGAGAGCACCAACCTTGAGTGAAAAAATGAAGTAAGCCTTTGAGTTCGACTCAGTACCAGCATGTACCCTCTCTTCTCTCTCTCTCTCTTTCTCTCTATTTCTGTTGTGAGCACACATGTGTGCGCGCGTGCGTACACACACACACACAGATGGTATCAGTTTTAACTACTTAGAAAGCACATGGATGATGTGGGTAGAGTAAAAACTAAAGATAAAAATAACCAGGAGAAAAAAATGTAAAGATATGTTATAGAAGTAAGTACAGTGCAATCAGTGAAGGTTACCAATTCCTTCTCAAAATAATGAACACCAGGATTTCATTCTGAATTCTCCCTACCCATAACATTGATTGGAGAATAAAGGCCAGGCTCTCAGTAATAAGATTTTTTTGTGAAAAAATTAATATTGATTCCATTCTGCAATCAAAGATGTATGGAGGCAATCAGACCCTTAAAACTTGAACCTATACTAGGTAATCATGATTACCTAATTTCTTTCAATGTGGATGTGAGACTCTCAGCCCTTCAAATCAGATGGAAACCTCTGAAATACAGTGTTAGAATCTATGCATTCTTTAAGGAATAAAATCCCAGAATTGAGACTTTAATTATTTGGAATAAGCTCAGCCAGAGAGATACAAATATAAGTCAAAAAGTAGATAGATAGATAGATAGATAGATAGATAGATAGATAGATAGATAGATAGATAGATAGATAGATAGATAGATAGATAGATAGACAGATAGACAGATAGACAGATAGATAGATACAGATACGGGATCCTAGGTATCCAAAATTATATGGCTTCAAAGGGATCACCACTGAGGAAAGACTGTAAATACTCAGATGCATAGAAGGCAGTGCTATGTATGGATGCTATATCCATTTTTCCCATTAGGACACTCAACTTTTACCCAATATAAGCTGTTTTTCTGCACATTTCACATTTTCACTTTGTCACCCAAATTAAGCACATTAACTTTGACCTTGCTTTTTGGGTAATTATTTTGGAGAGTGGGTATATTTTTAGTAAATGACAGGAACAAAATAAAAGGCAAGAACAAGACCATTTAGCAGCTCATACATGATTTAAATGCAAATACAGGACAGACTGAAAGTTTCTCTTCCTCAACTGAGCTATATAAATGTGTGCGCAAGAATTTTAAATTTTTTGTTTTTTTTTAAATACCTTTTGTGTGTTTTTTACATTTATTTTGTTTCAGCCACATTTGATCTAAAACACTGTAATAAGCCTGTGAATAAGCCAGGCTCACTGCAGTCCCCAGCCTCTCCTCATCTAGGTACAAGTGAGAACCTTTTTCCACTATGAGTAAAGTCTACTTTGTGCTTTATGTATATCCTGGCTTATTCTATTCCTTTAATTCTATTCAGTCCGACTGCTCTCTCATGCCTGGGTGTTTCTTTTGTTATTGTTTTTGTTGGTTTTTAAATTCAGGGTCCACCTTACACTGCTTTGAAACTTTCTCTTTAGGAGCTGAGTTTTCATAAGGACTGCGGCTCTGGCCATACAAGCTGAGGAGATCAGGGAGTTACTGTCTCGCTCCAAGCTCCAGTGTTAGTGCCTTCCCTCTCTGTAGTTGTGGTGACTACATTGCTCCCGCTGGGAGGCTGCATAAGTCATTAGTCAGGTTACAGGCTAAGCCTCTGTAACAGATGAATCCCAAATAGAATATTGAGAAAGATGAATTTTTTTTTGTTGACTCTCAAGTGCCTCTCTAGAAGTAGATAGGAAATGCTGGCTAGTGGCAGAGCTCAGTTGCAAGAGGTCATTCAGCACTCGACTTAGTTTCATCTTAGCCTCCAAATCCTCTGCTAAAGATATCTGGGATATGTCTGTATCCTAACCTGTAGGATGAAAAGTTAAAAACCCATTTACAAGCAATTTTCTTTTAATTAAATGACATATCCTCTTAACTGTACATTCCATTGTCAAAAATTTAGTTGCATGTTTCCATCGCTGGGATAGAAGCCAATAAATGTAATCTATACTAGGCAATCTTGCCCTCAGCCAAATACGAAGGAAAACCAAGGTGAGAAGAGTTTGACAGATAAGTAGTATCCACAGGGGAAAATACACTAACATAAAAAGTCAGATAGGATTCAGCAGCCTTGAAACTGCAGGAAAATAGAATCCAGTGGGGGTCCTCCTTTAAGCAATACCAGCATGCTTCTGTTAAACAATCCCTGTGTAAAGGGTCTTTAAATACTTCTGATTAATTGTCTTCCAATGGATATATCAAAGAGATAACTTCTA
This sequence comes from Dipodomys ordii, assembly GCF_000151885.1. Taxonomy (NCBI): domain Eukaryota; kingdom Metazoa; phylum Chordata; class Mammalia; order Rodentia; family Heteromyidae; genus Dipodomys; species Dipodomys ordii. The sequence goes on along the minus strand of NW_012267217.1, from coordinate 35,877,935 downwards.
TAGAACTCATCAAAAAAAATATTATCTTAGCCGGCCCCAGTGGCTCACGCCTGTAATCCTAGCTACTCAGGAGGCTGAGATCTGAGGATCATGGTTCAAAGCCAGCCCAGGAAGGAAAGTCCATGAGACTCTTATCTCCAATAAACCACTAGAAAACCAGAAGTGGTGCTGTAGCTCAAGCATTAGAGCGCTTGCCTTGAGCTGAAGAGCACAGGGACACTGCCCAGGCCCAGAGTTCGAGCCCCACGACCGACCAAAAAAAAAATGGATCTTGTTAGGAAAGAAAGTATATGATTTCGTGAGCAATACAACAAGCATATAACACCCATCAACAAATCAAAATATCTAGATGTGTGTAGGTCAAATCAAGAATCATGTAGAATCTCAGGAAGAAAAGATGATGAGGCACATGTCAAACACTAAAGTCTACCCTGAAGAAATGTTTGGATTTGGGCTACCAATGAGAGGGTAGGCATGCAAACCAGGGCCCTGGAAAGGAAGGCACCATATGATATAACAATGTGTTCACTAAGGTTCACCACAGGAAGTATAGTGGAGGAAAGCTATCTCTGCTTCACCATAAAAAGATTTACCAAATTTCACTTGAAGTTTCTAAAATCTCAATTTTGTTGACTTGTTTTCTACCATTGGACTGAATGGTCAGGGTTATTTTTTTCAGAATTAGTATCTTATTACTTTAATAAGTGCAAATGGACTCAGTTGATGGAGCTTGAAAGCTAGTCTAGCTTAAACCAGATGAAAACAGATAACTTCTGACTTCCATCCTTGTTCACCATAATATCCCTTCAAAACATCCAACACTACTCATATGGCCTGTAATTTATAGCTCTCATACATGACTGTTGAAAAACAAAACAGAAGTTAGGGCACATGTCACAGGATATATAGTATATATACTACCCATATAATCAAATGTGTGCCGTTGCTCATTCTGTCTGCTTTAACATATTTTGCTATAATCCTTCAAATCTTATCACTATAGATTAATTTGAATAATACAAAACAGTTTAGAAATTTTAATCAGCTCATGGCCACATTTTTTTCTTGAGTCAAGTTCGAAAGCTACTGATTACTAGTGCATCTTTCATCATGACCCGAAAATTCTTAAAATAGGGGAAATCGTGCTTTTGTGTAAAGCACAGTTTCTTGTGCAGTCCTATGGTAGACATGATCTTACACCTGCTGCACTTATAAGCTTTACAAAAAGTAAATTAATTCTAGACTCAAAATAGGAATGTCAGATCTAGAAGCCAATTATGTGTGCTACCTAGAAATCTTGGTATAAGCAATACTTAGTTTTAATACTTAGTTTAATACATTTCCATAACTTGTGCATTTGATTTTCTACCATCCTCTTAGCATTTTAGTTTACAGTTGGTCATCTCTAAGGTCCAATGTTTTTTTTAAAGAATTTGGAACTTTGTGCTGTAAAATTTCCCCTCCTTTTCTCCTTCCCTTCCTTGTCTTTTCCTTCCTTCCTTTTTTCTGCCTTCCTCCCTTCCATCCTCCTTCCTTCCTTTCATCCCTTCTTCTTCTGTTTCTCCTGCCATTATCCCTCCCTAATACTGATTTGTAGTAAGCAGCTTGATAGCAGACCATAGAGTAAGTGAGACTGTGTTTTCTCCCATTAAACCTACAGTCTTTTAGTAGAAAACAGAGCATAAAACAATCATTTCTACCTCTGCAATGGATAGTAGGGCAATCTGGATTAATTAATTTTAAAATCTCTTTTATAAACCTTTAATTGGAAATTTTGAAAAATTTCTCTCATTGAACTAAAGATCTTCCTTCTTTCTTTATTGAAAGAAAAGGCTTTCTACATAAATTAATTTTGGCTCAAAGGATCTAGAAGTTGGGACACCTTGTCCATAGAATATTCCCCTGCCTGGGTCTTCCTACAAATTTCCTCTCCTACAGTGTCATTTACAACCAGATCAATAGATAATTTCCTCCGGAAAAGGAACTATGAACAGTAGAGTGTTTGATTTCAAATTGCAAATTTAATTCCCCCCCCCCACTGGTTCTGGTCATACAGTGTGCTTGTTTACAAAGGTTTGTAGATGTGCTGTTTTTATGAGTTAGTCAACTTGAAATTTAAGAATGGATTATAAAGCTGTCACTCTCTATGAGAGAGAGAGAGAGAGAGAGAGAGAAAGCTGTACAATGGAACTTAAAACACCCACCACAACAGATGGCTTGTGCCATTTTGAATTTAGTCTCCAAGGAGCAACCCCTTGTAAAGGCTATTAAAGCTTCTGCTGGCATGAGGAAATTCTATCTCAATATTGATGGCTATATCTTTGTGACCTCCCTTGAAAACAAAGTCATAGAGTTTTACCCGTAATTCAGGAGGAGTGGAACAGTGGAGCTGGATAACTGCACCCATCCCATGATCACATGTATCTTTGAGAGCTGAATAAAATGACAGCAGGGTAACAAAGCTGTACCACGCAACACAAGATTTGCCTCAAGGAATAAAAATAAAATAGGCACATTACTCCTCAAAGACACATATTTTATTTAGTTGTTAAGAGTCGAGTGTTGGAATTTTTGAAGAACTGTTGCTATTTAATAGAGGTGAAAGTTTTAATGTGAATACTGCCTGTGTGAGCGCGTGTGTGCAAAGTTGGCGTGACACATTCTGCTCAAATTAGACTTCTAAATAACTAGTAACAGCTGTGGTGCTTAGAAATCGGTTTGGTTTAAATGATGATGTCATGTGCTTATATAAGTAAAATAGGTGTACTTATTGGATCCAGCATGTATAACTCACTCTATCTAAAAAAGATAGGTATCTTCATTCAGACACTATAAATATGCCATATCTAAAAAATATTTTTCAACACCTTACGTTTTTTATCCTCATGTGTCATTTAGAACTATGTCTGTTGTGTAGATAGCAGAGATAGAAGCAGATATTATTTTCATAATTTCATGCTATCATGACAAACTATCAAACACAAAATTGTGAGTCTGTGTGCATTCAGACTCCTGTGTCCTCATTAAAGCCTCTGCTATCCAGATGACAAGAACCCTAAGACTACAGACATCAGAAAACAACCAGGTTTGGAGAATTACATTATTTTCTACAGGCATATGAGCAACAGAAGGTAGTAAATAAAAATTACTTTGAGGAGCAATTAAAATTAATTAAATTAATTAAATATATTTTTGATTGGTAAACATTGGCCAGAGATGAATGCCAGAAAGCATTTGCCTAAAGTATAGGAAAATAGCAATGCACTTGAGGACATTTTTTTTGCCAATTTGATTGCAGTGATTTTAAAAGGTAATGTTATATGGGAAAAAGAAAGGAAGAAAAATTTAAATACAGGATATAATGCATGAAATCAGTTACTGGAGGTCTGAAATATGAATAAATCAGATCTGATGTTTCACTTGGCACTCATGAAGATAGAAAGCTTGCAGTCAGTCAGTAACACAATGTACCTATTTTGATATTGTCTTGTGAAAAAAAGACCAGGTTAATTATAAAACACATTATTCATTTATGTGAAGGGATTCATGTGTGTTCTTGGTTAAAGAAAACACTCAAACGAAATTTTGCCTTGAAACTCGAAACACGGCTTTTAAAAATGGCTTCCATTCCAAAACCTTAGAAAAAGAGAACAGCTTTTCATTCAGAAACATAGAAGACCAGCCTTTTCCAAGGAAGTCCATATTGTTCATTCTTTGTACCCCTCATCTCCGAAACTGGGAGAGTCTGGTGCTAACATACTTTCTTCACAAAATCACCAGGGACTCTCCTTCCAGCTATTAAGTATTTAAAGGCAATGAGTTTGAGAGTGAGTCTATCTCTTCTAATCCTGTGTAGGCTAAATGAAATCCAAGTTCTCAAAATGGCTTGTCATCTTAGAGGAAGAAGCAAGAAGTGTTTAAGAGGACACTTGGAAGACGAAGTGTTTCCAAAAGAAGTTATGGCGACACAATATGGTAAGCAAAAAAAAAAAATGTTTGCTATGTCCTATACTCAGCTGGAACATCTCCTGCTTGGAGATATTTCACAAAATGATTTCACAGGCAAATGGTTTAATACATGGCCAGCCAATTTAGCCTTTATTTTAAATATATTCTTTATGCATATAGATATTTTGAGATTGTGCCTTCTGGAATGATTACTGAAACCACATTGAAAAGTCATTATGCAGAAACATGGGTGTACAGATAGTTCATAGCTTGGGGGAACTATAAATAGAACTGACTGAATCTTGCTAAAGAGTTCATGTCCTGGTTGTTTAAAAGAACTATTTTGGTGGCATTGATTAGCTCAAACACTTCTCATTTGCATTTCACTAAAATAAATTACAAAAAAAACAATCACACTCAATTTTTTGAGGGGGGAGTATTGATGGAAAAATACACCGAATTAGGAAATGAAATGTGGACGAAGTCCAATAAAAGGCTAAGTTTTCTTTTCCCATTATGCCATAATGGATAATTCAAAGATAACACAATATGGACACCTATGTAATTTTTAGGTTTACATATTCTAGAGACCAATGATAATTGGAAACTATATAAAATCTTAGCAGATTTATGAAGTTTCACTGTTAATTATTTATAACAAAGTAAGTACTATCCCATGAGTCATTTTAATACTATGTGACAATGCCAATTAAATGTGGTTAGAATATAACATTAACCATTATTAGAGGATTAGCAGAAACTACAACGTTAAAAGTTTTTAACAACAGTCACCAATCTGACTAAATAGCATGCTAGTTTTGATAAAAGTCCAACATCCTCATCATAAGAAATAGTCTTTGAGATGTGAAATGCTGCTTTATTTTCACTTCCAACTGGGAATCCTAACCAATTCTCCATTTCAACATGCATCCACTTGATTCTCCACATTTGAAAACTAATTGTCACTACTTATTAGTAGTGACAGAATGGACAGAAATGGACAGAAATGCTTGATCACTTTGGTAAATGATATTGAGAAAAAGGTTTTACTAACTATAGCTATACATATGTGTATGTATGAATATTATATATATATATATATATATGCTACCTAAGAGGGCATATGTCCAATATGAAGTTACAACAATTACTTTGTTTTGGGATTAATGTGCACAACTTTAACACTGAGTGAGGCTGACAGTTTGTAACTTCACAGATGATTTTGACTAATTTTTAAAACTCTAAGATAAGGAGTTTATAATTTTAAGCAGCTTAGTTGTCTATTACATGGACCTAATTGAAAACATAATGATTATTCACTAATAGAAGATTTTGTATTTGCTTTAGAAAACTACTTTTAAATCACTCCATCTATTAAGACCTAACACTAAATAGTACAATAAAAATGATCTTTCTAGTGAGGGAAAAACTTAGATGGCAAATTTAAAGCCCTACACTAAATATTTTTCTATCTTCTAATTTTTCAGAGAAAATTTTTTTTTCAAAAGGCAATTGAGGCTCTCCCATAGCATGTATGTGGGTTCTAGAATGATTTATTTGAGTTCCACTGGATATATTAACAAAATTTTCTCCAATCCACATCTTAACTGGCTGCTAATAAAAACAATGTCAACCTAATACAAATAAATTAACAATGACAATCTTACAACAACTATTAACAACACTCTTTAAATGTACAGACTCAAGGAAAAGTGGCACACTCCACCATGCTTTATTTAGCCTTAATTAAATATTACATGATGAACTATTGCATATGTACAATTTTTAAGAATTTATGTCTCTGTTAAAAATAAAGACAATTTAAAATAATGTGCTCAATGACCATTACTGTACAGTATTTTAAATAGATGTGTTACTTATCTCTGATTCCTCGGAAGCATTATGCACATTAATACTGAGGTGTGTGGTAGAAAAATTAAGACCCTAATAATCAGGAAAGATGTTTTTATAATATAAACCAGTGATATAGTTTTTGCCTTCACTTACTTAAATGATCCCCAAAGATAATATTTTGGACTTTTACCAATAGGAGGATTTTCTTGGGAATTGCAAAATCTTCAGGACTAAAGGAAATAACTTTGAAGGTACTTCAAATTAAACAGTGATAGTTTAAGTCATGCCTGCATTATTAATCCTTGTTAATTAACAGTAATCAGTGTTGTCACTGTTTTTATGAATTAGAGAGAGAGATTGGTTTTCTACAAAGTACACAGTGAAGTACTGTTAATATTAATTGGCCCTGAAGCAAGAACTTTACCCAAGATAGGTCAGCTCAAGTGTGATTCTAAGATTCTTCAAGAATGAGCTAAAACCCCATGGCTCATGCATGTAATCTAGCTACTCAAGAGGTTGAGACCTGAGGATCACAGTTGAAAGCCAATCTGGGCAGAAAAGACTCAAAAATCTGTTTCCAATAAACCACTTAAAAAGCTGGAATGGAGTTGTTGCCCAACAGTATTAGTTAGGCAAGAATATGAGGCCTTAAATTCAAGCCTCTGAACAAGCATATGCACACACGCACATACATGCCTGCATGTATACACACACACACACACACACACACACACACACACACACACACACAGGAGCTCAGGGAAGGAGATTATTTGGTAGTCAACTTGTTATATATGAGGTTGGTAAATTCAGTGGATTTGTTTCCTGCCAGATAAAGCACTGAAGCCTAGTTTAGAAGTGAGTAAATATCCTAGCCATCCTTCAAATAATTATTTCGCTTACTATATATAGTTCAAATCATCTTCTGATTAACATTAATTCTATTCTACAAGGATCTTAGAACAGGGATATCTATAAAATATTCTAGCCCTAAATTCAAATGGATTAGTGGCAAAAATAAAATCACTGAAGACAATACAAATCATCTAGCTGTATTGAAGAGTAATGCACTAGTTGTAACCCTTTCCATTTCTTTTACCCTAACATACTCTTGCCAGTAAGATTCCTATATACACTACTTTCAAAAGAAGGGCAATTATCAACTCTAACTGTGACAATACTGACATAGAGGGAATTTCGTTTTTCTTTTCTTATTTTCCCACTAAATTCCTGTCGGTAAACATACAACTGAAACTCCAAAACGTTATTTTTGAACCATTTTAAGTTTTAAAATCCAGGAACAATAAGATTAATAGACATGAAATTGAGAGTATGTCCTAGGAATGTCTAAGCTGCTCAGACACTATCCAATATAATGCCCGTGGAAGGTGTCTCTACATACAAACCAGAGGGCATCCTCACAGACACCCTTTTTGAGGCTAGAAGAGGAACAACGAATTTCAAAATTGTCCTAAGGCCTCTCCCTAACATTCTGCCTTATGCAGAGAGTTTTGAAAAGCTGGGAAGATCAGAAAGCAGCTAAGGTGGAAACTTAAAGAACAAGAATGGTCTGCATTGCATCCAGGGTTATTATGCAGGATCTATGAACACTAGATCAGATGCCAGCCAAACCCACCCATGTATCAGAGAGAAAAGGGGACAGATCAGCAAGGACTCAAGGTTCCCACTCAGAATTAAGCCATTTCTACTCCTTTCCATGGAAGGATGAGTAAATTCAGTCCCTATCCCCTTATCTCCAGTAGGGAGAAAAAGAAAGTCAATAGAAGTAAGAGTGTTTACTGGACTGAGTTTCAATTCTAAATTTATTACATTTAAAACAGACTATGACTGAGATATCTTGGGTGGGAAAGATGACTGTTTTTGTCCCAAGGAGCAAATATAGTTACTCATGAGCTAGTTGAATTCAGTAGAAATATATAGAAGTATTTTAAATCTGTTACAACACATAGTCATATAAAAAAACCTGGAAGAGAGATAAGGTAATAATGTATGTCAAATACAGAAATATACCATTTGTTAATTATATACTCCCCCAGAGCCTACACAGTTTCTGAATATGGATATTAGATCCCAGAGGGCAGAAAATATAATGAAAACCAACTTTCTATTTATATAACAGAAATTCTTATTACAAAGCTGACTTTTGATGTTGAGGCATAACTGTTCATTGAAGAAAAATTAATTTGGAGCATTTGAATTGCTATAAATTTAGAATATGTGAAGTGAAATAAAGCCATGGTATAGGTCTTAGTTCAATCTCATATGAGTGTGCACTTGAATATGTCACTATGCAGGTCTGAGATTCATTTTGCTAATTTGTACAACAGAGAATACAAAGCCTCACAGTCCACCTCACATAGCTGTTGTGAAAGCCAAGTGATAAATCTGTGTCGTTTTGATAAAGCAGCGTGTGTAATTCAGAAGTGCAATATCAAGAAGCGGCATCAGAACTTGCTGTTTGGCCAAAAGAGAAAGTTACAAGGGAAGGCACTTCCATGCTTAATGTACTTTTGCTATGGGTCAAATGTGACAATTCATTGCCATTCAAAAATCATTGGCTCAAAATTAAGTATACACCTTAACCTAACTTCAAGGGAGAGTGTCTTTGCATGTGTTCCAAACATGGGGAAAAAGGAAGTAGATATACAGAAAGTCCTTAATATCCAATTTTTAAAAAAGTATAGGGACTGGAGTGTAGCTCAGTACCTGCTTAGCAGGTACAAAGCCCTGGACTCAATACCTTACTTTCCCAAAATGATCATTACTATGAGAGAGAGAAGACTTATGAAGGATATTGGTATATTCTAAAAAAGGAAAATTTATTTGTAAATATAAAATAAAGATTTAAATAAGATGACTAAAACACAAAGCATAATGTTTCTGGTGGTTATTTATCACTTCAAAAGTCCTGCAATAGCGAGAGATAGCATCACACGTTTTTTTCCCTCTGAGGAGAATGCATCACTAAAATCATCTTCATTTTTCTTTTCAAAACTGTAACTTGAATCATCTCAGCTCATGTGTCAGAGGATCATGTGACCTAGGACTGGGCCAAACATTGCATTTCATTTTTCTAAAAATGGTAAAGGGAATAGGACTACAGTGAAAACAACTGAATTCCAAGATTGGTTATTGTACTAATTATGCAGAAAATTTCTTTATACAGTAGAATTACAACTTAAAGGGAAACTATAAGCCCACAGCTGACAAAGGTCATCATATGGAAAGAAAAAAAAGAGCGAAGAAGACTCAAAGGCAATACGGAGTGATTGGCTCCAATAGCTCTGAAGGATCCAACAGGGCCTCTGAACTGTTTTGCTTCAGTTGAGTTTCTCTGGCTTGCCATGGGAATAATTCTGGCTTGCACATGAAAATTATATGAAATTTGAATTGTTTGGTTGGACTTTAGTTTGGGGTGAGGGGATGCTACACAAATAGCATGGTAATGAGAAACAGAATGAAGAAAATCACAGAGGTACATGGAGAATTCCATGGACCTGAAGATATACAGAGGTCAACAGTGACTGAATTAATCAAATGAGCATTGCAGGCATAGATTATAAAGGATTACAAAACTCAAGTGATTTTTTCACCAGGCAAAATAAAACAGAGGGTGTCCCATAAGAGTATAGTAAAATACAAGCAAAGCCACAGGCAGAGAACCACAGTTATACAAGGACTCTAGCTAGAGAAATGATCAAACCAACAACGTTTGTTTACAGACAAATAGATAAACTCATTCTTAAAATTTTGACAGGAACCTCAAAGCTGTAAAAAGTAGTATATCAATTCAGGCAATAGTGGCTCACGCCTATAAGTTTTCACTATTCAGGAAGCTGAGATGTGAGAATCACAGTTCAGTTAGCCTGGACAGGAAAGTCCATGAGATTCTTACCTCCAACTAAGCACTAAAAATGCTGGAAGTTCAACTATGGTTCAAGTGGTAGAGGACTAGCCTTGAGCAAAAGAGCTCAGTAACAATACCTAGGCCCTGAGTTCAAGCTCCAGGACACACACACACACACACACACACACACACACACACACACACACACACACACAGCCAGACCCAAAGAAATAGGTCCCATAGTTTCCCTTATTTGCAATAACTAGTATACTTGTAGGATAATCTAACCAGACAAGCAGGAAAGGTCAAAAGCTATGTACATATAACCATATAAAATGATGCCAAGTGAACTGAACCCCAAGATATGGGGTTCTTTCTTTGTTGCTGTTGTTTTTAATGTACTTACAATGTACCGTGTGAATTTTTTGTTTCTTTTATATGTTCTTCCTTCTATGGTATAACCCCTGCTGTCACTGTATTTTATTCCAATGCCCTGCATCTTATATATACATTTTTCTAATTTGGGGAGAGGAAGGGAAATAACAAAATGCTGAACCAAGGATACAGGTTGACCCATTGTAACAATGAGATGTACAAGACACTATGTTGAAAACAAACTTTACAACTTGGAGGGGGGGTAAGGAAGAGTAGGAGGGGTGGAGAGGGAAGGGATGGTAGGGGAAAAACAAAGGAGGGGTTAACAATGCTCGATAGGAAATGTACTCATTACTCATGTAATTGTAAACCCTCTGTACAGTATCTTTACAACAAAAAAATGGAAAAAAGTTATATGAAGCTTGAAATGGAAAAAATTGTAATTCTAGAAAAATGAATGAAATTAAGAACTCAATGGACAGTTTTCATATATTATGCATATTTGTGTATGTGCATATATTAGTGAAGAGAAAATTAGGAGACAATAATAAATAATAGCCACTGTATGAAAATGGAAAGAGAGCTGTCAAAGACAGGAAACTTACAAGAGTCAGAAATAAACAGGCTGCTATTAGAAGCAATATCACATATATAACTGAAGACCCTGAAGAAGAGGAGAAAGCTTAAGATAGCATTACTTGCAGAGAAAAATCTCTAAGGAGTTTTCCTTTAAAAATGAAGAAATGGAGAGACAAAGCATAAACAAATGCAGTGGTGGTCATCACTAAATACTATGTTGAAAGTGAAATATACAACTTGTGGGTGGGAAAAGGAGGGGAAAACTGGAAGAGAGCCAGGTAAGGGGTGACATTGTCCAAAAAGAAATGTACTCATTACCTGATTCATGTAACTGTAACTCCTCTATACATTATTAAAATAACCATTTTTAAAAGATCTAAAAAAACCTGAAGAAATATATCAACCCATTTACATAAAAGCAATCAAAACCAAAAAAGAAAAATAGCAACCAGATATGTGTATGTATGCATGCATGTATATATGTATATATATGAAGAAACTGGTATATTGACAATTGCTACTGAAAAGGAATGACATCAGTAAATTTTTTCATATGCTGAAATAGTTATAAAACAAAAATTGCATATTGTGAAAAATATTCTGAGATTAACAGTGAAGATATTTTTATACAAAAACTGAGCTAGATCACCCTTAACAGCTGACACTGAATAGCATTCTAAGTTGAAGTGAGAAAGTAAAAATTACTAAATGTATGGGTAAATCTCAATAACCATTACTGCATACAACAGCGATAGTAATGATACATACACTTAATGTTAACAATATTCAAATAAAACAATGTACAATGAATAGAGTTAGAATATTTTGCATGCCAGGAAACAAGTCACAGCATTTTTTTATAATGTAAATTTTATAAAGTATCTTTTCTAACCACAGTGCAGTAAGGCTAGACATCAATAACTAGAAAAAAATTGAGCCCTGCATGATCTCATTCATGTGGAATCTGAAAAACAAAACAACAACAACAAAACACCGATCAGGTTGAAGATAGAACACAACTGTGGTTATCAAAAGCCAGGCAGAGGAAAGAGAAGGAAATGTGGAGAGAGTTGATGAATGGATACTAAGTTAGGTATTTGTCATGTGCACCATTGAGTAATAATAGGTAACATTAATTTACTGGGTATTATTTTTAACCTAGAAAAAATTGAATGGTGCTACTAAACAAAACAATCCATGTATGAAAAGTTAAGCATGTTTAAATGGACTTTGACATTACACAATTTATAGTTGTATAAACTAGCACATAGTATGTGACAAACATTAATTATTTTCATGGGGTCAGGTGCTGGTAGATCATGCCTATAATCCTAGCTACTCAGGCTGAGTAAGGCTGATCTAAGCAATCAACTTTTAATGCTAACCCAGACAAAAAAGTCTGTGATTTTTTTGTTTCTATTTATTATATTTAAAATTAATTTACAAATTCTGTTATAAATGTCAAAACTTTCTTGAATTACATAAAGAACATATCCCAAAGGAAAATCATGAAAGATTTGATTTTCATAATTTAAACCTTTAGTTTATCAAGAGCATTAATAGAGTAACACAAAGTGATAAAGTGAGTAGAAGATATGGGCCACCAGATAATTTAAATAGATCTTGTATTTTATAATTTATGCAACATTTATTCAAATTCATAATAAGGTGAACAGCCCAAAAGGGAAAATAATCAAAGAGGAGAAAAAAAATCCAACATTTAACAAAATCCAAATGGTCAGTACGTATATGGAAAGGTGTTCAATAGCATTAGTTTCCAGAGAAATTCAAAGTAAAACCACAAAGCCACAATAAAATACCATTGCATAGTCACCAGAATGACTAAAATTTAAAAAATAACCACAGGGTTAGCATTGCTGATTTTTCCTTTTCCTCGGGCTCTAGTATGGCTTGGCACAGCACTGTTACTAATTTTGTCTTGATTTAAAATTTTGATATTTTGGTCATCATGGGTTTTTATCATTACCGTATTAAGTTATTTGAATACACTTTTTATTTGAAATTATTAAAATGTTATTTATAGAGATTAATTATGTATAATAACCTAATTAACTATAGTATTGTTGTTGGTGGTGGTGGTCATAGGTCTTGAACTCTGGGCCTAGGCACTGTCCCTCAGCTATTCAGCTCAAGGCAAGCGCTCTACCACTTGAGCCACAGCACCACTTCTGGTTTTCTGGTGGTTTATTGGAGATAAGAGTTTCACAGATGCTCCTGCCCCAGCTGGCTTTGAACCATGGTCCTCAGATTTCAGCCTCTTAAATAGATAGGATTACAGGCATGAGCCACTGGTGCCCAGCAAAGTAATTTTTTTCTTTTTCTTTTTTTTGTACTTAACATAGGTGCCTTATTTCCCTTGTCCAATTCCCTGTCCCTCTGCCAGTGGTATTTTGGTGAGTTGAGATTTAAAGAAAGAAATATTATAACAAAGAATTAAACTGTTTCTGAAAGAAAACTAAAATTTGAAGAAATTTCACAAAAAAGCATACATTGCATTATAGAAAACCTTAATAAAACATGTGCATAATAATTTAAAAGACAAAATGCCAATATAGGTTATTAAAATAATGGAGATAAGAAGAGAATTAAAGAGTAAAAGAATTAAACAATCAAATATTTATTTAAAAGCAGTAAATAAAGTAGGAGTGAAGAAATGTGTCTGAAAAACAAATATAGACAAAGATGAACAGCTTGAAATAATCCAGTAAATTCAAAGAAGAAACAGTTGAAAAATAGAATGTAATTATGGACAAAATAATCAACTTATGTTCACAAAATAAACATCTTTTTTTCTTTTATATTTAAATGGTGAATTTTGTCTATCTATCTGCCTAGATATCTATCTATCTAGATATCTATCTATCTATCTTTATATATTTACTCTGTCAGTACTCTGGCTTGAACTCAGGGTCCTATTCTCTGCTTGGCTTTTTACTCAATAGTAGCATTCTACAATTTGAGCTACACCTTCACTTCTGGCTTTTTTTTCTTTGCCAGTCATGGTGCCTGAACCTCAGCTCTTCAGCTCAAGGCTAGTGCTCTACCACTTGAGCCACAGCACCACTTCCAGCTTTTTCTGCTTACGTGGTGCTGAGGACTCGAACCCAGGGCCTCATGCATGCAAGGCAAGCACTCTACCACTGAGCCACCTTCCCAGCCCCTCACTTCTGGCTTTTTTGCTGATTAATTGGAGAGAAAAGTCTCATAGACTTTCTTTCCTAGTGTAGCTTCAAACTGCAATCCTTAGATCTCAGCCTCAATAGAATTACAAGCATAAACCACCAATGCACAGCAAACGAGCAATTATATTTATTGAGTTTCAAATAGTAAACTAAATGTGTAAGTAAGCCCTATAGTTATAACTAGTTATTTTTGTGTGTGTTTAAATCTATGTAAGGCAATTTTGCCTCTATTTAGATTGGATTTTGACTTTATTTAAATCTTGAGAAATCTTCTAATGTTTTAGTCTAGTTCTGTTCTTAGACTAATGATAGCTTCTTAAAATAAGTTAAAAATATTACTTTTTGTCAATTTTCTGACAGAATTTATGTAAAATTCATATTATTTACCAGTGAAGCCAACTAGCTATAGAGTTGTCTTTACAGATATTTTTCTAGCTAGAAATTGAATTTCATTAATAGAAATAGAAAATTTTGCATTATTCACTTTTTTATTGAATTTTGGTAGTTGATGGCTTTCATAAAATTTATTCACTCCAGGTTTCTGAATTACTGCTGTAATGTTTAATGATAACCATTGTTTTCTTTTAATGTGTGTAGGTTGGAGTTTTTCCACTTCTCTCATTTTGTTAAATAGTTTTACTTCTTAAAATAAATCTTAAATTGCCAGATTTTAATCTCATTGATTTTTTTCACTTGCTTTGGCTTTCTGGTTCATTACTTTCTGCTCAAGTATTTATTATGTATTTGTTTTCTGCATACATGGGGTTTAACTTACTCTCCATTTGTTTTCCTTCACCATAGAGCTAAGTCACTGATTTGAGGCATTTCTTATTTTCTAATATACAATTGGTGCTACAGCTTTTCTCCTAGTGCTACTTCCATGCATCCCATACATTTTGATATGCCAGACTTCTATTTTCACCAAGTGGAAAGGTTTCCTAATGTCCCTTATGATGCTGATATGGATGACTTGGCTATATACAATTTTGTTCGCTTCCAAATATTTGGCATTTTTTAGAGAATATTCCATTACTGATCTTCAATTCCATTGCTTTCAGGTATGATATGAACGAATGAGTTTAAATTTAATAAGACTTGCCTTATGGCCTTGAACATGATCAACTTTTCCTTTCATCCATTTGTGTTGTAATTTAAAGGTAATGTATAGAGGAGTTACAGTTATGTAAGTCAGATAATACTACATTTCATGTTGAATAATTTCACCATTCCCCTTCTTCTCCACACTTTGTCCCTCCCAAACCACGCACTAGAGAGTACCACTGCTACATTTGTTTACCCTTTATTCTACTGTTTCTGCGCCCCTTTAACCTCCCAAAGACACATACATGAACAAATATCACAAAAAGAAAAACAGCAACAAAGAAGAAACCTTTTGTTTCCATTAACATGATCAATTTACATAAGTATTTTGTGTGCACTTGGAAGTGATATGCATTATGTTGTTAGTGGGTAGAATGTTTATGTGTCAAATGGACTAAGCTACCTGATGGTACAGATCAAACAGCCTATCTGCTTTCTGATTGTGGATGGCTTATCAATAGTTGAAGCAGGGTATCAAAATTCTAAATGTTTAAAGATTTGACTAACTCTATTTGATAATGTACTCATTGTGCTCCAGATATTTTCAAATTCTGTTATGAGAAGTATGTATCTCTAACACTGAGTCCTTATGACAAATCATGAAATCCATACAAAATGACCTTTTCTATCATGAATGCACTGATCCCTGAAATACATTTTTTCTGAAATTAATACAGCTTTTCTAGTTTGCTTTGAGCTAGAGTTAGATGACACCATCTTTCCAGCCTTTCACATCAATCTAATTGTGCCGTAATTGTGTCATAATGCAAGATCATAAGATTTGTTTAATATCTTTCCGACCTAATGATGATAACCCGGAGCAGGGAGGACTTAGCAGGAGCTGTTAGTTGGCATTGCTCTTGTCAATGATAAAGGATACTCCATGTCCCTGGATATGGAGGGAACCTGTAGATTCATGAGATTCCTATAACCTAGGGGAAGGTCAGAAGATTGCAGAGAGAAGAGGCAGGGGACCATAAGAATATGATGCATTTAAAGTTGCAGAGCTTCTGCATGGCAAAGGACATACCTAGCAAGATCAATAGAAAGCCCACAGATTGGGAGAAGATCTTCACTAGCCATACAACGGACAAGGGTCTCATATCTAAAATATACTTGGAACTCAAAAAATTAAATCCCCCAACAACAAATCCTCAAAGAAACAACTGCCCAAGATTTAAAGAGAAACTTCTCTGAAGAAGAAAGAAGGATGGCCAATAGACACATGAATAAATGCTCAACCTCCCTAGCCATAAAAGAAATGCAAATCAAAACAACATTGAGATACCACCTCACTCCAGTTAGAATGGCAAAAATCAAGAACTCTAACAACAACAGATGCTGGAGGGGATGTGCACAGAAAGGAACCTTACTTCATTGTTGGTGGGAATGTAAACTTGTTCAACCGCTTTGGAAAGCAGTATAGAGGTTCCTCAAAAGACTCCACATAGACTCCCCTATGACCCAGCAATCCCACTTTTGGGCATTTACCCAAATGTTTACAAACAAGACCACACTAAAGCTACCAGCACAACTATGTTTATTGCAGCATTATTTACTATAGCTAAGATCTGGAACCAACACAGATGCCCCTCAGTAGATGAATGGATCAAGAAAATGTGGTATATATACACAATGGAATTCTATGCCTCCATCAGAAAGAATGACATGGTCCCATTTGTTAGGAAATGGAAAGACTTGGAAAAAATTATATTAAGCCAAGTAAGCCAGGCCCAAAGAAACATAGGCCCCATGGTTTCCCTTATTTACAATATCTAGTATATGTATGAGTCAAGCGGAAAAGGTCAGATAATGTGATGTTAGGAAAACGAACCCTTAGATATGTATTTTAATGTTTTTTTCTTTCATGCATGTGTTTCTAACGCATTTATAAGATTATTTCTTTGTTGCTTTGCATTTCCCTCCCCCACAGTATAACCCCTGCTTTCACTATATTTGATGTCAGTATAACTTGTGGAGGAGATGGGGAAAAACAAGTCGATTAAGGATACAGGTGGACCTGTTGCAACAATGAGAAGTACAAGTTGTCATGTTGAAAACGAGCTTTACAATGTTGGTGGGGGGTGGGGAAGGATTGGGACTGGGGGAAGAGGGGGGAGGCTGGGAAGGGATGTGAAGGATAAACAAAGAAGGAGGCTGCAATGCTTGGTAAGAAATGTACGCATTATCCTGCCCATGTAATTGTAACCCCTCTGTACAGTATGTTCACAAATAAAATAAATTAAAAAAAGAATATGATGCATTGCCTTTATTGCTCTCTCAATTAACAAAATACCTGTTTTGAGATAGAGTATCTTTAACCCTATCATCTACCCTAGGATGTACCAAGCATCCAAACATTGTGACTAGCACCTTACATTTTAGTGGTCAGGAGGACCTGTTTGGGGCTGATCATGTGACCCCAGTAGAACCAATGAGATACAGGAAACTGCCAGAAAATCAGGCACAGATTTCTAGTGCACTTGACCATACCTACAGGCAGAAGTTACTAAAAACATTAATATACAAGGGATAAATATCTGAACATGGAGCCAAGAACATGGGAATCAAGAATCCATTCAGGAATATTTCAGATATACTATCTCTAGACCATTCAGATGTCTCTCTACAAGCACTCTTAGGTTGGATTTTCTATTAGTGGAATACAAACTAATCCTACATAATTCCAAATGCTTTACTTAACATGTTTCCAAACTTCTCAAATCAAAGTTATTCTGGAATGGGGAAGAAAGAAATTAACTATTAAGGTCAGTATCACTAATTGAATCACATTAAAGGCAAAAGGTAACTGAAATTTGAAAGCTAAGGCAGTGAGCATATGGTGAGAGTATTTAAGTTTTCTCTCTAAGGCAAATCTCCTGACCTCAGTAACTATCCAAGAGAATAAATATTCAGTGGCAAGAAATCTCATGACTACCAGCAGTGATCTTTCAGAACTGATGGTATGAAGTGTCAGGGACTTGAAATGGTGAAATGCAAAGTGTATAATATTAGTAAACTTAGACAAGATCTGAAAATAAGTGGCAAAAATATTGTCTGTGAGATTTTGGGAGAGGAAACTGATAGCCACCTAAAGCCAGAATCACATCATAGGGAATAAACTGGGTCAGGATAGTCTTAATTCTTTTCTTTTTCATGGATAAAAGATGAAGAAACAAAGACTTAGAAAATAATATTGAATCATACTGCTCAAGCTAAACTGAGCAAAAGCTCAAAGAATGGTCACTTCTTGGTAGGAAGTCACCAGTGCGGTCCTATAGGATTTATAACATCTTTCCTTTTTCCACTTAAACAGCTTTATTATTATATATGTGAATAAAATGTGGATGGTTTATTTTGTCAATCTCTGTGCTGGAATCGTTGGGAGAGCTCTGGTGTGAGCAATGATTGCTCTTTATTGACCACTCACTACATCCCAAATACAATATCCTTTCACACATCTCTCACACAAAAATCTTAAGTGGATGGAGTATCCTTTTCAGATAAAAGAATCAGGATTTTAAGAACCAATAACTGACTTTCCTTGTGGCCAAAAGCTAGATGTGTCAAAATCAGGACTTTAATACCTGTTCAAAAATCAGAATTTGTACTTGTAACCAAAACTGTGTGCTAGTCTTAAAACAGAAATTAGCTATGGGGATAAAATATTTGTGTATAAACAGAAAAAAAGAGAGAAGAGAAATATTTATATGGAAAGGGAAGAATTCAGGGGAGACGGAACTGAAAAGTAACAATGTGTTAAAATGATTTAGGGAGCTGGGTTCATTTCAGGTTCAACAAAAAATCATGAGAATTATATAACTGCCAACAAATCAATGCAGTCAAATTGACCAAACCGCATCTGCAACATTATGTATAATTTTTGAAGCCATGGTTTAAAATGCAATTTGATATTCTTAAGCATGTTCAAATACTAACTAAAACTGAATAATAGGAAAAGGGGAGAAAAAGATGAAAGAAAAGGGAATGTGAGTAGAAGGAACAGATGAAGGTGTATTCTTCTAACTTATAAAAGAGACAGAAGGTTGAAATCATTCTTCATTGGTCCACCATTGTGATTGACATGTACTGATTTCAGCTCACGAGATTTATGAGATGGCAAATAAAGGCTATCATACTCTCTTTCTCTCATTTTACATAAAGAAAATGATCCCATGAGAAATAAGTTGTGCAATGTCTCATTGGGCATATAGCTGAGGTGAGAACTCCAGTCTCAAAATATTCCATAGGAGGATAGAGAGAGGGTTCCATGAGGCTAGATAGGAAAAAATAGGAAACCATAGCTATATCTAATGTCACCATCTTTGAAGTTTCCAACAAATAAGGTCTAAAGGAAAGAAAAAGGTAGTTTGCTTAAATTGATACAAGAATGTTATGTGGATTGAGAGTGTATCCCAAAGTTATAAATCATCAAATTCTATGCTTAGTCCATGCTTCCATTTTAACAGAATAACCACCTGTCAGGGTATCTTAAATAAAGGTTCCTTGCAGATAAAACAGGCACTGGGTTTTCTCTACTACTACCCCTGGATTTCTGACCAAACCATTTGTTTTTTCTCTAGTAAAGCCTACTCTGTGGGACCACTACTAGGAAGTCAGACTTCTGGTTCACCCTTTAGCATGGAAGTAGAAAGGGCTACAGGGAAACAGCAATGCTGGGGCTTCAAAACACCTACCTAGTTGCCTCCCTACTGAATATCAGCTCTTGAGTGGGAAAAATGGAGTCAAAATTATCACCAACGGTTTCCCAAACTGTTGTGGCAATGATGTGTAGAAGAATAGACTCCCAGGGCATCTTCTTTGAATAAAGCTATTGGAACTAAAAATCTGTCTCTAGAAACATGATACACAGAAGAGGTAAATGGGCATGATTTAACCTTCCAATTTCCCCATGAGAAACTCTTTTCAAGCTTACAAGCTCTAAAATGTAACAGTCACCAATATTTGAATGATACTATTCTCGAAATCTCCATGACTTTTAGTACATTTTCATTAATTAAGAGCAAATGGGACTGATTTTTGCTTTGCAAAGGCTACACGAGTGAGAAGGCCATCAATTAAAGTCAGACCAGCTGAACTTAAAAAATTGTATCTCCAGTTAGTATACTACAAATTACATTTTAGAAGAGAGAGATTATCTCAAGCAGAAAATGCTATGTCATGTTGCTATCAATCTCAAGCATGTAGCTTTTATGTATTTAGCTTGGAGAAGATAGCAGGGCAAGACTCAGCACAATTGGTGGTTGAGGTTTCTAACTGTAGTCAACTAAAACAAAAAATTATATTAATTATACTACTCTCAGGATAGCTGCACCTCTGTATACATTGCTGTCCATCATGTGCTTCATGTGATTGTTACAAAATCAGAAGAAATGTCCCTGTGATAATCAATACATGAAGACTATACTTTGAGAACTCATTTGAAAATATAAGTCACCTGGTCTTTGGGAATATAAAGGGCTTGGAAAAAAAGACTGGACTAGTGAGAGTTTCTACAGAAAAGAAGCCAGTCGAACTTACCCAGACTATCACAAACAAGGCCATGCTAAACCTACCAACACACCTATGTTTATCACACCATTTTTCACCATAGCTAAGATATGGAATCAACCCAGGTGCCCTGCAGTAGATGAATGGATAAAGAGAATGTGGTATGTGTGTGTGTGTGTGTGTGTATGAATTCTGTGCCTCTATCAGAAAGAATGACACTGCCCCATTTGTTAGGAAATGGAAAGACTCGGAAAAAATTATATTAAGTGAAGTAAGCCAGGCCCAAAGAAACATAGGTCCTGTGGTTTCCCTTATTTGCAATAAGTAGTATATGTCTAGAACAAGCAGAAAAGGTCAAAGCTATGTACATATGACCATATAAGATGGTGCTAAGTGAAATGAACCCCAAGATAGGGACACAAGAGGTTTTATATTTCTTGCTGTTCTTTTTACTGTACTTATAATTTATTATGTGAATTTTTTTGTTTCTTTTGTATGTTCTTCCCCAATGGTATAACCCCTCTTTTCACTGTATTTGATTCCAGTGCCCTACATCTTGTATATACATTTTTCTAATTTGGGGAGGAGAAGGGAAATAACAAAATGCTGAAATAAGGATACAGGTTGACCCATTATAAGAATGGATTGTACAAGACATTATGTTGAAAACGAACTTTATAACTTGGGGGGGAGGAGTGGTTGGGGGGTAATAGGGAAGGGATGGTAGGGGAAAAACAAAGGAGGGGTAACAATACTCTATAGGAAACGTACTCATTATTCATGTAACTGTAACCTCTCTGTACAGTACAATAAAAAATAAATTTAAGAAAAGAAGCCAGTCGAGTAGAATACAAATGTCCTACCAAAAACTTTATTGAGAAGTCAGAGCTAAGAAAAATGTTAGTAACTCTTAAATTATTTTCCTTTGAGGGTTTTTCCAAAAGTACTCAAGATATCTCACATGTTTTAGTGCATGACTATTTTCTTGCCAAATCTAACTTGAAATATTATATTCTAAATATACATGTCACATAATCATGAATATCCTTTCCTTACTTGAATGAGGTCTGGCCAAGCATTTTCCTGGCAGTTGTTATAAGAATATACTAGGATACTCCAGAGCTAGCCAAAAAAATTAGCAGGCTAACTGCCATGAAAAGAATATGAAAATAGTTATTTGATCGATATTAACCAGCTTGATGAAATAGTCTACATAATGTAGACATTTGACATCAACCTTTCAAATGCCCCTTGCTGGTAAGAGAAGAATGTGTTTTTTTTTTTAAAAAGTTGATTTGGCAAAGTACCAAGATGAAGTTCATTTACCTCTTTATTTTATCTATTGCGGAAGAGGAAATTTAAACATACAAAAATAAAAAGGAAAACTATATTCATCTGTACTAGAAACAAATTAGGGTTTCATTAAACAAAAATACTTGCTATCCCCATGCCCATAATGTTGACAATCTGCACATGCGTGCCTTTTTCTTTGCACTGCCTTATCGCTAGCACCAAGCAAGAACCCTTGCCATAATGTTGGGAAGATAAGGGGAGGGCACAACAGTTGTAGAAAGAATTCACCCTAAGTACATAATATGCTAGCCATATTATTTTTGCAGATATTTATAGTTATCATTGATCAGATTGAGAAAAATCCCACCCTATTCTTAGTTTTATGAAATTTGGGGTAAGTTATGAAGGTATTTTGAATTATTTATATCATTTTATTACTTATCAGTTGCAGTGATCCCATGGTTTTTCTCTTCCAGTGTATCGCTATAGTGAACTGTACTGATTCATCTTCAAATGCATATCCAGCCTTCTATTGCAGAATTAACACCATTTGGTTAATATATAATATGTTTTTAATATTATTGGATTGGATTTAGTATACTTTATGTTCACAAGGGATATCGTTCTAGAGATATTTTTTTTAACTTAGTTGTTTCTCTGGTTTTGGCCTCTGGGCAACACTGGACTTAAACAGTTAAGTTGAGAAAAGTTTCCTCATTGTATTATTAATATATTGTTTCCTTACAATCACATAGACCTAGTAACTATACCAAATCTGATTTAGAAGGTCTTACGTAAGGACAATCTCATGACTGCAATCATGGTGTCAGCCAATCATCATTGTCAAACTCCTCCTCTTCTTTTATCTGATTTTTTTCTACTTCCTCTTACATTCTGTTTTCCTTGTCTGCTTTCTCCTTCCCCCTCTTTTTTCTTTCTTGTTGTTTTGTTTTGTATGTGTGTGTTTTGTTTTGTTGTTTTTGTTTTTGTTTTTTTGTGCCAGTTCGAGGCCTTAAACTCAAGGCGTGTGAGCTGTCCCTGAGCTTTGGTGCTCAAGGCTAGCCCTCTACCACTTGAACCACTGCCCACTTTTTGTTTTTTGGTGGTTGGGGATAAAAGTCTCACAGACTTTCCTGCCCTGACTGACTTTGAACTACAATCTTCAGCACTCAGCCTCTGAGTCTAGGATTACGGGCATGAACTACCAGAACAGCAATTCTTCTTTTACAACCTTTTAATAACTTATAAACTATCCTTATCTAGAATTCTAGGCAAAGACAGCTTGATTTGACTTGTGGGGTATACTTTGCCAACCCCTGATCTAGGACGCCGTAACTGTGACTATATCCAGCTTAGGACTCTACTCTAGATCTTGTGCTTAGACTTTCTTTCCCTTCAGACAATAACACCACCAATGATTCCCAACTAAATTTCCACTTCAAAGATGGTGGGCTGACCCTTTCCTGGTGGATTTTTCCTGACTTCCTGCAGATTCTTCACAAGCATGCACTGATGGCTACATAGCTGAAGACTGTACTCCTAACCCCAATCCCTCTGCAGCACTGATTCACATCTAGCTTCTGTGGTCACTTCCAGCTCTAGATCCTCCTCTTGTAGAGACCTCTGGGACTTTACAGTTCCCCTTCCCTGGATGGAAGACCAAATCATAAAGCAAGCTGTAATAATTGCAGCTAGGACAGTGTCTCTCCAGGGTTTACTCTTGAGCTGCCTGATTCCCCAAATCTAATTTATAGGCTTTTTTTTAAGACAGGAGGATTAAACTCATTCCTGTTATACTCAAGGGATTGTGGGGCTTGAACTCTGGGCCTGGGCGCTGTCCCTCAGCTCTTCAGCTCAAGGCGAGCGCTCTACCACTTGAGCCACAGCGCCACTTCTGATTCTCTGGTAGTTTATTGGCATAAGAGTCTCATAGACTTTCTTGCCCAGGCTGGCTTTGAACCATGATCCTCAGATCTCAGTCTCCTTAGTAGCTAGGATTACAGGCGTGAGCCACAGGCACCCAGCTCTGGTAGCTCTCTTAAATTAAATTTTTATTCTAGAAAAATAAATCCTTAAAAATGATCCTTTAGACCACAAATTTATGAAGTAAACATCAACCAGTTTCCTTCTCAATATTTTATGTCATCCTTTAGCAATACTTGTAAAAATATTTGCCCCTTAAAATAAAACACATGATACTTTTAACTCAAGCATTCTAGTCATTTTTAAAGTAAATTATCCCTCAAATTCAAATAGCTCTTTGAAACTTTGCTCAATCACATAATGTATTAATTTTAAAATAATATTATACCAATGTACTTCGTTTGTTTCAAAGCTAATTGTGGCATGCCAAATGGTGTTATGAGAAATTGCCCAGAAAGTACACATAAGTGTGAATGTGTAGAAGCCAGCTATCAAATGGTAATAACTATTATGCTCATTTTCCTAAGAAAAATATTAGTTTTAATAATCATCTTTCCTCTAAATTCAAATGAAAAGTGGACATAACAAAGGTCTTTGAGTACTTTAACATTTACAAGAAGCTTAGATGTCCAGCTTTTAATGTTGAATAAGTTTTATAAATAATAAGATGCATGAATCTTTTAGTTACCAATTAAAATTTATTTATATTACATTAGAAAATAAATTAAGCAATTAAATTATAGTTCTCACTTTAATTCAATACTTTTCTAAATTAAAAACCCTCACTTTAGCTCTAGATAATCTTGATTTAAATGTTTTATATTTTGTATGATAGCTAGACAAAGATACTAACCCACAGCCCACTTCAATGGAACAAACATTCAGAAGAGTATTTCCAAGACAGTTAAAAAAAACAGAGAGATTTTTACTCTTCTCTAGCATTTTTACTTCTGAGCATTAGAGGAAATGTGGACTTTTGAAATGTTCTGGTTAATGCTGAAGGGCATAGGAACAGAATAGAAAAAAATGACCATATAATCACTAAAACTGATTTTCATTTACTTCAATACCTTAATTAGTTTAAGAAAGAAGACCAGTCCCTATAAGGACTGAGGAGAAAATTCTCTATGAAAACGTTCTTTTTTTCTGTATTGTGCCTGTACTAAGGTTCAAACTCAGGGATTTGAGTTAGTGCTTGGTGCACACTGATACCCTACCACTTCAAGCACATTTCCAATGCAATACTTTGATGGTTAATTAGAGATAGAATATTATGCACTTTTCTTCCAAGGCTGACTTCTGTGAACCACAGAACTCAGTCTCCTAAGTGGCTAGGACTGTTGGTGTGAGCCACCAACACCTGTTATGAATGTTGTCTTTTTTTTAATCTCTGAAGGACAAAGTTCAAAAGAACACAACAACTAATTTTGTTAGTATGAAGAAATAGTACTGTGTAACATAAGAAAATATTTAAGATGGTAGACAATAGGCAACTATTTCATAATAGGTATTAAGCACAGCAACGTGTCCGTAACTGAAATACTTTAGATTCAATAAAATTCCATATGATATCTGCCTTTCATAAAATAACTCAGGATTTTTCTCTAATAAAAGTTTTTTTTATATATTCTTCACTTTAATTGGGCTATTTTGAGATCGCTGTGACTTCTCTAATTTCCTGTTGTTTGCTGGGTTTAGAAGTTCCTCCAATAACATGAAAATAATTTAACCTAAACCTTATTTTAGCCCATAAGGACATCAAGCAAACTTCCCATCTGGAACTATTGATCAGATTTGGAGATCTGAGTGGATAGCACATACTACAAAGTAATGTTACCCCATGGTCACCAGTGACTCACCCCTGTAATCCTAGCTACTCAGGAAACTGAGACTTGAGGATTGGTTTAATGCTAGCCCAGGGCAGGAAAGTCTATGAGACATTTATCTCCAATTGACCAGCAAAAAAATTCCTGAAGTGGAGTTGTGGATCAAATGGCAGCCACAAGTAAAAAAGCTAAGAAGATAGTTCGCAGGCCCAAAGTTCAAGCCTCAGAACCACACCAAGAAAAAACAAACAAAAACTGTAACTCACACTTAAATCCAAGGCTTCAATGACAAGCAAGTTGAATTTTCTACAGAAACATATGCTCAAGCACCCCTTCACAGCCTGCACCCTGAGGCCTAAATATGTTTTCTGGTTGATTGTAAGCAGGAGCAATATTAAATATCACCAATAATTTGTGAATAGTCATGAATAACTTATCACTATGTTTTACATTTTTCTGATGTAATTATCTCACTGGTTTTATTCACCTGCTATCTTGAGATACCTATGTATTGCACCAAATGCTTTTAGACCCAACTTCCTTTTTTTTTGGTCAGCTGTGGGGCTTAAACTCAGGGCCTGGGCACTGTCTTTGAGCCTCATTGTGTTCAAGGCTAGTGCTCATGACCCAAATTTCTTATATCAGCCATCCCCATATTTCTTTTACTTAGGTCCATCTTAACAGCAACTGACCAATAGAGCATCTGTTAGGAACCTCACAATGCTCCATTGGAACTCATGGAGCATGCTTTGACAATGGATCTAATGTTAACCATTCATCTCTCTTATCGTCCTTGAATAAATAGGTTAGATTTTTTTCACTCTTCTTTTTCTTACGAAGTGGTAAGGACCACTAATAAGAAACTATGTTTGGGGCTGGGAAGGTGGCTCAGTGGTAGAGCACTTGCCTTGCATGCATGAGGCCCTGGGTTCGATTCCTCAGCATCACATAAGCAGAAAAAAAAGCCAGAAGTGGTGCTGTGGCTCAAGTGGTAGAGCGCTAGCCTTGAGCTGAAGAGCTCAGGGACAGTGCCCAGGCCCAGAGTTCAGGCCCATGACTGGACCACCCCCCCCCACACACAAAAAAAAACTATGGTTGAATGTTGGTGAGACACAACTGAAAATTTTCTCAATGGGCTACACTCCAGAGCCTACAAAACAAGGAAGGACAAAACCTTATTTTACCTTGATCATAGATTTCTAGCCTCCAGACTATGAAGCCATACATTTCTTCAGCTTAGCCATCCAGTCTTACTTTAGTATGGCAGCCCTAGTCACTAAGATACCACCTCACCAGCAAGGTGGACCAATCAGGGACTCTGTTCCAGAAGTACAGCATTCTCTTTCCTGCCTACTGGCTTTTGTAGATGAGGCTCATACCAGCAAATTCTCCCTTCACTTCTTCACATATCCAAATTCTACTTTTTCTATGAAATGGAAAATTTCACTGCTGGTAAGGATATAGTGTCTATACATATACCTCTTGTGGAAGAAATTTGTTAATAACTATTACAAGCCCTAAAACGTTTACCATTAGATGACTACATCTCTACTTCCTGAAATTTATACTTTGAAATGCTTTAAAAATAGATTGAAAATATGAAATTCTGTGAGTGCTCACCCCAAGTCTTGTCTTTAGTAATAAAAAACTAGAAAGAAGCTAAATTACCAACAGGTGATGAAGGAACATGGCCATTAAAATTGTGTGGATAAAATGTATTAATATTAATGAATTACAAGTCTTTCCATTTCCTAACAAATGGGGCAATGTCATTCTTTCTGATGGAGGCATAGAATTCCATTGTGTATATATACCACATTTTCTTGATCCATTCATCTACTGAGGGGCATCTGGGTTGGTTCCATATCTTAGCTATGGTAAATAATGATGCAATAAACATAGTTGTGATGGTAGCTTTAGTATGGTCTTGTTTGTGATCATTTGGGTAAATGCCCCAAAGTGGCATTGCTGGGTCATAGGGGAGCTCTATGTGGAGTCTTTTGAGGAACCTCCATACTACTTTCCAAAGTGGTTAAACAAGTTAACACCCCCACCAACAATGTAGTAAGGTTCCCTTCTGTCCACATCCCTTCCAGCATGTGTTGTTATCAGAGTTCTTGATTATATCTATTCTAACTGGGGTGAGGTGGTATCTCAATCTTGTTTTGATTTGCATTTCTTTTATGGCTAGAGAGGTTGAGCATTTCTTCATGTGTCTATTAGCAATCCTTTTTTCCTTTTCAGAGAAGTTTCTCTTTAAGTCTTTAGCCCACTTATTTATTGCCCCTTTTGTTAGAAAATGGAAAGACCTGGAAAAATTATATTAAGTGAAGTAAGCCAGGCCCAAAGAAACATAGGTCCCATGGTTTCCCTTATTTGCAATAACTAGTATATGTCTGAGTCAAGCAGAAATAGTCAGATAAGTTGATGTTAGGAAAATGAACCCCAAGATAAGTATTCAAATGTTTTTTTTCTTTCATGCAATTGGTTCTAACATATTATAAGATGAATTTCTATGTTGCTTTGTATGTTCCTCCCCCACGGTATAACCCCTGCTTGCACTGTATTTGATGTTGGTATAATTTGTGGAGGGGAAGGGAAAAAACAAATCGTTTAACTAGAGATACAGGTGGACCCATTGCAACAATGAGAAGTACAAGTTGTTATGTTGAAAAACAAACTTTATAACTTTGATGGGGGGGAGGATTGGGTGGGGGAAGTATGGGAAGGGATGGGAAAGGGAAACAAAGAGGAGGCAACAATTGTTGATAAGAAATGTACTAGTTATCTTGCCCATGTAATTGTAACTCCTCCGTATGGTATGCTCAAAATAAAAAAAATTTTAAAAATAATGAATTACATTGATTGCATAAGGCAAAAGACTACAAAGTAAGTTATGAGTTATGATTATAGTTCTGGGATATATATTTATATCACGTTATTAATCATCAGATTATTTGTACAGAATATACATATATCTATTTCTGCAAATACACATCAAGTTAAGAATTATTCTGGCTGCTGAGTTGGCCAATTAAGTTTGGTTTCAAATTTTTAATTTTTCTACATGACTAGCTCTAAAAATATAGTTTTCTTTTCAAGAAAAATACAAAGAGTTCTCATCTTTCAAGTCCAACTTTATGCATTATATTCGTATTCTTGCAGTACTGCGGATCAATGCCAAGAATCTGCATATACTACAAAAGCATACTACCACTGAGTTTTATTTGTGTGTGTGTGTGTGTGTGTGTGTGTGTGTGTGTGAATACATTGGAAATAAATGTTAAAGTCCACTATCATATCATATCAGGAAGTCTTCTAGGTACTTGGACAATACATAATTTTAAAATAATCATATCCTGACTATTGGAGAATCTAATATAAATGAAATAAAATAATACATACTATTTTATAAGTACTCAGTAGAATTTTTCAGATTTATCTACATATCACTTTCACTTTCAGTAATTATTCCTGTTTAGGGCTAAAAGTCCATTGTATATCTTCTCCCATCAATGGACAGTTGGGCAAAACTTGAAGATATTATTAATAAAGTATTATGAACAATTTATATAAGTGTTTTAGAGCATATATATTTCATTGATCTTTAACAAATATGTAAGAGAAGAAATGCTAGCTCAAAAAGTAAGTTATACCATGGGGGAAGAAAATTTTTCTAATTTGGGGAGAGGAAGGGAAATAACAAAATGCTGAAACAAGGATACAGACTGACCCATTGTAACAATGAGATGTACAAGACACTATGTTGAACACGAACTTTACAATTTCAGGCGGGTGGCGGGGGTGAGGGGTAAAAGGGAAGAGTTGGGGAGGTGGGGAGGGAAGGGATGGTAGGGGAAAAACAAAGGAGGGGTAACAATGCTTGATAAGAAATGTACTCATTACCTTACTCATGTAACTGTAACCCCTCTGTACAGTATTTTACAATATAAAATATAATAAAAAAGTAAGCAATAGGTTTGGTTTTATAAATAATGTCATATACTTGTAGTAGCTCTAAATCCTTGCCAATATTTGGTATTACTACTCTTTTTAGCTTTAACTTTTTTAACTAAAATTAAAAAGTGGAGCAGGGTGATACCTCCATGTTTTGATGTACATTTGCCTTAGTTTATTTTTAAGGTCATGTTTCATTATTAAGCCTTCCCAGAGCACTGCACATCATAGCTGCTCTCATTTTGTGTTTGCATTCAATGAATGTACCTAATCTGGCTACTTCTCCCCTATTGACACAGATTATTTCATTTCTCTATCATAATCATTTTGTTTCATCGTTCTTCTTCTGTGTACACTGTAATTAACAACATCAGGTTCAGAGTAAGAATTTCCTATGGAAAAATTAAATATTAATCATGTGGCTAATTAAGCCTGTAATCCTTGCTAATTCAGAGGTTGAGATCAGGAGATTGCAGTTTGACCTCAGCCAGGGCATAGAAGTTCATGAAACCTTCCTTCAACCAATGGATGAAAATTCACCCATTATCTCAAGCAACAGGGAAAGTACAACGTGTGGGTGCAGGGTCACATCCTTGCCATACCAATGGCCAAGGGAAGCAAATCACAATCCAGGCTGGCCTGTATGTAAAGTGAGACCCTATCCCATAAATAACCAACATAGTAAGACACTGGGGGCACATGTCTATAATCCTGGTTACTCAGGAGGCTTCGATTGACTGTAAGGTTCAAAACAGGCCTGGCAGAAATATCAATTCGATTCTTTTCTCAAATTAACCAGCAAAGTGCTGGAAATGGAAGTGTGCCAGCATGATCAAAAAAACCCATCAAGGTCAAGGCCCTGAGTTCAAGTCCAAATATTGGAAGGAAAAAAAGGTAGGGAGGAAGGGAGAGAAGGAGGGAAAGAAGAAAGGCAGACCAAAAAAGAAAGGATTGGCAGAGGGTTCAAGTGGTAAATTGAGTTCAAACCTTAGTATTGCCCCAAACACTCAACCTTAGAATAACAAAATGTGCTATATCCATGTAGTGGAATAATAGTAGGTGTATCTGTTATCACTATAATTTATCATACAAAGGAATGAGCTAGCATGCAAGATAAGAATGAATCTTAACTAAAGATAGCTAATTGAAAAAGTTAGTCTTACATGGTTTATATTCTATTTATAGAATAACACTGTGGAAAAGAAACCAAAACTATACATACTCTGAGCAGATGATTGGTTGCAGCTATTCATTGTGGAGAGGTGAAGAAGTGGACTGAAATTGCAGAACCCAAGAGGTGTTCTTAGACATGTGAGTTTATTATGCACGATGCTATAATATTGAATTCCTGTCACCAGGCATGTGTAAAATTCCATGGTATTTTACAACCAAAAAATTGAATCTTAATACAGAAAAATTTAAAGTAAAACATTAGGAGTCACAAAATGGAATATTACATTTAAAAAAGAATCTAATTGATTTACAAAGGTGTGAAACAACCTTTTTGATGTAAGGGAGAAATTAACTTTGGGTATGAATGGGATATGTAAGACCATAGAAAAACGGGCTGCATATAGATACTATGTTCTTCATGAATAAATTTTTTCTCATTGGTGATATATATTTTAAAAATTCAAACTAAGCTGGGCACCAGTGGCCCATGCCTGTGATCCTAGCTATTCAGGAGGCTGAGATCTGAGGATCATGGTTCAAAGCCAGCCCTGGCAGGAAACTCCATGAGACTCTTATCTCCAATAAACCACTAGAAAAATGGGAAGTGGAGCTGTGGCTCAACCCATAGAGCACTAGCCTTGAGCTAAAGAGCACAGGGACAGTGCCCAAGCCTACAGCTCAAGCCCCACTACTGACAAAAAACAAATCCAGACTAATTTTATATATATATATATACATATATATATAATTATATATTTTTACATACATATATTTAATGGATGATGAATGATTTGTTGCTTTTAAGCAGGCAGTTACAGACAAGCAAGTTGCAGCTATGGTGACACTAGAGTAATCTCTGTTGAAGTAGATTAGAGCTGTAGATATAAACAATAGAGAGATATATACAGAAAAATATCTTTACATTGTACATTGTTGTATGAGCTGAAAAGTTATAAAAGCAATGAAAACAAAATAGCAATGAACATTCCTAGTACCTACACCTTGGTTTTTAATACCATTTTAATACCAATATAAAGAGTGAATGTTCCTTGAAGAAATGGTTGATCATAGGTTTGGGGAAGAAGGATGCAAGATGTCCTAGAGCATCTTTTACCAACAAAAATAAAAGAGTGTGTGTGTGTGTGTGTGTGTGTGTGTGTACACATAACACAAATGGCATCGTCAAAAATTATAGAAGGCAAATTAAATTATTCCAAGTGGGTTAAAGATGGAGCATTTCAAAAACAAAGTTAATCAATTAGCATTGCTTTATAATCTAAAGTATAAAATTAATATTTCTGGATCCATACTAACATGAATTAGCAATTCTGTATTCAAAAATAGAGGAGAATAGACCGATACTTCAAAGGATTTCAAAAACCTTCTGAATACATTGTTTTTCTTCAAGGTGGTGTGAAACAGTTCCCTTCTCATTCAGTTTGATTGCACTGAGTGATTTCTGTCCAAAGAGTACTGAGTTGAAAGAAGGGGAGACAAAGGAAATCACTACAGTTGAAAAAAAAAACTAACAAGCCCAAATACAGTTAGGTGATCAATAGTAAGATCAACAATTAAATCATATTGACAATGTATATTCTAAATATGATGTGATGAAAATGAGATTTCTATATTTTTCTCAAAAACCTATAAACCTGAACTACACACGAGAAAATACCAGACAAATTCTAATGGAGAGATCTTCTACTAAATATCTGCCCATTCCTATCTACAGATGTCATGGTCATCAAATACAAGTAGAGTCTGAGGCACTATTTAGCAGAGAAAAGCCTAAGAAGACATGGTAAACTTAATGGAAAAGACCCAGGGACAAAAGAGACAGATAAGAACTAAAGAAATTGAAATAATATATCAATATCAATTCACTAATAGTAACAAACATAGCAACTTAGGATAGTAATACTAGGGGAAGGTAGATGCTAGATAGGTGGAGATGGTACACAATCTTTGCAACTTTTCTTTAAATATAAGACTTCCCTAAAGTTTATTTAAAATGAATAGATTAAAAATACATGTGCTAACAGAGAAAAATTTCAAGTAGCAATAAAAGATGCCAGAAAGAAGATAATAATTATAGCTATATTATTATCATTACTATTATTATTATTACAATGGATATACCTAATATACTCATTATTGGGTAATATTATTGTTCTAGTAAGACTCTGTATTTTGACCTGAGTACTAGTTACAGTGTATGCTTGAACAGTATATTAATTGTACTATATATTAAATAATCAAATATATTATGAATATACTTAATACACCAGTAAAATATTTTTTAAATTAATTTTTCATATGTTCTAGTATCTTCATAATTCCCCTGAGAGCTATAGTATAACCTTTTTCTTTCAAGAAATTATTGCTAAGTTTAAAGAAAACAGTTTTTCATGCCTATCAATATTTCCTTGGCTATCTTTCCAAAATTCTACTTTAAAAAGATAAAAGTTGCCAGGCACCTGTGGCTCATGCCTGCAATCCTAGCAATTCAGCAGGCTGAGATCTGAGAATCACCGTTCAAAACCAGCCAAAGCAGGAAAATCTGTGAGACTTTTATTTCCAATTAACTAGCAAAAAGCTGGAAGTGGAGCTGCGGCTCAAGTCAGTTATACAGTGCTACCATTAAGTGAGAAACCTGAAGGACTGCACTCACACCCTGAGTTCATGCCCAAGTACTGGCAAGATAGATAGATAGATAGATAGATAGATAGATAGATAGATAGATAGATAGATAGATAGATAGATAGATAGATAGATAGACAGACAGACAGACAGACAGATAGATAGATGTTGTCTTTCCATTAGGAAATATGATATGAATGGAGCATAACTAGCACCAGTTAACAGGTCAGAATATACCAGGATTTTGTTCCTTACTTTCTCAAGAGGACATAAAATTCTAACTCCTCAATATGATAAAAAGTAGTTTGAAAAATTGCATCTAGTAAAAATCAAAATACCACATAAGAGCCAAATTTCCTATGAACAGACTGAAAGGTAATGTCTAACTAATAAATATCTGTGAGAACATAAAGAATTCTGTTATACTTATCAATGATTTTCTACAATTTAAAGCTTTACTACTTTTCTTAACCATCCTTGCTTTACTATAATCTCATAATGACTGGCAGAATTCTGATCTCTAGTAAAGAAGTTATCCCAAATGAATAAATTATTTATATTTGAAAAAGATTATCAACACATAAGAGAAACATGTAAGTGTAACACTAATGAAAACCATGATGGATTATTTGTGGAGAGAACATACATGCTACACACAGAGAAGTACACACACACTACACACACATATATATATATATAGATATACATCTATATATGTAGCATGTATATATTGCCATATTTACCAAACATATATGTCAACAGTATTTCCTGAAAGTCATCAGTGAAAGCAAACTTCAGAAGTTAATACAAAGTTTAAGACTCCTATCACACAGATTAAACCTTTGCTTACTTTCCTTGATGTCACCAAACCTGTCATTTTTAAATGCCTGGCATGTGATTAATAGATGTCAAAGAAACAGACCCAATTATACTTTATCACATCATTTATCCTCTTCTCTGCCCAACTATTATCAAAGGAGTGGCTTGCACTGTTTGGTCTCTCATTAGAATGGGATGTAAGATCTAAATCCCAAAGCTGGTTCTCTCCAGCACACTACTGAAATTATAGTATGTGGTTATGAGACCATCTTTGAATGTTCATCCCAAATATATGTATGTGTATGTGCACACACATGTATATAATCTTCAACCAGAGTACATTTAAGAAAATGCAGTAAATTTTTCAGCATTTTCATAAACAAAATGAAGAAACGTTGCCATTTGAATATTTTACTGGTCACATAATAATGATGCTATCATCCTGCTTCCTGAATTAAGAACAAGGAAACTGTGATCTACAGTAACTTCACATATGAAGAAAATGGGCAGAAAATTAATAATTTACTTTTATCCTAACTGAAGATGTATGGCCATTTGGATTAGAATTTAACCTTATTTTGTTGGTCAGAAAATATTTCAATGTCACATCTACAATTTTGGTTACAAATAGCATATTATTGTCTGGTATTTCCTGCAAATATTCAAAAGAATACCAACATTTTGTTCCCTTCTCATCTGGTCATCAGAGTTCCTTCTTAGGCTAAGTCTCTGCTTTTAAGTATGAGAAAAAGGTCCTTCACTGTAAAACCAAAATGCTCATCTTTATCTCCCAAGGTAAAGTGGAAAATATAGTCTTTAAAAATAACGAGAGGAGACGAGCACTGGTGGCTCACACCTATAATCCTAGCTACACAAGGGCTGAGATTTGAGGAGCACAGCCAAAGCCAGCCAGGGCAGGAAAGTCTGTGAGATTCTTACTTCCAATCAAGCACCAAAAAATCAGAAGTGGAGATGTGACTCAAAGTGGAAGAGCACAAAAGCTCAGGGCCAGCATGTAGGCCCTGAGTTCAAGTTCCATGATGAGAAAGTGAGAGAGAATGTCTTGGTTCTTTGAAAAATCAAGTCACTTTGCTCATTGAATGCACATAAAACTGTGATTTTTATTTTAATGGCAATGGGATGGAATGAGAGATTATAACATATCTCTCAACTATAGAATCATTGAGAATAAATCATGTTTTTAATTATATAATTTCTGCTGAAAAGAAACAGAAGAAGATGTACTCCGATCCTATTGTGGATGGTCTTCCTTTTGCATAAAGCTTTGTACCTCCAAGTACAAAGGAGAGCAGTGGCATCTATAAATTTAATGGAAGGGCTACTCTGTGAATTAATATAGTTTCACATATAGTGTTTTACTGAAAACTTTTGAAGTAAAAAAATGTTTCAAATAAATTGGGAAACATCACATCTTACATGTAACTTTTTTTAATTAATTTTTTGTCGGTCATGTAGCTTGAACTCAGGGCCTGCCTGGCTGCTGTCCCTGAGCTTTTCCCTCTAAAGGCTACTGTTCTATTACTTTGAGCCACAGCTCCACTTCTGCTTTTATGCTGGTTAACTGGAGGTAAGAGTTTCATGAATTTCCTGCCTGGGCTAGCTTTGAATCTTGATCTTCAAAGCTCAGCCTCCTGAGTAGCTAGGAATATATGCATGAGCCAAAGGCACCTGGTATGTGTAATTATTTAAGCCCAGTTGCATATTATCATGATACAGAAAAAGAGTCCATAATAAGAAAAAATTAAATATCTGTTTAATTTTTTAAATTAGCTTTAAGGAATTACACAAAGGAGGGTTTATTTAACAAAGCAATATATGAATGCAATGTATCTTGGTCTATGTCACCCCTTTCAATAATCTCATCCCCCTTTGCCCCCCCACCTTCCCTAACATTTCTCAATTAAGTGGTAGGAAAACTATAGAGCTCCTAAGCACAGGTAAAAACTTCATACATAAAGATCCAGAACCACAACAAATCAAGACTTTGATAAATGGGTTTGTACCAAACTCCAAAGTTTCTGCAAAGGACATGGCTACCAAGCTAAAGCCTACAGAACTGGAGAAGATTTTTACCAGCTATATAAGAGAAAAGGGCTTAATGTCCAAAACATACTTAGAGCTCAAGAAAGTAAATTCCCAAATACTAAGCCCTCAAAGAAACAAAAACTCAATTAATAATTGAGCTAAGGGGACATAGAGACTTAAAGAGACTTCTCACAAGAGAAAATAAAAATGGCCAATAGATAAATGAAGCAATGCTCAACATCTCTGGCCATAAAGGAAACAAAAAATCAAAACAACACTGATTCCACCTCACCCATTAGATGGGCCATTGTCAAGAAAACAAACAATAACTAATGCTATTTAATGTTGTTTAATCAATATTTCCTAAATTTAGAGGGCTATGTAATCTGAGTACTGATACTGTATGCATGTTTGTGCTCCATGTATGGGTATTTTTGTCCATTCACTTGAAACTTCATCAATGTTTCATGGAAATTTGTACTCCTGGGGAGGGTATAGGGGAAATAGCAATCTATTTCCTACTGGTTCATCTCGAGGTGACAACAAAGGCCTCTCTTCCAGTTATGGGAAGGTTAGACTCTTTTATTCTCCTTTTCCATTCTGTCTTTCATAAAGCCTTTCTTCTATTGTTCATATTGATGCTTACTATGGAAGACATAATTTCATATAATTTCAACATATTTCTACTTATGCTCCACCCTGATGCTATATATCATGCCACTTATAAGTACCTGTTCTGTGATACTGGTATTTTAAGTATTCAATGGTATTTCCATTTAATTATTAATAGTCTTTTGTGTATACCAGATGCTTTTGCAAGTAAAGTACTTTAATAAATACTTCAAATTCCCAGTTCTTGAGGAAGACAAAAAGGTCCTACAGGCAACTTGTCAATCTCTTCTTTGAGCAGTCTGTGAATTAGAGTAACTATGACAAATACCAAAGCTCAGTTAAGATCATGCCTTTTTATTTCTTGTCTACATAACAGCTTCACAGACAGAGCAGCCTTAAAACTATTGACTCAGAGACTAAATTCCTTCCCAGGATACTATTCTTTAGAGTCTCACAGTCATCTGCTGAATCCTTTATCTCTAGCCAGGAATTGAGTGAAGAGAGAGACAGGATAAAATCCTCTGGGGCATATATATGGATCAAGCATAGACTTCTACCCACATTCAGTGGGGTCAGAACTCAAAGGTACCTCCTTTCCTACTGGCAAGGTAAGTCCAGCTGTATTTCTAGAAGAAAGGGAAACAAAACTTGGTATTTTTTTGTATAAGCACCCTGCCTGAATTTGTAAACAATATATTTCTGATATTGAATAACCTGTTAATATTATACAGCTATGTAATAGTATTTTCAAATTTTGTGCATCAATAATAAAATAATATTAAAAATCCATCTTTAAATATACATTGATCAAAGAAAAACCTTTTATTTCCATAACTTGGGGGTTCATTTTGGTTGGCATTAGCTTATATGGTCATACGTACATAGCTATTGAGCTATTGTGATCCTTTGCTAGGACATGTACTAATTATTAGGTATGTACTAATTATTATTTCCTTTTGCTTTCATTTTTTTCCTTTGGTTTATCCTCTGTTGTTAATGTATTTTGTTTTGATACCAAATGTGTGTGTGTGTGTGTGTGTGTGTGTGTGTGTGTGTATCTGATTTGGGGAAGGAAAGGGGAACAACCAAACAGCAAGGCAAAGGACAAAGGGTGAACAATGCAACAGCAATACAAGGCAATATATTGGAAATGAACTTTACAACTTTGGAGGGAGGTAGTTGGGGGGGGAGGGAAAGTGGGAGAAAAACAAGGGAGAGGGTAACAAGAAATGGTACTCATTACCTTACATATGTAACTATAACCCCTTTGTACATCAGCTTGACAATAAAATAAAATTTAAAAAGATATGTCGATCAAAACTCTCCTAACATATACTGTCTGAACTCCTAATGCATATAAGAGCTTTTCATTTTCTTTCAAAGATTATATTAGTGTCCCTTCTGGTAAATGTTTCTGGAAAATGATAATAAATTTGTATACCATTTTCCTTGACAATTCTCCCTGACTTCTTTATAAGTGGCTCACAGTTTTCTAAACCTCTACTTCAAACCAAATACATAATGTCTCAGCTCTTCTTACTGGTTATCTAAGTAGCTTCCTCTAAACTTCCATGCTGACCCACCTAAGAGGAAATTCACATGGGTATTTACTGATTCTGGAGGGAAAAATTGGCCTGAAGCTATTTTCCCTAGTGTCTGATATAGGAGCCATTTGCCCATGGTCCCAGCCACAAATTCAATGTATTTTTGTCTCCTAGATTTTAGCCTGCTTAGAACTGAGAAAGGTGTAGTTGGAT
Organism: Dipodomys ordii; assembly: GCF_000151885.1. Taxonomy (NCBI): domain Eukaryota; kingdom Metazoa; phylum Chordata; class Mammalia; order Rodentia; family Heteromyidae; genus Dipodomys; species Dipodomys ordii. Next base: position 35,839,450 of record NW_012267217.1, on the reverse strand, counting down.
ATTGAGAGCCATAGCTGTGGCTAAAAACAGATTCCCTACCTATATAATTATTGACAGCTTCATATAATCAAGCAAGAGACAATTACATGAAGTTGGCTAGAATTAGTCTCTTTCTGCTTTGTATTTCAATAGAGCTAAGTTAACACTTCTATGCTAGCATTTATCACATTGGATGTCTGCAGTTTGCTCCATGAATAGACTGAAAGTTTCTAGTGGTCAATTAATCTCTAAAACTCTTCAATTGACATATTCTAAGAGCCTTTCTACATCTTGCTTACAGAAAATGCTTTATGTGATTTCTGTACTGTGCATGACTCCTTCAAAATTATGACTATATAAACCATCTTAATTTTTTTTTCTTGAAGGAATTGCATCCATTCACCTTTCACAGAAGGTGACCGTCCAAGCAAGATTATGGCAGTCGCAAAAAAAAAAAAAAAAGCTAAACACTCAATTCTTAAAATGATACTTGGCAAAGTTGAATATGTACAAAGAATGATATATATCTGGATATATATTGCTCAAACAGCATTTTATAGAAAAACTTCTTAAACAGTTGAAGGGCTCCAGGACCCCACAGAAAACCAAGATCAGATAGTTTCTACATTATTTTCACTGAAGGAAATGTGTTTTGTTTTGTTTTTTTTAAGGCTTCAAATAATTTCAATAGTTGAAATGAGGACTCTTGCTCTTTCCAAGTATAGTAATATCCAACACCTCTTTTGCACTTCATGGCTACAAAAGTTGCCAGGGGAGGGTTTTTTTTTTCAGTGCTATTATATCATGCTGTCTGCTTTGCAAAGAGCTGGGACCATCAGACTGATTCATCTCATGCCAGTTGCTGATGCTACAATCCCACAGAAAATGACTAAAATTTAACACATTTCTACACAAAGATTTACCACTGAGTAACATTCATCATCTCTTAAATGCATATTTTTAAGTCCTTTACAGAAAACAGTCCTCAGTGTCTTACAATAAAGGCCAGAAAGAGAGTATTCTTTGCAATGTCCAAGTTTGTGAAATTTTTGGCTAGCACTGAAGAAGGAGGCATTACACCAAGAGGGAGAAAATGAGGTGTAGCATTTTCATTTTGTCACAAGTTAAATAGAAGAGGCTGTTTCCATTGGAAACTGTGACAAATGTTAACCTGAATTTCCTGTGTTACTTTTAAGTTACTTGGAGTTGGCTATATGTGCATACATATTGGAGGTGTAGACTATATTAGGCACAAATTGTGAATTAGATCCAAATAGTATAGCTCGGGCATCTTTTAAGAAAACCAAATCACTATAAGCTGGAGAATGTGAAACTAAAATCCGTTTTTTCATCTTTGATCTTTATCAATGAAATAACTATGAAATAAATGATATGAAACTAAAATTACCTTCCTCTCAATGTAACTAGAAAATGGGATAGATTACAGAAAGGCAAGAGGGAAATATGTAAAACTGCATACACATTGTAATTTAGGCTAACCTTCCCTTTCCAGATACATATTTCAATTTGCTATTACACACAAGTTCTCATATAACTAAATTAGTCTGTTCGTGGCTCTCAATATTCCTTCTGTATCCTGACTTCTAAGAGCTTTCCATTTCTCTTGCCTAATTATGATCTCAACTGCCTCAAATAAACAAATCTTTGAAAATTCAAGAATGTTTTTTCCTTAGACACTTTATAAATGTAAGGTTATCTTATCCTCGATAAGTTCCTTGATTTCCTCCTATAGAAATGAATGATTGGTGTAGGAATCAAATTAGATAATTCTAGGAAATATTTCTGGAATATTCAACATATTACAAATGTTCAATACATGCCAAAGAAATTACTTCTTACTTTTATAAACACTGGTATTAGTCAAGTAAAAATTTTCATAGGCTTACAAGTACTTACAGATAATAATAATTTTTTAAAAATTCATTGTTTATACCACAAAATTAAGAAAAAGTAAGTGAAGGAGTGTGTTGAGGGGGATGAAAATTTTGAAGGGGGAAACAGGTCTAGAAGCATTGCATGCATAAACAGCTTTGTGATATGGCCCCTCCTTTGTACATCTGCTTACAGATAATAAAAATAAAAAGTCCACATGCTGATACATATAATGAAAGGAATCATCTATCTTAGAAATTATTTATGTTTCAGTTTTTGTGTATAACACATAGCTGCCCAGCAAATATCCTCAGATTGAGAAAAAGGGATCATTTTGCCTCTCTCATGTATAGGATGCATCTATCCTTTAATCTCTATTTACGCTGCTGTTAGACTTTAGGTTTCCCAGGGTATCCATTTTCTGGGGTCCATCTCTTTCCCAGAAGCACTGAAGAGTCAACTGTGTTTTCACTGCCAAGTACATCAGCACAACTGCCCCAGGCCCATACTGCAGCCTTATGCAGGCAGCTCCAATTCAAAACACGCCTCTAACACATCTTGGAAGCAGCAGTGTTTATTCTGTTAGATTTCTTTCCCTGATCACATGGCTGACCACTCTTGACATCATCAGTAGTTTGAATGTCTGAACTCTTTAACCCCAGGACAATCTGCAACTTCAGGAGATTTTTCCATTCAATTGTAGTACACTAAGAAAAGAATTAACCCATTATCCTAACTCATTTATTTCAAGACCACTTAAAGTTTTATCTTTATAAAAGCAACAATGCAATTTGTAAGAACAATATTCCATCATGACTGGAAAAGAACAACATTTGACCAAATGGATTTGTTTTAATCTCTCAATGGAAATTTTTATAAAAATTTTAAACCTGGGTCTGGGAAGGTGGCTCAGTGGTAGAGTGCTTGCCATGCCTGTATGAGGCCCTGGGTTCGATTCCTCAGCACCACATAAGCAGAAAAAGCTGGAAGTGGCGCTGTGGCTCAAGTGGTAGAGTGCTAGCCTCGAGTTGAAGAGCTGAGGGACAGAGCTCAGGCCCAGAGTTCAGTCCCCACAACCAATAACAACAAAATCCTAGATCAGTCGTTTCAAATCTTTTTTTAATACTTAAATTATTCTAACCTTCAATCAGTCCTACATATTTCTTTCTTTTTGGATAATCTCATCCTTACAAGTTATTATGTTGACACATACTTTAATCTATATAATAAATAGATCGATTTATAGTAGGGAAAGTGTAGGTAGGAAGAAGTAAGAGCAGGTTTCTCTGAAAACAGTCAAAAATAATGAGAAAGGGAAGGGAAGAATTTGTGAAGCAAATCTTTGGGGAAGAAGTGATAGAATCTACTGGAGTAATGGTTTCAGTAAGCAACAGGGATAATAATTCACTTAGAGAACACAATAGAAGAAATAAGATTACAGATAAAAATAGCTGGTTAGATCTTGTAGATATATATCCAACACTTCCAGCAACTGTTGATGGCACATATTAACACAAAAGCAACCTAATTGCGCAAGATAAAGTTGATTATATTAGCTTTTGAATAAACCAAGTTATCTTTTCAATTATTACAGTCAAAAAGTATCAATGGAATTAATATGCAGAATTTATGAAGAATTTAAACAAACACCAAATGATCAAATAACCCAAAAATCAATGGGCAAGTCAATGGCAAAGACACTTGTGAAAAATAATGTTCAACATCTTTAGCTTACAGATAAATGCAAATTGATATCAGTGAGATTCAATCTCACCCCAGTAAAATAGTTGTCATCTAGAAATAAGAAGAACAAATGCTGCCAAGGATGTTGCTAGGAATGTAAATTATTATTCCATAGTATCACCACTACAAAAATATGCATGTAAGTTCCTCAAAAAACTAAAAATAGAACTATCATATGTTCCAGATGCTACTACTAGATATATAATCAAAGGAATCGAAGATGAGTATACAATAAATACCTCATCCTTATTAGTACAGCACTATTCATGGTTGCCACATTATAGACTCAGCCTATGTACCCATCAAAGATAAGTAAATAAAGAAAATATGGCATATGTATATAACACTGTGTTATTCAGCCATAAATAAAAATAAGATCATGCTATCTACAAAAGGAAAATTATGGAACTGGAGCTCATAATATTAGGAGAAATAAGCCAGACTCAGAAAGAGTATAGGAGATGGGGAAATTTTTAAGGGTAATAAAAGAAATGGCATGATCAATTTAATAATAAAACATTAATAAAAATATTGCCCTATAATTCAAGAAAATGTTATATAACATTTAGCAGGGTTTTTGAGGATATCTTATGTTGTTGATTTTGCCCTCAAAATGCTTCACCTCTCTTTGAGAAATTATCATCCTCTCTTCAGCCCACCTCAAACACTGTTTGTATGTTTTTCCCATAAACTCTTGGGCATAACTCCTAAAAAGTTAAAACAGTTAGAGCACATACACATGAAGTACATAGAGGGTGCAGTATGTAGCTTGTTCATTACTAAGACAAGCTCACTTAATTCACATTACCCTCTTTTGCCCCATTTAGAAATGTGAAAGTCATTTGCTACAGATTAGGTTGATTGTGGAATATTCTTTAAGTTGCCAACTCCACTTACAAATAAGGCTAACTCAGCCTCTTCCTTCATGCAAATGAACTTGAACCAAGTTTAGATTTCCAAAAATGAGAACTCAACAACTAAATTCAAGATGAATTCATTTTGATATAATGAATAGCATGTATTTTAAGCAAGAAAAACCTGTATTTGAAGTTTAGCACCATCATTCAATAGCTCATGTGAGTGAACCTCAGATAGCTTGTGTGTAAGACATATGTTACTTTTCTTAGTAATATAGGGTTTTTACAATATCCAAAAGAGCACACACACACAATATATATATATATAATGTATATATATATATATATGTATATAACTTATCAGGGTATTCAATATGATTTGATCAATACCAGTTCCACTTACCAGTATACTACATATACTCCACTCTGTGAGAATCTTAAGTTTGTCAATAAAAAACAAACCTAATTACTCAGCTAGAAATTTAAGTAATTTTCAAGTAAAAGGCTGTACAATTATATATTAATAATATTCTCACTTAGGGTAATAGGGTTGCAGTCAGCCTAGCTTAAAATTGTGCCCTCAATAGTTTAGAAGTTGAAAGACAAGGTAAAATGCATGGGGTTTACTTCCTGAAGATTCCGGGCCCATTGTTGATTCTTTTCCTCACATGGGTAGCTGCTTTGGAGCAAGTATGAATATGTACTTGAAACTGAGTGTGGCTCTCATCAACCAAGAAGCAGAACACTGCACTAGGTACTTTAACCCCATATGTAAAGAACACTTTCCCAAACCTCTGCTCTACTGGAAGAACTATTACCAAAAGAAACATAAGACAATATGAATAGAGAGATGCAAATAAGTGTATATGATGGAAATAGAAGGAAATTAGACAAGTTCACAAATTATTAAAATATAAGAGAGAACATCTTATAGTATCTAGACATTTGAAGTCATAGCCAATATAGGTACAAAGAAAGCAAGTTCCTTAGAGAAGAAGTGAAATAAAGCTTAAAGCATTTTCCAAAAATGCCTTGTATTTGGACACAAAGATGGTGGCACAGAAATAAGCTTTGACTCTGAATTTCAATGTGTGCCACACATATGGTGTAGAGCTCAGGCCATGTTAGAAATTTATCTGTTGAAGATATGATATAGCTCTGTTCATTGAACTTTACAATTATGCATGACATCATTGGTGGAGGCAATTAATAGCATCACTGATGGAATCTATGTCTTAAGAAATGTTAAAATGGACATTTTCTTTCTAGACCATGTTCTTGCATGCTTGTCCATCTTAATGAGCCTCCTGAAAGTCAAATGCTCTATAAACCTTGTGTTTCTTTGTTTGACAACTACAAATTAGGCACAAACATACTAATATAATGGAGGGGGAAATTTTCCAACAGCTGAATTTTGCCTGTTCTGCATGCACATGTAAGGCAGGCAGCTGTTTTACTTGTTAGATTCTGACTAATACCAGCTTCAATTTAAAAAAAGATAAAAAGAAGAGAAAATAAAGAAAAATTGGATAGTTGAATGTTTCTTCGAATAAAAGTTCAGAGCTCAAAGGCAAAATATTTGAAGACAATGTACAATAAGGCCTTTTTTCAAGTCATATAAAAGCTGTTTTATGAAATTAAGCTGGAAATATTATAAGTGGGAAATGACCACAGAATAAATAGGAACCTTTTAGAAACAGAGCAAACATGTGTTATTTATTTTCCTAGTAAACAGAAGTGGCAGATTCAATCAGCAAGAAGCATTGGATAGTTATGACCATTTTAATCATGTAAAAAATTCATAAGATTTGTTTATGGTGCATTAAACAACATCTTCAGGTTAGTACTAAGAAAAGTGGATAAATTCTATGTCCTAATAGACTAGAGATAAGAAGGACTATGCCTCTTGTGTAGCTAGTACTCCAGAGGGACGTAGAACATTTTAACATTTCTGAAGCTACCTCCTTTTACTCTTTATAAGCATATGGAAATAGTTAGACCCAATTGCATAAAAAATATTTAAAAACTATAAAAACAGTTCCAAGTCATGTACTCTGCCATACTTCACGTGGAGAGTGACTGCTTCAGTTCCGTTTTGAAAGGCCTAAAAAGTGCAAAGCAATAATGCTTTAAGTATTTATATCTACTTAGATTCTCTAATGTTTAAAGTCATGTTAAAAAATGTTAATTTTAGATGTTAATTATAGAGCTGGAATAAAGCACTGGTTATAAAATAGCTAGCTGAGGTTAAATCCCTACATAATGATCAGTTTTTTGGTACTCTCTGTTATTTAAAATACTACCAAAGAAATACATTGTAGAAAAAAATACATGAGCATGTGGCATATATCTTTCCTGGGAATTTTTATGAATGATAAAACTAACTAAACTCAAGGAAATCAAGTGTTTGTCTGATCCCAATTTTACTTTTATTCCCTAAAATGCAACATGTACAAATCCTACATCATATTTATAATCAATGATTGGAACTAACAAACGAATATAAATTAAAGCTGACAAGTGTTTCTTGAAGGATCTGGGTCTCCTACTGATTTTGCTTCATTTGTTTTCTCTTAAAGATTATTGTGGGATTTTTAAGAGTAATATTCAAATATAAACAGGAGAACTAGCAGGATTTGGTAAAATTCTGAAGGACTCTCTCCATAAATAAACTTTTTTGCATTTAATCATTGGTGTATGCTATTTATTCACTTGGTCCAACATATGTTTTATTAATCCAGAAAATCATAAAAAATATTTATTAAATACAGAAGGAATATTAAACAATCAGAATATTGAAAGATTGATAGCATCTAATAGTGACGTGCCAAGAAATTGGAAAAACAATAGAAGAGATCCTTCTTTCTTTCCTTCCTTGCTTCCTTCCTTGCTTCCTTCCTTGCTTCCTTCCTTGCTTCCTTCCTTCCTTCCTTCCTTCTTTTCTCAAACTCAGGCCATTGCACTCTATTGTACTCTAATACATGCCATGGCCCTAGCCTTTAAAAAATAGTTTATTTTTCAGATATAGTCTTGCAACTATTTTCCTGGGCTAACTATGGGCTAACAGTGATTATCCTCCCTCTGATTCCTTCATAACTGAGATGACATATGTGATCCTTTCAAGATGTCAAGATGATACACAGAGGGTTACAGTTACATAAATAAGGTAATATGTACATTTCTTATCAAACTTGTTACCTCTTCCCTCATTTTCCTCCTTCTTTGCCTCCCCCTAGTCCCCCATCCCCAAGTTGTACAGATCATTTCCAACATATTGTCTTGTGTATATCGCTGTTGCATTGGTTCCCCCTTGTCCTTTGTGTCACCATTCTGTTGTTCCTCTTCCCTTCCCTAATTCTAATTAGTACACTAATTCAAATTAGTATTCTAATTAATATACTAATTCTAATTAGTATACATCTAGGATAATCTTAGCAGATGAGCAGAATAGCTCAATAGCTATGTTCATATGACCATATAAGATGACACTAAGTGAAATGAACTTCAAAATATGGACACAAGAGGTCTTTCTTTGTTGCTATTTTTAAAGTACTATGTGATTTTTTTTTGCTTCTTTTCTATGTTATTCCCCCTATGGTATAACCTGTTGTCACTGTATTTGATTTTGGTACCCTGGTATTGTATATATGTTTATAAATAAAAATTTTATTTCTCAACCATGAGCCAACAATATTTTCAAGAAAACTAGATACAGAATTCTACAGTTTCCTCAACAAAGCAGAATAACCAGAATTCTCCCTAGATATATGTGTTAAGGTGGTTAACAGAATTTCATTTACTTGGGAAATGCAGTAAGATGTTAAGTCTAATAATTTTTTGGTGGTGGTGGTCATGGGGCTTGAACTCTGGGCCTGGGTGCTATGCCCAAGCTCTTCAGCTCAAGACAAGTGCTCTACCATTGAGCCACAGTGCCACTTCAAGTCTCATAAATTTCAACTTTATATTTTTATGCCAATAGGTGAAGGACTGACTCAGATGATAATGAGAATCTGGCACCACAAAATTGCTTATGCTCTCCAGCGTCTATACACGTCCTCTTGACTTCCAGCCTGTTCCCTGCTTTATTACCTAAGCCAAGCTTCATTTCTAAGATGACAAGAACACTTGGAATATACCCTCATGGACTTCTAGTTTCCATTTTCACCAATGAAAACATGCTTTATCTACATTCTAAGACACTACAAACCCCTCATTCACTATCTAATGTAACAACTAGTAACCCGAGGCTATAATGCTTGCTAAGAAATGTACTCATTACCTTGCCCATGTGATTGTAACCCCTCTGTACAGTATTTTCACAATAAATTTAAAAAAAAACAGTAAATTTAAATCAATCCAAAATGAGGAAGTCTTAACACAGAAGCCTTTCATAAATATTTATGTAATCTTTCCAAGCACTTAAATCTCAATGTCTAATCTGAAAGTTACCTACCATTTCATCTAGGTCCTACCCCACACTAACAGTACAGAGAATGCTACTAATTATAAAATAAATTATTATTATATGAACCGCTAAGAACAACAACAAAAAAAAACATGCTGCTTGGAATTGAAGCTGTGACATGGTGCCTTAATGATAACTCTGAAACATATGAATTGAGAACATCAGTCCCTCGTTGCTTTGAAATGATACCATCTATTCCAAAGAATTTGGCACTCTAATCTACCTTCAGTTTGAGTGTTTGGAGTGTGAGCGTAAGCTCTTTGCAAGTATTTTAGGAACAAAATATAACACATCTTCATCTACTTGTGGATCTCTTCCTTTTCTAGGTCCCATACACCCCTTTCTTGTTAATTTGCAAGAAAATATGAAGTTCTGATCATTCCTATAATGATTCTTTATTCACATCTAATTTACATTTCACTCGGGGATACAGAGAGCAGGAAAGTGTGTAATTTTCACCCATATAAGGCAACAGAGCCAAACAAATTCACAAGTCTTGAAACTATTGAAAGCTGAAATTGCAAGGCAACTGACTAGCTTGACATCTTAGAGACAGGGGTCTCTAAGGAGTGATAAGATGTAAAGAAAGGCTTGGTTAAGACAAATCAACTGAACACCAGTAATAATTCAATTAGGGCAGATGGCAATAGAGGGAAGATCAAATATATAATGGAGAGAATGTGAAATTAATAGGAGATTAGAAAAGTTAAAGTATTTAATTTCTGCTTTAAGGGGTTTTGTTGTTGTTGTTTTGGTGAATCAAGGACGATCATAGAAAAAAATGAAAACAGAAGATAGCTTTAAGAAAGTGCTCCTCATTTAAGTGAAGTAAGCCAGGTCCAAAGAAACATAGGTCCCATGGTTTCCCTTATTTGCAATAACTAGTATATGTCTGAGACAAGCAGAAACAGTCAGATAAATTGATGTTAGGTGAAATGAACCCCAAGATAAGGACACTAATGTATTTTCTTTCTTGCTGTTGTTTCTAACATTTTTATAAGATATTTCTTTGTTGCTTTGTATGTCCCTCCCCCACGATATAACCCCTGCTTTCACTGTATTTGATGTTGGTATAATTTGTGGAGGGGAAGGAAAAAAACAAATTGTTTAAATAGGGATAGAGGTGGATCCATTGCAACAATGAAATGTACAAGACGTTATGTCGAAAAATGAACTTTACAACTTGGGCGGGCAGAAGTGGGGGGGGGATGTGATGGGAAGGGGAAACAAAGGAGGAGGCTACAATGCTTGATAAGAAATGTACTCATTACCTTGCTCGTGTAATTGTAACCCCTCTGTACAGTATTTTTGCAATAATTTAAAAAAAGAAAAAGAAATTGCTCCTCATGATACAGATCAGCTACTTGCAGAGGCGATACTAAACAGCCTGAATGATTCTGCTCCATCTCCTTTGTGCCACCAAGTTTTTTAAAACTAAAAGAAGTGCAAAAACACTGTCACTCTTAGAACACGGGTGAAAAACACAATTTGGACAAGGGAAGAACAACAATCCTACACCTGAGAGAAAAGGGCAAAACTGTATGCAAGACTCAACACCACAGCCTGAAGGGGGTAGAGAGGGGGACCACTGAGGACCCATAAACACCATACCAGTTTATTGAACAAGGAGAATGCCCTACTACTGCCCCCTACTGACAAGCTAATAAGCATCAAGTGGCAAACATTGAAATGTGACTGGGCGTGGCATAGCAAAGTATTAAGAACACAGAAAGGACACTTAGAACCCAACTCTGAGGAATATTTACAGATGTTACAGGAACACCTACTAAGGAAATCCTAATCTTCCTCTGGCAAAACACTTTATACAGGTGTTACAGGAAGAATTTGAAATCAGTGGTGCCCTAAATGTAACTAGAGCTATAATAAACCTTAACCCCAGCTGAGATCTTCTTTGATTAATCAAAATCCCTTATATTAACAGGAGAGATATGCTCATTTCCAGGCATGCAAGCTACAAATATCCAGGCATGCAAGCTACAAAATTCCAGACTTTCCTATTCAAGATGAGTGACTTCAAAATAAATTACAAGGCATACAAAAAGATAAGGAAGAAATACACACCCCGGAGATACAAATAATCACCAGAGCCAACTCAGATATGGCACAGATGGTATAATTACCAGATGGACATTTTAAAATAGCTAAAATTAATATGTTAAAGTCTCTAATGGGAGAGATGGACAACATGAAAGATGAATAATTTTCAGAGAGAGAAAGTATAAAATTTATCAGCTGTGAATACTAAAAATTAAAATGGCCACTTCATATAAAAAATACTTTCATAGAACCATTACCTGACTTGATATACCAAGGAAGAACTAGCTTCACAATAACTTGATGGTACTTCAGTAGAAATTATCTAAATGGAAAGAAAAGAAGACAAAATGAAAGGCTTAAAAAAAGGAAGAAATAAAATAATTTAAAACCACAGCATCCAAAACTGTAGAAAAATATAAATATATCCATTAATCTAATACATTATAACTCTAATCCTAGCAAGAGAAAAATAATGAGAGAACCAAGCAAAAGAATATTTAAATGAGACTGAATATTTTCCAGTATTAATGAGGGATACCAAAACCAAAAACCTAAGATCAGAGGATGACAAATACATACAAACAAACAACATAGATATTTCATTATGAAATGCTTAAAAACAAAATAAAAGAAAATCTGGAAGATAGCCAGAAGAACAAGAAGAACAAAGATAAAGATTACAGCAGATTTCTCATTAGAAACCATGCAAATTAGAAGACAGTGAGTGACATCCTTAAAATGTTGAAATTCTAAGTGAAGTTTTATAAACCGTCAGCCCAGAGTCCACAACAAACAAATACATATTTCCAGAAAAAAGTCTTTCTCAGTAAATGCTGATGTAATTAAATGTCAGATGGTCTTCACTATTATAAATATGATAGAAGCTTTTTTGGATAGAGAGAACACATATCATTACAATTTAGTATACATATCAAACATACAGCTAAAATGAATGAAAACAGCACAAAATTGGAGAAAGAAATAATGAACATATTGTTCAATATCCATTACACTATACATAAAGTAAAATTATTTGAAAGCAGAGTCTGATTGTTTAATGTGTTTATTATCGACCCCATGGCAACCTCTGACTATTAGTATTAATAATCAATCATTAGAAGATATTAAACCAATAACAAAAATGTCCAGTTGGGTGCCAGTTGCTCATGCTTATAACACTATTAGGATACTGAGATCTGAGGATCATAGTTTGTAGCTAGCCTGGGCAGAAAAGTATGTAAGACTATTATCTCCAATTAAACATCCAAAAAGCCAGTAATGGAGCTGTGACTTACATGGTAGAGTACTAGCTTTCAGCAAAAACAAGCAAACAAACAAAAACCTTCAGGAACAGTACCCAAGCCTTGGGTTCAAGCCCCAATACTGGCACACAACAAAGATCCAACTAATTGAGAGAAGATTAAATAAATAAATAAATAAATAAATAGCAATATAAAACTGTCAGCTTAAACACTGACATTGTTGTGTTCCTAACCACATCTATCTATCTATATGTGTGTGTATTAAAGCATACATTAAACAATCACAACAATAAACCATATTTTAGCCAACACAAATAAAATAACAATTTCAAAAGAATAGAAAACACAGTCCATTTTTGTACTACAGTAGAATCAAACTAAGAAGGTCTAAAGGGAAAAAATCTGAAAATTTCAACTATTTGAAGATTGAATTACACACTTTTAAATAACTGATGGTTAATGAAGGAAATTTAGACACTATGATGGAAATGGACTTTACATTTTGAGGAGAGAGAGGGGAATCAAGGGGGGAAATTGGGAGAAAATGAGGGAGGGAGTAACATTGTTCAAAAAGAAATGTACTCATTATTTTACTTACGAAACTGTAACCCTTCTGTACATCACTTTCTCAATAAAATGTTTTAAGCAAGACACAAAAGGAAATTTCAAAATAAATGTAAATTTTTACACCAAAAAATTTGTAAGAAGACTTGAATACTTTAAATATGGAAATAAATTATGTAGGATTGAGTGCTTGTATTAGAAAGCATATCAACATTAATTTGAAAAAATTAAGAAAATTAAATCCAAATCAACAGAAGAAAGGAAATAAAAGTAAAAACTGAAATCAATGAGTGAAAACAGAAAAAATGACAGAAAAAAAATCAATGAGAACTCAAGCTAGTTTTTGAGCTTCTGTGCATTGCTAAATATCCAATAACTTTGCAATTCACCACTCATACATTAATTTTTAATTCAGCATTCATACATTAATCTTCTCTAATGGTGATTATACTCAACATTATATTAAAAAATGTACATAATTAAAACAAAATCGAAAGGGATCCATAGCTATTTCAGATAAAGAAGGTATTGGGGAAGAACTTTAAAATAGTTATGATTAATATAAAAATAAAACATATACAACGTCCATAAAAACATGTGGATGCAGAAAACTGAAAGTCGATTCCTATCTATCACTTTGCACCAGTATCAATTCAAAATAGATCAGAGGTAAAACATGAAACCATGAAACTATTACAGGAAAGAATAGGAAAAACCCTAGGACACCTTGCCAAAGGTAAAACCCTTCTGAGTACAGATCCAGAAGCACAGCAAATCAAAAACAGTCTTGATAAATGGAATTGCATCATACTAAAATATTTCTGCACCCCAATTAATAAATAGGCAAATGAGCCAGATAGAGACTTCTCAGAAGAAAATGGCCAAAAGACCTATAAGGAAATGCTCAACATCTCTGACTATAAAAGAACTTTACAATTTAGGGTGGGGGGGGACGGAGGGAGGGGGGAGTTGGGGAGGTGGGAAGGGAAGGGATGGTAGGGGAAAAACAAAGGAGGGGGTAACAATGCTCGATAGGAAATGTACTCATTACCTTACTCATGTAATTGTAACCCCTCTGTGCAGTATCTTTACAATATATATATATATATATATATATATTAAAAAAAGAATTGCAAATCAAAACAACACTAAGATTCTATCTCAGCTTAGTTAGAAAGGGCCAATATCAAGAATAAAAACAGTACAGATGCTGGTGTGGATGTGGGCAAAAAGGGAGCCTGTTACACTGTTGATGGAAATGTAAACTTGTTGCACCATTTGGAAAGCAGTATAGAGGTTCCTCAAAGGAAAAAAAATAACTAAACACACAACTACTCTACGATCCAGCAAGTCCACTCTTTGGCATTTATCCTATAGATTACAAACTGGGATACAGTAAAGCCAGTAGCACAACCATGTTTATTGCAGCACTCCTCAGCATAGCCAAGGTATGGAATCAGCCAGATGCCCCTCAGTGGAGGAATGGATCAAGAAAATGTAGCATATTTATACACACAGTAGAATTTTATTCATCTATTAGGAAGAATGATCTTGCATCACTTATAAAGAAGTAGAAGCTCATGTTAACTAAAGTAAGTCAGGTTCAGAGAGACAAAAGGATGCATGTTTTTGCTCATATGTGCATGCTGAAATTGATTTATAATTATATAAGTAAACACTTCAAGATGATATGCAAGTATACACAAATATTTTAACTGGTAGATTCAGGGGAGAAATCATATAATGCAATTCCCTAGAAAGACTAAATCACAGTCCAACAAATTAATCACCTCGAATCTGGTTTTTGAAAGGGGGGATGGGATAAAGCGAGGAGGTTAGATTAATAGAGAGGTAGGGGAAGAATGAAGTTATAAAACTCAATGAATACCCTATAGAATTTAGAAAATTGAGGGAAAAACCGGGATTGGGAGGAATGAAAGAGAATAATGAAAGGAGTGACATTGATCAAGATGTGTTGTATTCAACTGCTTGTTGAATAGCAACTCCTTTGTACAACTGTTTAAAGATAATAAAAAGATGTTAAAAAATAAAACAGTTCATTCAGGTGGCTGACAAAAATTTAAACATATTTGGAGAAGTATAAATTTTTAAAAGTTGTAAAATTTTAACTGAAAATTGTGAAATAATAAAATCAAACATACAGAAGAATCAAATATTCAAAACCTTTGGGCTACATTTTCAGAACTCCTCGAGCAAGTTTAATAGCATAATTACTAGCAACGGTATCCATCAACCAGAACTCTTTCTAGTCCATGGCAGGCAAGCTCATATGTAAGTATAGCACCTTTGGACAATGTTTGGGCAGCACTTACTGAAACAATACTAGTATATACTGTATGATTTAACAAACTATGACCTAAAATGAATGCTTATGCTCACTAAAGACAAGGTGCTGTATAACAGATTGATTTAAAATAATTTAAACTAAAACTATGAACAGAACATAGAACCTGATATGTACCTGTGGGATTCAGGATGCTAGTGAAAGAGAATAATTACACACCAAAACATCCATGAATCTCAGAAATAGCATGTTCAGCGAAATAATCCAGACACGCTTTAAAAACACACACACATTGTACAATTCCACTGAAATTCATGAATGTTTAGCTTTTCAAGGAATATTAATTGTAAAAAATACAGAATGAAGTCCGGTGCTAGAAATGCTTTGTATGTCTTCATCCAGATGAGGCTACAAGTACAAAACTAACATCTTAGGCATGGAAGGGTCACACTCTAAATGCAAGGAATATTGGTTAAAATATATTGTTATAGAATTTGATTTTCTCCTGCTTTCAAGAGAATCCAGGATCGAAGATACAGAAGCTACAACAGTGTGTTTTCATGTTCGTATTATCTTTAAGTAGTTGTACAAAGTAGTTGACATTGGACAAAGCAGTATATCAGTACAATGCATCTGATTTAATGTTCCCCTTTCGCCATCACCCCAGCTACATGAGTTTCATACATAAGAAATGTAATAGAATTGATAAAGAGGTAGGCTGTTGATAACTACATAATTTAAAGAATGAAATTTTGACTACAAGGTATCTTAAAACCAGCAAGCAATCTAGGCACCAGTGCCTCATGTCTGTAATCCTCGCTCTTCAGAAGTCTGAGATCTGAGAATTGTAGTTCAAAGCCAGCCTAGGCAGGAACATCTGTGAGACTCTTATCACCAATTAACCGCCAGAAAACTGGAAGTGGCACTGTGGCTCAAATGATAGAGTGCTTGCTCTGAGCTGAAGAGCTTAGGGATAGGGCCCAGGACCAGAGTTCAAGCCCCACAACCAAGGTTTTATCTTTCTTGCTGTTGTTTCTAATGTGTTTATAGTGTACTATGTGATTTTTTTTGTTTCTTTTGTATGTTCTTCCCCCATGACACAACCCCTATTTTTACTGTATTTGATTCTGGTGTCCTGTATCTGGTATATATATTTTTCTAATTTGGGGAGGGGAAGAGAAATAATAAAATGCTGAAATAAGGATACAGGTTGACCCATTACAACAATGAGACATACAAGACACTATGTTGAAAACAAACTTTATGACTTCAAGGGGCTGGGAAGGAGGGGTTGGGGAAATAGGGAGGGAGAGAATGGTAGGGGAAAAACAAAAGAGGAGGTAACAATGCTTGACAGGAAATGTACTCATTACCTTGCTCATATAACTGTAACTCTTCTGGACGCTATCTTTACAACAAAAATATAAACTAAACAAAAAACAGCAAATGTGTGAAGCATCTACTGGCCTAGGTACTAAGGGACATAGGAAAGAAGTTGAGATTATTCAAATCCTAGATTCTTAGAGGAAGAATTGAAACAAAGTTGCATATTGATGCCATGATTTATTAGGGCTACACTGAGCAACCATAACTTAAGAAGAACTAACTTATCTTTAGTTATGGTTTAGGGATAAACAATAGTCTGATCAAGAATTTAAAAATTCCATTTTATTCTTTTATAGAAAAATAATGGAATATGACTATAGGGTATTCTATGTTCTACTGACTACAAACACAGTAAGTGTGGATTTTATGTCTTAGTAATCAGTAAGACTACCTTCTTCTGAGGAATGAAATTTGTTTTTAAAAGCTAGACTTTTCCCCCCTCCCTCCCCTCCTACTGCCCTTTTTGTCCTCCTTACTACTGCTCTCTTTGGCTCTTCATCTCCCCATTACACCATAGGTGCTAAATGCAATGAACTCTTGTCTGTGAGTACTCAGCAGGTACCAAAGTTATGCCATAAAATAGGTCCTTGGGAGCCGCTGCCAACATGCATTAAGCCCACTGTTGTAGTATAAAACTGTAATTTTGCTTCAAATGCTATTTTGGCTCAACTACTATTTTTTTCTTACCATGTAAATGATTGAGAAAATGACTATTATACAAAAATTACTTAATGCTTTTTGTGATATAAAGATCAATAACTTATTTTTAGTCCTATGATACTAAGGTATTGGTTTAGACAAAGAATTTTCAAAATGGACAGGTCCTACAAGACAATTGTGCTCAACCAAGCTCGTTTGCTGAGGATGAAATTGAATTCCACAAAAGATCCATAGCTTGTCCATTACCATATACTGTTAGCTGTATGGTTAGCTATTGCCTATGATTTCCTATTTTAATGAATTTGCATGTGATGTCAGCCTTCAAAAATATCTAGAAAAGAAACAAGCACTTGATTATGGCCTATGAAGTTTATCATGTCAACTTGACTGGATTGAAGGATGGTCCTGTCCAATAAGCAAGGGAGCCAGGATGGAATAAAACACATTAGCATAGCATAAGCACCTCTCTCTCTCTCTCTCTCTCTCTCTCTCCCTCCCACCCTCCCTCCCCTCTTTCTCATTTCTCTTCCCCTCTCTCACATGCACTTCCTCTTTCTCATTGTTTCCCTCTTTCTCTTACCCTCCCTTCTTCTTTCCTCCTTTTGTCTACTTCCTGGCTATCATGATGTGAACTGTTCTGTGCTACCACACCCCCCCAGACATGATAGACTGAAACATGTAAAACTGTGAGCCAAAATAAATCTTTCCTCATTTTAACTTTGTTTTTTCCTTCTGAGATATTTGTCACAAGTCTGGCCAACCACAGACCAGAATCCTCTTCTTAAAACCCTATACTATGGCTTAAACTTTATCACACAGCAATGACTTAATGTCACTCCTTTAAAAAATATTTTTATTATCTTAAAGTAGTTGTACAAGGGAGTTGCCATTCACTGAAGCAGTTTATGAATATAGTGCATCTTAATCAAAGTCAGCTCTTTCAACGTTCTCTCCCACCTCTTCCAACCCTCCCTTTCCCTTGCTTATCTGAATTTTAGGTTACATATTGAATTTTTCTGCAATTTAACAAGGAAGTTTTACATGACAGCCACTATACAATAACAGCAACACTACTGACTGCTACCTACATATCACAACTCTTGAAAGTCTATATATTTCTTTACATGCCTCTCATGATCATCAACATTTAGTTGGTATTCCAATTTTATATATGAAGAAATGAAAGAGAGATTAAATAACTTGACTGAGGTAACCAAGCTATTTTATTAGAACCATAACTCAAACTCAGAATTCATTTCTAGATCCTAAGTTTTCCTATAACAATGTACTAGCTCTGAAAATTATCTCATTTTTTTCTTGTTTCTTTCTTCTGAAAACAAATTTACTTTTGATTTGCAACTCCTTTTCATCCATATGCTTCCCCTTTACTTGACATTAATAAAAAGCTTAAAATCTAAATCTGCTCATTTTTTAAAAATAAACTGTTAAGTTATAAAGGAAAATAAGTTACTGTATCAATAACACTAGAAGCTGAGCCATTCTACTAGTCAGAACTGAGGTTAGCTCAACTAGGCCAGGCTCATTCATGTGTCCAACAAGTTGGTGGTAGATAAGGATTTGTAGATCTGAAATGATATCTAGTTGGGACAACTCTGATCTTTTCTTGCATCTTACTAACAGGTGAGGATGATTGTCCTGATAGTGGCAATAGTTCAACTGAATACATGGAGATGTAAAAGCACATCTTCTTTTTCTATGAGGCAGGGTCTGATTATATATTTAGACTGGCTAGAACTTTACTGTTCTGTAGCCTTAGCCCAGTTTGGAACTGGACTCAGAATCTTCCCATCTAAGTCTCCCAAGTACCGGATTACAAACGTGTGTCATAATGCCTGGCTATAGAAGTACTTTTCAAGTCACTTCTTATGTTATTTTTTTTCTGTCTCATGTAGACAAATCTAAGATTAGTATGGGGGAATGATACCAAAGGCGTGGCTCCAAGGAGACGTGGAAAAACTAGACCATCAATTCAGTCTACCATACATACACATTTCCAGTATTTCTTGAGCTCCATTCTCAAATGTATCACCAGAAACCCCTCATTTCAATAAAATGTACAAATGCTTATATCTCAAAGCATTTGTCTTTTCCCTTGAGGAATCTTGAAACTCAGGTAGTGTATCCTTAAGGAAATTATCAAATGTCTCATCAGTAATGAAGATTAATGTCTTTTAAGGCTCACTGTATAAAGAATCATTTTAAATTTCTTCAGCATATAATAATATTTAACTCAGCTTTATTTTATGATAAAGTAAATGAGCTAAGATAAATGAAAGTCAGTGTCTGCAAATATTAATGTTAATTTGAATCATTGTGAATTAACACCTTCTGCGGAACAGTCTGTACATGGTGAGTTCATTTGGTTGGTGAACGGAGCTAATAGACATAGAAACATGTATTGAATTCTCATTTATTCCGTTCTATGGACAAAGAAACTTTCAAGCATTTTAGCTATGTGTTCTATTAATTGATATTAAAACCAAGGAAACAAGGCTGAATTTATTGATGGATGGGTTATCTCATTTATGCAAGAAATCTTTAATGAGCACTTGCTATGTCCTTAGTTCTGAGAATACAAGGAGGAATGAGTCTTAGACCTTGTCCAGTTTCTCCCCAGTGGTAAACATAAAAAGGAAACCATATGCTCTGAGACCTTTGGTCGGTGAAGTGAGGGATAGCCTATTAGCTAGCTCAAACTGGTACAACTTGGAAAAGGCCAATTCAGAGTTGAGACTGTTCCCAAGATTCAAGCAGGAACCTTTGATCTCTACATGCATTTCATACATGAAATGCACTGGTGACAAAGCACAAAATTAGATCAGATGCACCTACTGTTCTAGAATGTCACAAGGTCAAGAGTCCAGGAAGTGGGCACGTGCTACAATAGCAGCTTGAACAAAATGCGATGACACACAAAGGACATGGGGCCAACAAATAATTACGCATGCTTTTCCAACTACTGGGAGTCTACGGTACTAATGAGAGTTAAACCCTCTTATGTGAGGCAGTGGATTGTGTTATTGGGAATCTAAAGTCAGAAAAACTAAGCTAAACTTGTGTCTTCAAAAGTAGAAGAAAAGCAGGAAAATACGTACTTAATATAAACAAACAACAAGAAAAACATCAGTAACAGAAAGGGTTTTATGGTTTTAGGGGGTACCCATATACTTCAGAAGACAAAAATGAAAGAAAAAACTGAGATCTGAAATACAGGCAATTCATTGTTGTTGATCCAACTGTTTTTGAAACATGTGCTTCCACAATATCAACTGTTACAAAGAGGAAATCAGTCCCCCTACTACACTTGTCTAATACAGAGAAATGTC
Organism: Dipodomys ordii; assembly: GCF_000151885.1. Taxonomy (NCBI): domain Eukaryota; kingdom Metazoa; phylum Chordata; class Mammalia; order Rodentia; family Heteromyidae; genus Dipodomys; species Dipodomys ordii. The sequence goes on along the minus strand of NW_012267217.1, from coordinate 35,818,931 downwards.
TAGTCTATTTAGGAAACATTATAAAAGTTGCTATAGCCCAGAGTACAGCAGTTCATATCTGTAATCCCAGCTGTGGGAAGCTGAGTCAGGAACACTGCAAATTTATGTTTGCCCAGGACTACACAGTGATAAACGTTCTTTCTTTCCTTCCTTCCTTCCTTCCTTCCTTCCTTCCTTCCTTCCTTTTCTTTTTTTTTCTTTTTCTTTCTTTCTATTTCTCTTTCATTTCTTTATTTTCCCTTTCTCTCTCTTTCTGATTTCTTTCTTTCTCTTTCCTTCCTTTCTTCTTCCTTCCTTCCTTTTTTCTTTCCTCCTTCCTTCCTTTAAAAATGTGCTCTGGCAGGGCACTGGTGGCTCACACCTGTAATACTAGCTACTCAGGAGTCTGAGATCTGAGGATCACAGTTCAAAGTCAGCCGGGGCAGGAAAGTCTGTGAGACTCTTTTTTCTTTTACTATTTTTTTTTAAAATGTTATTATGAAAATACCATACAGAGGGGTTACAATTACATGGGCAAGATAATGAGCACATTTCTTATCAAGCATTGTTGCTTCCTCCTTTGTTTCTCCTTCCTTCCTATCCCTTCCCATATCCCACCAGTCCCCCCATATTCCCCTCTTCCCCCCCACCCCCCACCCGGCCAAAGTTGTAAAGTTCGTTTTTCCACATAACGACTTGTACATCTCATTGTTGCAGTGGGTCCACCTGTATCCCTATTTAAATACTTTGTTTTTTCCCTTCCCCTCCACAAATTATACCGACATCAAATACAGTGAAAGCAGGGGTTATACTGTGGGGGAGGGACATACAAAGCAACAAAGAAATCATCTTATTAATATGTTAGAAACAATCGCATGAAAGTAAACATTTGAATATTTATCTTGGGGTTCATTTCACCTAACATCAACATATCTGACCTTTCCTGCTTGTCTCACACATATACTAGTTATTACAGATAAGGGAAACCATACGGCCTATCGACCCTGTGAGACTCTTTTATCTCCAATAAACCACTAGAAAACTGGACGTGGCATTGTGGCTCAAGCAGTAGAGCACTTGCCTTGAACTGAAGAGCTGAGGGACAGCGCCCAGGCCCAGAGATTAAGCACCATGACTGACAAAAAAAAAAAGTGCTCTGATCAGGAGTTTAAAAAAATGACAACCACTGAATTTTAAAATCCTTTGGTAAAGTTATAATTTGGGTAATATAAATTCATTGCAAAACTAGTGTCTTAGTTTAAACCATGGAAATATTATTTTTAGTCATACTATTACCTATTTTCTAACTATATCAGATTTTCAATAATGTTAAGATTATTTATATATTTTAGCAAAGTGACACTTCTTTTTGTGACTTTTTTGGCATTTTTTATTATTGTGAAAATACCATTCACTTCTGTGTTTTATTTGTGTGAATCTTTTGTGTCACTGACTCATGCAAAAACTATGTAAGAACAAGCTAAGTATAAGTCAACTTATCAGAGGAAAAGAAATATAGATATTGAAAACATCTTTTCTATTTTTGTTTGTTTTGAGGTATTGTGCATTGAACTCAGAACCTTATATTTGGTAGACAGGTACTCTACCACTTGATCTATGCTTCTAGATCCCCTTTTTCATACGTTTTTTATTGTAAAAGTGCTGTACAGAGGGGTTACAGTTACATGAGCAAGGTAATGAGTACATTTCCTATTGAGCATTGTTGCCTCCTCCTTTGTTTTCCCCTACCATCTCTTCCCTCCCACCTCCACAACGACCCCCCCACTACCGAAGTTGTAAAGTTTGTTTTCAACATAATGTTTTGTACATCTCATTGTTACAATAGGTCAGCCTGTATCCTTATTTGAGGATTTTGTTTTTTCCCTTCACCTCCCCAAATCAGAGAAATGTATATACAAGATACAGGGCACCCACATCAAAAACAGTGAAAACAGGGGTTACACCGTGGGGTCAGGAACATATAGAGCAACAAAAACTATCACACGGTACTGTATAAATACATTAGAAACAATAGCAAGAAAGAGAAAAGATATTTGTGTCCCTGTCTTAGGGTTCATTTCACTTAACATCATGTTATATGGTATTATGTGCATGGCTTTTGGCCTTTTCTGCTTCTCCTACACATGTACTAGTTACTGCAAATAAGGGAAACCATGGGACCTATGTTTCCTTGGGCCTGGCTTACTTACTTACTATAATTTTTCCAAGTTTTTCCATTTCCTAACAAATGGGACAATGTCATTCTTTCTGATGGAGGCATACAATTTCATTTATGTATGTATGTATATATATATATATATATATATATATACATACATATATTACATTTTCTTGATTCTAGCCACTTTTTTCACTGGCTAATAAACCTGAATTGGGTTGTAATCTTTCAACTCGTGGTTTTTCTTGTCCCTACGGATGAGAGTTGTACACACTGTGTTCAGCCATTGCATTTCCCTTATAGCTAGGATGATAGACACAGGCAACTGCACCCAGCCATTGGTTGAGATGGTCTTGTGAACTTCTGAGCTTCTTTTTACCCACACTGTCCTGGAACAAATGATGATCCTATATTCACCTTTCAAGTAGTTAGGATTACAGATGTGTGCTATGATGCCTGGCTTTGAAACATTTTAATATAATTTAAGTTTACAATCAGAACACATGGACCTGACAACTGAAAGAATATGTAAGATCTGAGGAAAAACATTTCAGTTTAAGTAGCTACAATTACATCATAAATGAGCAATTCTCCCAGACATTTTGAAACATAAATTTTGGTTAGTAGTATTAATTATGTCTCATTTATGTGTTGGCCTAACTACATAGGTATTATTTATAAAGGAAGAAAGCTATTTTAAGTAAAAGCCCACTTCCCACTTATTTTTTCTTTTATATATTTTCATCTGAATCTAATGTAACAAAAAATAAATTGTTCGTTCTACACTGAGCTTCTTTTATACATAGCTGTGTGTTTGTGTGTGTCTGTGTGTCTGTGTATGGATGCACGTGTCTGCATGCGTGTGTGGCATGTGTGTGTGCTGTTGCACTGAGGCCTTCATGCTCTTGCTTGGCTTTTTCACTCAAGGCTGGCACTCTACCTCTTGAGCCACATCTCTGCTTACTGGCTTTAGTCTGGGTAATTGAATTTAAGAATCTCATGGACTTTTCCTGCTCAGGCTAGCTTTGAGCTGCAATCCTCGATTTCAGCCTGTGTAAGCAGGATGACCGGCATTATGAGCCACCAGTGACTGATTTAGCTCTTATTATAAACATAATCATACATGATCAAAAAGAACAAGTAGTGGTTTTATAATGATCCAAAGATTGAGAAAAATCTCCACTATTTGGAACTTTCCATTCTCAACTATAAGACACATCCAAATCTCATGAACATACTTTCTTCCCATTATGGAATTTCTCTGTACTTCAGGAAAAGATATACCTTATTCCCTCCTAAACCTTAAAGTTATACATCTCCTGCACCATATTGTGTTGCAAGGAACTCAAGGGGCAGCTTATGTGACTACTTGCACAATGGTACTTGTGCACACACTCCTGTTTCACTGTCATGGGTGCAGACAAACTGCTAACCTCTCCCAGGGCCTTACCTGAGCAGCTTATGCCACATTATATTTTCGCTGACACAGTCATGCCTAGTTTAGGGACTTAAAGTAAGAAATTGTCCCTCTTTTCTGTCTACATTTCTAGGACAATAAGGATAGAATGTTTTGCTTAGATGTATCAGAAGAAATATCAGGCCAAAAAAATAAAAGAAGTATTAATTAGTTCTTAGGGATTATGGATATTTGTAAAAATGTACATGCTTATTTTCGTTACATAATCACAATGTGGGCTATGAAAGAATGATTATTCACTATCTGCTCAATACTGGCACTGGAATTCTGCATTGAGGATGCTTTATTATTCCTGATTCTCCTATTGAACGTGTGCAAAGCTAAATCCATAATCCCTAACTGAGATATAAGGTGTCCCTACAAAGGTAGAGCCCTCCTGAAATCAGTTGGTGGAAAGCACATTGACCCTCCAACCAGAGGCCAATCTGGGAGGAAGAACCTGAACCAGGAACAGATGGGGTAAGGGCAAGTGTTAGGGCTAGAGACAATGAAAATGAGGCCTCTGATTAGCCCTTGTCAATGTCTAAAATCTCTTGCTCTACTGAATGGGAACTGAGCTACTGTGAAAAACTAGGAAAACTATATTTTTGTAAGAAAAATAATTACCATCCTTACACACTGCTCTTGTGTGCAGTTTTTTTGTCTTGTTTTGCTTTATTTTGTTTCTTTGTTTCTTGATCCAGGGTCTCGCTATGTAGCCCTGACTGGCCTCAAACTAATTATCCCCCTGTCTGTGTCTCCTTATTGTTAGGATTAGAGGCATGCTTTTCATCTAAGTACTTAGTAAAGCCATCTGGATATAATGACTTATCTCAACTCCAAAAATATAAAAAAGAAGAGTATGACTTTGCTTACAAATCAAAACACACTTAGAGAAAGAGTAGCACCATCTGAAAACCAGTCTGGAAGAGACCTGGGCAAGGAACTCAAACAACTCACAAGACTCAGACTTTTCCTTTTCTGTACTGGGGAGTCTCTTCCAAAGCACATTTAGGAATAGTATTTCCCTCCTACCTCCACAACTACACTCCCCTCTCCCCCTTCCCCGCCTAAATTGTAAAGTTCATTTTTCAACATAGTGTCTTGTACATCTCATTGTTACAACGGGTCAAACTGTATCCCTATTTAAGCATTTTGTTTTTCCCTTCCCCTCCCCAAGCTAGAGAAGTGTATATACAAGATGCAGGGCACAGACATTAAATACAGTGGAAACAGGGGTTGTACCCTGAGGGAGGAACATACAAAGAAACAAAAATCACATATTACATTATATATACGTTAGGAACAATAGTGAGAAAGAAAAAACCACTTGTGTCCCTATCTTGGTGTTCATTTCACTTAACATCTTCTTATCTGTTCATATGGACATAGCTTTTGACTTTTTCTGCTTGTCCCATACATATACTAGTTATTGCAAATAAGGGAAACCATAGGACCTATATTTCTTTGGGCCTGGCTTACTTCACTTAATCCCACTTTTGGGCATTTACCCAAATGTTTACAAACAAGACCACACTAAAGCTACCAGCACAACAATGTTTATTGCAGCATTATTTACCATAGCTAAGATATGGAACCAACCCAGATGTCCCTCAGTAGATGAATGGATCAATAAAATTATATATATATATATATATATATATATAATATGTAATTCTATGCCTCCATCAGAAAGAATTACATTGGCCCGTTTGTTAGGAAATGGAAAGGAATAGTACTTTTTAAAGTCAGATATTCTTTTCTGAAGTGTAAACACTTCAAAATGTGTGCACATGTACACGCACATGCACACACACATGCGTGCGCACACACACACACATGTTTTTCCACAGCCCCTGATTCTGCAGTGTTTCCAGTGTGTTCTAGTCCACAGAAGACGCACCATTCTATCACTACATAAGATGACTGGTCAAACTTTACATTTCTTAATCACCATCTTTTTTCATTTGGTAAATGAAAGGCTTTATTACAACACAGAATACACCTTTTAAATTCTGTCAATATTAATCCTTATACCACCTATGGAAAGTTACTTCTCAGGATGCCTAGATTTTGCATTATTCAGGGTGACTTTAATAACTCACAGGTCTGTTGTATGTCAGAGACTGTAGACCAAAAGTTAAACAGAATCTGATGCCTACGTTCAAGGAGCTCAGACCAGCGTGATGGAAAGAAACACATAGAGGCTTAGAACACAAATTCCCATTAGAGGGTATGAGAGAGCAAAGGAGGTACAATTGACTTTAACTAAAGACAAAGGAAGGAAACAAGATAGTTAAGCTGTGCTTTTAAAAACATTAGCAAACAATGCTGCTTAACAATGAAAGTAGTTTATTTTGCGTAAACACTTATTCTATATTTGAGAAATGATCTTTTCATATATAACTTACTTTTTCTCACAAGACCATATTTTCACAATTTTATTTATCAACTATTTTTCTAAACGATTGTCTAAAATGTAAGTGCCTTTCTTTTTTTAAAATTTAAACCAATAATTTAATAAGCTTTTAGATCAATATTTTAGATACATTATTTTTACCATATAGATGGGACAATCAGATACCTAAAAAAGTGACACAGCTGGGGAACAGTAGAATTGGGTTACAAATCTAAATCTATATGAAATCCTGTTTTCAAGTCTATAATAATAAGTAAGCATATGAAACATTACTGCTGTGCCTGGCAGTTTCATACGTACTTTCCATGTGCTAGAATATTTATTTTTAAAATAATCAAGTTAATAATGTCAGTGACATTACTACTATCCTTATTTTACAGATGAATAAAATAAGCCACACAGAAATGTAATTTAGTCAAAGCTAGTAAGTGAATAACTAATGATAATAGCTAGTAAAAGCTAGTAAGTAAAATGCAAACGATAGGACTCCCCCCAAAATCTGTTTCCAGAGACGATTATTTTTGCCTCTAAGCCATATTGCTTCCCCAACCCACTTTAAAAACATACCCATACACCCAAAGCAGAAATCCTGACGTGTTCTTATCTCCTGCAATCTTTCTTATACTGTAAAGAACAACGAAAAATACTCATATGGGTCAGTAGTCCAACATCATAGAATTTACCCAAAAGATTATTTTTTTAGCAAAGATACTCATTATAGTCTCATTTCTTCACCTTTTCAAAATTATTTATGATGATACCTATTTGTCACATTTATTGAACACTTGTATCTTTGTAAGATGTCTAGTCAATATTATCAAGTATATTATTCTATGAGGCTATCTGGGGATTTTTTTAGAATGTATTTCTTCCATGTAAAATATTAAATTTTTATAAATACATTATGGTTATCATTTGCCTTTGAAAATATTTGTTGTATTAATAAAATATATGAGATTCAGATTTATCTGAAATTTATCAATCATTTCTATCTTTTCTATTAAAGAATAAAATATTTTACTACACTGGAAGCAGAGAATACATTTAGCTAATGATTTCTAGATATTCATCTTCTGCTTTTTTCCCAACTAGACATAGGTTAACTTATTTTATGACCATGAAATGATCATGTACATATTGAAAAATGAGATATAGTCAACTACATAAAGTAAAAATCACCTATAATCTAGCCATCCCAAAATAAACTATCAATTTATCTGAAGAGGGTATCCTTTTAGCATGCAGCTTAGTATAAACCAGAGCCTATGTGTAAAGAAACTCCCAGGCACAGGCAAAGGAATACCAGAAAGGATAAGAGAATCAATGCTAAGACTACAACAAAAACAAAGATTATCTGTCCATAACAGCTCGTAGGTCATAAGCATTTGGTGGAGAATGTAAAGGAATCTGCCTCAGTCATTTTACTTAGTCATAGACTGAGCCCTGATTAGGTCCTGTCTAACAAGTATTAAGTGTGAGATCCATACCCAAAAGGATCAATGCATTTTGAAATAAAATGAAGTATGCTCTGGAAGAAAGCTCAAGCATTTTTAAAGGGATATAAAAATATCCAGCAGTCAACAAATGAAATTTGTAGTGTCTAGTAAACTTTATGAGAAGATATCTAACTGGCTCAAATCAAATATTGAGAGGGTAAAAACTATTATGTTTACAAGTATATATATATATATATATATATATATATATATAGTGAATGGGATAAGCACCAAATTAGGAAATTCAGAAGAGACCAATGAAGTTGAAGCTTTGCTGTTTTGTTTTGTTTGTGCCAGTCCTGGACTTGAACTCAGGGCCTGGGCACTGTTCTTGAGCTTCTTTTTGCTCGCCTTAGGCTAGCATTCTAACATTTGATCCACAGCACCACTTCTGGCTTTTTCTGTATATATGGTACTGAGGAATCAAACCCAGGGCAACATGCATGCAAGGCAAACACTCTACCACTAAGCCACATTCCCAGCCCCTGAAGTTGAAGCTTTATAAGCTATGCAAAATGAGAACAAAACAAAAAGAATTTCAGAAAAGAGTGTTAGTAAGTAAAGAACAATACATTTAATTAAATCCCTATGAAAGAGGACAGATGAAAGTGAGCATAAAAGTAAATCATATGACGAAGGTCAAATTCAGTGATAATATTTGTACAAATAATGACAGAAATTTTCTGAATTTAAAAAAGGCAAAAATCCATTCATACAAACTCAATACTACCGGCGTACAAGAGACACAGGGAAAATTATATTGAAGTATGGCATAATCAAATTGCTTATAGCCAATAATAAATTAAAATATGAAAATATGTCCAGAAGGAATGTGGGAGGAACAGTTATATATGGAGAAAAACGGGAACATACAATTATAAAATGTGTAAACAAAACGTGAAGAAGTTTGGCATCTCCTACAGGTAGACTGTGATGTTAAAAGCAAATACTATAAAAACCCAAAGCAACTACAAGAATTATTTTAAGCATTGTGGCTAATAATATGAACAGGAGATAAAATTATGTAAAAAGTACTCAAGTATTCCAAAAGAAAAGAGATTCAAAAGGAAACTGAAAGATAAGAGTAGAGACAAATAGAATGCAAATCATAAAAGAATAGAGTCAAACCAGATAATTATCTCAAAGATGGTCAAAATATTCTATTAAATGGTAATGATTGGCAACAACTTTTTAAAAATCATATGCAACCTACAAAAATGGCTAGAGATATACTACATAAACATTAATGGAAAGAAAGTTGGAGTCTTCACTTAGTATCAGGTTCAATGTATTTTTATATAAATATCACCAGATTAAAAAGAATTAATTTCATACTCATAAAGAAGTCACTTTATCAAAACACCATATGAACGCTGAACATTCATACATCTAATATAAAAGCTTCCAAATACCTAAAGTAAGACTGAACTAGAGAGTCTAAATAAATTTTTAATTGAAGCATTATCTGCCTTCTCAATAATAGGTAGAGATAGAAATACCATTATAATGAACTTGGCCTTATTGACATCTACAGAACAGCCTACCTGTTAGCAGTATAAGAAGCATTCTTCCCAAATGTGCATGAAATATTGATCAAGTTAGATCATAGAAAAAGCCTTAATGAATTGAGTCATCCAAATTATTCCAGCTATCTTCTTTAACTGCAATGGACTTAAATATAAATCAATAATAAAATGATTCAGAAAATTCTCAAATATTTGATAACTTCTATAAAACATAGGTTACTACTTTCTCAAACTTTGTTTAGAAGGTTATCTAACATCTCTCTGTTTAGGATAATCAAATACCATCTATTTAGTGTTTTTATAGCTATACCTCAGGAATTAGTATGCTTCTTTCATTAGCCACTGTTTGGGACATAAAAGACAGCATAATATTTTAATAGCATTAAAAAATACAAGTTATTTCAGCTGTTACCAAAAGCACAAAAAGGCAAGTTGAACTTCCTAAGTAGTCAAAACATCTGATCATATTTTTCCTTAATGTCCACTGGTCAAAGTAAATCATATGACATAGGTCAATTTCAACACATGAAAATAAATGCCTATTCCATCCACCCTGAGTCTTAGACCAAAGTGAGACAGGAAGTTACTACAGTGCAGTGAAGACTTAAGACCAACAGTTCAACCAGGTTCAGAAAGAATGAGAAAAGGATGTAAGAATGAGGAAGAGAAAAAAAATGTAGCCAGGCACTATTGCTCACATTTTCAATCCTAACTACTCCAGAAGGCTAAGATCCAGACGACTGCCATTCAATGCGCAGAAAAGTCCATGAGACTCAGTCTCCAAAATTATTTTTGCTGGAGGTGTGTGTGACTCAGGTAAACAAAGGGCCAATTATGCAAGCAGAGAAAACAAAGCCTTGAGTGCAAACTCCAGTCCTGCTAAAAGGAAAAGAGAGAGAGAGAAGTTAGGTGAAGGAAGAGAATGAGAAGAGGATGAAAGGAAGTATGAGAAGCAAACTTCTATTCTCTTGTAGGTAATAAACAGACTTTTCATTAGGATTCTGCTTTCTAAGTCTGTTCTTTCTTTTGTCGTGTCCTATATTGGTCCTGCTGCGCTTGAACCTCGAGCTTCTTTGGGGTGAAATCTTAGGCATCGTTTTTTCCCCCTGTGGGCCCTCCATTGCTTCTCCCTTATACTGGATATTTTATCCACATTCTATTTTTTTTTCATTTTTAATTGTCTTATGTCTCCACATTCTATGAAGTCAGTCAAAAGCTACTTTGCTAATGACTTTTCTATTCCTCTGTACTGTTAAACCAGGCATGACAAGGAGGCCATGATTCTCTCAAAGAGCAGAAGAGCACTAGAGTTAAGGAGGTACCGCACATTCCTGGAAATTAGATAGGGACCAGATTGTGAAGTGAAAGAAAGCACTATGGCAAATATCCAGTAGGATTTTACTGTATGTAAGCAAGGCCATTGACAGAAAGAAGCAGTGGTGTTTTAGAAGCATATTTGCATTTTAGAAAAATATCAATGAAAAAAATTCCCATTAAACATGACACCTCAAAACTGGATGTTTGTTAGTTTTCTTTTTACATCCTACTAAAAGAAAAAAAACAGCCATACTCTCACAAAATCAAGTAAATCAGAGAAACAACAGATAATATCAAATATAGTATAAAGAAGATCATCACGTGGTTGTTTTGGGGTTGTTTGTTTGAGCCAGCACTGGGGCTTGACCTTAGGGCTGAAACTCTTACCATTTGAGTAACTCATCCACTTCCAGATTTTTGCTGGTTAGTAGGAGATAAGAGTCTCCAAATTTATCTGTTTAGACTGGCTACTAACTACAGTCCTCAGATTTCAGCTTTTGGAGGAGCTACTATTACAGACAAGAGCCACCAGCTCCCTGAAACGTGATTGATGACTTAACAAACAAGAACACATTCAAATGCTATTAGACAGGAAACCAACAAGGAGAAGTGGATCTTCCCTATAGTATCTGGGAAAGCTATGAAGGAGAGCAGCCAAGTAGTTATAGAACTAGTAAAAGAAGCTTCAAATAGAAATAGAAACATTGGTTAGAATTGGAAAGAATTTCTACCTTAGATCCCCATTTATCATCTCAGACAGCCAGGAAAATTGACCCAAAAAATCCTCTCCCATCATACAGAATAGAAGCTGACTCCTTGGAGAAAAGGAGCAAGACTAACTGCTGTCTTCAAAACACCAGGCAAAGCAGAAGGCTTCAGTGAAGCAACATACTTTTCAAAATGGCATTAAATATAATTCTGTTTTCGAATCCCTAGTTTATATCTTCAAAGCATTAGGGTTAGAGAAGCCAAGACTATTTAGAGAACAGAAAAACTTAAGAGAAAAAGATGCACTCAGAGTCTCAAATTTGGCAGAAGTCAAGCAAGGCAAGAAGCTAAGAATGTCTTTGGAATGTGACAGAAATCCATTCCCACTACAAAACTTAGAAAAAAATAACGATAAAGAAATTGGGACGTATGGGTAATAGTCTAATGCTTAGGGATTTCTAATATGGCTTGTCTATCACCATGACTCATGTGTTACAAAAAAAAGTGAACACAAAGGCATTCCTGGAATCTTCCCATCCTGTAACACATGACCACCCACTCTACATATGTGAGACAAGTCATGGGCAGGAACTCTAATGAGCCAATTTTTTTTCATCTAATCTTTAAACAATCTTGAAATTGATAGATTAAAATTCAAGAACAAAATTTTCTCAGGATAGAAATGCATTTTTAAAAACACTTTGCTTGATTAGACTTAATGACCTCTATTCTTAAAGAAAAATGCATTCATTGGGGAAGAAAGGGAGGGTAGGGGGAAAACAAAGGAGGGGGTAACAATGCTCCATAGGAAATGGACTCATTACCTTGCTCATGTAACTGTAAACCTTCTGTACACTATCTTTACAATAAAAATATATATTAAAAATGTTTAAAATAATGTACTCATTACCTAACTGTAGCCCCTACGCAGATCACCTTTACAGTAACAAAAAAATAAATATTTTTTAAATCAAAATGTTCTAGAGCACTGAACCTAATCACTGTGTAGCTAAATACTGAATTTTAGTTTAATCATGTTATTATTTTAAGTGACCAACTAAATATTAATAGTAAAAAATAATATTTAAGAAAGAAGTACAATTGCTTTAATGGTATACTAGCCACCAGTCAACATCAGTTTTCTGTGATCTAACAAGAGAACTACAATATTTTTTCCATAAGAAGACAAGAAAAAGAAGTGGAGCTGTGGCTCAAAGTGGCAGAGTAAAAGAATGATACATTACCATTCGTAAGGAAATGGGAAGACGGGGAAAAACATTATATTAAGTGAAGAATCCAGACCCCAAAAAAGATAGGTTGCATGGTTTCCTTCATTTAGGATAACTATAATATGCCTATAAATACAACTAAACACATTGGATGGCAAAAAATAAAAATAAAATACACTGGAATATAATAAATTATATAGGTATAAGATACAGGAGTATCTAGGCATTCACACAGAGACCAAAAGAAGATATGCTCCGAAGAGAAACACAGAGGCACAATAGCTATGAGCATCTGATCATATAAAACAATACTTATCAAAATGAACTCCAGGAAAAGGAAACAAGAAGGTTTTTGTTGCTACTTTTTTTTCTTTTCCCTTTTCTCATTTATTCATTTATCTGGCTTTGGGAGGGTGAGGGAGGATGCAGAGATTTGGGTGAAAAAAATGTAGCCATGATACTCTCTAGACACTATGTTGAAAATGAACTATACAACTTATGGGTGAGGACAGGAGAGAAAAACTGGAAGAGAGGGAGAGAAGGGGTGATATTATTCAAGAAGAAATGTGCTCTATCTGACTTATAAAACTATAACCTCCTCTGCACATCACCTTTACAATGACAGTAAAAATGCATTAAAATTTTAAAAAATTATAAAAGAAAAATGACAATGAATGTTCAGTCTGATCAAAAGAGTTTTGTTGTAACATGGTTGAATCTATGAACTCTTTTTTTTGTAGTTGTTGTTGGTGGTGGTGATCATGGAATTTGAACTCTGGGTCTGAGCCCTGTCCCTCAGCTCTTCAGCTCAAGGCTACTACTCTACCACTTGAGCCACAGCATCACTTCCAGTTTTCTGGTAGTTTATTGGAGATAAGCTTGATAAGAAATGAACTTGTTATCTTGCCCATGTAATTGTAACTCCTCTGTAAGGTATTTTCACAATAATATATAGAGGGGGGGAGGGAGAGAGAGAGAGAGACAGACAGACAGACAGAGAGAGAGAAAGAGAGAGAGAGAGAGAGAGAGTCTCATGGACTTTCCTGCCCAGGCTGGCTTTGAACCGTGATCCTCAGATCCCAGCCTCCTGAGTATCTAGGATTACAGGCATGAGCCATCTGTACCCAGCTCCATGAACTCTTAAAATGTGATAGCAGCCTAAATTTTAATGGAGACAATCTACACAGAAAGAAAGTTTCAAGTTTTATAGGCTTCTTGATTACTGATTGAGCATGTCAAGGCATCATCATTTGTTTACAGAAACATCAGTACAGCTAGAATATGGATGGATAGCATTCTTGCTTCTTTCCTTCTAAAGCTCTGTTCAAAACCCAAAGCTCATCTTATGGTGTTTTGTAATGTATGTTCCCATCTCTACCTTCCCACCAAGTTGTGAGCAAACTCTTCTTTCACTTCCATCTTCTCTACCTGGTCAACCTCTATCCATCCTTCCTTAAATCTTGGTCTCAATCATCCTTTGTGTGGTGTTTCTGCCTCTCTTCACACAAAATTAATAGCTTTCTTTCTTAAGTAAGAAAGCATTTTACACACTCATCCTTTAAGGAAAGTGCTGCATTAGACAGATATGAACACCTGTTGATACACTTTTCTTTCCACTACAATAAAATAGAGACCACATCACATAGTTTCACAGTCCAGAATTTTTCTGTAGCAGTAAAAAGCATCTAATGAATATGAATATGAAATCATAAAGATTGGCTTTGCTGATTCATATTTCTCTGGATGTAAAATTCTTCAAGTTGGTGTCTTGATCAGACTCCTAATGTATTTTACAGCAGGTATTTTAAGAAAGCAAGTTCAGGTCTCTATGTAAAATTATTTTAATGGCCCACTATCACCACATTTGCTTGCTCATTATTTATGATTTCTAACTAGTTTTGAGATCCTAAAATAAGAGATATTACATAATTATAGAGTATTATTCCATAAGCAAGTATAATTAAGGATTACCATTATCTAAAGAAAAATGCACAGAATCTCTTTGGGGCATAAATGTTTTTAAAGGAATATTTTTGTCTGAATGTGGTATAATGTGGAGGTAGAAAAGAAATTTAAGGGGGCTGGGAAGGTGGCTCAGTGGTAGAGCACTTGCCTTGCATGCATGAAGCCCTGGGTTCGATTCTTCAGCACCACATAAGCAGAAGAAAATAAAGCCAGAAGTGGCACTGTGGCTCAAGCGGTAGAGTGCTAGCCTTGAGCTGAAGAGCTGAGGGACAGTGCCCAGGCCCAGAGTTCAAGCCCCATGACCGGACCCAAAAAAAAAAAAAAGGAAATGTAAGAAAAGTCCCATTCCTTTTGAAATGAACTTAGCACAGACTTCATTTAGCAGTCATGTCAGGACTTATGCAAGGCACAAGATGCTTAACCATGAGCAAGAGATATTGTCCTCTGACCTCATGAAACTTAAATTTAGTAGAGAATTTGGCAAACCTAATACATAAATTTAAAAAAGAAAAGTAAATAGATGTAAATAACCATACTCCCTTAAGAAAACAAGCCATCAGGACACTGTGGTAAAGATGCACAGGGATATCACCTATGTTTCCTAATATAGTCAAAAAAGAATTATTCTGGGGAGTTGACATTTAAACTGAGTACTGCAGAATGAGGCATCAGTTCTGAAAGACAAGGAAAAGCTCAGGCATTTAAGATATGAGGATAAGCACACACAGAACGCTGGGGTGAGAAAGAGCATAGTGCATTCAACAAGTTTTGAAAAGTTTTAAAAGTTTTTAAATGCTTTGTTAAATGGGTGCCCTTTTATACAACTACTTAATGATAATAAAATCTAGTTAAAATAAAAACAAAGTTTAAAACTTAAAGTAAGTAAAGCACTTTGAACACTCAAAAGCATGCTGAAGCCAGAGAAGGAAATCTAAAGGTAGGATTATGATTTCCATTTCAAAGAAGTAAGGAAATATTAAATGGTTGTAGAAACAAAAAACAGAAAAAAACCAAAGTTACAGAAAACGATCAAAAATTTTTCAAGGTGACCTGCTAACAGAAAATGGAGTGCAAAGAAGCATAAGGTAAAGGTGATGGTTTTGTGTTCCAAGTGTTCAGGTAAGCATGGTTTGGACTCAGAGAATAATGGTAGAGCTACAGAAAGAAATGGAAGTGTCCAAAAACATAGTGTGAGCTGGCGCTGATGGCTTATGACTGCAATCCTAGATACTCGGGAGGCTGACATACGGAGGATTTTCATATGGAGGATGGTGGTTCAAACTAGCCCAGATAGAAAATTCCACATATCTTCATCTCCAAAATAATCACCGAAATGTTAGGCTGGAGATATGGTGAGCAAACTGTGAAGCCCTGAATCCAAACCTCAGTACTGGAAAAATAGTGAAAGAGAGAGAGAGAAAGAGAGACAGACAGAAAGACAGAAAAACAGAAAGACAGAAAGACAGAGAGAGAGAGAGAGCTAGAGAAGATGAGGGAGAAGGGGAGACAGGGAGAGATACAGAGAGAGATACAGAGAGAGACAGGAAGAGATACAGAGAGAATAGTTTGAAAATATAATCAATAAGGTTTGCAAAGGGAAATGATCAAAAACCAAAATTAAAATGATTCCTTTGTCTCAAATGGGTAAGATTAGTGGATGGATGGATCAGAAAAGTAACTGGGTTAAGAAGATAAAGAGTTTAATTTGGAATATATTTAGTTGACTATGACTATAAGGTGCAGTATAAGTATATGTGGAAAAATAAATGAGTCTGGAGCTAAGGAGAATCTAGGCTGGAGATAGAAAGCTAGAAGGCGTTGGCATATGGGTGGTATTTAAAGTCATGAAAGGGACAAGCTTCCCAAGAAGATATAAAGAGAGAAGACAGAAACCCCAACAGAACTCTGAAATTGACTAGTCAATTGGAGGAGAAACTGATAGAGAACACTGAAAGGGAAAAGCCAGAAGGAAACAGAGACCCCACAAACTTCAAAGTCATGGAAATGAAAAACGGTGTCTCAAGAGAAGGAGACTTGTCAGTGCTGCCGAAGGCTACTGAAAGGTAAGAGGAAGATAAAAAAAATTATCTGCCCGGTGCTAGATGTTGACAATGCAAAAATTACTATGACCTTAACAAAATCAGTCTTCAGTTGAGTGGTGGAGTCAAAGCCATGTTGAATGAAAAGTTAAATGGGATAGAATGAAACAGATGATGATGATGATGATGATGATGATGATGTGTGTGTGTGTGTGTGTGTGTGTGTGTGTGTGTGTGTGTGTGTGTAGAAAGAGAAAGTTTAATAACTCGATGCCAAAGTTAATCTATAAATTTGAGTTTATCTATGTTCAAAGAGATAATGTAGTGGCTACATGGGATATAAAGAAGATCAAAGAAGTCTTCACTGTTTTTCCCAGGAATTAGCAGGAAAAAGTAGCCATGAGGAAGAGAAATTCTAGAAAACATTTTAATACTGGCAGGAATGACTTACTCCATACACAAAAAATACTTGAGGGAGGAGGGAAGTGGTAATAACTGAAGAAGAGAAATTTTGGAAAGGTTATGCTCTAAAGACAAATGGAACATATGTCTGATAGCTGAATAATATTCCTTCCATTTAAACAGACTAATGCATGTGTAATATTTGTAATGTATTGTTAGGCAAGTGGGGTACTCAGAGGCTGGCTTACTTGTATTCCACAAAATGAAAAGAGCTAAGAAAACATCTCAGCATCTACAGAAATTACAGAAAGAAAAGAATATTGAGTGTCTATTTAACGACTGTGATAAACTCGGAGTAAAAATTAGTCATCCCAGCTTTGTGATCTCCCCTCCCTTCTTTGTAGTCAGATGAAGCACACAGAAATACTTGCCTTAAAATTCCCTAGATGAATGTAATGGAGAAAGACAGAATCAAGGACATGGAGACAGACATTAAAATCGGGTTATGGGAAAAGACATAAGTAAAGATAGGGTTGACATAAGACATAAGTGGATGACGGATTCCTGGAGAGTAAGAAACTGAGCAAGTAAGAACACAAAGGCAAGTTTAGGAGTTGCTACGCATTGCATGTTAAATCCATGGAAGCTGAATGGCTCACGAAGATACAATACTGTCAAGAGACAGAGGTCAAAACTGGACCTCCTTCGTACTGAGAAGCCCTGCATGTTTATATAACCCAACAAAATGGGTAAATATTGGAGTATGATATTGATATTTACTATGCAAGAAGAAATAGTGAGAAGATTGGTAGATTTGGGAGAGGAGGTAACAAGGATGCAATATGATTATAGGACTAGAGAGGCCATGGATGGTGCCCTAGTAAGGAAAGAAAATGTGAACAAAGATCACTGAAAGGAAGGTGGGCACCTACTTTACTCTGGTCCAGAGTACATACTTGGGCAGAAAAAAGAGTATTCTTGACTCAATTGAGTCAAGATTGAGATGAATTCAGAGTAAAAGATGAGGAAGGATAAGAGGTCACTGGACATAAAAAGGGATGTTCATGTTTCTATTGGCCATTCTTACTTGTTTTTCTGAGAAGCCTCTCTTAGTCTTCAGTCCATTTATTAATTGGGTAGTTGTTTCTTTGAGGGCTTATTTTGGGGGAGTTCAATTTTTTGAGCACTAAGTATATTTTGTCTAGAAGGCTCTTGTCTGATAGATAGCTAATAAAATTTTTCCAATCCTATGAGCTATTTCTCTTGTTATGTGCATATGATCATATAAAATATTTATCAAAATGATCTCCAAGAAATGGAAATGAGAGTTTTTTCTTATTTTTGTTTTGTTCTTGTTGTTGTTGTTACTGTTCTCCTTTGTTGCTAGTATTGTTGTCTGCATTGTACTTTTTGTCTTGTATCTAAGTTCATATACTTTGGGAAGGAAGAGCACAGAAACAGTGGGACAAAGGGTGAACAAATGCAGCAGTGATAGTCACTAGACACTGTGTTGGAAAGGAACTCTACAACTTGTGGGTGGGTTTGGGAGAGAAAAACTGGGAGAAAGTAAAGGAAGAGGTAACACTATTCAAAAAGAAATATAATATTACCTGACTTATGTAACTGTAATCCTTCTGTATGTCACCTTTATAACAACAATAAAAAGAAGGAATGTTTGGTAGATAAATCTGAAGAGTCTGGAAGTTGCATAAGGATGAAGTCAGAGGGGACAATGGTACCATGTGTAAAGTTGAGACCTGAAGGACTAATAAAAGAGTTTGGACTGGAACGTGGTGGCTGAGAACAACATGGATGGGAGGCAAATTGATGTTTCCCTTAGCCTCTTAAGGAAGAAAAATGTCCAGCCAGAATCAAAAGAAATTCTATAATGAGCTTGGTCATGTGTCACTTTCCAGAGTAGTGTTCCATTGGCCACTGGCAGAATAAGGCTGTCAATGGATGATACTGTATGGCAGTGTCTTACCCTATGTTTCATGACTCAAAGATATATTCTTTCTTGATTTATCACTTACATAGCTCAGTCTAAGAGACATTTTTATAATATTGTACTATTTTTACAATAGGGTCCCAATAAGGTCCTATCTGTAATTGTCCCTACTTGAATTTGCAACTATAGCTTGCTCATTGTAGACCACAGACAGGTGA
This sequence comes from Dipodomys ordii, assembly GCF_000151885.1. NCBI lineage: Eukaryota > Metazoa > Chordata > Mammalia > Rodentia > Heteromyidae > Dipodomys > Dipodomys ordii. The sequence continues at coordinate 35,800,050 of NW_012267217.1, read as the reverse complement.
TCTTCACAATGGTTTCATAGTAAATACGCCATTGTGACTGTCCACTAAGGAAAAAAATGTCTGATGCAAGAACTCTAATAAAAAGATGTGGAGCGGATGTGGATAGAAGAGAACCCTACTGCATTGTTGGTGGGAGTGTAAACGTGTTCAATCACTTTGGAATGGAGGTTCCTCAAAAGACTCCACATAGAGCTCCCCTATGACCCAGCAATCCTACTTTGGATATTTACCCAAATGATCACAAACAAGACCACACTAAAGCAACCAGCACAACTATGTTTATTGCAGCATTATTTACCATAGCTAAGATATGGAACCAACCCAGATGCCCCTCAGTAGATGAAAGGATCAAGAAAATGTGGTATATATACACAATGGAATTCTATGCCTCCATCAGAAAGAATGACATTGCCCCATTTGTTAGGAAATGGAAAAACTTGGAAAAAATTATATTAAGTGAACTAAGCCAGGTGCAAAGAAACATAGGTCCCATGGTTTCCCTTATTTGTGATTACTAGTATATGTCTGAGACAAGCAGAAATGGTCAGATAAGTTGATGTTAGGCGAAATGAACCCCAAGATAAGGACTCAAATGTTTTTTTTTCTTTCTTGCTATTGTTTTTAACATATTTATAAGATGATTTCTTTGTTGCTTTGTATGTCCCTCCCCCACAGTATAACCCCTGTTTTCACTGTATTTGATGGTGGTATAATTTGTGGAGACGAAGGGAAAAGACAAATGGTTTAAATAGGGATACAGGTGGACCCATTGCAACAATGAGATGTACAAGATGTTATGTTGAAAAACAAACTTTACAACTTTGACATGGGCTTTTTGTGTGTGTGAGAGAGAGAGAGACAGAGACAGAGACAGAGGGAAGGGGAGTTGAGGGGAAAGGAGGGGGGAAATGGGAAGGGATGGTAAGGGGAAACAAAGGAGGAGACAACAATGTTTGATAAGAAATGTACTCATTACCTTGTTCATATAATTGTAATCCCTCTGTACAGTATTTTCACAATAACAAAAAAATGCATGATGATGATGTATGTTTCTAAAATGGTTCCATTTCGTTTTGGTGGCATAGATAAAGAAAATAGACCTTAGAATTTGTCAAGTGCATCCATTTGGTAACGTTTTCAATGGGAATATATATATATCTGTCTTATTTGTCACATGTGAGCCTATTCCCAATCATGTGTCAAGGCCCATTGGAAGAGCCAGACAAACTATAGTACAAGTACAGGGCCAACCAGTGCTACCTTCCCTGAGCTCCATCCCTGGCTCCCGGGGACACTCCAGTACACAACAGAGCAGCAGAGACAGCTGGCTCTAACAAAGATCTAAGGAGGAAAGGCAAGAAAAAGGTTTTTGAAGCACTATACTGAATAACAAATGTATCAGGGTAGTCATACACTGATATTTTTGAGTGGAAATTTTGAAATTCTTGTTTTGAACAAAAGGAAAGGGTAATTTCTCTGTAGCAGAGAATATTAGAATCAGACTCTGAATTACACTTACTAATAAATTACAGAAAGTAATAATTGAAGTCAACTATGCATGCTGCTGAAAGAGTATGAAGTTATTGTTATTGCTGTTCAATAGCTATATGTTCAAATTATGCATTATTTATCAAAAATACAGTATTTTCATCCTTTAAGAGGAAGAAAAGGAAACTTTGGGAAAATTAAATTTTTAGCAACTTTGAGAAACAGTAGATACATACTTATCTAATTTTTTCTCATTATTAGAGTTTTGTAACTAAAGTGTAAGAAATCACATAGTTAAAATAGATTAAATCAAGTAGTTCTGGTATGAGGAATTTAAAGCAGAGCAATCAGTAGTCACCTTGGTTATACTGTGTATTTATTTCATTGAGGTTCTATTTTATTCATGAGCATCAATTTGTTTTAAACTGGGGTTTCATCCTGGCATACACATACTACATCTTTTTTGTATGTGTGTGCCAGTCTGAACACTTTTGCTGAAGACTAGTACTCTATCAGTTGACTTAATAGCTCTAATTTCAGCTCTTTTGATGATTAATTGGAGATAAGAATCCCACAGACTTTCCTGCCCAGGTTGGCTTTGAGCCATGATCCTCCAGCTAGCTAGGATTAGCATAAGTCACCAGAGCCTGGCACATTCTTTGTTCAGAATTACCACCAGTCGACCATAACTCCCCCTCTTCCCACACCAATTTCAACAAGCTTCATTAGTTCATTTTCACATATGAAACTTTTGACTATATTCATCTTTCTTCACTGTTTTTGCTTAGCCCTCCCACTAGTACTTCCATTCAATTGTTATATATATAATACGTATCATGTATCAGATAGGGTTCTTTTTACATTTATCATTTCTCTCATCCACAGGAAAGAAAAAACGACAACTTTATCCTTCTGAACCTTCACTAAATATGATAACCTTGAGTTATATCTACTCCCTGCAAAATATCATAATTTCATTCTTCTTTATGGCTGAACAATACTCAGATGTATATACATACCACATTTTCTGGACCCTTCATCAATTGTAGGGCATTTAGGCAATTCCATACTGTGGCTACTGTGAACAGCGCCATAATAAACATCATTGTGCAAGTTTCTCTGCTATATCCATAATTATTCCTTTGGATAATTCCATGAACGGAAATGTATCACTAGACTACATGGTAGTTCTGCTTTCCGCAGTGGTTGTACTTAGTTTACATTCCCTCCAGCAGTGTATAAGGATTCATCTTCTCCTGAATCCCCACCATCATTTGCTGTGGTTTGTATTCTTTATGATAATCACTCTGACAAGAGTGAGATGAAATCTCAATGTTGTTTTGATTTCCATTTCCTTTATGGTCAGACATGTTACTAACACTTGATGCATTTAATGGCCATGTGTGCTTCTTACAGAAACCGTTAAATAAATTTGCCCCTTCATTAGTTGAATTGTTAATTCTATGGGAGTTCAGTTCTTTGAGCTTCCTATATATTCTGATTATTAAGCTGTTGTCAGATCTTAGCTGGCAAAGATTTTCCCCTATTATGTAAGCTATCTCTTCAACAATTTCCTTTGATTTTCAGTTTAATGGAATTCCATTTGTCAATCATTGATCTTATTTGTTGAGCTTCTGGTGTCCTATCCAGGAAACCACAATCTATACCAGTATGTTCTGGTGTTTTCCTATTTTTTCCTGTACAAGTTTCAAAGTTCCAGGTTTTTATATAAGACTTTTCATCCACTTTGACTTGGTATTAGAATAGAGTGCAATTGCAATCCACTACATGTGAATATCCTGTTTTCTCAGCTCCTTTTGTTGAAGAGATTTTTTTTTTACTCAAAAATACATTTTGGGCCCCTCTGTCAAAAATCAGGTGGCATATGTGCTTATATAAGTTTTAATATGAGGAGATATAAAAGAGCTCTTGTTTTGTGGTTTTTACTGACATTATAGTCTCTTTTACCCTTTCCTTCTCCTACTCAGCCTCCTCTTTCTATTACTTTTTCCCTCCACTGCCACCCTGTTTACAACTAAATGTCAGAATCCACATAGCTAAAACATAATTCACCATGCATTAATAAATGTGATCTAGTAGCAGAGCAATCAGAGGGTGCCTTTGTTGTATTACAACCAGAAAAATTAGTTTCCTTATGCCATTCCCCCAAGATTCTCCAGCATACTGGAATGGGAAAGCTGTACTTAGATCTGGGACTGGAGCAAATCACAGTAGACCTCGGTAAGTAGTGGTCCATCAAAGAGATGAGCAAATGAGAGGAAGCCTTTCCTTCTCCGCTCTTGACCTTTGCACCTGGGAAGCCTATTTTCACTGTAGCACTTCCTATACAGGGACTGCCCTTTAGGATACCTTAACCCCTCTCTCCTAACCTGTTTTTAATGCCTCACAAGACTGTAGCATGCACTAATAAATAAAACCCAGTAACATTTATATGGGCCCTAAACGAGGTTCCCTGAAGCAGCCTCTGCTACATTCTTCCTACTGTATTAGAATAGAATAGGTATTCAGCAACTAATCTCCCCTAAACTCTCTTGATCCAGGAGGCACTTTTACTGAACAACATATGGAGGAGACATCTTATGTGAAGAGATGGTCAGCTAAATTCTTTCTTTATTTGGATATACTTCTTCCTTTTCACTGAAATTGTTCTTTAATTCCTGACCATTGGCCATCATCAAACTGCAGACCATAAATGGCAAGTTATTCTTTATTTCTTTACAAAAACATCAACTGATAAATAAAATTGTATGCATTTGTGGCATAAATGTTTTCATATATGTATACATTGTAGGATGGCAAAGTTGGGTTAATTAGCATTTGTATTATCTCACATATGTTTCTGGTGAGAATACTCAATATCTACTCTCAACAATTTCTAAGCCGGCAACACCTTATTAGCTGTAGTTACTGTGATGTACAGCAGTTGTCTTTGCTCATATTGTCATTGTGCATACACAGTAGTGGTCCACCACTCACTGAGGGAGTGGACTAGGCAGGATTCAGGGAGATAGAAAGTAACAGAAAATGCAAAGGGAATAAATTTTGGCAGAGTCAGACTAGAGAAGCATAAAATGAGAGTGAAATAAACTCAAATAAGATAAAGAGTTGTCTCCCAATTTCTCAACAAACACAAATCTTGAGATGAAGGCAGGATCCCAAATGTAGACTCTGATACATTTGGCCTGTCACCATTGGTGGCCTTGCCACCTCAGTGGCCCACCTGGTGGCCTGGCAGCTGGAAACATGTGCAGCCTGACTCCAGAATGGCATAGGCCAAGATGACAGGGTGGCTTAAATGGAGCCATGGAGGAGTGATTACATGGTTTGACTCTTCCAACTTATTTTATTATTACTGTTGAAAGATAAATATAGAAGGAGAGAAAAGCCACACTAGACTTTGAAAAGAAAGTCTAGCAATTTCTTTGTGGTATGTTTAGTCTCCTGCATTGACCTCAACTTTAAGTTTAAAGACAACTAGACATCTATAAATCCAAATTAAAAATGAAATTAATGCTGAGATAAGAGAATTTTTTAATTAAATTCTTAAACTCGGTACATTAGTCTGCTTTCTACCTTGTCAATTTAAATTTCTCTTTAAGAGAATGATTTGAACTAAAATTTGTTAGTTAAGTAGTTTAACCATGACAAACAATGTCTTTTTATTAATATACTTTCATTGTAACCTACTTATATGTATTGACCAAAGCATAATGCTACATGATTATCATTGTGACATCTTTAAAATTGGCGCTTAACTATAAGTAAAAATGAAGTAATAACCTGGACTTATTCTTTAATTTGTAATGAAATTGGCCTTGCTGTAATCCAGTTCAATCTCAGGAAACAAAGATGGTTAGAGCTAACATTATACATGCATAGGTGCAGATAATCATTTTCATTTATTCATTCTAGTTGTTAATTGCTTACTATGTTCCAGCATCCTATCCTGGTAGATGTCAAAAAATACCATCAACTGGGTAGCTTAAAAACAACAGAAACGTGTTTCTCATCAATGTGGAGTCTGGAAAGTCCAAGAGAAAAGTGCTTATAATACGTGGTGTCTGCTGAGAGCGCTTGGGTTCAACAATGGCAGATACAGATGTAACCTCACATGGTGGAATAAACAAAGGAGGCCTCCCAGTCTTCACATATAGGGGCACTAATACATGCACACCCAGTCACATCTCAAAGGCTCTTCGTCCCCCTGTTATGGCCTTGTGGGGAGGATTTCATCCTGTGATCTTGTATACAGTCTTAAGTGGATTTGAAGAGACAGTTACATTGGCCTGGCAGCAAATACTAGAGGTAACAAAGCCTGGAGCCCTTTGGGATTACTATTAGGCAATACTTTGGACCTGGGCTGGATAATCAGGAAGTCTTGGAGTGGAAGGGACCTCTGAGCTGGCACTAAGGAAATATGAGATTTGAGCAGCCCAGGACAGATAGAGTGAGAGGTGGGAGAAGGACAATTACGGCCAGAGGAACCAAATTGTAAATCACAGGAAAGAGAAAGCACCATCATCCAGGGTAACTGTAAGGACTGCAAGATGACTGTAGGAAGTGGGAGAAGAAAGAAGCCAGCAACCATAAAAGCCATGATAAAATTTCACTTCTCTGTAATTACTTGATGATGGTCTCAATCATTTTTAAATCATTTTATGATTATGGTTCACAATAAAATATTTAAATAAGTAAACATCCTTTTAGGTCATGACACTTTTGTCAAAAAATTAATAAGTCACATGCCATATGTCAAGGTAATCTCTGTTTTGTACAAAACTTAGAGCAGAAAAAAGTCAAATGAAGACTTCAGTAATGATGTCTATGCTGAACTCTGGCAATTCATACCAACACTATGGATCAAGTAGAGAAAACTTTATCTAAGTTCAGTTCAGGAATACCAGCTGACTCCAAATTGATTTGATGAAACATTTCCTAAGCACCACTCTCTTCTTAACATGCAAATTATAAAATATTTGGCATCAGATTTTTAATAAAAATCTAAAATATTTATAACAGTTGCTAATGATTAATGAAGAGCTCTTCTGAAACCCATATGTTAATTATTCATATCATCTTCTATTTTTCAAATTTGTACCAGACTCTGTTCTACTTTTCTTATTTATAAAATTAATTAATTTCAAAATATTAAATATATGATGAAAATAATAAATTTAGTATGGTTGTCTTTGCTACTACCACCTGTTATATATTGATAGCCATATGAATTTAAAATCTCAAGAAAATTGTGTACTTCTGTGCACTAATAGATATACCTCTAAAAAGACATTGTTTTTGTTTATGTTAGAATTACAAACTTGGAATTATCACAAGAACTGAAATTTCACAGGAACATTATATATTATTTAAAAGTTAAATAATGATAAATCAGCTGTACCATTTACAATCCCATATGGAATCAGATGAGGAACTAGTTAAGAAAACATAATCAGTATTAATGATAATCCAGGAAGAAGAAACGTTTAGCACTGACACTGAATCATTTTAAATTTTAGGAGAATAATTGGGCCCAGCATACCTCATAACTAAAGCATTTCGATGTAATAATGTTTTTCAAGACATATTTTTTATATAGTACAGCATAGAAGGTAAGCAAGCAGCAACTTTTCTTTTTTCAGTCATGGGGCTTGAACTCTGGGCCTGGGCCCTGTCCTTGAGCTCTTCAACTCAAGGTGAGTGCTCTACCACTTGAGCCACAGTGCCACTTCTGGTTTTCTAGTGGTTAATTTGAGATATAAAAACAACACTGAGATACCACCTCACCCCAGTTAGAGTGGCTATAATCAAGAACTCTAATAACAACAGATGCTGGAGGGGATGTGGACAGAAGGGAACCTTACTTCTTGTTGGTGGGAATGTAAACTTGTTCAACCACTTTGAGAAGTAGTATGGAGTTTCCTCAAAAGACTCCACAGAGAGCTCCCCTATGACCCAGCAATCCCACTTTTGGGCATTTACCCAAATGATCACAAACAAGACCTTACTAAAGCTACCAGCAAACTATGTTCATTGCAGCATTATTTACCATAGCTAAGATATGGAACTACCCAGATGCCCCTCGGTAGATGAATGGATCAAGAAAATGTGGTATATATACACAATAGAATTCTATGCCTCCATCAGAAAGAATGACATTGCCCCATTTGTTAGGAAATGAAAAGACTTGGAACAAAGTATATTAAGTGAAGTAAGCCAGGCCCAAAGAAACATGCTTTCCCTTATTTGCAATTACTAGTATATGTCTGAGACAAGCAGAAACAGTCGGATAAGCTAATGTTAGGTGAAATGAACCCCAAGATAAGGACTCAGATGTTTTTTTTTCTTTCTTGCTATTGTTTTTAACATATTTATAAGATGATTTCTTTGTTGTTTTGTATGTCCCTCCCCCACAGTATAACCCCTGTTTTCACTGTATTTGATGTTCATATAATTTGTGGAGGGGAAGGGAAAAAACAAAGTATTTAAATAGGGATACAGGTGGACCCATTGCAACAATGAAATGTAGAAGACCTTATGTTGAAAAACAAATTTTACAACTTGGGTGGCAGAGGGCGGGGGGGGGGGGGGGGGGGGGGGGGCGGGAGAGAAGAACCTAGAACAGGTGATGCCAGGGGAAGACAGACAGACAAGGTGGGGGGAATAGGAGGGCTTAGATGGTAAGGGGAAACAAAGGAGGAGGCAAAAATGTTTGATAAGAAATGTACTCATTATCTTGCTCATGTAATTGTAACTCCTCTGTATGGTATTTTCACTATAAAAAATAAATAAAAAATAAAGAGTCTCACAGACTTTCCTGCCCATGCTGGCTTTGAACCATAATCCTCAAATCTCCTTCTCCTGAGTAGCTAGGATTACAGACATGAGCCACAGGTGCCAGGCTAGCAGCAACATTTTGGTTTGGTTTTGTTTGTGCTATTACTGAAGCTTGAACTCAGGGCCTGGTTACTATCCCTTAGCTTTTACACTCAAGGCTGGTACTCTACCACTAGAGCCAACATTTCATTTCTGGCTTTTTGGTGGTTAATTGAAGATAAAAACCTAATGGGCTTTCCTGCCTGGGCTGTCTTCAATCCTCATACCGCAGCCTCCTGAGTGAGTGGTTGTGATTACAGACGTGAGATACCAGCACCTGGCATTTGAACCCTTTTGAGGGTTCAGAATTCTGCTTTTTGACAGTAAGTGTTAACACAAGATATTAGGAACGATGTAAAAGATGTCAATAGTTATGCTTCTTTTAATTATCTGAATCAGCCTGGCTTATTTCATAATTTTCCAATTTCTTGTTCTGAGAGAAAGGAAAGGAGGGATTCAAAGTAGCATATGTTACTTCTTATGTCACCTCATTTAATCACTTAGTATTCACAACCAGTCAAACAGTAGCTGTAGCCATTCTTCCTCTGACGAGACAGCAACTTAACCGGGCCACAGTGTTGATGCAGGATTCAAACTGAGACTTCCCTGTCCTGAATACCTGCTTCCCTGGCAAGACCCTGCTGAAGCTCAAGAATAAAGCAAAGATACTTTATTGTGATCACTTTCTCTCTAGCCAGTCAACACTTGTGGGAATGATAACAATCCTGCTCAGCTTGTTCTAACTGCCAAGAAATTCAAGCATATGCTAATGCTCCAATAGTATACCTAGTATGTCTATAATATTTTTCTATGTCACAAAGAGGATTTTTTTTGTTTTTAATAACTCTTGTGCTACAGAGGGTTAGAATTGGGCCCGTTCACATAAAATCCTAAAATAAGGGAAACAGATATGAAATGTTGGATTCCACATCAGAAAGCAAAGATTGGCAGTCTCTGGGTAGGGGACTAAATTCCTACTTCCCATTCTACTTACTGTATTCTACAATCACATGTCTGATGATGCTTGAAGCTTCAGCCATCACATCAATGTTACAAGCAGAATAAAAGAAAAGAATTTCCTGGCACCGGTAAGTAATGCCTGTAATCCTAGCCATTCAGGAGGCTGAGATCTGAGGATTGAGGTTCAAAGCCAGCCCAGGCAGGAAAGTCTGTGAGACTCTTATCTCCAATAAACCACCAGAAACCTAGAAATGACACTGTGGCTCAAGTGGTAGAGCACAAGCCTTGAGCTGAAGAGCTGAGGGACAGTGCCCAGGCCCAGAATTCAAAGCCCCACAACTGACAAAAATAAACAAAAAAGAAAGAAAAGAATAGAAAAGACACAGACTGAGCCTTTGTAGCTGACATAGTTCCATTTGCTCTTCACAAAGACTAAGAAACTACTTCCATTTACATTTGAGTGGTCAGATTTATGCCACTTAGTCAGTCTACATGTGGGAAGATATCAGTATAGATCTTTGTATCAGATGGCCAAGTGTCCAGCTACAAGTCAAGGTTTCATAGCTAAGAATCAAAGAATGGATGTGAAGCAAGCAAAAATATCTCAGTCTTTACTGTAGTCCATGTGCAAAGATACTTGGGAACCAATACACATGCAATGTCAAAATGTTGATTGTTCCAATTATTTTTGTCCTATAGACAGGCCAGCTGGCATCTTGGCATCTTACAATGTGTTTCCACTGTTTCCTTCATGATCTTTCAAGCTCCCACTACACACAAACCAGCCCCACCCCAAGAAAACATGCCTGCCCCGCTCCTACCCTTACCTTGAATATCCAGAGCTTCACGTGTAATGTTTCAATCCCTCACACAATGCTTCAGACTTAGGACTTCCACACTAATTGCAAGGAGGATGGGCACTGCAATATATTAGATGCAGGAACAAGATAACTCAGAGAAAAGACAGCACAATAATGTCCCTAAGGAACCACCAGCTCTCTAGAACTCCATCTGATGTACAAACCAGAGACCATGCTTCTTTCTTGACCAATAATGTACGGCTTAATTATTTTAATAGTACATTGTCAAGTATATTTGAGGGTCAGTCAACACTTGAAGGTAAATGTGGTAGGAAACATAGAGACAATGAGACGCTGACCTACCTCCTAAGGGTCTTTAAAATGTAAAAGGAAAGATATATATTTAGAGAGAGATAAATATATCTAACTGAATATTATACTAATGATAAAATGAAAATTTTTAAATGAAGCAAAAGTGCTCTTGTGTCCAAAGGTACAGTTAATAAAATATACATATACATGTGCATGGTTGTATGCACATGCAGATGCACACAAACACATCAGGAAAGAATAATTTTCTCCAAATGTTCAGTTTTTAAAAAATGGAATTGAAACTCGTTTGTCCTTTTCTTTTATGACTCACAAGCTTATATTTGGGAGGTCTGGATAAGTTGTGGGCAAGTTAGCCTTAATTGTGTTTTTATTAACTTGACCAGTTCAATGACTAATCCATCTCTAAATTGGATGGTTTTATAGGTACACATTTAGGTTATACCATGCCACATTAAAACCAGCTATTAAGTTGATTAAGACTAAACTCATTTTCAGGATCCATTGCAAACAATTTTCCATGCTTGACATGGACTTAGAGAACCTGTGAAAGGTATTATAATGCAAGCAAAGGTCAAAAGAATGTTAGTTGAACACCAAATGCAAACCTGTCATGCAATGCTGCAACCTTTAAAGCAAACACCTGACTTGAATTTTGTAATAACTGGCAGGTATAAAAAAATGAACTGTTTTAGCCAAAAACAAAAAGTAGAATGGGCTAATAGACCAAATGAGCTAAGGAAAGTCTGAGGCAATCATGTAAAGAGACACAAGTAAACTATTAACAGTTTTTGAGACTATGCTTTTGGAGGTTAAACAAAAAGAAAGTAGTCATTTTTGTCTAAAAATAAGACAGTTGAAAAATAACATTTAACAACAAATTTTAAGTTACGGAGAAAGTTAGAGGCTTAATCATGAGATGTTCACAGGAAGGAACAAGAGGAGAATTTCTCTCAGCCACATCTTGCAAAGAGAAACATTTGCTTATAATTTCCCACCATGTGCAAATGGTCATTGCAAAAATCAAATGATTGTGTTTCTCATTTCCACTCTAAATTTTTTTAGCCGTTCTCCTGACTTGGGTTTTCCTTCTCTGGTTTGTTCATTATACATTTCCTTAGGAGAACTTGCTGCTCCCAACCATTACATGGTTTCTCTGTTCTTTCTGAGTCACCATCATTGATTCCTCTTCCCTCACCTGTTTTTAATATGGATCTTTTGTTCCACCTCTTTTCCTACCTAGCTTCTTATGTTCGGATATACACTATAACTTTAAAATCTGCACAAATAGCCCCTTAACTAAAGAATTCCATCTGAATTTCTAATTCTCTGCATAGCAAGGCCAATCATGCTACAAATTCAAAGGGTCCAGAAACTTATTCATTATTCCTTAACTTTCCTTTCCCTTTTCTCCCCATCTCAGCTGCCCCATCATTGCCATGACCCCCATGAGAAGCATCAGAAAGTGGTGCCAACACTTGAAGATCAACTATACTACACGCCTACTAATGTCACATCTTCACACCCAGTCCCTCTTATCCAATTTACTATTTCTTTAATAGTCCATCACAGTAGACGTTTATTTTTTATTTTCATCTGAGGGTTCTCATATGTGTACTCCACCATTCCTACCACCATCATGTACTTATGTGGAAATGGAGGTTTCATTAATTCAATTCCTAATTGATAGGCCTTCTACAGCCCTCAGGTATCTGCAAATGTTAGCTCTTTAATGTAGGATTCTCATTGTTCTGGCTTCGAATTCCTATATTTTATCATTGGCAAGCAAACAAATCTTTTTAACTCTCATGTGACCCTAACATTTTTTTTCACTTTATCTTTGTTCAAAGTGCTCTGTTGGGCTAAAATGTAATTTCCTCATCCCTAAAGTGTGACATCTGGCTTAGAAAAAAACCTATATGGTTGGGAAGGTGGCTCAGTGGTAGAGTGCTTGCCTCATATGCATGAGGCCCTGGGTTCGATTCCTCAGCACCACATAAGCAGAAAAAGCCAGAAGTGGCACTGTGGCTCCAGTGGTAGAGCGTTAGCCTTGAACTGAAGAGCTGAGGAACAACACCCAGGCCCAGAGTTCAGGCCCCATGACCAGCAAAAAAAAAAAAAAAGAAAAAGAAAGAAAGAAAGAAAAGAAAAAAACCTCTAAAGAATAAAGCATCCCCTCTCTACAGCATCTTTACAATAAAATAAAATTTATAAAGCCCAAAATGCATTGCGGCTCTCTTGAACAAGAAAGGATAGTATATGGACAGGATTCATAACGGAATATCAAAAATGAAATTCTATAGTAAAATAAACCTGGTAATAAAATAAGCAGAAAATCATAACAGATCACGTAAAAGTCCAGTCTTAGGAGAGTCTTTGAAACTATGAGATGAGCAAAATGTCTCGGATAATGTTCATGTTAGTATATAGCACTTATCAATGTACTTCTCTAGTTGCTACTTTTATTTATTAAGCCTGGATTTTTTTTTCCTACTGCTCACAACCAATGACTTTTGTGTTCCCAATGACCTTCCATTGGCCCATTGTAGCATGACCCACTCCTTTTCCTTTCAAACTCTTCCTAATCTTGGCTAACATTTTTTAACATCTCTCTCTCTCTCCCTCTCTCTCTCGCTCTCTCTCTCTCTCTATTATTGTAAAAATACTGTACATGAGTAAGGTAATGAGTACATTTCCTATGGAGCATTGTTACCTCCTTTGTTTTCCCCCTACCCTCCCTTCCCTTTAATCAGGCTGGACAAGGTAAAACCACTTCATTAAATAGGAAATAGATTCCTTGTGGTTTAGAAACGAGCTTTACTAGTCAGCACAGTCATATCCTACCCTATCCTCACACCACCCTCATGAGCATTTGGGAGAGGCAAGTTCTCACTTGCATTTTGACCTGGCTCACCCAAGGGTTGGTAGAGCTGAAAGCTAGACGTTTGAAAGAAAGATAATCATATGTAATGTTTACTTTGTACTCTGATCAACACTGTTTACTTTGTGTGTGTGTGTGTGTGTGTGTGAGAGAGAGAGAGAGAGAGAGAGAGAGCGCTGCTCCTGGGGCTTGAACTCAGGGCCTGGGCACTGTCCCTAAGTTTATTTTACTTAAGGCTAGCATTCTACCACTTGAGCCACAGCTCCATTTCTGGCTATTTTGTGATTAATTGGAGATTAGAATCTCAGGGGCTTTCCTGACTGGCTTTGAGTTTTGATCCTCAGATCACAGTAAAATGAGATTCTCAGACCCTCAGTTTCCTCAATAACTAGCATTTCAGACATTGTGCCACTGGCACCCAGCAACATGTTTACTTTTAAACATTCTTAAATATCCAAAAAAAGGTTAGAATTCCTGAAGGTTTTGAATAGTTCATAACCAACATTAACATTTAATGAAATCCAATAAACATAGAAAATGGCTTTGAAAAGTTAATAACTTTGGAAGATACCTGCTTCTTACATGATTATTATACCAAAGCTTTATCAGCCTTAACAAACATGAATGTTTCAAAAATTCAAGTCCTTCATGGAGAAAATAGAACATGGAATTCTGATTGAGTTTTCTTCTTTAAATTAGTATTTCAATTTTATATTCATATGGGAGGGATAGAGGTGGGTGTAACAGAAAAGCAGTTGTGCTATACAAAATTATCCTATTATCCACAAAAAAGGAAAAAATTGATTGACTGAGGAGTTTAGATATTTGATGACAACTCATCATCAAATTTGTAGTTAAAATTTGGGGCTCAAACCTACTGATTGCTTCTTCTTCACTCATTCATTAGATATTTATTCAGTATTTACTAACACAAAGCCCTGAAAATTGATACAGAAACAAAATCTGTATCTGAATGTGTATCTCTTTTATTTTCTAGTAGTCTTTCATACCAAATTAACCACACCAAAGGGATGAGTTTTTCAAAAGTTATCAAGAGAAACACTCAAGAAGTCAAAGATAAAGCATATACTAAAATTTTAAATAAGAAAACCAACATCCAAAGCAAATGGTCATAATAGCTTAAACTAGAATAAGAAAGTCACTAGCCACAACAAGGGAAGCAGTAAAGAAACAGGATCAAATCAAAAAAATAAATGCAAATAAAGGAAACCATGGGACCTATGTTTCTTTTGGCCTGGCTTACTTCACTTAATATAATTTAGTATCTGTCTTAGTCAAGCAGAAAAGGTCTAAATTGATGTTAGGGGAATGAACCTCCCAAGATAAGTATTCAAATGTTGTTTTATTTTTCTTTCATGCAATTATTTCTAACACATTTATAAGAGGATTTCTATGCTGCTTTGTATGTCCCTTCCCCATGGTATAACCCCTGCTTTCACTGTATTTGATGTTGGTATAATTTGTGGAGGGGAAGGACACAAACAAATTGTTTAAATAGGGATACAGGTGGACCCATTGCAACAATGAGATGTACAAGTCGTTATGTGGAACAATGAAGTTTACAACTTTGGTGGGGGGGGAGGATCGAGTGGGGGGTTTGGGGGTAGTATGGGAAGGGATGGGAAGGGGAAACAAAGAGGAGGCAATAATGCTTGATAAGAAACGTACTAGTTATCTTGCCCATGTAATTGTAACTCCTTTGTACGGTATTCTCACAATAAAAAAAAAAATTAAGAAATGTACTCGTTATCTTGCCCATGTAATTGAAACTCCTCTGTACAGTATTCTCACAATAGAAATAAAAAATACAAAAATAAAATGAAAAATTCAAAAAAATTAATGCAGTTAAGTGGTAGATACTTTATATACTTCTTTTCAGCTTATAAGGTATTTCCAAGGGTGTGATTTCTTCTAATTCCAACTTCTTTAGATATGGTACCTAGGATTGTGTGTGTGTATGTGTGTGTGTGTGTATTGTTTTTTTTTTAAGGAAAACAATGATCACTTCTTTTCCTATAGGACCTTTCCCCTTCTCCAAAGACACACAAGATTCATCCATCTATGCCTAAGTTAAAATGACAGGACATGTTTTCTCATGTTTTCTCTGATTTATTAGTAAACAACTAAATAGCAACATTAAGCTTTTAGG
Organism: Dipodomys ordii; assembly: GCF_000151885.1. Taxonomy (NCBI): domain Eukaryota; kingdom Metazoa; phylum Chordata; class Mammalia; order Rodentia; family Heteromyidae; genus Dipodomys; species Dipodomys ordii. The sequence goes on along the minus strand of NW_012267217.1, from coordinate 35,784,527 downwards.
AAAAGATTAACAACACTGTACTGTAGTACCTGTCATGGTAATTTAAGTGAAAGCTGTTAAAAATGTTCATTCTTTATAATGGAGCATTCAATAGACTTTGCCTAATGGATGGGGAGAGGGTCTGAGACACCCTGGGAACTAGAGCAGCATGATAAGAGGAAGACATGTTTTCATCTGAAAAGCAGCTTGCTTTAAAACTTGTTACTGGTTAACTGCAAGGTATTGTCTTTCCTCAATTTCATATAAAATTTGTCTTTATTTAGAAATCTTAAATCTGTATGGAATGTGAAACTGAATTTGATAAAACTAAAAGGTTACTTATCTAATATTATAAATTTTCTTAAGTTTTTTCCCTCTGGAGAAAATTGTCCCTGTGCAAACAGATGTACCTCTGAAGTACTGAGCAGGGGTTAGATACAAGAATAGGGAGAATTAGAGTTTTTTTGGTTTTTGCTCTTGTAAACTGTGAAAATACTGATTGTTCTTATCTTGAAAAACAGAAATAAAATCACTAATTAACTCCTTTTCTTAGAAAAGGAAAAACTTAGTGAACTCAGAAATTTGAATTACTTCTTGACACCAAAAGGTACTAATCATCTTCAGAGACTCATAGTTAATCCTACTAACTCAGATAGTGATGGGGTTTTTTAACTCTTGAAAGTATGTTTATATAAATGAGCTTCTTCATTCTGGATATATATGGATTAATATGAACATTTAGCGCTCTTGGAATTAAGGTTGTGAGCCTTTATTGATGGACCTGGTTGATTACAGCCCAGCAGCTCAGGAAATGTGAATCTGTAAGCGCCTCCATTGTACCCATTCCATGATATAAACATTGATGAGTCAAAGATAATTATGCTTATTTATCTAACTAATTTGCTTATTTTATGAGATTATGATGTTATAGTCCATATACTTTGCATGTTGAGTTTATTCTTACAGAAACAAAACAAAATTACTTCATTTGGGAAGAAAGTAAGCTAACATATTAGTATTAGTCTAAATTTAATATATATATATATAAATTATTGTTCTTCAAATTAAAAAAGATACATCTAAGAGATAAATCAAGATCACAAAGCTACCTTCACGAAAATAGAACTTGAATGTGACCTGTTGTACACAATTGAGTAGAACACTAGCACAGAAAAGATGTATGTTCTGTTTTTGTTGTTGCTGCTTAGTTTTTTTATTTTTTTCCTAGTCTGGGGCTTGAACTTTGGGCCTGGGCACGTTCCCTGGGCTCCTTTTAGCTCAAGGCTGGCATTCTACCACTTGAGCTACAGTGCCACTTCTGGATTTTTCTGTGATTAATTGAAGAATAAAAGTCTCACAGCTTTCCTTCTTGGGCTGGCTTTGACCCTCCTGAGTAGCTAGGATTATAGGCATGAGCCACTGGCTTTCAGCTTTGTGTTCTCTTTTCATTTTTCTTTTTAATTAAATCTGGAAAAAGCATTATATTTATACAATAAAGGAGAATAAAAACTCAGCAAAACTAAACTACCTAAGGAAAGTCTAACCCTAAATGAATTAGTATGCTCAGATATCAAACTATGATATCTGGGTTAAAGAAAGTTTTCTTGGTTTTTCCCAGCAGATAACTTCAAAAGCAAAGGTGACTGAGCCTTGTAAGATGAGCCAAACAAACCACCTAGCACAGGAAAACTACTGTTGTAACTTTATTAATGTCCACCATTCATAATAAAAACATGGGAATGAAATGAAGTTTTGTGTAGGTTAATTCTGCTACCTAATTTGGTGGCTTTCAGTGGGTATGTGTGCCATTCTTGTAAAATTCTGATGGAAACTCCAGTGTAGACAGAGGATACATGCGTGCTCATCATCTTACACACCTGCAACTCACTGCAGAATACATGTGCTTTACATAAAAAGTGGATTTACAGATGATACCATGGAATCTTCGTCTTTGGGAGAGGTCTTCCTGGGTGAGCTGACCTCCATGAGACCTCACTCCATCACATTTCTCTACCTCCCAGTAGCACTAAGCTTGGAATTGATACTAACACAAGGATCTCTAGTAGACACTTGCCCAAATCAGTATATCCTCTCTAAAACCAAATAAAACAGCTCAGCATTTACAACCAATGCTTACTAGAGATATTGGTGCAATCAGACTCAGGAAATAAAGGAGACCAAATGAAGCATCCTTTTGGTAACTGAGGTTGCTACACTCTAGCTCTATTCTAAAGAGAAGGGAAGGAAAATGGGAAGGAAGGGGAGGAAAAATCAGTCAAGCAGGCAGAAAGAATGGCAGATAAAGGACAAAAAGGACAGAACAACAAAAAGAAAACTAAAGTGGCATCACTTCCTCCAGAGGACAGATAGCTTGTCCTGAACTCACTGTCTCCCTCTGGAACTCGAGAAAATGCCCCTAGAGCAGACGGAATTCTAGTATCCTCAGGCCAGTGTCCTACTCTCTCATCCAACAGCCTGGCTCACCTCTCCCCAGGCACAGGAAAATTCCTATGCACACTCATTTTCCCTTATGCCACAGGAATGAGCTAAAGGCCACAGTTTCCATTGCAAAGAAGATGGAGTGGAGGGGTAGAAAATAATGAGTAATTTATTATAGAAGTTAATTACTTCTTTAGTGGGTACAAACTGTAATGTATAATCTATTTCCAAAACAAAAGGCCAGCATATAGCCCAAACTGCAAAAAAGAACCATTTCCTTATTCACAAATGTAATCACACGGATAGCAACTGTAATAGAGGAGACTGAAATGCTTAAATTAAAAAGACTGGATCAACAGGGGTCAAAAGAAAGCTAAAATATTGTCCAAACATACAATGGGCAATAACCTATAGCATTACCAGTAACTGAAGGAATTCAGGACCCCACATCATCTAAACACTGTATTCTCTCACTATTTATATTTATTTCTGCCTAACTGCCTCCACAAAAATTCAGACAGAAAGATCTTTACTTCCAGTACTGCCACAATACTCCGAGATTACCCTGCCCTCAATTTCCTCATTTTAGGCTGTCTAACTCCAATCTTACCTCCCATCATATACATTTTATCACTTCATAAGTTCTTCAATAGCTGTTTATCTACTAAATTCTTCAGCATGGCATTCAACAAAATAGTCCCACACTGCCATTCTGGGGTTCCTGCTCATTAAACCTCTACCACATGGGCTTGCCCTCCAGAGCAATGGCAGCTCCCCTGACCTGGCCATAGAGATCTTTTGAAGAATATGTTCCCATTCTCTTGGGTTAATGCAAGTGATTCCTCACTCACCAAATAACCCCTACTTGTCCCAGGCAGCTCTGAGGTCCTATGTATCTTGAATGTGAATATGCCTTGATTTAACCTAGCCTTCAGATAATGAAGGAGGGGAAGAAGGAAGGAGGAAAGAAGGAAGGGAGGGAGGAAGGTGAAAAGAAGGAAAGAAGAAATGGGCCTTCTGTTTAAACCAAACAAGGCTGATTTCTAGGATGGATGTCACACTTCTCTGACAACACTCACATAGGATGACATAATTGTTGGACTTCATATTTTGTCTGACATGGGAAGAGAGGGGAGAATAGAAAGGAGAAAGGGGGAAGGGGGAATGAGGGGAGGGAAAGGAGTGCAGCGGAGAAGAAGAGAAATCCATGTTCACAGCCTCTGCAAAGCCTGACCAGGAAGATGCTATCAGAGAACTCACAGGACTCTTGAATGAATGAATAAGTGAATTAATGACAATATAGTGTGTCTAGCATTATGGATGTTCTACCTCCTAAACATAAATATAGTGAAGGTAAAGTCAATGTCTTATCCTATAAGAGTCCTTGAAAATCCCAATTTTCTTACATAGAATAATAATAATAACTTCTCATTTCAGTGAGATACTGTAAGTTGTTCTTGTTTAAAAAACAAAAAAAAAATAAAAGGGAATCTTCTTCAAAGGTTAAATTGCCTGTTACAACTGCTCCTTACAAATGTCTTGCATGAGCACTGGGTCTGCAGCCCAGAGGAAGGCCAAGGTGAAACTACTCTATACAGCATCCACCATGGACTTACCAAGATGGCTGTGTTCTCTGTCAGACTGGATGTGAAGTCCCATCCTATGTGACTACCCTCAACAAAGGGAAGCTCTTGTCCTCTCTGACATTTGTCTTAGAATTCAGTCTTATTTAAACAGAGTGGCTGCCACTCCTCCATAAGAATCTACCTCCATTCTACAAAAACATCTTCACTGTAACAGAAACATTGGCATAATAGCCTTTCTATTACTGCCAGGTACTAAAGGGCTTAAGAATAACAGCCTACTTTGTCACTTTGAATCCACTTAACGTGATTATTAAACCTTTCTATCGATGCTTGGGAACACAAGTTAACAGGGAAAATTACATTCTCAAGCTTATCCACCTACTGCTAGAATAAGGTATAATTATTGTTTTTAGGGATTAGCAACCAAGTAAATGCCTTTTAATTAACAGATGCTTTAAAAAGCCTACTGGAAAAAAAAGAAATTACTACTTAAAAGGGAAATAATGAATACTATGTGTCACACGAATTTATCTCTGTATTTAAATTTAATAAGTACTACATATTAATAGGATACATTGGGGGTTTTTGGTGTTACTAGGGATTGAATTCAGAAAATTGTGCTTGTCAGGTAAGCATTCTACCACTTGAGTCACACCCCAGCCCTTTTTGCCTTTCTGGCTTGTTTGTTTGTTTTTGTTTTGTTTTTAATTATATTTGATTGTAAAGACGCTGTACAGAGGAATTACAGTTACTTGAGTAAGGTAATGAGTACATTTCTTGTTGAGCATTGTTACTCCCTCCTTTGTTGTTCTCCCTCTATCCCTTCCCTTCTCCACCTCCCTCACTCCTTCCCCAGCCAAGTTGTAAAGCTCATGTCCAACAGTGTCTTGTGAATATCATTGTTGCAATGTGTCATCCTGTGTCCTTGTTTCAGCATCTTGTTATTCCCCTTCCCCTCTCCAAAGTACATAAAAGTATATAAGATGCAGGGTGCCAAAATCAAATACAATGACAATAGGGGTTATACCATAGAGGGAAGAACACACAAAGGAAACAAAAAAACCCACCCACAGTACATTAAAAACAACAACAACAAAGAAAGACCTCTTGTGTCCATATATTGGGATTTATTTCACTTAGCATCATCTTCAATGTGTAGTAGGAAGACCCCTACTAGTTGGGCAGGCAAGCCCAACTAGTCGTCCAGAGTGACAGAGCCCACTGCAACAAAGTTGTTAACAAAGAAGCAACTTTATTGAGAAGGTTCCTACACTGATCAGCCAGGGCGGCAGCACAGGCTCAGGAGCTGATACTGTGACCTGGAGCTGCCCATATACTTTGGGTTTTAAAGGCAAAATCCATGAGATCAAGCCTGGTCATATGCAGGTGACCAATGGGATCATAACACACACAAAGGATTATACAGTCATAGCAGATCACACACAGGTGGCCAATGAGGTTACAGTTTGTCTGTAATGGATGTTTAAACCAGCCTATCACCTTGGTTTAAAATGCCACACAAATTTAGCAGGTAAGGCAGGGTCTACCCTTTGGTGGGCAAAACGGGGAGTTAACCATAAGCATGTGCAAAAGGGGGGGGTTTACCACAAGGACACAGTATCATCAGTTGGAGCCAGATTACAACCTATCTGTTTTATCAGTCAGTCTTTAACTGAACAATCAAGGGTGGGTTAGGTTGTTATGGAGAGAGCGAACAGATATATATATTTTTTTTTTAATTCCAGGAATTAGGTCCCAAGTCTAAAATCCCTAAAATAAAGGCAAAGCTCAAAATGGGTATCGGACCAGCTTGGGCCCCAGCTCAGGGTCCGCTTCATATGGGTATATGTACATTGCTTTTGAGCTTTGCTGCTCATCTGATAAAATTATCATAGACATATACTAATAGGTTCTCAAGCTTTACCTCTGGCAGGCCTTAACCAAGGTTTTCCTACCTATGCCGCATAAGGAGCTGGAATTACAGTCACATATGTTAGGTTTTTAAAAAGAAGTAACCAAGTAAGAACAGCACCACACACGTGGTATTCAGGTAAGGGGTATGTTTATTCATCGTTCCGGCTGGCACCAGGTCACCTTGGTCTTCCACATGGTGGGGAAAGGCCTGGGAAAGAGAGCTGGGAGAGCTGGGAAAGAGAGCTGGGAAAGAGAGAGAAAAGAGCTAGAAAAGAGAGCATCTGGACCTGGGCTAGGCCTTCTCTAGGGTATGGGTGGAGAAAGGTGTGGCCACATCAAATTCAGATGTGACCTCAGCAGATGCAGATGTGACCTCTTCCAGGTGTGCCAGTTGCCTAGCTAACACAGGTACTGGGTGGAGACTTTGCTGCGAGGAGGGTGGAGTCTGCTAGCCATCCAGCAGTGGACCTTACATTCCAGCCTTCTAATAATCATGAAGTAGGGCACGGATTCTCTCTGGCTAGTTCCTGCTGACAAGGAGCATCAACATTAGGGGTAAAAGGCTGGAATTTGGTCCCCTCTCAGAGAAGGCAGCGAGCAGTGAGCAGCAGCTGTCCCTTGGTGTCGTGAGTCCTTAGATGAAGTCTGGAGAAGTCTCATGAGGCATTGAGGGGCTGGAAAAAAATACTAGAGAGCAAATAAATGGCAAGAGGAAGGACTTGGGGCTGAAAATGTTGGTAGAAATGTCCCTAGGTGCTTCTGACATCTGGTGACTAGGTAAAGGAGAAGTCAGGTAACAAAGGCAAGAATATAAATTCTTGTCCAGTTGATAGTTAGACAGGTATGGACACTAGATGGGCAGGCTTCTTACTTCTACTGACCTCCCGGCTCTGGTTAATTTTGAAAGGGCAGGCACAAAGTAGCTGATGTGACATCACCTCCTCTTACTCCTCTCCATGTTCCCTTGTTCCCCAGACTGGCTGAGTCTAGGTGCTCGTTGCTGGGATGGCTTGTCCCAGTTGGTATTCAAGGAGGTTTGAACTCTAGGCCTGCGCACTGTCCCTGAGCACTTCTGCTCAAGGCTAGCACTGAACCACTTTGAGTTATAATACCACTTGCAGAGTTTGGCTGATTAGAGATAAGAGTCTTGAGCCATGCTTCCAGCCTGGCTCTTTGCAGGTTAGTTGGGAGATGGAGTCTTAGGGATTATTCGGCCCAGGCTGGCTTTGAACTGCAATCTTTGTCACAAAAGCCCTTTATTATTTCCAATTAAAGCAACAAGGAGATCAAGTAGAATAAGCAGAGTTTATCTGCTCCTTATCAAGAATGGCCAACAAATATTCTGAAATGACAAAACTCATTGGATGTGAGAATCTTAGCACAGATATGCCCAATATTTTAGAGTCATTTAGTCAGTACCAGAATATACAACACAAAACAAAAAAGGCAAAATTCAAAACCTAAAATTTTAGATGTTTAGACATCTTTGCTAACAAAGCACATCAGATGGTTGGGCCTCAGTTACCAGGGCCTGTGAAAAGAGCAACTTGTTAGCAAGGCACCTTAGAATAGATGGAGTAGTAAACTTGGTGGAAGGTTAAGGGTCAGATGGGGCCAAACCTTTAACCCACCATGTGGCCAAGATGGCGAACTCAAGATGGCGAATTTCTGAAAAAATGCAAAGAAACCCTGAACAAATAGAGCAAGCCTACATTGGCTAGCCTTCGAGAGGGAACCTAGAGGGGGGTCCCCGGGACCCAGCCTGCATCGCACTCTTCAAGGCACAGGCCAAAAAGTTGTAGAAAAAAGGAGAGAAAGTTGGACGTGTAGGAGTCAGTCTGTTGAGGGAAGGAGAGCTAACCAGACAGAAGTGGCATCCCGACTTCCCCCAGAGCCCTCTAGAGAGAAATGGCCAAGCCCCCAAAACCAAGCGTCCTCAGCTTCGGAGGTGACTGGCCTTTAGGCCATAGGAGCTCTCTGGTGTGGTGCCACATCTGGACAGAGACTGAGTGACAGAGAACCTTAGAGAGTAGTTTCACTCACCAGAGTAGAGAAGTGGTGTGGATGTGGATGTGAAGGCCAGCAATGGTATCCATGTGCTGTGTCCACAGCAGACAGATCGGTTTGCAAAAGGCTGTCAGAACTGTGGAATCCCACCTATCCTGACATTAAGCCCTTTATCCGAGTCACGGCACCATTTATGTTAGGTTTTTAAAAAGAGGTAGCTGGGAAAGAGCTGAGAAAAGAGCTAGAAAAAGTAGCTAGGGACATTTTCAGCCCCAAGTCCTTCCTCTTGCCATTTATTTGCTCTCTAGTATTTTTTTCCAGCCCCTCAATGCCTCATGAGACTTCTCCAGGCTTCATCTAAGGACTCACACGCCACCAAGGGACAGCTGCTGCTCACTGCTCGCTGCCTTCTCTGAGAGGGGACCAAATTCCAGCCTTTTACCCCTAATGTTGATGCTCCTTGTCAGCAAGAAGTAGCCAGAGAGAATCCGTGCCCTACTTCATGATTATTAGAAGGCTGGAATGTAAGGTCCACTGCTGGATGGCTAGCAGACTCCACCCTCCTTGCAGCAAAGTCTCCACCCAGTACCTGTGTTACCTAGGCAACTGGGACACCTGGAAGAGGTCACATCTGCATCTGCTGAGGCCACATCTGAATTTGATGTGGCCACACCTTTCTCCACCCATACCCTAGATAAGGCCTAGCCCAGGCCCAGATGCTCTCTTTTCTAGCTCTTTTCTCTCTCTTTCCCAGCTCTCTTTCCCAGCTCTCCCAGCTCTCTTTCCCAGGCCTTTTCCCACCACGTGGAAGACCAAGATGGCCTGGTGCCAGCCAGAATGATGAATAAACCTACCCCTTACCTGAATACCACGTGCGTGGTGCTCTTCTTACTCGGTTACCTCTTTTTAAAAACCTAACAACATACCACCATACTCAACACTTTACTATTCTTTCTACATCTAAATAAAGCACACAAATAACTGAGAGCTGACCATGAGTGATTTCAAACATGTCTGCTTATGTACAATTGTGTTTTCACTACAGAGAGGATGCATAGGATATCACAATGTAGAGAAATGGTTCTTCAAGATTTAATGAACACCACTTCTTCAGCAAAAGTAGTCAGGCTTATGGAGTTAGACTTCTCTCTAAACAGATAATGTAAATCATTCTAGCAAAACCAGAGAGAGTCATTGTGCTTATCAAAATATTACTAAATTTCTCACATTTGCCAACGAAGTATTGCTTTCTTCTGGTTAAATGAACAGGCACCAAGTTTACAAGTTTATTTTTAGAGAACTATTTCAATTCTAGTAATTAGACGGTTTATACAGTCTGGTAAAATAATTATGTTCACAAATTGTCTTCAGTTCTGTGTAAATGACTGTAGGGTTGCGGCGATACATGAACTTTCTTCCACATTTCTGTTTGTAACATATATATATTCCTCTCCTTGAGAAACAGCTTTTTCCTGCCATTATATGTTAGTTAATGGGATATACGAAAATATGCTTTATGTGTCTCATGAGATTTTTTTAGGTAAACATAAAAAATCAAAACAAAATTTTGGCATAACCACCAAATAAACCTTGCAACTGCTTGAAAGTCACATGCTTCTTTGAATTTTATCTCTGTATGAATATAAATAAGTGGCTTTTGCTTTTTAATAGGTGAATTTTATAATAACTACTTGTTAAGTAACATCTGGCCTCTAAAAACAAAGCAAGTAGCATATTTCCTGTGTCTGTACTTCAATATCACTCACTCAAATATATATATATATATATATATATATATATATATATACCTTAGTTATTCAATGGCCTACTTATTTTTAAAGTCAGTTTAATGATGTTATATTTCCATATCATTAACTTGTGTGTTAAATATTGCCATTGAAATCTGTCAGAAGTAAAAGTAGGGAGAAAGTTTCTCTACAGGCCATCCCCAATATCTGCTCATGCTCATTACCCAATATCTACTCATCCTGTCTTCCACTGTCCACTACACCTAGTTTAATTCTCTACACATTATCTCCCACAGAATAGGTGTGCAGTATTTTCATCATTTAAAAGAAGATTAACTATTCCTGATATATCTGAGAAAGCTTTGTCAACACTGTTCCTAGTTATAGCTAAACATTTTTCTTAAAATTTGAAAATACATTTAAAGGTGTATGCTTTTTATGAAAAGGAAAACATAACCTACTTTACTTTTCCAAAGACTCTTGTAAAACCACAGCTCACCAAAAAAATATGATACTTAAAATACTGTAACTTATCAACTTACTATGTAAGCATTCATCCCTTCTTTACAATAAAAACTTCAGATTATATTTGTAATTTTTAAGGTTATACATACTAATCACAGTAGATATATTTTTAAATGAAATATTTGCTCCAGAAGAAAATTCAAGGAAATTAACAAGGGATGAAGTACTTAACAACACATAAAAGCAGGATAAGAACATTTTGTAAACAAAAGCAAAGAATGACAAAACAATACTAAGTGTGCAGATTCTACAAAAGGGGTTCAAGGAACAAAGATTGCATATTTGCATTTGACCTTTGTTCTGGGAACAAGGAGATCAAATGCCTCCCCCACCCAAAAAAAAAAATAGCTGCAGTCTAGTTTAATCAAGTTTTAGAATTGAAACAGCACCTCAGATTTACAAGTTCAGGCACTTAAGTCTGGCACACAAAATTCCCCAGCTCTGCATGTAGAATTAGGGTTTTTAGAGAAGGGTGTCAGGGAGAATCAAATGAGATGTGTCTCCTCCCTTCTTCCTGATTTGGAGACACAATCAGTGATCTTTCAGAGTAGTCACTTGACCTGCACCTCAATACTCTTTGTCTTACCCTTTTCCCAAGGTCAACATTTGACACAGGCAGGAAGATCATCTTTTATTCTAAAGTTCCAAAATTTTATTTTTCCCCTTTAATAGCTCAGGAGCGGATTGAAAACACACAGCTAGTAATTTTTATACTCATAAAGCAGCTATTTTCATGGAGAACATTTTACTATTATTTGAGGAAATACAAAGCTCTTTATATTTATTTGTAAAAATAGCCACCATTCATCTCAGAATTTTATGACAGCCATTCACCTTCCCCCCGAGGAGGTTACCATCTCTATACAATAGTTTACATGTCTGTTATGTAGACTTTTTGTTTATGTATAGAACACTAAGTGGGTTTACTCCTAGCAGGTGACAGCTCTTTGCAAGCTGTACATAGTCTTATTTATTTATTTAAGTTTTACTTTCCAACAATGATAAATGGTTATTTTCTGTATTATATATTGAGGCTCATAGTTCTAAGGTAACAGTTTATAGAAATTACCACACAAATAATGATGGAAGAGGTAGCATTGATCAAGATGCACTGTACTTATAAAATGACATGTTGAATTGAACTACTCAAAGATAATAAAAAACAAAATAAAAATATTAAAATGTACTCATGATATTACTATGAAGTTTAAATAATTAGATCTATTAACTCTTTCCATATTAGAAATGTTGAGGTTATACTATCTTCAAATGTGTCTTATTTACAGACATGTGCTAATTGATAGATCCATCTGACATATGTTACCTGTTCTTAAACACTTCTATTATAGTTAATGTGATTTTCATGCTCTGATAGATTACAATTCTTGCAGTTTCCTAGTTCTTGCTCAGTATCCATTTTTAATCTGAACATTTTTTATTCAACATTTTGAACTCTTCAGATTTAAAGAAATAATGTTTAATAACATAGAAGTAGTGTCAGGCATCAGTGGCTCATGCCTGTAATCACAGATACTTTGGAGGCTAAAGTCTGAGGATCATGATTTGAACCTGGGCAACAAAATCTCAAAGATTCTAATCATCAATTAACTATCAAAAAAGCCAGAAGTAGAATTGTAGCTCAAGTAATAGAGTGCTAGTCTTGAGCAAAAAACTCAAGGATGATGCCTACACCCTGAGTTCAAAGCCCCAAGATAGGTATACACACACACACACACACACACACACACACACACACACACACACACCAATAGATAGATAAATAGATCAATGGATAGCTATATCTATCGATCTATCTATAAAACTATCTGTAGATGAATAGTGTGTGTGTGTGTATATATATATATATATATATATTCTATTTAAGACTACTTTTACCTCAGTTTTTCTATTTCAGCTGTAAACATTGCTATTTTAAGTTATATAACAAACCTATTACAGATGCATAACACATATTTCAAATTTTAAAAACCTCCACAAGAACAGAATGGAACATTCACAACCACTGGAATCAATTCAAACATATCAAACAATCTGTCTTTTCCCAGCAAGTGCTAACCCACACCCCTGAGCTGGGCAAAAGCCACTGTGGGTGAGCTCTGTAGTTCAAAGATGAAGTTATAGCACAGAGCATGGCAGTCAAGAGTAACTGAGTAGGGTTTAGAAAGTCTAGAATCCATCTGCTTGAGATTATTCCCACCTCCCTCCACCTCCTACAAATGAAACCATATTCTCTCCTAATTAGAGCTACCTTTTTAGTGCTATCTTTCATTGTATCCATTTCCTATTTGTAAATTAAATAGGCACTATTTGTTATCACCTATTATTCTCACAACTTTAAATAGCTAGTAATAGTTTTGAAAAGGATGACACAATTAATTTGTGTAGAATTACAAAAAGGAAAATGAACTACTGAATCTTTAAAGTATATCCGACACAAATATATACTTGTACATGTTTCAATGGGTCAAGCAGAATCATGGGGAACCATGTTTAAGAAAAATACAATTTGTTAAAAGTGTATGCAAGGTTTAGGAAAGTTAGTTTTGCTCTTCGAATAAGTCATGTAGGTGAAAGTGCATAAGTTACTCACAAAGTGAATAGAATCATATAGGTATATAGAAAATCATTATAAGAAAAATAATTAAAAGGGAAAAATAATATGCTACTCCTGTATAAGCCCTACTCTGTACACAGTCTCTGTAACGTAAGACAAAAGGAAATCCCACATTCCCTATGTATTTTATGATAACTAAGATATTTAAGTACTACTGTAGACATTTTATTGATAACAAGATATTATTTACAAAACAGGCCTCTGGAAGCCCGCCTAGCAGTTCAAGGAGGAAAGAGTTTCGCTTATTGTCATGACTCTGATAAGACCCAAGCCCTCATTCTTCTTTCCAGAATAGTTTTCACATAGGTTGCTCTCAAAGACTTCAAAGAAAACCTTTATAAAATTTAAGTACATGAGTAAAGACAATTAGTCAAAATCCTTTACCATATAAACTACCATATCTTAAGTTGCATACTTTGGTCCTTTTAATACATACAACTTTAATGCCATGTTACAAGCTATATCTCTTAAAAATGGCATTAAAACAAAATTGTAAAAATCATAATTCTTACTTCTCACTTCTTACTTCTCACCCCACTCTCATCTATATAACAAAAATTTACCCAGGGGAAGAAAGGGATTCATTGTGAGTATCAATTGGAAGTTCACGTAGGTCCCAAAAGTATCAGATGGGAAAACACAGGTACAGGTACTACAGGAGTTGGTTGAGGAAGGCATAAAGAGAAACAGTCTGGCTACAGCCAGTTTAGATGATCCAAATACTACTTAGCATCTACAACTATTAACCCCAAAGATCCTGTAAGATGGTGTTGGGCTGAGGTGTTGAAATCTATACCTTGCCCCATGTTCCAACACCAAAGTTAAAAAAATCAGAATCACCAGTAGTAAGCTAAAAATATAGTTTTCTATTCCCTTAGACGCTATTATGACTCACTTCTTACTTTATACTAACTTTGCCACACTTACAAAATCATATAAAATTCCACATTTTGAAATTTATATACTACCTTAATGGGTAAGATACAGCATTGGTGCACTATTAATTTTTTAAAGACAGGCAATAGATTTGAGAATCTACTTTATTATCATTTGACCTGCTTACCATATCCTATCAAAGAGTTTAAAATCAATTAAAGTTAATATCCAAGAATATTCTCTATAATTAAATTGAGTCACAAATAAAACTTCATTTTGTGTTTGATTGGATTCCATGTTCCAAGAAGTAGCTAATGAGACTGTCTCATTTTCTATCAGACATCATGAGGAAAATCATATAGGCTTAAAGATACAGCTACTGTTCATCCATCTATTTTGAAAGACAATGTATGAAAACTAACATATGGAAATCTTTTAAATGCCAAAGTAAAATGAATACTTTCATTTAAAAATATATGTCAAAGTCTTATGTAAGTTTAAAACACTAGATTTTTTTAGGAAGCTAAAACATCATCTTACTTTTGTTTTTACCATTCTCAAAGGAAACACACAACACAAATATCAAACTTTCAAAATTCCTTTCAAAGCTTTGTACCAAAACCAGAAATAACACTGAAGCAAACACTTAAAGGCATTCCAACAGGGAAGCCATGGTGAAATATTAGAATTTATCTTATTTTTAACCAACTTCATTGAAAAGTATAAGCATAGAAGATTTTAATTTTTGTTGTGCAGATGTGATTCTGCACAAAATGTGAGCTCTTTCTTGAGTGATTGAAACACCAGATTCACCTTCCTCTATACATCCAGGCTTTTATGCCAAAGTTTTTCGATTCAAAGACCAAGCAAAGCTATAGTTGAAAGAAAGTTAAGTTACCATAGACAAGCAGCAATAGTAATCCTTACTGAGCACTTTCTGGGCTTGGGCACTGTCCCCGTGCTCTTCAGCTCAAGGCAAGTGCTCTACCGCCTGAGCCACAGCACCACTTCTGGTTTCCTAGTAGTTTATTGGAGATAAGAGTCTCACGGATTTTCCTGCCCTGGCTGGCTTTGACTGTGATCCTCAGATCTCAGCCTCCTGAGTAGCTAGGATTACAAGCGTGAGCCACTGGCACCCGGCTTTCACATTTTTAACCTTAAGAACTATAAACCTCTATGTAACTGGTGTTCCCCCAAGAACTCATTTGCATATGTAAACATGCACATCTGAATCCCCAAAACTATACATCTAAAACAATAATTTGGGGTTAGGTCTTGCTGTTCTTTGTTTGCATACTTTCTAGTTCTCTTATTTTGTAGCCATACATCACACATATAGCACACCAGCAGTCAGGTTCAAGGCAAGAGTGGATGAGCCACTTTCCTATACCTAACAGTGGGTGCAGTTAAGAAAAAAGTAGCAATTATTCTCCATGATATTACTTATTATAAAATACAGACTGCATTAGTATGTGCTTGATTAGGGCAAGTTTCCCTTTTATATTTTTTTCCTTTCTGAGTATTACTCCTTTAAGATAATTTCAAGAATTAGGAGTATATAATTTTTGACTATACACTGAAGTACCTAGGGTTAGTACTATGTTTTGTAATTCTAGTAAGACTTGAACATTTACTGATTGAAAAAGAAGCTCATAATGTAAGATGTGGCAGCAAATAGGTTAACAATGTGCTAAGAAGGCATCATGTTTTTTAAGTTACTATTTTTATCATATTGAGTTCAAGCTATACTGTCTACCTACACGGTGAAAGAAAAATATCTAAGTAAATTATTCTATAAGCACAGATAATAACATTTACTACTCAATCTGGCAAAATGAAGGAACATTAAATGAGTCATTATACCAAGCATCAGATTCCCTCTGTATTAAATTACTACCTTCACCCTTAAAATTCCTCCTCTCTTCTGCTCCTCTCATTCCTCCTCCCTCTCTTCTTCCTTCTCTTCTTTCTCCTCACCACTTCCTCTCCCTCCATAGACCATTCATGTTTTCTCTACACAAACATATTGCTTACAAATTAGGGCACTATTAGACAGGAGGAAGTCAGAATGCTACTCAGAAACACAAAAACAAATTATTACTTGGCTATAGTTAGTCAATAGCTTGCCACTTCAGTTATATAAGTGAAAATGGCTTGAGAAAACTGACTATATATATGACTAACCAGTATAGACAATTCAACCAAAAATAATGCAGATGTCTTTGTCTTCTTCTATTGTATTAACTCTACTGGGTTTTACTTAAGGATCCAAATATTTTTATTCACATTTGCACGAAGTGTGCTGTGGAAAAAATAATAAAGCAATTCTCCTAAGATATATTCAGTTAATAAAGTTACATTGGATACATTTTCCTTGTATTCCTAACATTTATTGTTGAGGTGTTACCCATAAATGAATGATATTGCTTATTCCTGCTTTTATTTTGAAAGAACTAATGTTTGCCTATATAATGGCATTTTCCATTCCTTCTCCCTTCCTAAATATACTATGACTTTCTTCAGGTATCTGAAAGCTTTTTCCTTCATAATAGAGGGATTGTTCATTAGTTTAAGGCCCCAGGATAGACCTATTCTCCTAGAGGGTCAGTGTACATACAGCAACATGGACTAACTGCTGACCAATGAGTCATAAGGGGATAATTTGATATGTTTAAGGCTTCAGGGAAAATTTTCTTCTCTCATGTACAGGGAAAGCTCACACACACTCATCCGGTCATATTCTGGGGGTAATACTGGAAAAAGACTCAATGAGAAGGCCAAGAAGTTAATCATTAATCTCTTTAAATAAGCAGCCATGAAGTGCCTGTGGTCTAGTTTACTTCTTTTTTATAAAATGAATTGCCCTTTATGTTTAGCTGCATTGTAAAATGAGTTTAATATATTGAAGGGCAATAGAAGTAGACTGAAACATAGTCAAAATAATTCTAGCCTTTCAAATTCAAAAAAATCATTTGCAGATTCTTTCATACTTTACATAGAAATGGGTAGCATATAAATAATTCAATCATCCTAAGTTATATATGAGAACATATGTTAATGCTTTACAAACAACAAAGAATACAACCACTGAAAACACCTAGGCAGATTATTTTGCCTGATAGAAGCATAATTTCCAAAGTCTTGAAATAAAGCTATATTTGGGACATAGTTGTTTCCAAATGTCCAGTTTTCTTTCACATATAAATGTCTATACATTTATCTTAACTATGGAAGGGAAAGGGAACAACAAAATGGTGAGACAAAGAAGAACAAAGTGGGAACCTATGCAACAGTGATACTCACAAGACAATATGTTGGAAATGATCTGTTGAGGGGGATAATTGGGATAGGGAGGGAAAAAGGGAGAAAAATGAGGGAAGGGATAACAAGTTAGACCCAAAAAAATGTAATCACTACCTTATTTATGTAACTATAACCCCTCTGTACATCACCTTGACAATAAAAAATAAATATACAGAGCAAATATAAAAATAAATAAATATAAAGACTTCTATCAAACATTATAAGAAAAAAACCAACAGAATAACAGCATCTTTAATATTTTTTTCTAATCAGATAGTTGGTTAGAGACCACAAATATTTTCCCAATAATTTAAAGTGTATCTCCATGCATAAAGGCCTAAACCTATTCAACTAGCCTCACCCTTTCTCTTCCCTTTGGGATGTTCTACACAGGTATGCTTTTAAGATTATAAACATGTCTCCATACTTTGAAACTAACTTCTCAAGAAGTAAAACAGCAGAGAGTGTGAATCAGCCCGGGCTCAGGAAGGTGGCCGTGTTCATCATATTTACTATTATGACATATTAGATTATTTTCTTCCAGGGCACTAAAGGCACATACTTTCCCAAAAGGAAATACAGTTCTTTATATTTGGTTCACATAAACCAGACCTGCAGTGTCAGTGCCTGAAACAAATTACTGTTTATATTAGAAACTTAGTTTAATAAATTAGGTCTGGTCTATGAACTGTCAAAGTCCTTATAGTCTGCAATTCATATAGAACAGACGCCTTTGCCATGATTCTTAACTAGAAGTGGCCAGCGTGATTGCTTCCTCCCTGTCATTACTACGTTCTGTAGGTTTAGTTATCTACTGCCCACAGAGAATTAAAAACAATTTAAAAGGGCATCTGGAATAAAGCACTCTCAAGGTAAAAAAAAAATCTCTCCATATACAATAACTTTCTGTTTAGGTCAGAGAATTATTCAATAATTGGCACTTGCTTAAATAGACCGTTCAGGATCAGTTTGGGTTTCCACTCACAGATTGAGTTACAGGACTATTTTTTTCCCCAAATTCACTTTGCAGGTCTTAATTTCCAGCGTATTTGTGGCACCACGGTGATTAACAGAGTAGCTAATTTTTTTGTATAAGATACAAACACATTTTTTCAAAAGTGTTGTAAATAATTCACTAATTTTTCCCACAGATTGCTTATAAATTATGAATTATAGTTTACTTGCCCTAGTTTAGAAAAGATACCGGTAAAACAGGGGAGCTAAAAGCAGTCATTTTAGCTTAGGAATTTATATACAATTTAAATTTCATGAGAAAGCTGGGTCCTTCCATCTTTCATGCTACTTTCTTCACAAGTATCCCCTTTAGTTTAAGAGTTGGAGTAAAAAAAATCTGTGTGCCACTGATGCTAACTTTACCATGTGCATGCCTTAGACTCAACACAGGAACAGTTGTGACATGAAAAGTTAATAATGATTCACAGCCACAAAGATTAAATAATAAGACATGGAAATTCACATCCTCACAAATTCTGACAGACACATTTTTTACTGTATTTTTTTCTGGTTCCACTTTGAAAGGCTATGTTGTAATGTAGTTTGTTGTTTGGTTTATTTGAGTTCTTCAGCAAATTCTTAATTCTAGAATTTCTTTTTATTCCCCCTATACCAGAATTTGAACTCAGGACTTCATGCTTGCTTGGCTTGCTTCCTCCGCTGGCACTCTATCACTTAAACCACACTTCCAACCCAGCTTTCTGCTGGTTATTTTGGAGATGGAGTTTCTCAGACTTTCCTATCTGGACTGGCTTCAGATTTCTCTGCCTCTCAACATCCCCAATTGCTAGGATTACAGGCGTGAGCCAGCAGCACACACTCAATTCTAGGGGGAGAACAATGTTCAATAGGAAATGTACTCATTATGTTACACATGTAACTAACCCCTCTGTACAGTACCTTTACAATAAAAAATATATATTAAAAAATCATTGTACTTGACTAGATCTTGAGAGGTGGTCAGAAAAGTTGACTAGTGGTATTTTAGCCTTTGTGTTTAGTAATACACTGATATTTCAATCAAGGAAATGTTATTCCTAGTATGCAATGAAGTTATTTCCTTACAACAACAACAAAATTTGCCAGGAAAGTTTTTTTTTAAATCTTACAGGTTTAAAGCACTTCATACAGCTAAGTGTAGGTTGTTTTCAGTAGGAAGGTACTCGCCTACTAGTACAATGAAATTCAGCTCAACAAACCATCAATGCCTCTCCTTAGCAGCAACATGATACTTTGTGAATACATCATCCTTTTTTAAATTTCACTCTTGTTCTTTGATCTTTCAAATGATTATAGTTTTCCTGGAGTGAAAATAACTTAAACTTACTAGACTTTTTAATATCTTTACAGCCAAACTGCTACAATTCTCACTTTGCTAATCTGTAATTCTCACAGAAGAACTGGCAGCGCTACCCGGCCTTTAACAAGGACCCTGCAGTGAAATCACTTAAAACTTCCTCTATTTTAATTTCAAATGATATATTCTGTATATAAACCACACATACACACTCTATCAAATACAACGGCATGTACCTGTCCTCCTGATGCTGTCGTGCAGGGGACATTCATGCATCATAGAAGTACTGAACAAGAAGAAAGCTTAGATTTCAGTAGCTCCTCACCCTCTCTTTACCTGCCAGAGGCCTAGCCATTTAGGCTGATTTGTCTAAGACAACACAGCTGAGAAGGGACAGATTTTGGATTTGAACCCGACTTAACTCACATTTTTTTCTTATTGAGTTTTCAACCAGGTTGTCCTCTAGAATCACCTGGAAATGTCTGGAAAAAAAGTGCCCCTATCTCAGTTGCATCGTCCATTCGGAGGCTAGCCAGGTAGAGTAGGGCCAGGGTTCGGGTATTTTTTCATATCTCCTTGGTGATGTTCATATGGCCCAGATTTAGAACCCCTGGACCATTGCTTTTTTGTGTCACCATTTCATATTTGAAAAGATTAGAATTATATTTCCAGATTTATCATCATCCTTCTACGGTCTCAGTTTCTCCTCTAAAATCAGTTGACAAATGTATTTGAATATTCAGAGAATAAAGCTGAAATTTGATAAGTTAAAAACTCCATTTCATGAGAACCCAACTGTTCAGGACCCTTAAGGAACTAGATTATGGCTACTGCACTCTCATTTAAATAGACATAATTACAAGAAAGTATTGGCATTTATCTTTTTAAGTGAAGGGAAAGAAAACATCTTAATTAAAGATAAGCAAACTTTTAATAAAACTCAGTATCAATTGTCTCCAATAAATCTAGATGTAATAAAAAGTATCTAATTATAATAAAATTAAACATCTTTTCCAAAGAGGATTCACAAAATATATAGAAATCAAAACCTTCCATGCATATCAGCTACAATATTATACCATGCTTTTCACCTAAAAATTACACCTCCACTTGCTGTCACTATTGCATTTTTAAATTTCTCCAAAATACCTTATGTCCATGAGCATTTTAGGAAAGTAGGCACTTCACACTCCACTAATGATGTTGTAAGAAGATTCAGTCTTTGTCTCTTGGAGAGAAATTGTCAGTATGTTTATAGACTTAAATTCCCATTTCTTCTGACCCAACAATTCTACTTTTACTAGATAGTCTAAGAAGATATCAGAGCAATGCATGATAATTTAACCTAAAATATACTTCATGCACTATTACTATTATAACACAAAATACAGTATCAATTAAATTAGGAAGAAAACAAATAATGGGCCAGGTATATTATATAATATTTTCAACCAGTAAAAAATAACTCTAAAGATTCTTAATGACATGAGCAAATTGTTAGAATAAAATATTAAAAGCCATAATAAGAACAATATGTAATCAATAACTATCAATAACTATCGAATCAATTGATCAATAGATAGATAAATAGATAGATGCCTATAAATGGGTGCATGCACACACAGATATAAAAAACTAGATTTGAAAGAAAACTACCAAAATATTATCTGTTATTATATTTGAGTAAATGGATTCTTTCTAATTCAGTTTGTATCATTTTTTTCAGTTTAAAACATTTTTGTTCTCAATACTAATTCATTTTATGATCAAATAAAACTAGTCATATTTTCCTAAAAGCTGAGACTTTGTCTTGGCATTAGGGTCAGTTTGTCTGATTGTATTAAATGTTTCACATGCTATGCACATTACTACCTGGAAGAAAGGCATAAAGGCTCCTGAGAACAGGGCAGAGACCCCACAGGGATTCAAATTGAGTTGCAATTCTTAGAGGAAAGGAGAATAAATAAACATTGTATGCCTACAGTGAACTAAACTTTGTGCTAGATCATTTTTATCTATCATCCATATTGCTTACTTTTGATCCCTTAGAAATTACAAATTTCTGCTTTACAGCTCCTAACACTAAAGCTCTGAGTGGTTAACTACCAAGCCCATAGCTCCAAAGCCCACACTCTTTCTTCTGTAATAACACCCTGCTTGAGTCACAGGGGTGGAAGACTTAGGATGTGAGGATTAATCAGAAATAGAGAAATACTATTTAGAAGTAAATTGAGATTCTGATGAAAACACAAAATAATCAGAAGTGAGGGTTTTGTGTTTGCTTTAGTTCTTTGCCATGACATTTGGGAGCCAATAAAAATTAAATTAAATTTAATTTAAAAATAAAATTAATAAAATAAAATTAGATTAAATAATAAAATAAAATAAGAACAGCTGGGAGTAGCCATGGGGTCCCTGGAAGCAAGCAAGAGACTACATTGAGTAAGGACCTCCAAGAAAGAAAGCTGTGCATCATTAGACTCTGTGCCTCACTGAGGCAAAATCTCTGATGAATGAAAAACATCAAGGTCTCACAAATTGTTTGTCCTCCTTCTAATCCTTAAAAGACCTGATAGGTGAAATGTGTTTTATTTTTTTTTTTTTTGGTCCAGTCGTGGGGCCTGAACTCTGGGCCTGGGCGCTGTCCCTCAGCTCTTCAGCTCAAGGCTAGCGCTCTACCACTTGAGCCACAGCGCCACTTCCAGCTTTTTTCTTACGTGGTGCTGAGGAATTGAACCCAGGGCCTCAGGCATGCAAGGCAAGTGCTCTACCACTGAGCCACCTTCCCAGCCCTGAAATGTGTTTTAAAAAAAAAAAAAAAAAAACCATGAGAACTTTAAAGGATGACTTACTATTTCTATAAGAACTGAAAGTAGGGCCCAAGAAGAAGAAACCATTGTTTCTAAATGGTCCTGGTTCTAGATTTTAACCAAAAGCCAAATGTCAGCCAGGAAAACTACTAGTGCCTAGAATTGGACATCGGCTGTCAGGGAAGACTTTGTTAATTAGACTATTAATTTGCAGCTCCATATATCTATTGTTTCTTCATTATTTCCACCAAGGGCTAGGAGTTGTCATGGACTAAAACACTTTCTTTTCAAAAACATCATCACTTCTAATTGTGCAATACTTCATAAAATCTAAATGTTGGTTTATTGCACTCAAAATATTAATATTAACTTCAAGTATAAAACAATACATAGTGAAGCAAGTTAAGAACCCATATTATATTATTTAAATATGATTTTAATTATATTTAATATATCATTTCACTTAAAATAGTCCAATAAATGAAACTGGATTATCTAATAGTCATTCTACTAAATGCAGCCCACCACTACAGATTTAAAAAAAAATAAAGTCGGGCTGGGAAGGTGGCTCAGTGGTAGAGCGATTGCCTTGTATGCCTGAGGCCCTGGGTTCGATTCCTCAGCACCACATAAGCAGAAAGAAAAAAGCCGGAAGTGGAGCTGTGGCTCAAGTGGTAGAGCGCTAGCCTTGAGCTGAAGAGCTGAGGGACAGCACTCAGGCCCAGAGTTCAGGCCCCACGACCGGACCCAAAATAAATAAATAAATAAATGAAGTCTTGTTTGTTGAATGTAACTCCTTTGTACAACTACTTAATGATAATAAAATATAAGATAAAAGATCTTTTGTTTATATCACCAACACACTACATATCTTTAAAGTATCACAGAAAACTTGAAATTCCCTTGTAAGAATGAAAATAATTTCATTTTTCCAAAACTCAAGATTTTGTCCTTTTAGGCTCTCTTCCTGAACCATACAAAGAAGTCTTTAGTAGTCCAGGAAGTAGAAAAAGACTCCTACAGTCCTAATCACAGGTCTAGAACCCTCTCACATAATCATCTCTAAATCATCTGTTTAAAGGACAAGTATTTCATTCCCCTTAATATTGTTGGAATAAATGTCCATTTCCAGAATTTCACACTTAATTCTTCAGAAACCCCTGAGCAAAACTTGTGCTTGCTCAGAGATCCTCGGGCATAGCTTGCGAGTATGTTTTGACCAGAAATGCGTATGTGGAATCACAAGGAAGCCTTTAAGAGGCAGAATGAAGGAACAGCACTCCTAAATTTGCCAAGTAAAAGATGGTAAACACACTTTTTTCATTTGCTGCTATAGACTAAGGCCAGACTGTAGGAGCTTCACTTAAAGATTTTTTTTTCTTTCTTCTTTCTCTTAATTTGCTTTCTTCCTTATTTTTCAGGACTTACATTTTTCCTTCTAGTTTAACTGATACATAAACACATCACCAATTGTACATATGTGTAGGGTATAGGATAATGTTTTGCTAAATGTATATATTGCATACTGTTTAACTCAAGATGTATATACCTATCTTCTCAAACTTCATCACTTTAGGGTTTAAACAGTCAAAAATTTTCTAGGTTTTTATGGTACCTAATTCATTATTTTGAACTATATATATTCATTATAATCTATAATAGTATCCCAGAACTTCTTTTTTTTTCAGAGACTGAATCAGGAGTCTTTGTTACAAAGCTAGCAATTTCAAGTGGACACATGTCCTGAAAAACAAAAAGTACACCCTCAAATACACTTAATACTGTTAAGAAACCGAGCTACAGGGGTAGTAAAGAAAGAGCAGAAAAACAATCTCAATAAACCAGATCAACTCTAATGGAGAATTGAAGAGGGATGTCATGGTGACTTGAGAAGAGTCAGGAGACACTAGGCATGGCAACATCACAGCTGAGCCTAGAACCCCTTATTCCTGTCTAACCGTAACTTAGTTATCATTGATGAACCCCTCCTCGACTTCTACCATCTTACTCTCCCAGCCTTTTTCCTGACTTCCCATGTTAGGAATACAATGCTCATATATTTTGTCTAGCAAAATCTCTTACACCTTTGTTGGGTTTTAAGGATCCTTATTACTGCTGTTGCTTTGGAATTCAAAGTCAAGTCAATGGATATCTGAACACTCTTGCACGATTCTTAGTGCAAGGACATGAAATGGACCTACATTGGCTGATTGGGGCACTGCTGAGTGTTCTCTGTATGTATTTGTATGTATTAGAACAGTGAACGATATGGTCTTTTGAGTGCTAAAAATGAGACATCATTGGTACCATGTTTTTCTACTTTTGCATATCCCCAACATTTAAAAAAAATAACTGTAAGTCTGCTCATGTTCACAATAATCCAAAGTAAAATGTGTCTTGAATACAAACCTCAAATGGAAATCCATAATCTTTGAGCTATCTTATAGAAAATGAATCATGCTGCTTTATTCATTTCTAGCTTGCTGTATGCTATAATCATAAATACTTACAAGACAGCTGGTAGAAACTGACTCCAAATGAGAATTTATACTTTACATTTTACTAAAATAAGTTATTTTAAAATTGGTTCCTCATTTTCTTGAACACCTAGGCATGTCTCTTGTTTGAATTTTCTTTGGAACTCCCTTCTGAAACAACACTAACTGAACTATAAAATATTATAATGAATTCAACTTCTAAACAATCTCAAATGCAGCATCTATCCATGCTCTGTAGTTTGTATACTTACAATAAAATGAAGAGCTTAGTGTTTACTTAGCTGCCATTTTCTCTTTTCCTTTTAAAACATCAAAAATAAAATGTTGGATACTTAGCTTCTTTTCTTTGCTATATCTTTGAATTCCCCAAGTTTTATCTTATTATGTGAATAATCAAGCTCAACATCATATACCAGACTATGGACATTCTCAATCTCCCACTGTAGCCTTGGCCTAATTTTATATGAAATTTTAAAGGCTCTGAAAATCCCTGTTGTGGAAAATACCAATACATTCTGCTTTATCAACTTGCTTTGTTTCTGTCTCGATGAAAGTTTATTACTATTTTTACTAATATTCAATCATTATCACCAGTGCCAAAAAGAACAATAAATATGAATTTTGGTTCCTGAAAGGTAAAATAATCCTTGAGACACTGAAAGTTAAAAATTGTTTAAGAAAAATAGGAATTGTACCTAAATATATATGCTGATGAGGCAGTTCATTTCTTTGGGCTCCTACCTTGTTCTAAAAGTATCTATGCCAGCTTAAAATAAAATATGGCAGACATATTTGGTTTACTATGTTAATCTACTTACTTAAATTATGGCTAGACAGAAGGGCAGAGGGACAGGAATAGGATGCCTATTTTATTCAAATCAACCCAAAGCAAAGGTGCTGAGCATCTTAGCATCATTAGAAGACACTTTACTCATAGCTTTTCTTTTTTCAAAACAGTATTTCACTATGTAGCCGTAGCTACTTGAATGTATGTTTCTCCTGACTCCTGACTCACCTGCAGTCAGTCTTAACAGTTAAAAACAGATAAACTACCATTTCTACTCATACTTAGCAAGAAGCCCCAAATGCATATTAAAAAGTGTCTGTTAGTCCTTTACTAGAGATATCAAAACAAATCAGACATTGTCAAGTTTCAAGGAAATTACTGTGTAGAAAAAGGAGATAGATGAATGATTCCACTGTCATCGCTCTTACATAGTTCACTTGAGATAAAATAACTGTAAAAGACAATAGTGCAAAGTTTCATAAGGACATCAAAGAAAATTAAAAAATAAGAAATGGGTGAATACTAAAAGATGATTGAGTATCTGCTGTATGAAAACATTCTTCTAAGCTTTATAACTGTTAGTTTATTCTCTCATTGAAAACTTACCACCATCTTCATACGGAGAAACTGAGGCACAAAAAAGATTCAGTAAATTTCCCAAGGACAGTGCAGAAAAATGAGAATATGAAGGTAGGAATTCTCTTCCATGAGACTGGGAACTTAACCAACTGCTTCTTAAAATACATAGAAACTGATGAGAAGAACTCCTGACTAAAAGAGGTCATGGCTGTGGATGAGTTGCATATTGCACTGCAATTCCTAACTCGAGGAAGCTGCGAGATCCTAACTATTTGTTATTCTAAGCTGCTGCTCTGGAGTGTTAGCCATAAATAAAAAAATAAAGCATCTTTCTACAGTCATTTAAATTTGCTCCACAGATTTTTGTCTTAGAATCCTGTTTCCCAAACAACCCTCATCAAGAAAGAAGAAAAGCAGATGAAAGAATAAAAGAAAGAGATGAGAAAGAAGAGAGGTTGGGAGAGGGGAGAGGTATAGCAAAACTCCAATCTTAAATGTTTGAGAATATGTTCAGACTATGTCTGAACGTGAGTTACATTCACATTGGATGGGTATATATACTGCTCCTTATGTGTTCATAGTTTCCATTTCATATTTCTCTTTTCTCATGCTTGCATTTTGAATTTGAGGACATGGCTGAATCAATTTAAGAGTCGCTATTTCATTAGACAACACTGACTCATTTGGTATTGCTGCTCCTTAATCATTTAATTATTATTATCCAGGACAATTAGAGATACACCTTTTTTTATAGACAATCGACAATGCACAACAACTGGTGAAACCCAATATGGATGGATCGCTTAAGTGGGCATTATTTTTTATTTGCTTACACACTCCAGAGCATACTGAACAATAGACTTTGTGGGACTTGAAAAGAATTTTGTCTTAATGGAAACTGACGCTTTGTTGGGAACCCTGGAAAGGAAGCCTGAGAAGATCCACAGGGTAAGCGCTCCACACATATCTTCACAAATGATACCGTCATATTTAACTTGAAAATTAGGTGGTAAAGGTCAGTCTGTAGTGCAGAATTAATAGGTGGCATCTCACTAAGACTCTTCACCTCCTGCCTTGAGAAAACTTTCAAGGTTTCCACAGATAAAGAGAAGGACTCAAGGACTAGAGACACCTCAAATATGTAGATGACACTGTTATCTTTTACTTAAGCTAAAGACCTTGAAGCAGTGGTGAAAGAATATAACAGAAGAGCAAAGAATCTGGATCATTACATAAAAGAAGCATATGCAAAATCACATGAGTACATACATTCAAGAGGGAAAGCTAGCTGCAAAAAAAATTAGGCACTGCAAAGAAGTGCTTGAGGAGGCCATATGGCGCACATTGTTACAACCTAGAAAGGTTCAGAAAGCAGAATAGACCCTTGTTAGAGACTCTTGGAAGCTGAAAATGAATAATTCTCTACATTTAAAGAACTATCTACTAGGAGAGATGTAATACTAGCACATGCCCAGTTTGGACAACTATAGCAAAAGCACAGATATTTAACACTGAGACAGAATGAATTTTTTGTAATAGAATAGAAAGCACTCTGTGTGAACAGACAAAAGGAAAAGCTTGCTAGTAGCAGATCAAGGTCGACACTTACTAGGAAGAGAAATGCTGAGCCTTCCTTGAAGACATAATATGTCAGAGGAACAGGATGAGTCCCTATACCTCCTTAGCTAGTGTGTCAATGATATTTGTTAGGTCCCTTCATGAACTCAGATCTTAGTGAAGTTCATGTGGACGAAACCATCAAAGCACATATAACAAAGATGAAAATCCTGTAATCATCCTATTTTTGATAACCCTTGGCTATGGTCAGAGTTCTTTACTCCTACCCTTTAGTTCAGAACTGTGACAATAAAAAGACCCTAACAGTAGCAGGTTTCTTGTTAATCTATTTGGGATGTTTCCCAGTATCTTAAGAGATTCAAGATGTTTCTATTCTCTTTTTTTAAAAAAATCATAAATGTATCATTTCTCTTAAAGTCAAACGAACAAGCAGAGATTGAAATAATTCCCACCAAAATGAGAGTCCTCGTTACAGGATATTAATCAGTAAATACTTGGTAAGTGCCTTTCTGCAGGCATTAAGTATTATGCTGAGGCCAAGGTGAATGAAGCAGACAAATTCCCTGTGCATTTGATGTAGTAAGAAATGAGGACAAAAATGAGAACACGTTAAATAATTATAGTTGGACAATGAGATGTTAAGGAGGTATACAGATTGCCATAAGAGTGCACAGTATACAGAAATTAATCAGAGGGTCAGGAAAGTGAGTCTAACTGAATGAATGCCATCTAAGCTAAGACCTTAAGGCTGAAAAGAGTGGAGGTGGTAGTGATGGAGTGTCTGTGTTTGCACATATACACACGTTCAAACATGCACATACAGACAGATTAAAGAAAGGAATAGATTTCAAAATCTCAGGGGAGAAATATTGGAGTGAGATAATGGTACAAGGAGAGACCAAAGGTGAGATCATGCAGGACCTGGTAGGTGAATTTCAACCTGAGACTGTCACCAGGCATGTAAAAAGTGGCTTTGCAGATGGGGCTCAAGTTAGGACCTGAAGATGGAGCAATGGTCCTGGATTTTCCTGGATTATCTGGCTTGGCTGCAATGAAATCAGGGGTATCACAAGAGGAAGAGGAGGATGGCCTGACAAAGAGAGCAATGAGAAAATAGAAGGAAAGGAACATGGTGGCCGGCTGTGAGCCTGGGTGTGCAGGCGACTTCTGGAACTGAAGAAAGGAAGGAAACAGAAGGATTCTCCAGAAGGAAAGCACTCTGTCACATCTCAGTTTAGTCCTGTCAGGCTCACTTCAGACTTCTGACCTTCAGAAGTGTCAGAGAATAAATGTGTCTGTTAAGCCAGGAATTTGGGGGCGTGGAGCAGTGATAAGAAACTAACAAAATAAACAACATTCTAATAGAATGTACAGGGAACACACTCTAGATGTCCCAATTTACCAGCTTATTTGTGGAAAGTATGCCTTTTCTCCCTAAAACATACTAGTTTGGGTTATAAATTCATATAAACTGAGCTATGGCGGATGGAACAGAAAACAGGGTGTATTCTGCCCAGGTTGCAAAAGGCATTTTATGTAATAACCATATAGCAATATCTATGAAATCCTCAAGATCTACATGATGATATAGTCCTTAAGGGAAGCAGTGGCTCCTACGTAAAGGAAAAGACTAGAATTTCGAGTGAGGCCCTGCAGTCAGAACAGCCTTGTTTGTAGATGGTCACTGGAATCTATGAAATGATAAGGAAATGTAAGCACAGAACAAATGTAAGACCAGGGAGAGAACCTGTTAGCAAAGACAACATGTATAGGGCTTTAAGATAATTTACAAGCAAAGATGCCAACCCTGGCAGGAAAGTCTGGGAGACTCTCATCTTCAAGTAAATCACAGAAAAAGCCAGAAGTGACACTTGTGGCTCAAGTGGTAGAGTGCTGGCCTTGAGCAAAAGAGGTTCAGGGACAGCACCCAAGCCCAGAGTTCAAGCCTCAAGACCAGCGAAAGAAAGAAAGAAAGAGAGAGAGAGAGAGAGAAAGAAAGAAAGAAAGAAAGAAAGAAAGAAAGAAAGAAAGAAAGAAAGAAAGAAAGAAAGAAAGAAAGAAAGAAAGAAAGAAAAAGAAAATAACAAATTATTTGGAACTCCAAGAGGTAAAGTTTCCAAAGGAGGAAAATCTCTTTGGATGATGCTTTTTGATGAGATTTCAATCATTCCACATCCCATTTGGATTTTCCTATTTCCTCTATCCACCAGGTGCAAAAGCTATCTTATAACCGGAGGCTGTTTGGTTTGCCCTCTTCAATCCTTTTCTTCCTGAGTCATGTTGATTTTATCCCTTAATAATCAACAATAAGGCACAAGTTTCTCTCATATAAGGTCCCAACTCCTTTTGATTGATTTCCTATCACAGCCTCACAGTCTAATCTACATTTCTGCACATGTCCATTCTGGCTTGATCATAGCCCAGACCCTTCTGTACACAAATATTGTCTTTATTTCAGGGAACCCCATTAGCACTTCAAAAATAAGCTTTCATATTGTTTTAATGACTTCTTAGCCCTACCTGCCTCTTACTTATAGAATATCTGTCACATCTATATCCAACTAATAATATCTGTCACTTCAGTGTGTCCAACACTACACTAGTCACTGATAAGCAATTGGTGAATGTAAAAAAAGAAGCATGGACCTTGCTGTCAAAACAGTAAGTGATTATTTTTTGTTTTTATCTATTTTTATTGTAAAATTACAGCTACATGAGTAAGGTAATGAATACATTTCCTATCAAGCACTATTATCTCCTCCTTTGTTTTCCCCTACCATCCCTTTCCTCCCCACAGCGCCAACTCCTCCCTCCCCCCTCCCTCCCCCCGCCCGAAGTTGTAAACTTCATTTTCAACATAGTGTCTTGTACATCTCATTGTTACAATGGGTCAACCTGTATCCTTATTTCAGCATTTTGTTACTTCCCTTCCCCTCCCCAAATTATACAAATGTATATACAAGATGCAGGGCACCAGAATCAAATACAGTGAGAACAGGGGTTATACCATGGGGGAAGAACATAGAAAAGAAACAAAAAAACACATAGTACATTATAAGTACACTAAAAACAACAGCATGAAAGAAAAAACCACTTATGTCCCTATCTTGGGATTCATTTCACTTAGCATCATCTTTTGACCTTTTCTGCTTGGGTTTCCGTTATTTTCAATAACTAGTACATATCTAGGACAAGCAGAAAGGATTATTTATCATAATAAATCTTGTCAAGAAAATGAAGAGAAGATGGCACTGGAGAACATTTCACAGGTGTGTTCATAAAAAGGGAACTTCCCAAGGAACTGAGATGTTTACACTAACACCTGAGAAAGCCCCCAGACATGCAAATTCCACCAATTACGTTATCTATGATAGGAGGAAAATCAGACTTCAAGATAGTCATAGAATTCAGTTTAATCACCTCAGGAGAAAGCAAAAGGTAACATCAGAACACTGGACACATTTACTAAGACCACATCTTGAGGGGAAGCTGAGAAAATGACCTTGGTCTTCTGACATGTGGGGTGAAACCAGACTCAGACATCGCCTCCTTTGATTATTTTCTAACGGTCTTGTAATCGTGAGTGGGCAAAAAAAGCTGTGTCATACATTGTTATTTCCCAAAAGTCTACATCTATAATAGATGTTCAACACTTACTTTCTCAAACTTTATGACAGAAGAGAAGTTATCAGTTGAAAACTTCCCATCTTTTCCACTCAGAATCCTCCCCTCTCTCTCTCTGTCTCTCTCTGTCTCTCTCTGTATGTCTTCTATCCTCTCCTCTTTCCATCACTCCCTAACTCCCTACAATCAATGATATGTCCTTCCTCAAACCACAGCTCTGGTCTTCTTCATTTGTTCTGTCTGCCATCATCTTGTACCTTATTATATTTTCGTGTAAATGTCCCTAAACAAAGTTCCCACACATAGCCTCAATCTCCCTCCAGAATGAAAAATGAAAGATGGCACCAAAAGAGTTCTGTCTCAGCAAGAGTATGGAGTGAGTAATGAAGAACTGTATTTGTCCAACCTCAAAGTGCAGCAAACATGTGTAAGATGAATTCAATATGCTCAAAACACTCAGAAAAGCAGTGTTGGTCAATGTGACCACTGCTTTTATGTTAATTAAGGAAGTTTTGAGTTGAACGTTCATACTCAATGTTGTCTGGTTTGAATCACAAAAATCTAGGAGCCAAGACATGTAAGGCTATGAGAAAGACACAGTCAGATGGTAAATCATATTTCAGACTATTAACGAGTTGGCTCCTATGAACCAACTTCAGGTCTTAAATCAACAATCTCCAAGGCATAAGGAAACTTAATGGGGTAAAATGAGACCCTGGTTTCTATGTATCTTGCTTATGCATCCTTTGAAAACCAAATAAATGTGTGGCTTGCCATGGAAAAAGTTCAAACCAAGTACAGTAAAAGGAAACAATTGCTGTTGCTACATATTCTGACTAGAATGGGAAAAATAGTCAAGTTGACTTCATAGACCTCTAAGTTTCAGTTGATAGTCAATATAAACTAATAAAACTCACTATGTCTACATGTTTACATCACTAGATAATATAATATTCTGTTGCAAAAAACTAAATTAAAAATTATTTTGTTAAGTTAATAATATATATACACATACACACAATAAATAGAAAAGATGGATATTTCAAAGACATTTTACCTACTCCACTTTTTACTGAAAATGAAATGCCTTTCTTTTACCTTCCTTGTTCCCTCTTTTTTTGCTTTGAAATTTCTCTAGGGTTTGTGTGAAAAAATCTCTCACTTATCTGAACACTTCCAAAAACTTATGCAAACAGTTAATCAACCAGCTGTCAGTTTTGTGACTATGTTTCTGGTTGTCACATTTCTTCTTATGCAAATTATGCCTTTTGATGGCTAGGCATGTGTTTCTAGGACCAGAGCTGACCTTGGGTTTTCTCCTGGATATTGCATCACAAATTGTGCTTCTACGTGTATTTACAATAGCTTTTCTTATTTTTCCTGTCCTATCTTTTTATGAACATAAAGTAATAGGAAATCCACATTTCTTCTGCTGAAACTCATCACATTTTCAGTGGTTTCCAGAATATATGTTTAAAACACAGCAAAAAAAAATTTGGGGGGACCAGTCGTGGGGCCTGAACTCTGGGCCTGGGCGCTGTCCCTCAGCTCTTCAGCTCAAGGCTAGCGCTCTACCACTTGAGCCACAGCGCCACTTCCAGCTTTTTTCTTTTTGCTTATGTGGTGCTGAGGAATCAAACCCAGGGCCTCAGGCATGCAAAGGCAAGCACTCTACCGCTGAGCCACCTTCCCAGCCCCCAAAACACAGCAAATTTTAAGCATCCATTGTTGATTGTTGAATCCTCAGTTAAATCTTTCAGAGATCATACATGAAGCAATGGCTCATGAGAAAGTTCTCTACAGTTAATAAATTGAATAACATGGTTTTTATCAGAGTTTTGGTTTCTTATTGAACAAATTACCCTGGCCATATACTTTAGCATGAGTAGTAGAAAGAAAAGTCTGATATTTTCAAGTAATAAATCTTAAAGTTAAAAAAGCATAGATTTTTCTTCCACTTTGATTAGCTATCTTGAGTTATATCTCCTGAGATATACATACACGCATACATACACATGTATGTAAGTATATATGAGTTAGAGAAAAAGATTTGGCATGAAGGCTTAAGAAACATTGTCTTTATAAGTAGACCATTGTATGCTATTATTTTGAATTCAAAATTGGCATCAAATATTTCCATATAGAAAAAAAATGTTGTGTCAGTTCAATTTTTTTGCATCATAACCAGCAACTTAACCACAGGTCAGCTACCAAGGACTCTGCAAGAGACTAAAATCAAGAGTCAGGTAAAGATTGAGTACACTGAGGCAAAACATTCTAGTGAAAAGAGCTGGAAGGTCTATGGTGAGATGAAAGTAAATGAACTATTCCCAAAAATAAGAGCACCAAGAGCATTCATTTATCATGATGACTATAAAGATCAGGAGTAAAGGATGATTAGTGGATGGCCAGTCATCATTTTCAAAGCCACATTGCTTTGAGAGTAGTGATTAGGCTTTGGAAATTCAAAGGAAATATGTTTTACATAACTGCAAACAATGTAATATAGCAAATATTTCAGATGGTCAAAGTCATATTATTGGTTTTGTTAACTAGAGTTGCATACAAGTATGATTATGTGCTAGAGACCACAATCACTTTAAGTCACTGTTTTAGGGGATGTGAAAAGACTCCATAGAAGAGATGAACTCAAACTAGGCTCTGGTGGCTCACACCTGTAATCTTAGCTACTCAGAAGGCAGCCAGGACAGAAAAATCTGTGAGACTCTTATCACCAATTAACCACTAGAAAACCAGCAGTAGCACTGTGGTTCAAAGTGCTACAGCACTAACCTTAAGCAACAAAAGCTCAGGGACAGTGCCCAGGCCCTGAGTTCAAGCCCCATGACCAACAAAGATAAGGTAAGGAAAGGAAAGGAAAGGAAAGGAAATGAGGGGAGAGAGTTGGAATATTTGGGCAGAAAATAGTCTCACAGAGACATGCAGTTTGGAACCTCAGAACCCAAAGTAGGACCTGGAACAAACTGTCACCCATAAAAATATGGTAGGGAAAAAGCCTCATGAGTAAGTGGATGGGAAAAAAACTAACTTGTAACTTCATGACCAGTACTGTGTACTGAATATACATAGTTATATGTGTGTTTGTGAAATATGTATATATAACTAAGTGAAATACATATACACATATAAGTAGGTGAAATGTAACTATATTGCGCTTATAATTATACTTTCTTGCACTAAACCTGGTAATATAATTACATTATTTGATGAATATATTGGAAATACATTACTAGATTCTATTTTTTCATCCCTAAAATTAGGTATTAGCTCATTGTTACAGATGAAGAAATTGAAGAAGAGGACAGACCCAAGCCTCCAGAGCTAGAAATTGGACACACAGGGCTTTGAGTGAATAGCTATCTAATTCTTTATTTTTTTGTATTAGTTAATATTTTAACTATATCTTTTAATCATAATAGAAATTGTCTACTTGGGTTTTTTTGCTTTGTACAAAGAGTACAAATATTTACAATATTAAGGTCATGTGACTATGCTCAAGCTGCATTATATGAAAATAGAATACAATCATTAGAATTGTAACAAAGGAGCGGAAAGTGGAGATGAGGAACAAGGTACATTATAGGCAGATATGAAAACATTTCAATAAAATCCCTTTGTACAGGTAGAGGAATGAAGAGGAGAAGAAGTGGGAAATGCAGACAAGAGTCTAATATATATCCTAAAAAATGAGAAGAATGAGGGAAGGAGACGGTAGGGAAGGGATGGGTAAGACTGTGAAAAGGAGGGACATTGATCAAGACATATTGCATTCATAAACTGCTTTGTTAAATGGCAAACAATTACTTAACGATAATAATAGCATAAACAAAAATTTTAAATAAAACAATTTAAAATAAAAAGGAAATGGTTTGGGATGGCAAAGAAGCAGTACCAGTATATGGCTCATTCCTTCCCCTCTGAAGTACACACTCTGAAAGTCACCATACACCTCCCTACTTACATTCCTCTTTACTTTCTACCATCTGTGCATAGACTTGCCTGTTCTCCATGGGCTTTAACCACCACTGGCCTTGTGAGTGTTTATTTGCTTTGGGGTATTCATTGTCTTGTGGTCACTGACCCAGCTTATTTGCAAATATTATAGAGTGTCTTTTAGGCATCTTCTTTGGAGTGGTCAGCCAGCAAGACCAACTGTATCATATGTTATTTATCAAAACAAAATTACATGGCTAGCAAAAACAGCACACAAATTATAGAGAGATGCTTACATCTTTAGGCCAATGCCCACAGTGCCCTGTTTTCCTTCTGAAAAACAGGTATTTATTCACATCCTATTATACTGTGAATTTTTTTAAAAAGAACCTGGAATTTATAAACTAATTGACTGGAAATAATTATCGACAATGAAGTAATGGCATCTCTTTGTTTATTCTTTTCCATATGGAACCTGACCTACATGTTTAAAATGTAAATTTATTTTAGTATTTATAATTGCACCATTATGTTTCTGTCAAGTGATTTTTAAGGGAGTGTACTTTTATTTTTGGTAAGGTTTTTGACACATGAATTTTTACATAAAAACAGAAGATACCAAATTATACATATATATATTCTAGTTTTGCTCCTCTCTGACATTAAAATACCTGAAACTTGCTCAAATCATCATTATTCTGCATTCATGACATAACAGTCTTTCACAGTCAAATCTATGTTGAACATAGATCAGTCAGCTGATGGGAAATTTGGTAAATCCAGTCAAGCCCACATTTTTATCCTAATACATCCACAGTAACAAGCATCGAAGATTCTTAGGCAAACACTACCTTTGAGAATGTCAGTGTTTACTGACATTGAACAGGCCCAGTACAAAGAGTGAGAACAAATACATTAAACCTGCATGCACTCTTTAACCACAGAGAGTAAGAAGTATATACAATAGAAGTTGTTTTATCGCCTTGTTGCAAAAAGTGATCTCACAAACTTGCCTTGAAGAAGCAGATCTTCCCCTAACTGAGTTCCGGTTTTATTGTAATGATGGAGCTCATCTCTGTGTTCCTTATTCCAACATCCAAATATAATTATTATTGTGCCATGTGATCTATATTTGTTGTACAAAAATAAAGCTAATTCAATTGCTGCCCTTAGAGTTTAGAACTTGATGAAGAAAAATTTAAAGATGTGTGATAGAAAGAAATCGAGAGGCAAGTAGTGGTCAGTGCATCTTTTTCCTCAAAATATCCTTTTTTGTGTTTTGGGTTTGATGGTTTGTTTTTGGTGCTGGTAGTAGGCTCCTGCTTAGCTTTTCCTCTCAAGGCTGGTTCTCTACCACTTGAGCTACACCTCCACTTCTGTTTTGCTAGGTAATCGGACATAAGAATCTCATGGACTTTCTAGCCCTGGTTGGCTTTGAACCATGATCCTCAGATCTCAAGACTACTAAGTAGCTAAGAATACAAGTATGAAACACAAGTGCCCAGACATTTGCCTGTTTTGCATCCTGATGGTTGAGGAACTTCTGAAAAGATTTGGCAATGTCAAAGGCATTTACAATTGGCCTTTAGATTTATCTGACTGTATGAGAGGAGGCCAGAATTATAGATCACAATATCACTCAGAGAGAATGTACCTTATAGAGGCTGAATAGATTCCACTAGCAAATATGTAGAGGGGTGGATGGGCTATAGGCGAACAGTGTGGCTGGCTAGCCAATTCTTGAACCCATCCAGGCCCCCAAAATGATGATTTGTGTATACCATCATAAACAGGACAATAAGGTGGTCGCATGAGATAACTCCGTGAGCTTTATAGCATATTAAAATCCAAGAATATCTTCTGTAGGTAACTCTCACTCAGAGTCAACCCAAAAGAAAGAAAACTCCACACATCATAGTAGAACTGCTAAGGAGTCACATTAAGTTAACCTGGGTGTCTGTGGAACAAGAAAGGTAATTTTGGTGACCCTGGTATCTCAGAGGGGTCAAGAGAAGTTCTTTATCCCATTAAAGAATCCAGAGCAACAGGACAGATTGTGAAGCTTTTATGCAAAGGAGTTTGTACTTTGTCCTTGTACTGGGAGATTTTTAGTAATGAATGTATCTTTTAGGACAGTTACTCTGGAAATTTGGGGGAATGGAGTGGAATGGATTAGGTTCTGACCCTCCTGGCCCAGCCTGACCCAGTCAGGTGGAATAGCTGTGCCCTTTGTTGTCCTGAGCACAGACAAGCCAAGACAACTCACGCAGCTTTCAGAGCAGGTAAAAAAGCCACTGACCAGAGATAACCCAAATGGGAAGTACGTGGAGTTCGAAGGGATCACACAAAGAAAAATGTTCAAATGCCTCATTTGTGTAAAGAGGTGGGTGAGGAAGACCACCTATTGGTTTAGAAATCTTGTTCAAAATGAGAGAGAGATTTGCAATAATCATGCTTTCAGAAACTCTTCCAATGATAAGAATACTATTTTACATGTTAAATTTCCAATGTTGTCAGATAGCAACCATAAATTATAGTAAGTAGATTATTTGAGAACTAAATCAAACAAACACTTAGGCAATGGCTTCTAAAGAAGTGGCCAGGTCAGTAGCCTATTGCTTGGAAATTGTGTGTGTGCATACACACACACACACACACACACACACACACACAGAGCTTTTACATTGTGAATTACTCTTACCTATTTAAGTTCCTTAAATCTTCCATTAATTAATCCTCTCCAAAGAATACTGTGGGCTAGAAAGCAAGGAAGAAACTTAGGGAAATAGTTTCTGTGACTCATCCCTTTCCATGGGCTATAATCTCAGCACCTGAGATGATGAAATATGCAATGTATTATCTAATACTTAGAAGATTTTACCCAAACATAGTTAAAATGAGTTAAGAAGCTATTTCTATGAGATTAAATGAAATCCACATTTTCAGTGAGAATAGCATTAAAGGAATAAAAGTTTCAGAATGCAAAATTGATTTATAGACTTTAAATTTATTTTACCTTCATAAAAGTTATTGAAATAAGCAATTTCCATCTATAGCGATGATAAACTATTCAGGCCAAATATTCTAATAACCTTATATATCTCCATAATATGTGTATCAGGAATGCATTTATAATATTAATACTATAATTATTTCTATAATTCTATAATATTAATTCTAAGACACCAAAACAAAAATGGTGTTTCCTGACTGTTCAAGAATTTCAGAGTCTGGATCCATTTCTATGCTCAACAGTCATAAAAATATTCTATGACCTGACTTGCAACTGTTGTTTGAAAATAACTTCACAATAATATATGATTTCTATTCTTATTTTGTTGAAACCACTGACATTTTCCCATCCCGTAAACAAAAACAGCATTCTAGAAACCGCCAGACATCAAGTGTGCAATTTTCTTCCCTAATACTTGGTCTAAAAGAAAGGCTACACTTGCCCATTTACTGTAACCATTGTGCATGTATCCATATTCTGCCACCATCTAGTTAAATTCATTTTTAATGAGTCACATCACAAAGCACTATATACTTTTGTTGCTAAATTTATTAACATATACTTACAGGCATATAGTTATACAGTTTCTTGTGGTGTTTGTGTTGGGACTAATTTTTGCTAATTTTCTTTTGTTTTTCCAAGGAATATTTTTATCTTTCTCAACCTCAAGAATTGCCTTTGATGTGGTTATCAAGAAAGAATTCAAAACCTGATGTGCTGTCCATACACCACTGATACCTCTCCCACTATTACAGTCATAAGGAATAGAAATGGAAGGCAGCAGGTATAATGAATACGACATTAGAACAATAAGTTTAACGCTTAGCTTCAGGATCTTCATCCTGATTTTTAGAAAGAATGAGAACACACTAAAGAACACAATGTGAAAAAGAAGAGGAAGTGAGAATAAGCTTTGATGCGCATGAAGTTTGAAACAGGTTTATCAAAAGTTATTTAACCTCTCTATTTAACATGATTTAAAAGTCTTTATACTCTGATCATAAAAGTAATAATATTAAAAGCAAGTTAATAATTTATTTTATTATACCTCTGTGTATGTATATATAAATCTGTACTTGTTTATACCATGTTATTATTTTATATGTATATACATATAAAACAAGCTGTACTAACATACACAGAAGTCCACAGTGAAGCCTAATTATGGGAAGATCTGAGTTAGATAAAGTGTAGAAAGACCTTATTTTCCTATTAAGGTCAGTTATATACATGCATCATTGCTAAATAGGAAATTGGAAATTTATTCAATGTCAAGAAAAGCCATTTAGCCACTGATGATTCACATTTTGCATTGAGTAGTCTGGCAGGAAACTGGCATATCACTTGCTGGCAAATATGAAGGGTATTAGATTGAACAGGTAAAAAATTGGCTTGTGAATTAACCAAATTAAATTTGCAATCTGTATTTCCGAATAGCATGGACCAAGTAATGCTGATGTAATTTACAGAAAGTATAAAGACTCACAGCACAGCCATCCTTTCCCAAATCAAACATCTAGGGAATTCTAGAGCCCCTCACCAACACCCCTCAGATAACAGGGTCTACAGCTGGAGAATGCATGGCCAGGGTATCTTCAGTCTCCTCATATCAGTGGCTGGTCCACCTTTGGCTCAAAGGAGGTTAACTATCCATGTACATCTGCCTACCACACAATGCATATTTCTGTTTATGCCTTTAATAAATGTTTCCAGGTGATGTCCACTGCCATCTTGGTTCTGATTCACCTCCCTGCTTGAACTTCCAATTTCTATTTTCTAGATACTAATCATCTCTTATCTTTGTCCTTTCTCCGATTCATTATTTCTAGCCTTTCTGGCTGTAGCTTGAATCTCTGAGTTTGTTCTCTTTCCTTCATTCCTCATTCCCTTCCATTTCTCCATAGATGCAAACACATCTCTGTAACTTTGCAGGTATCCACACTCCAGGGCAGCAAGGATCCAGCCCAATGTTCTCATCACAGAAGGGAATCCCTCTTACACTTCTCAGAATACACTGATGTCATTCCATCTGAAGGAATATGAGTGAGTTCTCAAAGAGGAACTGTTTGTGGTGCCTGAACATTTCCAGAGGGATATTTTTTACTTTTTTGTGTGTTCAACAGAACAACCAAAATACAATTTCAGGGGAGGTAAGAAGAACCTGGAATTGCCTCTCTTAGATGATGACATTTTTAGGGTTTATTTTTTTCTCCACAAATCCAAGTAAAATCAAAATATAACTAATTTAGAATACTAAACTAACTCCAAAGTCTTGACTGGATCCTTCATCAAAATTAGACCTCCTGGGCACAGTCCCAAGAGACAAGCTGATGTCCTGATGTTTCAAAAACAGTAACAAAGAGAAATGACGTTCCCAAACCACCAGTCTTGTTTTTTTTTTCTCCCCCATTTTTAAACACAGAAGACTTCGAGTACTGATTTTAAACATGGCAAGCCATCCTCAGCCTCCAGTCTGAATATCATCGGAAGATCCAGGCTCTGTCAGACTAGCAGCTCTCTGTGTCTGGGATGAATGGATGATTTTATTACCAAAGTGTTCTCTATTTTTACATTACAGTTCTCCAACCTCCAAAAATGTTTACAGCTAAGAAAGAGCGTTTGGATGCCATTAATAGCCTTACGGCAGTTTTCCTAAATGGAGACATAGACACCCTTTCTAAAGATAGACACTGGCCTTGGATATAGTGTGACTCTTCCTTTAAATTCCATCTTGGGCAAAGTGTCAAAAGTTCAGGTTGGATCCATGATATAAAGCAAACAGCTAATTGTCTCTTTATGGGGATTTTTTTTCTCTCCCCTGTACTCTGAGGCTCTGGATCTTCTTTTACATCGGCTTCTTCCCATTGTGCATATAATTCTACTACTGCATCATACTAGAAAAGGCCTTCTTTTCATCCCTCATTGATCTAGTAACCAGCCAAATCTATATTCGAAGCTACTCTTCTAGCTAGCTCTATACTGAAGCTACTCTTCATTTTTTACAATGAACTTCAGCGGAAGAGCAATAGACCAAAGTTGCCATTTTCCCTAAGTAGAAGAGAAAAACCTGTCATGTTAGGGTCATCCTGTCATGGAGCTATATATAACACCTTTCTATAATTGTTTTCAGGAATTGAGAAACAAGTCTACAGTGGTAGTTATGTAGGAGTAGGAAAATACCTCCTCTGCACCCCTTCTAACACAAAGGATGCTTACTACAATACAGGAAGCCCAGATGTCTTGGACATTCCCAAATATCTGCCAAGTGATCTGCTCTCCTGGGCCAGGCCAGGGTGGGGAGAGGATCTGTATTCCGGATAAGAATAAACAAGCTCAGTTTAAGAAATATGGCCTACTACATTACTGTGAAGAAGGAGGAACTGAGAAACTTATCTGTCTTGTAGTGGGCAAACAATGGCATATGTCAGCAATGGGAAAGAGTGCAAGGCCAAGAGACAAAGCTGAAAATAGCAATATAAAGCTTTCCTCCATGAATCTGAAAGGCACAGGACCTGAAAATGCTTGTTATTGCATAGATAAAGTGTCCTCAACTTTTTAGTCACACTTGTACCAAATATCCAATTAATACTACAAGCTAGACCTGAGAGATCTATAGAGGTCCATTTATAAGCTGTTCATAGTGCTAGCCAGAGGTAACTGCATGCGTTTTATAAAGTGTTAATTTCACAGTTGTCTATATTTGTTCCTAAATCTTTCTCCACAACTAGGGAAGATATAGAGAAAAGAAGTCTATTCCTTTAGTGGCAATTTCCCAACATAAATCACATTGTATGTATAATTTTAAATTTTAGGGAGCAGATATCACATTATCATCAGTCATACATACATATCTACAAAAGTTGAATCTCTATTGCTTCCTTTAAAAAGCTTGCTCAGATCTGTGCATATCATGTCTCACACTCAGTGCAAGCATTAATATCGAACATAAGAAATAAAGGGCATCATATTGAATATTAATCTATGGCGTATCTAACTATAACTATTAAATTTTAATGTATTTTTAATTCTGTGAAAGTAAATGACTCATAAAGTACCTCCTGCAATGTCATTTCAGACTAATTTATAATCTCCACTTCTATCACAAGTTTCCAACATAGACCAAATTATGTAATATATATGTGTACATGTATAATTTTGAAATTTAGAGAGCAGATTTATATTATCATTGATCATAGATACTTATCTACTTAAAACAAGAGCTATCCCTCCATTTTCTTTGGAATACTAAATTTTAGATATATTCACCTCTTCAGTAGTAGTACACGTAGTTTAAGATTAACTCTACAACGAAAACCTCTATGAGTATCCTGCCAATGGGTTTTTTTCTTCAGTTACTATTACTGTGAATTATGTTAGGTAGGTAGGACAGAAGGAAGGAAGGAAGGAAAGAAGGAAGGAAGGGAGGGAGGAAGGGAGGAAGGAAAGAAGGAAGGAAGGGAGGGAGGGAGGGAGGGAGGGAGGGAGGGAGGGAGGGAGGGAGAGAAAAGACAGACACAATTACAAGGAGGAGAGTAAGAAAATCTTGTACTTTAAACAATTGCTCTCTGCTGTCATGTTGTATTTACCTTAAATTTATATCTACCTTCAGATACACATAGCAGATCCAAATAGTTTATCAAAACCCCAAAATAATATATCAAGATCAAACTTCCTTACTATTCTTTCCCATGAACTATTCATTTTATATA
Organism: Dipodomys ordii; assembly: GCF_000151885.1. Lineage (NCBI taxonomy): Eukaryota > Metazoa > Chordata > Mammalia > Rodentia > Heteromyidae > Dipodomys > Dipodomys ordii. Next base: position 35,741,652 of record NW_012267217.1, on the reverse strand, counting down.
ACTACTTAGAAACCAAGAGATATCCCCCCATTTTCCTTGAAGTGTGCAATATTAGATATGTTCACCTTTTTGGTACCTTAAGATTAATGTTACAACTAAAACTTCTTTAAGTATCTCCAAATACTATTTTTTCCACTACGTATTATCTTAATATCCCTTTCCTCTGAAATCTTCCTTTCATGAAACAAGAGCTGAGAAATGTATTAGTCTTCTCTGACACAAACCATGTATTACCTTCTTCTAGAAAACTCTATTGTATTAAGTTAACATCAATCATATTTTCTCTGTTCACAAAATCTGTTTTCAAAAATACCTAAATCCTTACATTTCTTCAGTCTTTGTTATCTGCATATTCCATTCTGTCTGAGTCTTGTTGTCTCTGTCTTATTTTTACATAATTCTTTATGGCTTTCATGCAATTCATTAATCTAATGTTAACAGCAATTTCAGTTCCACATTTGCATACTCATTGACTATACTTTGTTGTGTATCTACCATTGTAAATCTGGTGCTGAAGATACAATAGACAAGAAAAATCACCAGCATTCCTATTCTTACAGTGCTTCTGTGAAAGTGGAAGATAGACAGATAGTAGATAGATAGATAGATAGCAACTGATTTTTTTTCATTCAGCAGACTAAAAGGATACCATCTGAAAGATCTGATTCTAATAAGATCTTTTTAGATCTGATTCTAACAAGATGACTTAGAGAATATATGGGAAGGAAGGAAGGGAATCAAAGATGGAACAATTTGTTATTAAGTTCTAAGCAGTAGCTCAAGCAATAGCACCTTTTAACATCAGGAAAATGACCTCATTTCTGTGAGCTTTAGTCTCCTTCTCTGTTTAATAGTGGTGATAAGCAGCATTGCTTCAGAGTTGTAAAGATTAAAAATAATGCTAGAAAGACATCAGAAAAGAGCACATTTCTAGAAAGAGTCCTTTTCTCTCAGGCAGCCATACTACTTGCTGAGAACTGCCTAAAGACAATTTCAGAATGGGCAGCACAGTGCACAGGGTGGGAGGAGACAAGGAAGCCTGTTAAAACAGTGTTCTAACTTTGGGGATGTAAGGATTGAACAGACCAATAGTCGAAAATGTCCTAACCTAATCTTTATCCCATTCATATGATGGTGATTTTTTTCCCCTACAGATTTTTGTTCACTTATTTAGGTGAAGTAGCACCTATTTCTTTGGTGCACAAAATTATGTAAGTTAGCTCTTTTAGGTTGCATCGTTAAATTGTTATTCCTACAATCACCATAACTGAATATTTATTGAAATATTGGGGAAATACAAAGCAGAACAAGAAGAAATAAGGGGCTTTAACCAGCTGCTTCTACCAAATAGTCCCAAAAGTCTTTAAAAGGAGAAGCTTTCTACAGAACCTTTCACTCAAGAGTTCACAAAAAAAACTTTTCTGTTAAGAAAGTACATACAAGTCAGGAATGCTTTATCATTGTGCCCAAAATGAAGAGGTCCCTAGACAAAGCCCATAGTTTCCACACTAAAAATCCATAATGGGATTTCACCCTCCTAAATCCTAATAGTTCCCAATCTTTCTTCCCTCTCTTTCTCTTTCTCTCTCTCTCTCTCTCTCTCTCTGTATATCTCTCTCTGTATCTCTCTCTCTCTCTCTCTCTCTCTCTCTCTCTCTCACACACACACACACACACACAGAGCAGTACCATCACCTAAAAAGTTCAAAATCTCTAACAAATGCTGGCACCTCATACTTATTAAAAATTATAAAGACCAGTGTATTGAAGAAAAGAATAGAGACAAACACAGGATCCTATGGCAATACTCCAAGGAACTAGTTTGCACTGGAAAGTTTATTACAGGCCACAACAGGACTGAGGTTTGTACTCTGAGGAAGAAACCTACTGCTGTGTTTTGATCAAAGGACAATGAACCACCGTTTACCTGTCACTGTGTTGACATGAAGGTGAGTCCATTGGTGAAGAGCAGGGGAACAATAATGGAAATGAATGATGATGGGTTTGACTGCCATCTTGTAAACCAAGGTTTTTGGTTACTTAGGGTTGGAATAGCAATCAGATTAAGAAGTCTGTTAGACAACTAAGCAGCAATATCTAGTAAAGAAAAAGTCTGCATATTCATGTCAGGAGTTCAACGAAGTTGTCTTGGCTAGAAATATAAATTTTAGACTCTTCAGAGTACAGATAGCATTTCAATACTGAGATAAACTTAGTGAATATAGGGAACGAATGAGAGAGGTTTTTTCCCCCTGCTATGCTTCCCAGGGATTAAGAAGATGTGATCCAGCCAGCAAAAGAACGGAGAAGGAGCTACAGTTGGATTTGGAGGAAAACTAGATTGTATGGATCCCAGAAGCTATGTGAAGAAAATACTTGAGGAGTATCTGGTCTTCTGTGACAAAAGAAAGGCTCATGATGGAAATCAATGGGGACTTCAGAAAGAGAGCAAGGAGAGGAAGGAGAGAAGAGACTTGAGTCGGGGGAAACAGGCAACGACTCTGGAGGGGTCTTGTTCTAAAATTAAATGAACAATGGAGAGATCATGGGTTGGAGAGTTAAGATGACAAGAAGTAGGAGAAATTTCAACACAGAGAGGGACCATTTGAGAAAGAAAGGAGATAAAGAGATGGCTAGAGTGGTAGGTAGGTGAGAATCTGAAAGAGAAAGGGACTCTGAACAAAAGGGGAGGGACAAATCGCAGGAAGAGTGAAGAGAGAATTTCTAAGAGTGGCAGGGTAACAGCAGAACTGCCAGCAATATGACTAAATATGAAGACACAGTCACCCACACGGTATCAGACCAGGTAATGTTAACTTGTCTCTGAAAGGTAGCTACAAGGAGCTGTAAAAGACCAGCACAGCGGTACTAGCAGCTAAGCAACCCTAGAAGGTACAGCTTTACTTCAAGACCATGTCTTATTATGAAAAGGCCCTGAGACCTACCACCCAAGTAGATCCTGTTGGGGTTGGGGTGAGTAAAGGGAAGAGAAAGGGGTGGGTAGGGGTGGAGAAGGCCACACACAATCTTAAATTCAATATTTCACTCCCATTAAAGATAAGCTGTTTATAAGCTCCACTGTGGTATACATAATTCTACATAAAAACTCTGTGGTTCCTCTTCCCAAACGTGAATCATGATTATTAAACATTCTGCTCTCTGGGAGTCATAGAGGCAAAAGAGACAACCAAATTCAAGGTATAGTAACAAAATCTGGGTATTTTAAAATCACCCTGAGCTCCAAAAAAAAAGAGAATAATAGGAAGGAACTCTTGGAAAAGTATATATTTACTCAGCTACAGTCAATTTTTGTAAATTGTTATTGACATCTTCAGGAATCCAAATACTTGCCTTAATACCTGTTTATTTTTACTCACAGACCTATGTACTTCGAAGATGAACTATGTATTCTTTTTAAACTTAATGTCTTGATAAAATAATGACTATTAAATACATCTCAGAGCCCAGAAAGGCTTCTTGCAAGTCTCTTTGTGGCAGCTCAGGAGTGCCCCCTAAAGGCTCCTGTTCACAATGAAAGCAGATGACCAGCAAAAAACAAGAGAGGCAGAGTTTTGAGAATTCTCAGTGAGATACCATCAAAGAAAGGTGAGAAACCTCTGCCGAGAAAATGTAGCCTAAGCCTAGGAAATGTTCAGACTCTATGAGTTGCTGCTTTTTACTATTTTGTGAGCAGCAAAGAAATGAAAAAAAACATCAATTTTCTTCTTCTTGAGTACCACCACCTATTTCTTATTTTGTAAAAAAGAAAGAAAGAAAGAAGGAAAAGAAAAGAAAAGGCAAAAGAAAGAAAAACCTCACAGGGCATTAGTAAAAAAAAAAAAAAACTTTTTCCTCTCTGGTTACTTCACATAAATATATGACTAAACATGAAAATAATAATTAAAAACAAATGCTTTTTTATCTGTTATACAAAAAGCCTGCATCCAGGATCAGAAGTGATTTTCATTTGGTACTAGTAACATAAAACAAAAATGCAACAGTCAATAGAATGAAGTGAAATGATTGCCTTTGAGGTTTGTCTTTTTTCTTTTCTTTTTTGGTTTTTGTTTTAGTTTCTTTGTTTACCAGTCCTGGTGCTTGAACTCAGGGCCTGGGCACTGCCCCTGAGCCTCTTTTGCGCAAGGTTAGCACTCTATCACTTGAGCCACAGTGCCACTTCCAGCTTTTTCTGTTTATGTGGTACTGAGGAATTGAACCCAGGGTTTCATGCATGCAAGGCAAACACTTTACCATTAAGCAACATTAATTTCCCTTTTCTTAAAGACAACAACAAAGTACTTGCTCCTGTTACTGTTATGACTTAAAGCATTAATGGCTTTAAAAACAAAGATCACAAGATGATATGAAAAACCTATCCTATTTTGTCAGTAAATTTTTAAATAATATATAAAGTTATACAGAAAGTTGTTAAAATATTTCTATAGTAATATTCAATAGTATGCACAATATAACATATATAACAACATAGTTACATTTGAGAAGCAAAAAGTTTTATAGCCTGTCATCCAATCAAAGTTTTTAAATTCTATATATAATAACAAATGCCAGCAATTAAGTTTTCTATTTGAAAGAGGAAAGGAGGGGCAAAATAAATACTAAGCCTTTTTTTAAAAATGTTTTATGAGAAAGATTTTTAATTACAAATATTAGTATGATTTAAATTTAATATTTAATCTGGATTCTGCAACAAATTAAATCCAGGAATTTTATAAATGCTTAACGATGGGCCCAATAGTATTTATCTAAATTAGCAGCCTTGAACAAATGCATATCTTTGGAAAACTGCATTTAACATCATAAAATGTTCTTTTACTGTCAATTTCACACACATTCATGAGATAACATAAATGTAGGTGATTAGATTGATAAACTGTATTTAAAGCCTTTTCATAATGTCTTTCATACCGAGAGAGTCATTGTTTGGTGCTTAGTTTTTCACATGTAATTTAGTAAGATAACAATACTGATATATTCCAATTTTAATTGTATAATAATAATAATATAATATATATTTGTCCTGTAGATACTAAAAACTAGTATCCTTAAGAAAACTGAAATCTTTCTAAATGTTCTGGCAATTGATCTAATAATCACGGTTGTCTCTTCTTTCTACTTTCTAATAATGTGTGTGTGTGTGTGTGTGCGTGCACACGTGCATGTGTCATGCTTTCAGGTGTTAAGACCAGCACTTATAGAAGCCTGAGCCTAGGAAACATGCAGACTCTATGAATTTCTGCTATTATTATTTTGTGAGCATTAAGAAAGGAAAATTGGGAATACCATCACCTATTTCTTTACAAAACAAAACAGTGTGTAGTCCCCCCAAAAACAGATACTCATACTTAACCTTTTAAATTCATACATTAAAAAAAACTTGCCAAAAATGCCATTTAAAGTGAAATAATACTTTTAGTCATGTAAGATACAATATTTTGACACTATAATGATTTTTCAATTTTTAACTCAAAAAAAAGAAAGGAAAGAAAGAATAAGAAAAAAAGAAGCAAGGAAGGAAGGAAGGAGGGAGGTGGGAGGGAGGGAGCAAGGAAGGGAGGGAGGAAAGAGGAAGGAAGGAAGGAAGGAAGGAAAGAAGGAAGGAAGGAAGAAGAGGGAGGGAGGGAGAGAGGAAGGAAGGAAGGAGGGAAGGAAGAAGAGGGAGGGTGGGAGGGAGGAAGGAAGGAAGGAAAACTAATCTCAGGCAAACCACCCCAGTGATTTTGACAAATGAATTAATATTTACAAAATAACAATTTACAAAATTAACAATTTCTTTATAAAAGAGCATTGGTCCAGAAAGAAATGTTAATAACCCTAGATAACAAATGCAAATAAAAAATAAAATATGTCCAAGCCTTAAAGATTATATGATGTTAATTATATGGTCTTGACTTGTGGAAATGTACCAAAGTACAATTAGGACAATTTTGAATAAGCTTTTATTCAAATTGGAAACACAACTTTAGGTTGCATGTACTCCATTGGTATGTAGAAGATACCATAAATTCAGTCACTTCCTCATGCCGCGGGAAAATGAGGACATTTTTTTCAAAAGGCGATTTCTTTCATACTCTTCCTACCATGAAAAATGCTACCTTTTTTGGCTAATACAAAGAAACCACAATTAACAGTGAAACCATAAATACTTTCTGTGTTAACCACAAATGGCCTTTCCCATAGAGAAATGGCTTACATGTGTTCTAAATGTGTTTGGTTTCATTTTGTATGGAAGGAGCTGTGGGTATGTTTTTATCTAAGAAAAGAACGTGGCATGCACATGCACAGCTTTCTAAAATGAGAAACATTCGTTGAATTTAATCGGAGTTTTGTCTGGGCCGGAAATTCAGAATTAAGCTCCATGGGTGATGATTTTGGATTCTCTGGACAGGACTTCGGGGTCTCCTTGCCAAACTTTCTTGGACTCTGAGAGCAACACAGGCAGAAGGGCCCTTCGCCTGGTCCTGTGACTGAATCTGATGTAACCGTGGGCCGATGTCAGCAGATGTAGCCTTTCACACATTTCCACTCTACCCGTTCCCTTTGGGCCAAGTCCCAGACACAACTGTCCACTGCTCTGACTAGATTCTGGTTCGAGTCTCTCATGTGGCTGCAATGCGGCTCATTATAGTTAATCGCTCCTGCATTTACTCATTATGTGAATAACCGAAAGTCCATGGCATCTTTACATGGCGAAGTTGTATCATTTTTCTGTTTGAAATAAAATGACAGGATCATTTTTATAAATAGTGTTTTCACACTCAGCATACACAGGAGAGAGGTAGGCCTAGCATAATGTTACCTCTGCTCACTTCCACACCAGTACTGTTAGAAAAGGTTCTAAATGGAAATAAAGTCAGATTGTGTTCCATACTTTATCAGTTGTCACACGTGGCATAAAATGAAGAAACCAAATTGAAAATCAGGAATCATTTAGAATCACTCTTTACCCCAACTGGATTTATACTCTCAAAATACTATATTTAAGGAAAAGATTTCCTCTATCCAAACTATCTTTGGAATCCTTTCTGTAAAATGTGTCCTGTTTTAAGTTTAGCTTAGCCTGTAGAATGACTCTAAAGAATAAAAGAACAAACTTATCATCCATAAGCTTAAAACAATAAGCTAAATATTTGAGTTGGTAGTTTTCATTCTGTTTACTTTAAATGTGCTAAAGGATTACCTAATTTCAAGTGAAGGAAACTATACTCTTCAGAGCCCTATAAAGTGTTTTATTTAAAACAATAACATAAGAGAAATCTAGGAATTTATGGTACTAAAGCTAATTGAACAAAGAAAAGAAATTCAGTCCAGAAATATTAATAAAATATACTCTTTGGCACTACCCTGACTTATTAATTGAGCTGTCAATGGATAGTTTTATATAGCTTTTGATTTTATGATTTGTGAAGGATAGGTATAAACAATACTGATGATCTGTGATTTAAAATTAAGGTTCTGTTGCTTGGTTTTTGTGAGGATGGAAGTTGTGGAGTGTGCAGATATTGGGGGCTCTTTCTTCTTGCCCAGAGGAAGAAGGGGTAGAGGTTCTCATTTACTAGAATAATAGTCCATTTCCCTTTTTATTTTAAGCTGTGTAATACTGTACAGTAAAATATAACATATAAAGTCTTTTTTTTCTTTTCCACATACCCTTTCATTTCAAAAGTGAGTTTACATATATGTAAAGTGAGTTTACATATATGTGTCTATATATATAGAGACACACACACACATACACACACACACACACACACACATAGCCAGAAAATCTGAATTAGTGTTTGCCTCACTAAGGGGTAAGCAGCTCTGTTTGCAGTGTAGCTTAGTTACTCTGTGTTTGAAATCTAATCGGATGTCACTGCTAAATGGTACTATGACTTTTAATTATGGTTAAAGACATCAGATATGGCACATAAAAATAAAATATTAACCTAATGGGAAATACTGTAAACAGTTTTGGTTTTATTACTGAGTTTTCTTTGAAAAAAAACTGTAAGGAGGTATCGAGGGAGATGGGAAGGACTAGAAATAATTTTAGTATAAAACAGTGCTAAGAAAGTTTGTAAAGTCTCTATGAAGGGCATAATTAACTTATTTATTACATTATATCATATCACTAGTTAAGACAAAACAATGTTTATAATGATAGCAGAAAATAGGACACAAAAACAAGATAAAATTTAAATGAGATATTTAAAGATCTGCAAAATTCATCTTGTATGGCAGAACTATTTGTTCTTTTCAGAATCTTCCTATCTTCTATACAGTCAAATTTTCCATGCTAGGAAAAGAAAACAAATACAGTTGCCCCTTTAATCAAGATCATTTCTACTGACCAATGAATGTTAAAACAATAATGCTTACAAACATCATGACATAAATATAATCTTAAAAATTCGAACTCTCAGGGCTGGGAATGTGGCTTAGTGGTGGAGTGCTTGCCTTGCATGCATGAAGCCCTGGGTTCGATTCCTCAGTACCACATAAACAGAAAAAGCCAGAAGTGGCACTGTGGCTCAAGTGTTAGAGTGTTAGCCTTGAGCAAAAGAAGCTCTGGGACAGCAACCAGGCCCTGAGTTCAAGCCCCAGGACTGCCCCCCCCAAAAAAAATCATACTCTCAGAGGGGCAATGGAAGCTCATGCCTGTAATCCTACCTACTGAGGCGGCAAGAAAGATCTGACAAAGCCAGCCAGACAGAAAAGTTGGTGAGACCCCATCTTGAAAAAATAAAAATACAATAGAATACAAAATTGCAGGTATAGATAAAACGGTACAGTGCCAGACCAGCAAATATGAGGCCTGTGTTCAAATCCCTGTACTGTTTCAAAAAAAAAAAGCATGTCTCATCTTTTACATTCATCTTATGTATAAAATGAATGCAAGAAATTCTTCTGAAAGGGAATTTACACCAAGGATACTATTTGTGCTTCAAATATTTTAAATTCTCAAGAGGAGTACATTAGGCCCTGTGTTTAACTCTCTTAAAGAGGCTCATATACCACTTTCCTGAGAATTTATCTCAGTAGCTTTCTTCAAGAGCAGATTACAGTCTCAGAGGTAGGCTGGGAAAATGCACTGACCCATGGCTCAGGCAGTGAGGGAAGCCTGAAATGCCTCTCATGACAGTGCCAGGAGCCCAGAGCCTCGGCTCTGTCCTCCAGCACAGAGGCCGTATGCAGAGCAGAAGAAATGAGCTGGCCCCTGCCCTAACATGGAGAGCCCACAGCAGTAGTCTCCCCACAGCAGTGCAGGCAGGGCGACCTGGGCCCTCCAGTTGCTACCCATGTCCTATCCATGACTAGTTTGGGAAGTGATGCCGAAACAGACACTTGGCTGTGTGTGTCATTAAACTGACCTGCCACCAAGTGATAATTTCCTGAGAAAGATTTTGTTTCATTATTATTATGATTAGTATCGTCACCATTTCAATATTCATTTTACAAATGTGTATCCGGTGCTTATTCTAGGCCAGTACCATGTTTAAGACAAAGTATAGAGCGAAGATTAAAGCAGGTACGGCCCCAAACAGCTTGAGCCCTAGACTCCTGGTATGATTTTCAAAAGGGTTTACCCCACTACTGACAGGGCATTTAGAATTGCTTAGTGGGTTTTTGGGGGGGGGGTTGGTACTGAAATTTATACAAAGTACTGGTGGCAGAGCCTTCACAGATTACATGCATCGTGTTTTATTCTATACTTTCATTTTATATTCTTTTTTTTTCACGACATTAGATGTGTAAGGAGATTTTTTTATCGATGAATTTTATTTAAAATTACTGTATTATTCTCAATGTTAGTGGTTCAGGCTTCTAATCCTAGGTACTCAAGAGGCTGAGATCTGAGGATCATAGTTCAAAGCCAGTGAGGGGAGAAAATCCATAAAACTCTTCTCCCCAATTAGCCACCAAAAAAAGAGATGAAAATGGAGTTATGGTTCAACTGGTAGAACACTAGCCTTGAGAAAAAAAGTTCAGACAGTGTCCAATCCCTGAGTTCAAGCCCCAAGATGACCACAAAAAAGTAGGTCCGATTTATGCAGCAAATAGTTATATTTGTGATCTTTCATCCATGTAAAAGACAAGGTTAAAGAAATGAAAATTACTCAGATGTCTTGAAAAAGCAGTAGCAACTTCAGAATGTTGAGAGTTCTTTCCTTCGTTGGATTTTGAAATCTCAAAGAAATATGAAGGTCTACCTTTCTCATATAAACGATCATGACTGTAAAATCTTAAAATAAGTGTCCTACCCTGACTTGCATTGGTGGTGAAACATAGCACACGATATGTCCTCCATGTTTGCAGATTCAGTGACAGTTTGAACAATCAACCTTTAGCCTCTGTGGATTCATTTTGTCGACAAATGGAAAGGCAGCGGTGCCCCTGGGTGTGTAGACTAGCACAGTAAAATCTGTACCTCCATTACTGAATTGTGACTACCAGCTACTCTTTAAAACATTTTACTTAAGGATGCCTGCAATTTCACTTGCTACCGTGACTACCGACTTATTAGAAAGGGGATAAAATAAACACAAATGATTGAAAAGACCTTAAGTGGGAAATGTCTCCTCAGACTACATTATGTTATAAATTTTGCAAGAAAGAAAACCTGTCAGGAAATATTGGTAAATCTTTTTTTCCTTTCTATAAGAAAAACAACATCCATATTGCTTGATTCTGCAGGGTGCACAAGTATAAGAAGCTGAAAAAATTTTAGAGGTAGTCAGGAGCTTTCACTAAGCCAAGTAGTTTTTAAGTATTGGTCTTGAATATAAAAGAAATTTTATTAAATACAGGGGCTTTTCTTAAGATTGCTTTTTAAGAGTTTTGATTTCCTAAGTCAAAACCAATGCATTAGAGTTACTATCCTTATCTGGATTATGAATAGAAAGCAGAGAATGTAACATTCCAAAACACAGGTCTAGGCTCATGAGATATTTTAGGCCACAACATATCTACATGTGAAATAAAGGACTATTCCCATACAGGATCATGTGGAACACAAGACAAACCTCTACATTTTGTATATCAGCACCTGAGTTATATCATACATAAAATGCACAGAATTCTGCAGAATTGAGTTGTCTGAGATACCAGTACCTCTTCCAGAGTTTTTTGGTTCAAACATTAGTATAAAAGAAAGTTGCAGCTCAGATGACTTGGAAATTCTAAGAGCATCACAGAAAACTCACTCCTTGTTAGAATGATGAAAATAATTAGTCAGTCTGAGAAGTCTGTAAACCTCTGTGAGTCTCATTTCAGCTCTGTTCACCTTTCTATTTGCTTCATCCCAGATTTCCAATCCTCTCTCTTTTTTTCTCTCCCTGGAGGATAACGGGGAAAAGCAAACTTATGTGTTTCCACATGAGTTTCTGCCATGGAGAAATAAGAACAAAGGTAAAAAGATGTAGTTAAAATCATCTTCCCCATTCTCCCTTAAAATGATGACCTAACCCCATTGGAAGGATTCATATTGTCTTTATTGAAATTAACAAGGTCTTGAGTCTTAATAGCTCAGACTGCTGGGCACCAGTGGTTCACACCTGTAATCCTAGCTAGTCCAGAGGCTGAGATCTGAAGATCACAGTTCAAAGTCAGCCAGGACAGGAAAGTCTGTAAGACTCTTATCTCTGATTAACGACAAGAAAACCAGAAATGGTGCTGTGGCTCAAGTGGTAGAGCTCTCGCCTTGAGCTGAAGAGCTGAGGGACAGCGCCCAGGCCCAGAGTTCAAGTCCCACAACCAGCAAAAAAAAAAAAATTGCTCAGACTACCAAATCTTGGTGAGGTTTAAACTTAGTCCTTGCATAGCCATGCAATTGGGGAATCGGATTCAAGTAAAACACTGTCTTACAAAGACATCTTCACTTCTCAAAATACAAATATTCCTGCAGGTTCAGAAGGAAAGCATGCAAAAGGCAACATTCATGTCCAAGATTGATTTCATTTTCACTTGTAGCTATAAATACAGCTGTTACTAAGGCTTTAATCTCTGCAGTCTCTCCCTCCAATTTTAACTTCTCCCACCTTCTTCCTCAGTACTTCAAGAATATCTTAGGTCATTTTTACACATCAGCTTAAATCTCTTTTGCAAAGAGATATTCCTAACTCACATCAATGACAAGTCTCCCCTGGTCTCCCTTGTCATACATCTGAATTTCCCCTTTGTATAACACTTGTTACCATCTGTATTTATTCAAAGCTTATCTTTCCTAACACACTACACATTTCAGAATAACAGAGATTATGTATGTATGGACTGCCACTGTACCTTCAATTGTCTGTTAGTTGCATGAAGTAGTCTAGTTAATACAGTAACAGTTGGATCAATAGAATGAACAATATTTTAACGTTAGCTTCTAGAAAATATTTTCTGTAGTAAGTTCCCTAAACACTACAACATTGTTCTAAAGAACAAAATTGTTAGCAACAAACACTCCTACCTTTTCTAGATCCATCTAGTATCAGGTTTCTTTTGCTACTATCCAATAAACATTCACTCAATTTTTACATACACAAAGTATCTCCTGACCACCATGGATGCTTAAAGAGCTACTTCATTTACTGTAATAGTCTCAACATCTCCATCTCATGTCTTTCCTTCATAACCCTGCTCACTGTTGAATTTTATACTCATTTCCATAACCTTTCAGCTCCCAATTAGAGGGCCTAGGAAAGTATCTATTTATGATTGATCCCAATAGTACCTCAATATCTAGTACAATGTAAGTACTTGACTAAATATAGTTGCATGGTAAAATGAACAAATGAATGTATTTTACTGCTGCTAAATCCCCCAACTAAAACTACTATGTCCTGATTGGAATTAATTTAATGTATTCTGTTCTTTAAAATGGGATTGCCAATACATAATGGGAAAAAAAGCCAAAACTGTGCTACCTAGTTCACAATTTTCCACTTTACCAACCCAGTAATTCTTTAGAGAAATAGATTTACCAACTCCTGGATTTCTTCAAGATTCTTCCTAGCCTGTGAGAAAGGTTTGCTGTGCATCTGTGGATTAATGATCATAAACATTGAATTGTGGTCTATAATATCCAGTGGTTTCTAGTATGGTTTTTAGAAAATACAAGCTAACTGGCTACTCTTTAAAAAAAGGGGGGGTCAGGGAGGGCCCAAAGTGTATATAAGAACTATGCTAGGCCAATGCATACATTCAAAATTATCCAAATCATTCATGTTTTAGTGAAGGTACGCCATCTTCTCTGTGCACTACAAAGAGACATATGCCTCGCTCTTACCCATCTCAGGCTAGGTGACTGGAATTGGTATTTTGATTTCTTGCCTCAAAATAGCAAAGACCTGACATCACCTCCTATCAGAAATATCTGAAAATGATTTCTTAAAATGGGATGGAAGTGACTTTATGGATTGTACAATGGCAAACTAGACACTGAAATAGACTCAGAACAAATAGATAAAAATTTACTTTGCTTAATCTCAGGAGTACTTTGGGTGTGAGCCTCCAGATCACAGGCAGCTTGTTTGCTAGAATTCTTCCACATTAACTCTTTGAAACCACAGATCACCTTAAGGTAGATAGGTCCAGTTAGTCAATCCAACAGCTTTTTTGCTGATCTGGGCCTGATTGTGACCTAATATGTATGTGGAGAGTTGGCTTTGGTCACCAAACCCAAGGTACTGAAAATTGCTGACCCATCAGATGCAGGTTCACTTACAGACATATGTCAGAGGCACAGTGTGCTCTGTCTGGGGCTCCCAAATGGGGTTTTAGAGTTGTGGGCCCTGTAGCTTACAATTTAAGCCCTTGAACAAAAGTATTCTTCTGGGTAGTGTGGGTAGAGTATTTCCAGGCTTTAAGTTGTTTAAGCTGAGGTGCCCCACAAGGCAATTACTGGCACTGCTTCACTGTCTTGCTGTTCTTTTGATGTGGTATTTACTTTGTTTGAGGCATTTGCTTAATTTAGGAGGTACAGGGGATTCTGTTAGAATTACCCTGAAGCCTCTTAGGTTTGGGGAGTGGGGAGTGTCTGTGCAAACCACAAAGGCCCTGCATAAATTAGAACATGAAAAAACAACAACAAAAACTGTACATCTAGCATATAAGGACCAACATCTAAGAAAGAAAGCTGATGTCTACAGAGTACAGGACCATACACTTTTTTATTTTTCATACTCTACCTCCTTCTCTTGTGAGACTCTAGGATAAACAATTGGGGGTAGGAAGGATTGTACGGGTCCTAGGACTTGAACTCAGGGCCTGAGTGCTGTCCCTGAGCTTATTTTGCTCAAGATTAGCACTCTACCACTTGAGCCACAAATCTACTTCTGGCTTTCTGGTAGTTTACTGGAGATAAGTCTTACAGACTTTCCTTTCCAGTATGCCTTTGAACCCCAGTCTTCAGATCTCAACCTCCTGAGAACAACTAATATCACCATCTTGAGCCATCAACGCGTGGTTTGGAATAAACATTTTGAACAACAACAGCAGTAAACAAAACAAAAATCACTCTGCTCTTGTATGGCCATTTGAGAGAGAAATTTAAACAGCAGCTCTGTTCTCCAATCATTGTACATTGTAGACCTAGGGGAAAAAATAGTCTTTAAAATGTGAAGATGAAAGTTATTACCTGGCGGAGTAACCAACTGAGTCAACAGAAGTGGAAGAAAGGTGCGGAAAATAACCCAGCATACCCTAGCAATAGGTCCCTGTCTTTGGCTCCTTGATTTCAAATGGCATCAAGGCTGGATGTTGGCTAGCAAAACTCTGAGTTCTGAGAGTTCTTAAGATAGTAGGCTTCCAGGTGGAGGCGAATCCCATAGATTCTCAGACGCAGAACTACATTCAGAAACTGGCGAGGGCCATTCTTTGGATGTGACTAAAGATAATGTTGTAGAAGTCTTTTTTGTGAGCTTTTATTTTTAGACAATGAAGTATGGGAAGATAAACTTTTTCTTTTTCTTTCTTTTTCTTGACCTTTTTTTTGGGGGGGGACTGGTACTAGGGCTTGGGGCCTGGATACTGTCCCTTAGCTTTTTCACCCAAGTTTGGCACTCTACCACTTGCACTATAGGTCCACTTTCAGCTTTTTGATGGCTAATTGGAGGTAACAGTATTCTCAATTCCTGCCATGATTGGTGTTAAACTGCAACCCTCAGATCTTAATTTCCTTAGTATTATAGGCAAGAGCCACCAACACTAGATCATATAGACTCTTAGAAACAATTGTAAGAAGTGGGTTAATTTTTTCATCTAGCCTAAATGACCCACTTTGCTTCATGAGAGTTGTACTGGCATAATAATTCAAGTTATTAATCTAAACATTTTTAAAGTTTAGTTATGGGATCACTCTGTATATGTTAAATGATTGTGTATCTTTAATTATTAGACGTGAATATTAAAAGTGGTTCAAAACGCAGGCTTTTCTTTGCCAAGTGAATAAGTCATTCCTGCATTCTCTCTAGTAATAATATCACAGAAAAATCTTCCAAAAAAAACAGTGAAATTTTCAAAAGCCTTCCTTAAACATCTACTTGCTACTAATATGAATTCAGAAAGCATGGAGTTAAAGAAGTTGGCTTTTTTTCTTAAATCTGAACAATTGGAATCAGCAGTTTGCATTATTTTAAAAATGAATGCTTAGAATCAGCAATTTTCTTGGTGTTTTTTTTTTTTAGATCTTGAGGGTTTTTTTTTTATTTAAAGTGGAAAACTACATTAAGTGCAGAGCAGTCAACAAAGCAGCAGCCATAAAGCCTAAGTATTCCTAGAGTTATAAAATATGTCCATTGTGCCAATTCCACTGCCAACAATGAAGTTTTAAGCATTAATATGCCTTCATTGCAGTTTTAATGCCTTAATATTGACTCTATAGCTCTTTTGGGTAATTTTGCTTTCTCTGGTACTTGAAAGGTGATGATGTCAGCGTTCTTCGCACTGATTCATATGCAGGTTGATGAAGCTGAGTTATTTATTGAGTTCCATTATATTTTCTATAAACATTAGTTCTCAATAAACAGAGACATTTAGCCGAGGGTTTATTTATTAAATAGGTACTGTACAGATGGTTTTGCCACACATGATGTGCTGCAGAGGATATTACTCAGGAATAATCAGCTGTGTTATAGCTTGGCTAAATTAATAAGATGATAATGATGAAATTGATGCTTTTGAGCTAGGCTTGGTAAATGGTTTTTGCATAAACAAACTGATAAATTTGAGAAGCAATTACTTGCTTGTCAAAGATAAAAACACAACAGGGCCCATTTATAGTTAGGTCCTATTTATTTTTAAAGATTGTACCAGATTTTATGTTTAATACGCTGCAATTAAAAAATAATACTTAAATGAAGAAGAATAAAAAGCGAACTTTCAAATTTCTCCTTCAAATCTGAAGCGGCAGCATTGCTTGATTAGATATCAGGCTAACTTTTTTTTGGCTGCATGTAGCCTGAGAAAAATAGCAGTGTAACATTCCATGTAAAATTTGTAATCATATAGGCATTTTACAGAAACAGTGGATTTATGTCCTTCGCAGACACACACACACACACACACACACACACACATACACACACACACACAAGTCCACTGAAACTTTTATCTGGTTCCTAAATACCAAAGGAAGTAATTGATCAACTTTATACTGTTTTACAAAAGGTACAAACAGAATACATCCATTTTCTTCAACTAAAGATTGTTCAGTTTGTACTTCAGCTAGAACATGGAGCAATTTACTGATATATTTTTGATTACGTAATGCTGACTTTTGATATGACAGCTGTCAGGACTAGCTTCCACAATTAAGAAAATATTAGCTTCCCCAATCAGCTTTAGTAAAAAAATTAAAACGCTTCAGGGTCACTTTTCAGATACTAATGTATCTATTACATATGTTCTATGAGCATCAGTGGGAGCTACACATCAAAGACATTGTCTGCATTTGTTTATATGTTTGTTGTTAACTATATAGAAAACTATAGGCAGTCTCAATACACTCTGCAGTATTTTATTAAAAGATAAAGTACGTTCTATGCCAGTTTGTATTTTTTCCTTCTTAAAGAGTCTATGATTACCAAATATTGCTTTTAGCATATTTTTTATTACTTAGATATTTTACTGTACTATAGGAGTTTTGGCCATACAGAAAACTGCTGAGAGTAAAATCAAGTATTCTAAATACCAAGATCTAAAATTTGTATACTCATAACACATTTATTTTTTAACCAGGGCAAAGACCACCACTATTTAAAAGTATAATATAAAGTCCCCCATAGTCAGATAAAATCAAATACTTGTTTTATTAAACTTATCACCTTTTTTGTCTTTCCAAATAGAATTTGGATTTTTTGCATTTTAAAACAAATTAGTTCTGTGCTCGTTCAAGCTCTGTGTCAGAAGAAATCTTTTTCATTTTATTGTTTGTGCAGTATAAAATGAGTTACAGCACAATGCTCTGTGTGTGTATGGGAGAAATCCTATTTCTCTACGTAACTTAAGTAAAAGATCATTGTCTTCTTATCAGGAAATGTCATTAAGTAGTACCAAAATGTGACAAGAACAAATAAACTAGTACAGGCAGAATTTTGTGAGAAAAATTTCATTTTTCACATGCACAAAAAACATTCAATTGGTATTATGCAAGAATGACTAAAGATTTGTTATGAAACTTTGGTTGTGATTATTCTCCCTCCTGCTTTTATTGGAAACAAGTTCTCCCCAGGACTAATTACAACTCTATCAAAAAAGAATTTTAGGCACAAATACCTCTTAAAGGTACGTGAACAGTTTGAAGGGGAGTCCTCTTAAACTGAATTAAGGGATGAAAGTTAAAACCATTCCATGAACCATGCTTTCCGGAGACTGTTGTAGTGAGGACCAAAGCAAAATATCAAGAAGCATGAAAGCATAATGTGTTGATATGAGTGAGAGGCAAATCTCACATTGATCAGCTTACAAATTGATTATTGTTAGTAGAAATTCTATGCTAGGTCTGCAGTATCATATGCCTTACTGAAAATAATTTTTGGCAGGTGCATAGAAGAAACTGGATGTTGAAAATATTTGAATAACCTACCAGCACTAATATATACATGAACTATGCACTGAGTTATAATCTTAAGTAATAATCTTACCTGACATATTCCATAGAGCTCACATTTTAAAATATCAAGATACTCTAAGGAATGCAGTGATATGTCTGTGCTTCTCACTTTACTATAAAGACTAAGATACCTGAATTTGTTTACCTTGGTTTCAAAAAGCATATGGTCTTCAACACAAGTTTCAGGATTCACCCTTGTCTTTTATAAATGCTGCATATGATGATTCCCAATAATACACAGCATATCCTGATAAGTAGGGCATGAGCTATTTAGATCTAATACTGGTAGGATTTTCTTAAGATCTGCTATTTATATAATCGGTAACCTAAGATTCTACACAGCATTAAACTAAGGAATTAAAATTAAAGTTGTCAAAAATTTATGAAGTTGCTTCTAATGAACTGTCAGTTGATTTATTTTCCCTCAAAAAAAAAAAAACTAGGGAAATGACCAGATATAGATGTAGACATAGAATCAAAAAGAATGTATTTTGGGATTGGGGATTTAGCTCAATGGAAGAGCACTTAGCTGACAAGTGCAAGTCCCTGAGCTCCGTCTTCATCTATGCTAAAAAAAAAAAAAAAAAAAAGGAATTATTTTACTAATCAAAACCTTAACAAATCATTTCAGAATTTTAAACTTCTATTCTATGTACTTTTTGACATTTTTGTCAGTCTATAGTAATTTATATTCACCATTTGCTGCATTTAATAGGCCTATTTTAAATATTAGTAATATATTCAAATAATCAAAATAAGAATCAAATTATATTCATTTTAGACATATTTTGACAGATATTTTTAGTTTTATCATTTTAAAATAGTACTGTTTTGAATTTTTATAAATGGAATTTGAAAAACAGCTCTCAGACACATTCAGCTAGTTCCAATAACATGTATAGCTTCTAATATATTTACTTAACAATATCAAAAATCTTTTTCTTAAATCATTTTATTGGTTAAGATTATCAAAATTACATTCATTAGACTAATTCAAGTGAAATTAATTCACGTGAAAACTGGATTTAGAAGTGGTGAGGTTATGAAGTCTAAAAGAGATCACAGAAATTTCTCTTATAAACACACATTGGAAGAGGCTCATCGTTTAGAAACCTAAATTATGCCGATTACAAAGCAATTGTGAAAGATAGCTCACATGGATTGGAGCACTAAGCAACCATTCAAAATGAGAGTGGGAGAATTTCAAAGGCACCAAGTGGGAAGGAATTATGAATTCTTGCCACTCTGCCTCTTAGAATCTGTTTCTTTCATATCTAGTCTTCATTTCCCTCTTTGATGTAGATGTATATATCTGCAACAGGCTAAGAATGTATCATTCACTGTTTCTTTCTTTTTTTTACTGACTACCTGATATATGGAAGGGGCATGCATTCTGTACTGTGTATACTGAAGAAAAAAACATTATCAGGCAATAATTAACTAATACAATCACCTCTTCCATGCACATGAAAACTAAGGCACTATAAATGCAAGGAGAAAACCCAAAACATAAAGGAAAAAAAGTCAAAAGTTAAATTGTGATGGACCTTCCATCTCAGTGCATGTTCCTTAGGATAAGGAAGGAAAAAGCTGGACCCAAAGTCCACTTGTAAAATACAAAAGAATATGAGAAAGGCAAAAGAAATACAAGAGAGATTATGAACAAAACTGAATTTTAAAAAAAGCTTTTTTCAATGTTAATATCTAGATTTTTCTGCAGATACCATTCCTGTAGTAGTATTGTGCTTCCACCCCTAAAGATTTCTTGATTAAAGTGACCATTGCTCTTCTCCTGTCCCATTCACTCCTCTGCTTCTCTGCTGAGATTCCCAACAAAGATGCCAGTTAGTTGTGATGTTTTGAGACGTAGATACCTGTCTTGTAATAACTGGACTGAGACCACCAACTCATTTCACACAGACCGTCAAACAAACAAGAGCTACTAATGGCCTACATTACTATCAGCCTGGGTTCAAGCCAAGGCCCTCTCCTATGGAACTGCTCCTTCATACTTGGGGACAAATAGCCAGTTCAATATATGTTCAGTCTCCTCCCACAAATGGGCCAGTAATTGCAACAATAAGCTTCTCTAAATAATTGTGGGTGTTTCCTTCTCTGGTATCTCCATATTTGAACTTTATAGACTTAGCCTTTCCTTAAGCAAAGATGCTAATACCCATTTTAGTGGTAGGTAGATTAAGACTTATGCTCATTTTTTTAAATATAATAAAGCAAATTTATATATTTCTGTATCACCAAAAGATAAAGAGGTAATGAAGGCCAGCTGTCTGTGATTTTCCAAGAAGCAAAATAAACAGCATCAAACTCAGAAATGCAGCCGGGCGCTGGTGGCTCACGCTTGTAATCCTAGCTACTCAGGAGGCTGAGATCTGAGGATCGTGGTTCAAAGCCAGCCTGGGCAGGAAAGACCGTGAGACTCCTATCTCCAATAAACTACCAGAAAACCGGAAGTGGGGCTGTAGCTCAAGTAGTAGAGCGCTTGCCTTGAGCTGAAGAGCTGAGGGACAGCGCCCAGGCCCAGAGTTCAAGCCCCATGACTGACAAAAATAAACTCAGAAATTCATGAATTCTATGTATTTTTATTATAATCATCCATGCTTTGTAGTGCTCTTAAATAATCTTTAACCTTAGAGAACTTAAGTAGAAATAAGTTCTCAGCTTTCTGTTTTTCAGACTTGTATGGACTTTGTGTTTCTCATAAATCTAAATTATCCAAAACACACAAAAAATAGTTGAGAGCAAATGTCATTTAGTATTTGGAAAAATTAAAAGATAAAGTCCTGAGGAAGTAGGCCTTCTCATTAATTTTAATTAATTTTTAGGTCCATTGGTACAACCTACAGTTGGAGAAGTAGGTAGGGATTTGCTGGGATAGAACCTTTCAGGGATGGTAATACAAAATACGCCTAGGGAAAGCAGGGAGATATATATATTATATATGTAGCTATATATCATATATATACATATATATGTATATCTAGAGGCAGGAAGGGCAGTTGGAAGAATATGTTATCCAAGTAAAAGCTGGGAATAGTGTGTGTGTGTGTGTGTGTGTGTGTGTGTGTGTGTGTGTGTGTGTTACAGAGACTACTGGATGAAATGCATTATGAGGAAAGAAAATACAGAGCTGAAAATAATACTTGAAAATTGAAGAAGAGACAAAGATGGAAGATAAAGCTGACCTTAAGAGGTGCTTGAACATCTCAAAACAAACAAACAAAAGCAGAAAAATAAAGGAAGTATGAATCCCCTGAGGCATAACCATTTCAAAAGGTTGCATGGCTATCCTTATACCTACACCAGAAGTAATCTTAGAAGATGTAAAACTGAAGTACAGGAAGCAGATGAAAATGAGAGAGACGACAGATCTAGAAGAGGAAAAGATAGACAGAAATCCTTCAGAATGTGACCCTGCCCTCTTCAGAATTGTTTCTCCTCAGAACCAATCCAAAAGAAAAGAGAAAGTACAAGTAAGGATATAAAAGGAACACAAAAACATTTAAATATATACCCACTTAGTCTCCATTAACATTTAAATATACACCCGAACTAATTTTACTATATTCCTGAATTCTGAGTCAGCTAAGCTGAAGCCTGTCAAAGAAGTGTTTCTCACAGGCAGATGGCCCCTGATTTAAGACCAGTTTATCTAAAGATATTTGGGTGCTGGGAGTATTTAGCAAGTAAAGGCCATGATCTAACCGTCCTGCAACTCTCAGGACACCTTTACACAACGAAGAATGAGGTGTCCATATGTCATGACCAAAAGTCTCTGATAAAGTTCTTTCAGCCCTCTGCACCTAAGGTCTGTGGCCAGTAAACTTTGCTAGATGAGCCAATAGCTTTACCAGACTTTTATTTTAGATGCTGACACTAAGTGTTTGCAGAATTTTCTGCCCTGAAGAAAAGTAGTGTCCATGACTGTTTGGGTAAGTAGTTTCAAGTGTGCATTTAAAACTTGAGGTGTATAAATTTCTGTTTGCTACATTTCTGTTTTTTAAAATTGTATTAACAGCACGTGGGGGGGGTAGAATTTGGGGAGGTAGGGAGGGAAGGGATAGTAGGGGACAAACAAAAGAGGGGGTTACAATGCTCAGTAGGACATCTACTCATTACCTTACTCTATTAACCTGTTCACTTTTTTCATGTTTACAAACTATTAAAATTGTGAAGATGCTTTAGTACATACAGAAATTTATCTTGGCTCACTTCATTGTTAAGGTTCCTTTTGAATCCCCAATAACACTTTAATACCTTCCATCCTTAAATTCTGCTACAGTCTATTTGCTTTGTTATTTACACTCAAGGGTCTCCCCAGTTTTTATGCAGCTTTTGTTTTGGAAACTTATATAACCAATGTTATAAAGAATGCCTTCAATGAAGCCTATTCACAAATAAGTCAGCCACAACAATACTTCATATCTGTGTTTTATGGTTTCCAAATTATCTGTGTGCTGTCATCACACTGTTGACAATAGTTCTGTGACCGCATGGGGACCTTCACAGCACGAGACCACCCTGGCCTGAGAAGGAAACTTCTCTTTCAGGTGTTTCTGAGAGCTTAGGTTTAACCTTGAACTTGAACCTCTGCTGTCTGTCTTGACCCATTCAGCCAAGTTGCCAACCTAAAGATGATAAATACTTCTGGTGCCTCTTTGCTATGATGGCAGACTCCACATTTCTACTACCCATCACTGTGTCTCTACCTTATGTGGCATCAATCAAAATAAAATGCCTCATTTCTGAAGTTGCTTCATTATTAAGGCCAAAAAACAAGCAGAAAAAATAACACCATCACTATTTCTTCAATAGGCAAGATTTGGATCACTATACTTTTTCTAGACTGAGACTTACCCTAAACAGTTAAATGGGGTTAAATGAGGTAAGTGTGTAATGTTTTATGACATCCTTCATGTCTCCACAGCACTATACCCAAGATACTAAGATGGAACATTAGGTTGCTGGGCTAAAATATTAAATGTGATAAAATTCTATTTCTACGGATTTCTTTCTTTGGTAGTCACAGGAGAGCTTAAATGTGCAATATCTTCCAACTAATAAATGATCCCTTGGTTACCATATTTCCCAGTCTCTTTCTTTTCCATCACCCCCAAATCTCCTCCATGTGTTTAATTTACAGCCCTGAGCTATAACAAAAGGCAACCAAACACTCGCTGAAATTCCCTGTGTGCCACACATTGAGAAGTACGAAGTGCTAATTATACCTCATAGGAACTTAGGAAGAACACACAAAATACTAGAGAACCTTAGAGTTCGTTTTGTCTAACAAGTTCATTTCAGCTAGGAAAACTGGGACTCTGAACAGACGAGGAAGCAACATAAATCCTACCAAATGATGAAACTACTGTCCATTCACCCTCTGCTGATTATTTTCATTCTAATACACCAAAAATCACTCTGTGACTTTTTTTTTCTTTTTGTGGCTGGGTCTTCCTTGCTAGTGTTCTAGGCTCCATTTTATTCAGTATAAAAATGAAGAATCTGTGTTCATATAACACACTGTCTGCAGCTTGCTTCCTAAAGATGAGTGCCCAGGCACTACCAGTGGCTATGGATTTCAACCCCACCTTCATCACTTAAGAAAAGAA
Organism: Dipodomys ordii; assembly: GCF_000151885.1. NCBI lineage: Eukaryota > Metazoa > Chordata > Mammalia > Rodentia > Heteromyidae > Dipodomys > Dipodomys ordii. Next base: position 35,717,922 of record NW_012267217.1, on the reverse strand, counting down.
AAAGATGTTTAACAAGAGCGTTATTCTCTCTGACCTCCACTTCTACAACTTTAGAAAGTAGTAATAGTAATACCGTCCTCCTATGTGTCGGGAAATAATAAAATTAGATTACCTGTGGGTGTGCATGCACATGCTACCCAAATCAAGACATGCATGCTTAGCATCACATCAAGCACATAGTGAAAGGTCATCTGCTATTTCCAAAACAGTATATTTAATGAGGAGGTTTCTGGTTCTTCATTTAAAATCAGTGAGTAAATGTAGACCCTCAAACCAAGCCAGCTAAGGGATCACTTTGTATTCTTCCCGGGAAGTAGGATCCACACAAACAGGATACACAACTTGCAACCGTCTATGGACTCTCCCTGGGTGCCAAGCCCTGAAGTGGAAACTTTTGCTACTTTGTCCCTTTTCAATGTTACCACACTCCAGCCACATTTCCCTATTTGCAGATAAGAAAAGTGAAGTCTGAGAAATGAAGTGAGCTTCCCAGGATCCCTTAAAGACAAGATTCTGGAGACATTACAGGAAACAGGAAGTATCTGACCACAGAGCTTTCTCTGTCTAAGCCACTTGGGATTTTCCATTTCTAGAATGCATCCAGTCACACAGGGTGTTTCGGGGTGCAGATGGGGGACAGGGATGTAATACACTACAACAGAAGTTGAAGGTTTGGATTTCTCTTAACTCTGCTGCTTGGTCTTGGTCGCTGGAAAAATTCCCCAAAGTGCTTTTGACCTCTGCAACTTATTTGGCAGAGTATGGGTATTCCACTAACTTTTTATTTTAATTTCATACAAGTGGCCTATATTCTCCTGCTTAATCATGCAACTATTATCATATCTTAATAGATAGATCATTGCTCTATAATAAATTAAAACAAAGTAGCTTAAGCTTATTGCAGGTAAACTAAAGGATTTTTTTTGAAGTGTGCTCAAAGTATACCATCCACATCAAAGAAAATCAAAGTGTTTTGTAATGGCTGTTCCAAAAAAAGTCTCTTATATCTTTGGAATCTACTAGAGTTACAGGTATCCATTCTGTGAATATTCAAAGAAATAAAGCCAGGAGATTTTCATAGCACCAGAAGCTTAGTAGATGCTGAATGACCTATTGATAAAATTAACAATAGTCAACTAAATATCGCTGTTGTCTTTCTTCTGGTGAGAAACACTACTTAGATGGGTGACTGTATGCATGGTTATATACATGTGATGGTGGGGTGTATGTGTGTGATATGCTTTTTTTTATAAAGCCTCTAAATAAAATTGGAGACTATCTAATGCAGGAAGCTATGTCAATCTTTATTTTACAAGCACCAAAATGTATATCACAAGAAATTGTCATTCATCATGACACTTCACATGTACTGCATTGTTTTAATAGAAAAATCTAAAGTTTCATTATGTTAATGTTGAGCAATGAAAATAAAACATCATAAAAAAATAAGCACTTTTTGGTGATTGGCTATAGCAATTTTCTCTCAGCTTCAAGCTCAATAAAAACACAGTGCATGGAGACAGAACAAATGCTAGAAATCCAACTGCACCAAAAAGGTTTTAGTGGGTACCTAGAAATCTAATGTTAGTGTCAGCCAAAACAAAATAGAGCTTCTCCATATATGTCATATATCATAATTAATTATTTTAGAGATGTGCATAACACGACATCACCACCGAAAAGAGCTGCCCAAATACATTTTTAATTCAATGTGATAGACAAAGTGATGCATTTAAAATTTTGTATCAGTCTAATTCAAAATAGGAGACCATTACAGAGCAAATGCAAGCAGAAATTCATCGATTACTTAGTTGAATTTATTTTGTAGGCAGCACAAATACAGAACTAATCTACTACTCAGAAGAGAGCCACCTAGCATATGATAATTTTGATGATAAAGGGAATCTAGCCACCTACACATTATAGTTGTGAAAATATGCTTTTCTGTATAGGGACACATATTGATTGGGAAGTTAACAAAAAAATGTCGATTAGTAAGAAAGGAAAATATACATTGGGAATTATATAACTATTTTAATCTCAAAAAGTGAACTATTTCTTCTTAGGTATCAAAACTTCCACATTTATAAAACTTGACTTTATTATATTTTTTCTACTACTTTTTCCTTAAAACTCTTTTATTGTGACAATTCCCCTACATAAGATATATATTTTTACATAATATATAATATTTGCTCTATGATAAACCTCTAGTAAGTATGAAAGATATATTTGTTGCATCAACTTACATCAAATATTTGTACACAAAATCCCCTAGGGTACAACAATCTATTAGAAAATTGAGTGAAGAGCATTACCCTGGAATGTGCTAAAGTTCACTATTTTCCATAAATTTTTACTACAAACTTTTTGAATATTGGACCAATTACTTCCTTCCATTTTTCCAGCAGGTTTTTCAGGTGTTAAAAAATCATAAAATATTATCTATGAGATTATGAAAGGTGTTTTAATCTGCTTTTCTGAGTCAGTGAGCATAATACCATTCAAAGCATCCTGCCATGGAATGTATCTTGGAACAATTGGTGATTTTAACTTATTTTGTATTGAAACTTTGTGAAGCTGATTTCACTGTACTAATCCAATTCTTTTGCATGCCAGAAGAGCAATTGTTCAACAAAACCACAAATTCAAAGCATTTCCCAAACCGGTTTTAAAATACTTGTATTTATAATTCTGATTTTTGTTTTGTTTTGCCTCTTGGTAATAACTTACAAGCATTTCTCTGCAGACTTCAATGAACAACTTCCTACTTAACAGGAATATAAAGGTGATAGGGTCTTCACTGTTTTCTAAATGCTTTACAACACACAGATTTGCAAGACTTTTGTGCTTTTCCCAATCTTCTAAGAATATCTGACCAGATGATTTCCAGTTGCTTCTCTAGTATTTATTTTATAAGAATCCATAGTTTCCACTCTCAAAGGGGCAAACATTATCTTACTTGGGCAATATACCTCTTTCCAAAATTTCTTATGATCTGCAGGGAAAAACTAATGAGTATCCACCTTGCATGAATCCTAGAATTACTTTCAGTTTTCAGGACCCTGGGATCATTTAAATTCCCTGTGCTTGCTTTCTGGATAACTGAGACAGTTCTAGGGTGATACCAATGACACTGCCAAACCCTTGGCCAAAATTCCAGCTGATGTCCTAGAAGATCATTCTTTGTTCTGTTGTCTTCACAGACCACACTCACAGAGCTGTGTAGGAAAATATCCCTGACTAAAGATGCATGCACATAAGTAAAATATTGTTGAATAGCACCAAAGGAAATAGAACATTATTTTAAGTTATCTTGATCATAAAATCCAAGGGAAATTTTAGCAATATAGCAGCAAAAAAAACCCTCAAAACCAGTTATTCCTTTTAAATAAAAACAAAAATGAGAAACAGTAACTATTAGAAATCCCACCTGGTGCTTTTCCTGTGTTAATGATGCTTCTTAAATTGCATGTGGGTAAATGGTAATTTTGTCTCACACCATTAAAAACTAATGGAACCCTTGATGATAAGAAATGCCATAGCTAGCTTGTTGGAAAACGTTTAATTAATAAAGTAATAAAATTATTGTAAACTAGTGCAGTTTCAGGGAGAATTCAATGGGATATAAAACAGATAAAACATCCTAGAGAGTTTGTTTAGGAAATAAACATCACTATATAAAATACCATATAAAGTTAAGGGGGGGTTGTGTCACATAGAACTAAAATTAGCTATTATACTAATAAAAAAGATAATTCTTTCAGAGAAAAACACTTCAAAATATAGCTTATAAAAAGCTGTTTTCATTCATCCAAGAAAGTATCTAAATTACCAAAAAAAAAAGAAGGAAAGAAGGTTATATTTTCCAAGAAGCTGGAAGACAGAATATGTGTGTATGTGTATGTACTCTTAAAATGACCAAATAATTGGTTACAATAAGAGCAGTTAATCATTCATTCTTCTGCCTTCTTTTTTAAAATGAAAGTTAAGATTTCTTTCAATTATCTTCCACACTGGATATTTTTGGCAGACAATAGAATAATTCTAAAGTGGCTTTTAACATTTATTTGGAGACAAATCACTAAATAATGATAATCATATTCTAATGGTCAGTCCCATGTATTTCCTGGACTCTATAATATAGTGTTGATTCTCTTTTAATACTACAATTGTTTTTAGGACTTAAACTACACTAAGGCTAAGCCTGCAATTTATAAAGGCAAAATCAAATGCCTTTCCAAATAGAAAAGTTTGAGATCTTTAGTCAATAGTCTCAATGGATGAAGTAATTTTGAAGTTTAAATGATTGGTCTCATAGTGACAATGAAGATTGCTATTGTGATGGTAGCATTCTCAATCTTTTCAGAATCTGTAACATTAACTTGGATTCTTTTTTCAGGCCCTCACGTAGTCACTCATGCATGCAAGCTGGGTACATTTATGCTTGCCTGGTTCCAAAAGTACTATTGAGTGACTTCGATGTTCCGAGTGCTAGGACACCCCAGAGAACATGACCAAGGACCTTATGCAGTTTATATACTAGTCTGTATACTATATTTTTCTACATTTAAATAATTTCCTCCCTTTTTAAAGAAGACCCTTCAATCTGTTTAAATTACTTGTGCTTTTTGTCAGTATACTCCCCAATATTTTTTAAATTGCTCATTTGAACTTATATCTTTAGAGGTTTTTTTTCTATTTATAATCTTAAAGAAGGAATCTTAGCAAATATCTTCATCATGAATAATAAGAAAAAGTTTTACTTCAATATAGAATATTTTATAAGTAACAAATGATGAGTCACATAACATAAAATTCATTTTAAAAAACCCATAATGACACACAAAAGAGAACATTTAAATGAGCAATATACATAAAGACATAAGAAAATCAAAATGAACCTGTAAAGAAAAATATAATTTATTATACCAAGGACACTGTATCAATAGTGTATGGATAGATGCTCTGTCATATTTAGTTTGTAGTATAGCTTCTATTTGTTAATGTGTGCTTCTGGGCTTCAAAAATGTTATGAGGAAAATAAAATGTCAATACTGAACATACATGAAAATTTTTTCTTGCCAATATTCCCTAAACAATACAGTATAAAAACCATTTATATAGCATTATCTTTGTATTAGATACTATACATAACTTAGAAGTGATTTAAGGTATATGTGCTCAGGTTACATACCATGCCGTTTTGCAAGGGTTGAACAGCTGCAGATTTGGTTTGGGGTCAGTATAATTTTTATTATAATTTTATTTTAATGCAACATACACTTGTAATATGAGGAAATTTTGTTTTGATGCTTCTATGTATGCACACAAGGCATTTTGAACAAATTCACCCTCTCCAACATAACCCTATTCCTCCTCTCCTTCCTTGGACCTTTCCTTTTAGTTATTTTTCACTTGTGTGCCAGTTCTGGGGCTTGAACTCAGGGCCTCTCTTGCTTGACATTTTCACTCAAGGCTGGTACTTCTACAACTTGAGCCGCACCTGCATTTCTGACTTTTTGGTGCTAATTGGAGATCAGAATCTCACAGACTTTTCTTCCAGGGGTGGCTTCAAACCAAGATCATCAGATCTCAGCCTCCTGAGTAGCTCGGGTTACACGTATGAGCCACTAGTGCCTGGTATGGGGAAAATATAATTTCTTAACTAGCTTTCTGGCTTCCTGACCCCAATCTTATTTCCTTCTAATCATATTCTACATAGTTGTATTTCTAAAAGACCAATTGGATTGTGTGACACTCTAGGTCTAAACAGGTTCGTAAATTCTCAAAAATCTCCTAAATTCCTTCCTCTGAAGATCTGGCTCTGCTCACCTTACCAGCATTGTCATACAGTACCTTCTGCAAATGAGTTACCTGCCAGTTCCACAGACAGTGCACCAGGCTTCCTCCTGCTTGCTGGTGGATATGCTGTTCCTTCTGCCTGACAGCCTTCCCTTTCTGCCCTGCCTTACCTATGTTTAATTGTTACTTCCTCCCCAAAACATTCTCTGAATTGCTTCTCTCCTGCTTTGAAAGCTAGATCTCTCTTTGGGATCCTTCAGCCCATTGATCAATAGTAAAGAAATTGTGCCATTATCATACAATATTCCACCAACAACAAGGATATGTGTGGCATAGCTTAGAGACAAAATAGATCCTCAAGGCATTTTTGTGGGGTGAAAAAAGAAATGTGGCATTATCACTCTGCAACCAGGAAACGGACATGTAGCCAAACATTTTCATTGACAATATAAAGCTGAAAACCATAGCTGACTTTTACTACTGGTTTAACAAACTAACCTTTGTTGCTCTGATGCTCTGATTCAACAAACCAATTTTAAGTGACGTAAGAGAGATATGGGGTATAGTTTCATAGTAAAGCACCATCCGTTAACTCAGGTTAAATTCCAGGCACATAAAATGGTTTGTTATCCATCCTGATGCGTGCCTCAAAGTCCACATGTTGTTTAAGATAATGGTGTTTCTAGTGACAGTCATATGAAGACACATTCCCAAAATAGGTTACTAAACTGGTAGGAATGACTTTCTGTTGCAGAATGTCTTAATCTGCATATGATTTGAATAGCAACAGCAGTTTTATGGTGTGATGAAGTTAGTCAACATACAAGATAGCTGTGGATTCAAAGGAAATAAAAACAGCAGGCAGACGGACAGATAAACCAGGCCAGAAGGAAGAAGATGAAAAAGAAGAAGAAGAGGAAGAGGAGGAAGAGGAGAAGGAGGAGGAGCAGGAGGAGGAGGAGGAGGAGGAGGGAGCATAAAGTAAATTTTCTGAGTGTTGGTGCACATGCCTGTGATTCCCAGCCCTGTGAGGCTGAAGCTAAAGCAAGAGGATCTTAAATTCCACAACATTCTGGACTACACAGTAAGAGACCTTGTCTCAAAAAAAAGAAAGAAAGGAAAAAGGAAAGAAAAAGAAAGAAAGAAAGAAAGAAAGAAAGAAAGAAAGAAAGAAAGAAAGAAAGAAAGAAAGAAAGAAAGAAAGAAAGAAAGGAAGTTCTTCATAGAAAAAATTAACCTAGAATCAAAGAAAGGTAAAAGTTTGTTAAATGACAACACAAGAAGTAGAAGCTAAATTTATGTCCTGGCTCAAATTTTAAAGTTGGCATTTACTCCCTAAACTGTTAGGCTGACTTAATCTTAAGTGATAAATACAACACCAGTCTCTGATGGCTCGTGCCTATAATCCCCAGCCAATCAGGCTGAGACATGAGAACTAAAGATTGAAGCTAGTTAGGGTAGAAAAGTCCATGAGATTTATTTCCAATTAACCTCTAAAAAGGTGGAAATGAAGATGTGGCTCAAGTGGTAGAGCACTAGCCTCAAGCAAAAAAGCTCAGGGACAGCACTCAAGCCCTGAGTTCAACCCCCCCCCCCAGAACACACTAAAATAAATAAATAAAATCTAGAAAGAAGAGAGCTAATGGAGGAGGGTGAGATGGGTGGGGGTGGGCTCAGAGAAAATGAGAAGAAGGTGGTAAACTATTATCAAAAAATACAGAGAAATCAACTAAGAAGATTACAAAAAATCCATTAACCATGGTTGAACTCTTAATGAAATGATAGCTAATAAGTATTTTAAATTATTCACTTAAGGAATTTGAGATAGAAGTAAATGAAAAGGCAGTTCAAAGAAAAGCTAGAATGTGGATGAGAGATAAGATTCAGAAAATGTCTTTGAGCCAAGAGCTACAGTCTCATACATATATTCTGGAGGATAACAATGTGAGGCCAGACCATGCAGAAAAGTCTATGACATTTCGTTTCCAAAATAACCCACCAAACAAGGGCCAGAGGCATAGCTCACCAAGGAAGTGAGCCAAACAAACTAGATGGTCCTGAGTTTAAACCCTAGTACTGCCAAATGTAACAATACTTTAAAAATGTTGTTGAGATGGAAGACATTGGTGTATCTGGAGGTGTACATGTAAACTGAAAAATATGTAGGTGACCGACCTCATCATGACTCTGCAGCAATTATAGTTTAATGGAAGTAGTTTTTGCTGTTGATATTATACCTTTCAACATTTAAATCTATAAAAGTGTTATTTTATTAAACATACATACATGCGTGCACATGCACACCCATGCGCACACACGTTGCCCCTTGGGAGAAGAGATTTCTTGCTTCGGTCTCCCATTATTCCTTATCAGAGGAATCTGGACAAGCCAAAAAGAGATTTATTCACAAGTGTTTTTGGACGCTAGTATAGATAGATGAATATGTCTTGTTATCATTATATCTGATTTAAAAATGTGGAATAGCAGACTAGCAGAAAGAGATGAGGAAGGAGCACTTGTTAATAATCTCAAACTAAAAAGTAGTCATAATCCATAAACTATTGACCCAATGGATAGCAATAATCGTCTTAGTGTTATGCCAGGCCAATTACTAATGACAAGGGAAGGGCACACGCAGAAACTTTCTAAGAGGTTTCTTTCTTTCTTTCTTTTAAGAAGATTACAACTAAAGTAACTTCTTAAGAAGGTTGTTGGAGAGTATAAGCTATAATAGTGCTAAATTCCTATTTTCTCCAAAAAGAAATAGTAGATACTTTCTGTGTCTTAACTGAGAAGTGAGAAGTCTATTTTTAATATAGATGTAAATGCCAGGGAAATAAAAGTCAGCTAGAAGAATGGAATGTGTCACACTGAGGAATGGGGGGAGGGGAGGGATAGAGATCTGTTGAGCAAAGGACTCCTGTTTGTCCTGTTTGGCTTTGAAAGTTTCTATACTTTCATAGAAAAGCTGGCAAGGGTTCTATTCCAAAGCCACCAGTTTCTCCAAATGTAGAATCAGTATTTTGAAGGAAAATTTCTTTTTTAAAAAAAGTAATTTTTTACTTTAATTTTTGTTTATTTTTTTATTTTTTATTTTTCTGGGTCCGGTCGTGGGGCCTGAACTCTGGGCCTGGGCGCTGTCCCTCAGCTCTTCAGCTCAAGGCTAGCGCTCTACCACTTGAGCCACAGCGCCACTTCCGGGTTTTTTTCTTTTTGCTTATGTGGTGCTGGGGAATCGAACCCAGGGCCTCATGCATGCAAGGCAAGCGCTCTACCACTGAGCCACCTTCCCAGCCCCTTGAAGGAAAATTTCTAAATGAAAAAACAGACCTCCAAGAATGGAACAATAAAACCTGAGTGAGGCAAGGATATTCCAGTACGGCAATTGAAGGGGGAGACAACTCAAGAACTGATGTGTGAAAATAAGGAATTAGCTTTTCACACTGTTTACTAATCACAAAACTGTTCTGCAATGGCCAACTCCAAAGTCGTCACAAAGTCTCTGGGATAAGGAAGTCCACCTGCCAGTTTTTGTTCTGCTGTTCAAGTCTGTCCTCAGGGCTGAGAAGATGGCTTAGTGGTAAGAGTCCATGAAGCCTGTATTCAATTCCTCCATGCTACATGAACAGAAAAACTGGAAGTGGAACTGTGGCTCATGTGGTAGAATGCTGGCCTTGAGTACAAAAGAAACTCAGGGACAGTGCCCAGGCCCTGAGTTCAAGCCCTAAGACTGGCAAAAATACTATCTTTCCTCAAAATATTTGACAGTACACATAGCCATAACATTTAGGTCATTTATTATGGCCGATAACATGACCCCTATGCATCTCTCAACTGTACACATTGAGCATATGAAAACATGAAATCGTCAAGGATCACATACATAAATATGTCATATAAATGCATATATAAATAGACATATAGCATATAAAATGGAACATTATGAAAGAAATAAGCATAGAACTTCCTACAGACATTCATGTTGTAGAATGCATCCTGTTAACTCCCAGTCTGGCATCTATATAAGCCTTTACAAGTGTTATTGGACTCTAGTACCAATAATTGGCCTAATGTATCTTGTTTATAGGAAAATCTGGTTAAAAGTCATAGAAAAGAAAATCACGGTTGGGGGAGGGAGGACAGAGAAATGAGGAAGGAGCATCGTTAGTAATCACAAACTAAAAGGTAGTCATAATCCATAAACTATTGACCCAATGGATAGAAATTTCCTTTTGTTTTAAATCAATTAACATTTATACATGAGCCATTAAAAGCCATCATGCTTATAAGCCATTACAGTGTATATCTATTGTATTGATTAGCACACAGTCAGTTATTAATTAATGACATCATAACTCTCAAACCTCTTAGAGGCTTTATTGCCTTAAAGAAATATATCACCCAGCAGAGCCATGCATGGCATACTAGACCCCCTTTCAGAAATTCTTTGCAAATCCTTCAGTGCCTAGGTCAATACTTCCTGAAGACTGTGTTCTCAAAAACAAACCATCTAATTTTACAAGTAAGCCATAGTAATGTTTAAGGGCACAATAGTTTTAACATTGTTTGTATGCATGACATCGGCATATTAGCTCTATACTGCATGTACAAGCTGGAAAGTGGCTTAACTTAGAAGACAAGGACTTCCATCAGCCAAATATCTTTACTTCCATCCCAAATACGCTCTAGATTTATCCTAAAGTGACCTGCTACAGCAAGACCTAAAACTGTATGAAAATAGTCTACACCATCTATAATATATCAACTATGCTTTGTTGAATGCAATACAAGCAATAATTATATTTTTCAGATATATTGTCTCTTCACTATTATTTTTTTAAGATAGTATTTTCTGTAGGACAAAGAACAATGTCTCTAAAACTTTGAGAATACATGTTTAGCTCAAGTTTCCATATAGATTTAAGAGCACTGAAATGAGACCCTAAGTCATATAGTCACAGCTACTGAAGTCTGTGGAGGAATAAATGGCATGCTTTCATGATGACAAAAGTCATCTTAAGGGCACAATAGGTTATATTTAATTTTTATTCAGTATGCATGTGTGCATGTGCTTAGACTGGGCTTGAACTCAGAGCCGCCAGTACATTCTCATATGACTTAAAGAAGGCCCTCTACCACTTGAGCAGAAACTCCACTTCCAGCTTTTTGCTTGTTCACTAGAGATATGAGTCTCATGGACTACCTGTCCAAACTAGTTGTGAACTCCATCCTCAAATCTCAGCCTCCTGAGTAGCTAGGATTGCATATATGAGCCATCGGTTCCTGAGTTATAAAATAAAACTTACCCTAGGGGATATGAAATTGATTAAACAATGTTAAAATTATATTTTATCTAAGTCAAACTAACCTTGCAGAAGATAGAAACATAGCAAAAAAATAATTATTATTCATCTCATCTTCCATTAATCATGAAGAATCTAGTTATTTCATTTTCTCCCAAAACTATTTAGATAATACAGCAATCTAATTGACATTTCTTCTGTATTTATTGTATTTTGTAGTTTGAAAAAAGTCTTCTCAATATTTTTTCTTAAGCAGAAGAATGACATCAAGCCACCTGAAAGAAAATTCTTTATTTTTCTACTCTGTGGTCGTAGCAAATTATCAACTGTCCTCATTCAGAGTCACTGTAAAAAATATACGACCAGTTGGTGTTAATGCAGCCTTTTGAGTTTAATATATGAACACATCAATTGTACAGTATTATCTGCTCTTTTGACATCAAACAACATTCAGTCTGAAAGACAGTATTACTACTATTATTAATTTCTCAAAAGATCACTTATAGATCAGAGACAAACATGATATAATCTGGAATTATGATTAACACAAAACATGGTAGAGCAAGAAGTAGGTTAAACAAGCCCTCAATGTCTGGGGTCCTAATCAAAGTCAGGTGTACCTGCCTTAATGAAAGATTCCGTTCATAGAACAATTTTGTGTGTGTGTGGATTTTTTATTTTTATTTTTTTCCACAACAAAGATATGCTTATTTCTTCCATGAAGGAAGACATCTCTTTTTTTTTTTCCTAGTGGAATTGGCAGCGAGGTTATGTGTAAGGCAAATTGTGACTGAGCCAATAATCTGTCATTCTTTCCCTCCAGAATGTTCACATGAAGATATAAACAGAAAAAGAAGCCACTTCATATGTAAGGGAAAAGGAAGAAACCCTTCTTTCTCTAGCTCGTAAGAGTATGGATTCACACACACACACACACACACACACACACACCACACACACCACACACGCATAGAGTCCTCAGAAGAGAGAGGTGAGCAGCAGAAAAAATGTATGAAAGGAGAGAGAAGGGCACTCTAAAAGAGGGATGGATATGGCAAGTAATCTCACAATGAGAACTCCCTGAGAAGTCAACACAAGTTGCAGTAATATTGCTCTCAATTCATTCAAGACAGAAAATGGTTGCTCTGTTGGGCTGACCCATGTATGATCTCTTCAGGGTTATTAGTTCAGACTCCAATGTCACCCCAATGCAGGAGTCTTTGGGACAATTGTTACAGATATCCTGCCATCCTGCTCTGCCATCTGAGGTCAAAGCCATTAAAAGATTCACAGATCCAGGATGGACTTGTGAATCCTCTCAATTTCCTTTACTTCTGTGGCTTGAATTGCATCCTTTGACAATGATTGTAACTTCATTCAAGAGAAAATCCACAGGGAGTTGGATGCTACCAGTTAGTGCTCTGGGAACATCTCCCTGTCTCAGTAATTGCAGACAGGTTAAACAGTTATAAAAGAATACATTTGATGACCCAGGGGGAGGGGGACGGGGCAGGGAGAAGGAATACATATAAAACATATATCCTGCTAACTAGTTATTTAGAGCAGTCATTTTACTGGCACTTAGATTGGATGTCACAGCCAGATAGTTAACTTCTGTGGGTCCAGGAACCTATCTTCTAAAGATCTTAGTATGTATTTTTTTAAGAGCTAGAGTTAGGCTGGAGCTTACTTAGAATTATACTTAGTGTCTTGTTATTCTGAGATCATGAAGGAATAAAGAGCTCAAAGGAACAAGATTTGTTGAGCATCTGTTATATGTCAAGTAATAGTGTAGATGATTTGAAATTAATCCTTTACATTAATCCTCTTTTAAAGATGAGGATCCTGACACTCAGGGTAAAAACAGCTCCTACATTGGAAAGGCTGGATTTGAACCTTGATCTTTCTGACTCTAAGTCCCTCTTCCTCTTTACTTCTCCAGTCTACTTTAATTTCATTTGATTGGGTTGTACTTGTAATCATTTTCTCAGACTCAATGTCCTGTACTCAATGATGTGATTGGTGTTATCACTGCTAATTCTCTTAAAACATGGAAATTCAAGCCGATTGTTGTGACTCATGTCCTGCTACTTATTACCTAACACAGCATTTCCTGGCATAGGGTAGGTGTTTACTGTTTGTTGAGCTTTCTTAACAAATAAAGGGAGCCATGGCCTAAAGGAAACAGATTGCCTATGTATGTAGACTAGAGTTTCTCACAGTGGCAAAGAACTTTGCTTTCCCATTAAGACTTCAATAAAGTCTTTTTAAAAAAAATCAGCCAAGATGAAATTGAAGGCAATTATTTTGTCTTTTCCAAAACTTCAAACCTGAAATTTAAAAGCAACAAAAATGGCAAAATTAAAATTGATCGCAGCATGAATTTTCATGTACACAAACACACCATATAGCCATGTGTGCTTTAAGGGAAATGTGCCCCATCTCGTGAAAGAGAGGCGACTTGTTATGATTTGTGCACACTTTCATGAAATTCCAAAGAGGTGGGAGGGAGGCCTCCTGTCACTTGTCAGCTAGTTCAGTCACTGCTGCTGTAGAGGTACCATAACATATGCACATACCCTTCTGAACAGGCATCTGAAGGGGCTTTGGTAAACTCCTGTACCAACCTATCACATGTGCTGAAGCCAAAATGACTTCAGTTCCCCTCCCTGATGGATGCACACATCCGATGCCTCACTGATTAGTGACAACTGAAAGAGAAACAGAGAAACTCTTACGGTAGGACAAGTGCACCGTTCATACAGGGACGCTGTCAGGAAGGCATGTTATCCTTTTTGTACATAAATGAAGTAAGTTCCTCTCCTGGGAGAAAATTGCCCCTGAAGAATATTGTCTTTTTATGTACCAAATCCTCCAACGGACTTGGACCTATGTCTCCAAGGATGGTTACCAGTCTCACATGTTCATTATGATTAAGACCTGAAAAAGTAACAACAACATTTCACTCCTTGATTAAAAATAATTCATTGGTGTTATTCCTCAAATGTCCAAGCTGTGCATCCGCAATCCGGAAAGTCTATACTGAGTAGATTAAATATTAAAACTAATCAAACTAGGTGCATTACTTACATACTGAAATTTTTCCAAAAATATCAAATATCAAAAGCCCTTCAAGAATAAGTTACTTTAGACAGAATTAAAGCAGGAAAAAAATCATGCTTATATAGAGAAAACAGAACCACAAAAGCATTGAACTCTCCCATTAATTAATTTGTATCCATTCTTGAGGAAAATTACACAGGTATTTCTCTCAAAAATTCTTTTTTAGGGGAAAAACAAAGGAGGAGGCAACAATGTTGGAATGTACTCATTACCTTGCTCATGTAATTGTAACCCCTCTGTACAGTATTTTCACAATAAAAAAACTTATTAAAAAAAGAATAATCGAGAATTGAAGCTAACCACAAAAGAATCTGAAGCTTTTCTTCTTTGTCAAATAAAGTTTAAAAGTATATCAAGTAATTTTCACAAATTCATACACTAGCAGAAAAAAGTACCTATTTTATGTGTTCTTGCTTTCATTTGAGTTTTTAAATCATTGATTTAAAAAAAATCTTCTCAGGGCTGGGAATGTGGCTCAGTGGTAGAGCACTTGCCTCGCATGCATGAGGCCCTGAGTTCAATTCCTCAGCACCACATAGGCAGAAAAAGCCGGAAATGGTGCTATGGCTCAAGTGGTAGAGCACTAGCCTTGAGCTGAAGAGCTGAGGGACAGCGCCCAGGCCCAGGGTTCAAGCCCCACAAACGGCAAAAAAAAAAAAAAAAATCTTCTCACTATTTTTTTCTCTGTGTGCAGTTAGACATGATTGATTTTTGGATATTCTTCTTCTCAGATCTCTCACTGGGATTTCAGCACATGAGGAGAAAAGATGTGTCCAGGGTATCCTGTAGTCAAAAACAAGACAGGCCTGAATTATTCCCCCAGCCCCCAACTCTTCCTCTTGTTATGATTCCTCCAGTCCCTCCCTTTTCCTGCTAGTCCTTATTCAGAATAATTGGTTCTGTTGGTTTAAGTTTTCTTCTGTTGTCTACGCTACTCCCCAAAGCTCCCAACCAGCAAGCTACCTGGGGAGATGATTGCCCAGTGCTATTGTGTCTGCTCCTTCCAATCACATGTAAAGATGGCAATTAAAGAAAATATCTTAAACCACTTCACCTAAAGCGCAGTGCCATGCATGACCTGTCCTACGAACTGCCACCACTGCCAGCTGGGAAGAGACTTGACACAGCACTGGTCAGGAAGGCCATAAGGGCAGGAGACCGCGTGTCAGGCACAGGTAATGTATTTGCTTCCATCGTCCGAGGGATTTGGAGACAGGAAGAATTCCTTCTTGCTTCTACATGTATTCAAAAGCCCATCTTTCCATCTTTTCCCCTCCCCTTGCCTTCGCCTCTCTCCCCAGTAGCGTTCTCCCAGAAAGTAGTTGTGGATGCTCAGTGAGAGACGCCATCCCCAAGCGCCCAGGCTGCTCTGCCCGGCACTTACACGGTTTCTCACGGTGGGGTGGGGGGAGAGGGGTGTCTGCTTCCCTCAGCTCCAGCCCCCCTGCCAATATCACATTCTGTGAGAAAGCCAGCCACTCCAGAAGGCTATGTATTTGAAGTTTTACATTCCAGAAGAATTGCACATTGATAAAGATGCATTTTAGCATCCCGGTGAGAAACAAACACCAAAACCAAACCCGGGAGTCATTGAGTCATGTTGCTAAAGCGAAAATCCCAGAAGCCAAAAGCCTAGGTCTTCAAAAAGTCTGTTCCTCAGGTTCTTTTCTATAAGGCATTGCTTTCATTTTGTTCTCTTCTACTTCTTTTCTTTTTTTTTCAAAAGGAAGAAAAGATTTGGTGGGTGCATTTAATATAAATGCTCTTTGAAAGGCTACTTTTTAGCACTGTAGCCATTGGCACTATGAATGTCCTTGGTACTTTTCCCCAGATCTTTTTTTTTTTTACATGTTTTTATCCCCTCTGCTCAGTACTGTAACACATAATGAAGGCTTCCAATCTCTGTCTACATTATTTGCCAGGGATGGTTTATAGAAAACATAGCCAACCTATGTGGAGAACAACATTTGCTTCAAATTTCAAACTTAGGAGAAAGCAGCTCACAGGAGGGACTATCACTAGTTAGGGGAGAAAAATGAAATCAGCCCACAAGTCAGTTAACAGCTTAGTGGAACAGAGCCTCTGTACATAAGCTGGCTGGACCAGTTCCTGATGTTGTTGGGAGGAATAGAGAAGCTGGAAATATAAAAACACAATACTACAAACCAACCTGTTGATAGTTTGAATAAGGAAGTTTCAGACAGCACCAAGCAAAACATGAACTATAATGTAATATTACAGGCAATGTTCTAATGCACTATGGAAATCTCTTAGGGTTGAAACTCTGATCTGTTCACTTTTGATCCATTTTATGATCCAACATTGTCCTTTCTTTAATATAAAACTTATCCCTAACCACCTACTAGTGAGCAAAGCCATTCAATTCTTGCAGATTGGAGGTGGAAAAATAAATTGTGTGTATTTTAGACCCTGAATGATCTTCCTATAGCAATTTTGGAACAAACTAGGAAGAATTCTGCAATTTTAATCTCCTCGGTAGCTTCCCATTACTAAACAAGCAGAGCGCCACCGCGCCAGTGAGGACGCTCCATGTCATCTTGATCTGCTGCTTTTTTTCTTTCATTAAAGCTTTAATGCAGCAATTATGGCTACGGTGCCCTATAAAAAAAAAAGGGAAAAGGCAGTTTACTTTAAAAAGTGAAATTGCATAGCCTACTATTTAATTATACACAAATGTAAATGGCCTATTTTTCCATAACTGGTTATTACAGCACTGTTTTACTTTCTGAGTTTTCACAATCTCTAAAACCTACAAAGCTTCCCGCTATATAATTGTTTTGTTACATTATTGTTTTCATCTTATTTTTTCTTTTAATGTGAGTGCAGCAGGATAAATCTTGGTTTTAAGCCAGCCACTACTTCATCTACTTAAGCTTTTATAGATGAAGATTGCTGTAATTATCAGAATACCCGCTTATTTCTGAAGTATTATCCCCGGCAACCTGCTGCCATTTACAACCAATTAACAAGCTTTGCCATTAGTTGCATAAGGGGTATCGCAGAGTAAACCCATTGTGTGCTAATTTTCTATTTTAGATAATCAGTTTGGCCATCCAGAATGGAAAGAAGAAGAAAAGAAAAGGTTTGACACTCAGTGGCAGACATGTCAAAATTACTGCGTACCCCCCCAGAGACAAAGGTATCCTGCAACTCACTGATTGCTAGTGGCTGTCACTATTGGTTCTTAAGTATTTCCCTTTGTCTCTTTTGGAAGGAAAAAAAAAAAGTAGGGATTCAGCAAAGTAATCATGTCCCCTGTCACATGCGCTCTGTCTTTTAAAGCTGACTAGCTTCTCTTGCTGTCCTGCCCATAATTTGACCAAATTGTACAAGTGTTAAACACCTAAAAAAAAGACAGAAAGAAATTGAGCATGAGTTCTTTGGTGATTTTTTTTTAACAATGCCTCTCTCAACCTCTTTATTCCCCTCCCTTCCTTCCTTGCTATTAGAGTTAATTAATGTACGAGTATTCTCCAACTGGGCTGCTTTAAAATTTCCCTGCAAGCTGGTTTGGTTTAGTTAAAGCAGTGTGTTGTCATTTTATTGCACTGTTTAAGCAGTGTCTGATATTAATATGTCTCCAGTTTGGTTGTACAGAAACGCTAGGACCTGCAGGTCCATCGAAACTCAAGGACACAGCAAGGGGGTTAATAATATCACCAGTTCAGGAACTCCATCCCCAGGCCACAGGAAACCTCTTAGATGTGTTCAGAAATATTCTGGTACCCAGAATCTTGGGCAATAGTAATAATAATTGAATCCTAATCCTCTCTGCATCTATCTGAAAAGTTCTCAAATCGGCCTCTTTGTTGCCACCTTTGGATGGATGCAACCAAACTTGATATGAGAAAGCACGCTGTTATTTTAAGATTACCAGTATTGATCAGCATCCATTTGGGCATTGGTAAAGCTCTTTGGTCACAGAGTTCCACACCTCCAATGTTAGTTTATAAGTGATCTCTTCCTTACAGTCAAATCTGGCTTTAGATCAACCTCCTTGCCTCTCTCAGTCTCAATACTGGGCTGTCTCTAAAATCCTAAATTACCTAACTGTAAACATCCAATACCTTATACACACACACACAAGTCCCACTCACACAAGCACATATCTGTGAAGGGATGACAACTGTCACTCACATTATTTCATGCATTTTCAATTTTTTTCTATTAATTTCTTTTATCCACTAGTACGGTCACAGATGTGAAGTCATATTATCAGAAAGGGCATAACATAATTTTAATAACTTTTTTGTCTTCATAGACAAATTCCCAACTCATTCAGTGATGATATGGGAACCTAGCCTTTCAGCAAACGAAGGACATCCTGCTTCTCATGAATACTCGTATTGAAATAAAGAAGAGACATTCTTGTCAAAGGTTTATAAGTTCTCACCTTATCATAAAATTTTTAGGAAGGAAATCCTAGCTAAATGTCCACTTTCACAGCTAGTGGACCTAAATGCTTATTTTGTATACACAGCTGCTCTCTCTCCCTTCCCATCTCTCCCCCACAAATAGTCAGGACTCCGTTAGGAGTCTGGAGGACAAGGAAGTAAGAAAGAAAATGTTGGAGGCTTTATTATTGTTATTACTATCTTGTGAATATTTGAGGTGTTTATGTTAGGCTTGTGATGTGATTTTTGTTATTATTCCTGTAGTCTTTTAATTTACTTTATTGGTGTTTTGTTGTGTTGTTGTTTTCCCAGTGTTGGTGATCAAATCTAGGACCTCCTATAAGCTAAGTAAGGGCCTTGCCACTAAACTTCATTGTCAGTCTAAAACTTCTTGGCTTAACTGTTATTGCTGTCTTAATTTTCTATATCTAAAAATTACTGATTTCACAGTTTCATTAGTCAAACTTCAATCTTGTGTCTATTAGACTTGTAGTGAAGGAGAAAGGAACCTTAAATAACATCTAAAGCTGTAGTTCATTCCTATAATCATAGCTACTCAGGGGGAGGAGATCTGTAGGATAACATTTCAAAGAAAAGTTCTCAAGACTCTATCTCCAAAATAAGCTTCAGAAAGCCAGAGGTATGGCTTTAGCCACACACACACACACACACACACACACACACACACACACAGTAGAGTGAGGCTCACCTTCCCCATGTCTTGGTCTCTCAACAAGAAGGACCACAGGACTTCTCTACTTATAAGCAACATTTATTTACTCTTCTTTTTTGAACCCTATCTATGTCACTGTAACAGAAATTCTAGAGTTACAAAAAAATACAATGCTCTTCCACAAACACTTAATCTTAGTGTTCATGAGCTTCAATTCTAGAGAGCAAGGCTTTCTCCACCTTTTCTAGCATTGTGCTTGTCTCCAAGATACCTGTCCTGCTGCATGTTCTCATCTGTACATGTGAGAGGAGGAACTTCCTGGAGGAGATGCCCTAAGGGTCTAAGGTAAGATTTCATGTAAAATGCTTCACACGCTACAAAGCATCGAATAGATACAAAAGCAATTGATTGTTGCCTAAAGTTTATCCAAATGCTCATCATACTAATCGCTCTGGGGCTGTAATGTTGCCCAGGACAAGAGTTCTTCTACAGGAGTTTGTGTAATCATATAACAGGAGAAACACAAAGAAAGAATTTTAAAAACTTTTCACCATTCTAAGCAGAAACCAGGGCCCATAGTTTTTATTTTGCTTGTTGAATAGGTAAGCCTTAGTCTAAAAAGACTACAGACCTGATGTGACAGGAAATACATGCAAAGTATTTTACAATAATTTGTTAATTTTTAGGAAAAGATTCCAGTTAAGAAGAAATGAATATGATTTCCCTTATTTGCAATATCTAGTATATGTATGAGTCAAGCAGAAAAGGTCAGATAAGGTGATGTTAGGAAAATGAACCCTAAGATATGTATTTTAAATCTTTTTTTCTTTCATGCATTTGTGTCTAACGCAATTATAAGAT